>NC_141693.1:297370141-298047641 GCF_964263255.1 Lissotriton vulgaris
ACACACATAGGACGCATCTTGGCACGGCGAAGGCCCGCTGAGGGCACAGTGAGGGCACACTGAGGGCACAGTGAGGACACGCTGAGGGCATGCTGAGGGCACAGTGAGGGCATGGTCTGGGCTCAGTGAGGGTAGCTGTCACCGCCTCTACCATGCACACACATAGGACGCATCTTGGCACGGCGAAGGCCCGCTGAGGGCACAGTGAGGGCAGGCTGAAGGCACAGTGATGGCACGCTGAAGGCACAGTGAGGGCAGGCTGAGGGTACAGTGAGGGCACAGTGAGTACACGCTGAGGGCAGAGTGAGGGCAGGAGGGCACTCTGAGGGCACAGTGAGGACACGCTGAGGGCATGCTGAGGGCACAGTGTGGGCACGCTGAGGGCACAGTGAGGACACGCTGAGGGCACAGTGAGGGCACGCTGTCACCGCCTCCCCCTGCACACACAGAGCACAGGCCGAGGACATGCTGTAACGAGGGGCACTGCTTCACCCAAACACCGACAATAGCTGCACCTCATTGTACCACGAGATGAATGGGTGCCGGGGGAGGGGGGTCTGTGCATGTGCCCCCCTCCCTCCCCATCACCCATACACAAGGGGTGCACACTGTGGCAGTCAGCACGCACCTCTCCCAGTGATAGAACAATACATGTTGAGGACAAATATTCTCACAGAAGGGAAGCATGTAATATGTGCCACCCCCCCCCCCCCCCCCCCTTAAACATACACACAGGTGACACAGTGGACGTCACCAGCTCGCTCCATTCCCAAAATATAACCATTCAAAAACACCTTATGCCACATGAAGGGACTGTTTTTGCGCCCCAGACACCCTTTAAAATAAACACAGAGGACACATTATAACACGAGGGCATGCTTATTGCGGCACTCACACCAGACCCCAAAACTGCACACACATAAAACCTTCAAAATACATAAATAAATGACGTCTTTTGGCACAGAGTGTGCATGCTCGCTGCACCCCAACAATACCCACATGAAAGGTTGCATGCTCTAGCACACGGAAGGCATGCTCCCTGTACCCCTCTGCCACGATGTAGCACAGCGCACACATGATGTCAGTCCTCCCCCTCCCCTCCATGCAGACTTTCGTGGGGGGGGGGGGGGGGGGGAGCATGCTTTCGGCTCCCCCTCGTGTCCCCGAGAGGACACATTTTGTTGCACAGAGCAGACATGCCTCTGGTACCCCCCTCAAGACACACAGTGCCAGAGAGACGAGCCGAGGAGACGCGCTCCGTGGAGCCCGCGCGCGCGCGCAGGGGGAGGGGCGGCATGCCAGCAGCACTCACCTGCCACAGTTGCAGTGGCACACACGGTCCTCGCCCCGCAGATGCGGCAGGATGTAATTGTGGAAGCGGTCCAGCAGGGTATTCATGTCCATCAAGCAAGCGATTGCCTGTAAGAGCCCATAACGAAGGCATCGGGTCAACTCGGGATGATGGCACTAAACATCGACTCTAGTTTGATTGCTAAAAAAATATACGGGAGCAGTAGTAAATAAATAAATAAATAAATAAATGAAAAAATATAATGCAGATTTTTTTTTCTTCTCCAAAATGTATTTTTTTTTTTAATAAAACCACATAACACAGACACAATACTCACGGATGGACTATTAAAACATGAAAATACATGTAAAGTGTGCATTAAAGGACGTAAAAGGAAAGGTTTCTTACCATAACGAGGGAGGCCCCCAGAATCATGAAGATCATGGTGTTCGAGCTCATGGACATCCAGCAGGGGGTAGGGGTAAGGAGGGGTAAGAGAGAGGGGTTTTCCTAGCTTCAATCCCCCCAAAAAGCTGCTCTTTATCCCCCTCCAGTTTCCTGTGTCTAGCTTGGCAATCCGCGGGAATCGTAGCTGAAGGACCCCCACCCTCCCTCCCCCCTGCCCCCCTCTTCCCCTAAAAAAATGCGCAATCCTTGACAGCAGAAAGGGGGCACCGGGTCCCGGGGTCTCCCTTCCCTGTTTTTTCCCCTCGCTCTCTCTCTCTCTGCTCTGGGAATGTCTGTGCCGCCTCTCCCTCCCTTCGCTCTCTCTCCCTCTGCCCCTCGCTCTCTCTCCCTCTCTCTCTCTTCATGCCTTTCACCCAGTCCCTCCCACCACCCTCCAGGAAAATAGAGAAAAAAACGTGACAGGTAATGTCCCCTCCAGTATTTCACGAGCAGAAGGTGTAAAATCAAAAAAAGCTCCCCTCTTTTTCTTCTCCGGCAACTGCTTGGCATGTTAACCTACCGCCCCCCCCCCCTCCCCACACCACCACCACACACACACCAACTCTTTCTGTATGCTAACTCGATAAATAATTCAAGCTATTTTTACCCCTCCTGGCCGGAAACTAGTGCCGATCTTTTTCTTATGCACCCTGGCCTCAGATGGACCATCTATAGCTGGTCCCTGGGGTCTTTTTTGCCCCCCGGTGCCAATTAAAAATATGCACACCCGCTGCCAATTAAAAATATGCATATCAAATTAAAATAGCAGCTTGGGAAGTGTCGGCAGGGGTGTAGGTAGAGGGTGGGGTGGAGGTGTTCATCTTCAGGAAGGAACATCACTACAGTTCGGTCGGATCGCCTCTGGGTGAAAGCATCACCCCAGCACTAAATAAATGCACAGAAAAAATGCAGATGTTCTGGAGAAGGGAGGGCAGGATGCCGCTCCCTCCAATTTTTATTGCTCCGGGTGAGAGCAGGGTGGGGGTGGGGGTGGGGGCGCGCCCTGCGCTTTCGTTTTGGTGACAATGCAGTTTTCTTTTGCATTGCGCGTCACGCGTCGCTGACAGGAGGGCAGTGTATGCTGATGAGTGGCAACTCTGGGCTATACATGTGACTTCAGCAGGGGTCGGTAGCTAGGGGGCACGTGGATGCAGGGGTGCTCAGGCTACTCAGAAGTATTGGCGGGATTTCTGCGTGTACTGCTAGACCCAGAGAGAATTGGGACAGAAAATACAATTCGTGTATTTAATATTTATTTTAAGTGAACAATTATCAATTCTTCGCTGAGCCTTCTTCCCGCATTGGCTGGATGGGGAACGTAACCCCACAACCTTGGTGTCTGAACGTGTTTCCTTGTTTATAACGTGTTCCGGTTATAAAGGGGAGCTCTCCAGGAGCCCTGGAAACCGAACCAACCAAGCATTTGCAATGCAGTAGGTCTCGCATTTACGTGAGTTTAAGCTATTGGCATTGTAAATGATGATGCATATTATTTTTGTTTTCTTTTTTAAAACATAAATAAAAGGCATTGTCATTTACAATGCCAATAGCTTACACTTGCGTAAATGTGCATTACAAATGCTTGTTTAAGTTTAAAACTGAGAGTGGGGCCACTTCACCGACACATGCTTGGTTTCTTTTTTTTTTTTTTTTTTACTTTAACACTAAGCGTGGGTGTCCTTGAAGCGGGCGCGGCGCTCAGTGTTAAAGTAAAAAAAAAAAGAACATAGCGCGGTGCCTTTGAAGCGGCGCCGCTCTCAGTTTTAAAGTTTAGAAAAAAATAAACAAAGAGAGCGTGGTGTCCCTTAAGCGGGCAGTGCACTCACCATGAAAGTAAAAAAAAAAAAATTAACCAGAGGACTGTGTCCCAGAAGTGGACACCACACTCAACATGAAAGTTAAATCAAATTAAAATTTAAAATGATTGTGGGCGCCGCACTTATTATGGAAATACCAAAAAAGCAGTCGCCATTGTCCCCATCAGTGCCTATAATAACAAACATAGTGCTCACCCCCTAGATAAAGCAGGCCGTGTAATCAAGACAAGATTCATTGTCGAAACGTGTAGCGTGTTGACTGGGCAATAAAATCGTTATGCTGCAGTATTCCTGAGTGCGCTTAGCCTTCGTCAATATTTGCACGAAACGCCACGGCCGTCATTGCATATTTATACAAACAAACACATTGTCAATTTCCGGGCATACAACACAGAAAACGGACCAATCAGTTAGCGCACCATAGCGCAAGTGAAAAGGTTCCGCCATCTGTATAGTTAACAGATGCGATATTGATTGCATAACGTTGCATTTTTGCCATTCAAAAATGGCAGAACCTTTTGACGAAGGCTAAGCGCCGAAACTCGTCTTGTGTGCCCGGACTCCAAGTTTGAATAAAACGTTTGGATTCCACCCGTGAGTGCTGTCGTCCTTTAACAGGTATGATTACCCAAGGAACTCCGGAAATTAGAAGCATATTTCATTCTGGAGTTTAACTGTATGGAACCATATGGGCTTAATGTGGATGAGAACTTGTATACTAGCCTGTCTTGATTAGTAGGAGGAAGGGCTGTAATATGAGAATCTGCACTTATATAAGACCATGAGTTCAATGTTTTTAATTTTCAAAGTTTACAATCATGGAAACAGAAGACCGCTTTCAATGAGTAATACAACCTTTTGATCAAGCGACCCTGTTAAAATTACATTGATATAGGTGAAATACCGTACTGGCTTTGTACCATTTTTAGAAAAGGTATCTGTGTCACAGAAAACCTAATTTATACTTTGTCGCTGTACCTTTTCAATTTGTAAAACTGATAGTTAATAAGACTAAATTCATAAATTACATAAAGTCATAGATGTAATACATTATGGTATAAATACCTAGTTCATAAAACCTGAATAGATAGTCGTTTGTAAGCTTTGTCAGTTAAGTGCAAGTTTCGCATAAACAGTACAATTGTCGCCTGAGCATTTCATCTGGTATATTCAGTTCCATGTAAACGTATTAAATTAAAGTGCAAATGCTATATAATCCTGTAAATTAGTACTAATATTTCTAAAACCCAGTGTAAAAAACTGTGTAAAAGACTGTGTAAAAAACTACTACCTCACGCTATGTTTTAAAAACATGTGTATTTATTGTGTTGGTTTAGCAGCTAGCATCATGCATTGACTAGCGTCTAGAATAAATTACTGTTCGTACGTGCTGGTTCCAGTATGCCTAGTTTGCAGTTATTTTTAAGATGTTGGAACATGGACGTTTATAAACAAGTGTAGAGTTCCTCAGTGGCATTCAGACCTTTTGGATGCTTTGTATCGAGGTTAATGATGTACTTGGCCTCTAGCAGCCTGAGCGCCCTTTCTCTGTTCCCTCTCCTTTTGCTGGGTGGGACCGAATCGATCAGAAAATAGCTCAGGCCATTGGGGTCTGCATTATGTGCCTCACTAAAGTGTCTGGCCCCTGGGTATGCCTGATCTTTATTCTTTATCGCTATAATATGCTGGAGTACCCTCTTGTGTCCCTGTAGGATCGTGCTACCAACGTAGCACAACCCACACGGGCACTCCAGCACATAGACGACATGATCAGATTTACAATTGAGGGACTTAGTAATAAAGTTTTCTTTGTTGCCTAAAGGGGGTTTATATGAAGAATGGTTGCTGCCATGTTGACAATCTTTACACACTTTACATTTAAAAAAGCCAATTCTTTGAGCTAGCCATGTGCTTTTGTTAGGACCTGCAGGGTCATTTTGGACTAAAATATCTTTCATAGAGATTGCCCTGCTATATGTAATAGCTGGTTTTCTTGGAAGCAAGTGGTAGATTGTGGGGTCACTTAATACCAAGGGCCAATTTTTGGTTATTAGCTTTTTAATTTGTCTCTCTTGTTTATTGAATTGGAAAATAAACCTGAAAGTAGTCCGTTGTTTTTGTTTGTTATATTCCTTGCTTATATGTTATTGGTCTCTGAATTCTTGTTGAGAAGGGTTTCCTGGGGTTTAGTCCTACTTTTGAGGATGGCGGCGTCAATGCAGTGTGTGGTGTACCCCCTAATGTGCGTATATATATATATATATATATATTACAAGCCACATTAGCAAGACCTCTGTTGTTTTTCTTGATACAGAGATATTCATTTCTGATAATCAGCTGAATACCAAACTACACAGAAAAAATACAGCTGGTAACTCTGTGCTTCACGCAGAGAGCAATCACCCGGCACATCTCATTTGTAGCATCCCCTATGGGGAGATGTTGCGAATTAGAAGGGTATGTAGTCTGGACAGCGACTGTATCAAGGCTCAGAAAGACTGTCGTTCCAGATTTATGGCAAGGGGGTACAGTCCCAATGTAGTAGATAAAGCTATGATTAGAGCAAATGAACAAGGAAGCGCTCTAGCATTGGTGAGCAGATGCACAGAGAGTAATACTCCTATTAATGAGCAGTCATTGAGACTTATCTTGACATACAGCAATCAACGCCATGCTATTAGAAAGATTGTGAATAAGAATTGGGCTCTCATAAAAAATGACCCGGTACTAGGGGAGAGACTTACCCGTTCTCCCAATCTAACCTTTAGAAAGGCTAGCTCTATGAATAATACACTGGTTTCCAGCAGTCCTGAGGTAGCTACATCCACCTCTTGGATCATGAGCAGCAAAGGGTTAATAAAATGTGCATCGTGCAAAGCATGTAAGCATGGGGTAAACAAGACAGAATTTTTCACCCCATTCAAATGCAGGCCTACAAAGATTGAGAAAAAACTGACTTGCAAAACGGAGTTTGCGGTGTATGTGCTGGCCTAAGGTACATGGGTAGTACTAGGTTACAGGCTCACAAACGGATACTCCAGCACATACAGGCAATTAACAACGGAGATGAGACCTATCCCGTTGCCCGTCATTTTGAAGCAGCTCATGCCAAAAAATCCAGTCAGTTACGCTACTATGTGGTTGACTGTATCCCCCCATTGAGACGAGGTGGTGATCGAGACATGAAATTAAGAAAAGTGGAAACACAATACATCTTAGAAATGGACACTAAGAGTCCAAATGGATTGAACTCTAGCAAAGATTTTTATACATACCTATGAATAGTATAAGAAGTTTGTTTTTTAGATAATTATCTTCGTTTTAGCCCTACTTTTTTTATCATCCATGCTTGCTGCTATGAATTTATATGTATATCAATTTTTTAACACACATTCGGGTTTAGGGTAGGTACACATTACCACATTGCACTTTAACCAAGAACTATGTTGTATATCAAGTTGCCCACATGGGCTGGATTTCTTGCTTGTGTATTTGTTGCTGCAATTTCGCATATAGTTGCAACTCATACAATCTACGGCAATAACATGTTGCCTTATTGAATGAAATGTAATTGGGAACATTCTTAACCTAAACATTGATTGTTCATCTGTTGTACAACTAGTTGAATAAGTGTGTTTTTATTGACAACAATATTTACACATGAATTTTAATCATAGAATTTTAAATATTGTATAATTGTCTTATCCTCGTATGCCTAACATAGATTCAAATTGAGTCATGTTTTAAGGATTTTAATAGGCCTGAAAAATATTGGTCCAGTTTTAGAGGATATTTATTGGTATTATTTATTGATGAATTGTAAAATTTGCACTTTATGTGATTTGCACAGTAACAATATGTATTTTACAACGATTTGAGCAAAGTATTGTACGAAGTCTGTTCTCTATGGTTATGCTTTTACAAAGTTGCACTGTCACTTTAAAAGGGTGGCCTGTTCCATATAGCGTGTCATGTGATCAAGGTCCCATGAGGACCGAAACGCGTTATGGCGGCGGTGTTGGGCAGAAAATAAAATAATATTAAGCACAATTTCGGGTACGCTTCGTCTCTTTTGCAAGATTTGTGATAGATGGGACGAGCACAAGGAATATATATTCCTAGGCGCCAGCATGGGACCGATAATCGCGGCGCCAGCATGGGACCGATGATCGCGGCGGGGTTCCTTCACGGCAGGACTGGCCGTAATCAATCATTCCAAAAAGAGAGTTGTCCCCTCGAAGAAACCACACAGAGGAGGTAAGTGTTCTTGCTTTAATAGGAAAGCTGCCGCATGGAATACAGGACGCTCACCCAGTCTTTTACGCCCTGACGCGTTTCGTGCTGACTCGCACTTTTTCACACTGATTAACTGAGAATGCTCTTGCCCTCAGAAAAAGTGCGAGTTGTTTCAGCGCCCCTGAGAGGGTATAATGCTTGACACTGATAAGACTCATCTCAACTACTAGTATGGTACAGGGTGGAGATTTTATGGGGCGGGGGGGGCAAGGGGAATCCCATTTCCCTAACTGTTAGGAACATTGAATGGCCACTGTCAGCAAAGATGGGAAAGGTGATGGTGCAGGGGCAGACTTGTGATTGACTCTTGAGGTGCCGAACTGGAGGTTCTGGACAACAGGATTTGGTTGGCGACCTCTGCCCTAGCGCTGTCAGCTCTTTTGGTTCTTATTGGGCCTAGTTTGGGGTTTGGTTGTGGATATTTGGTAGGGAAGGAGGGGGGAGGTAGGGGATTCAGTCTGACCAGGTTGGGGTTGGTTGACTGTGGGAGGAGGGGGGATAGTGGGGTTTTGTTGATGTTCATTCACGGGACGAGGGCTCTGGGTGCATTGAGGAAGGCTCTGACGCTGATGTTTGTTTTGCTCTGGCAGAAGCTTATGTGTAGTGTGTGCTCTGGCGGCCGGGTTTCTGCCCAACGGGACCGTTGCCTCGTGATTGCAGGCACGATTGGAGATGTTGTGCATGCCGCACCTCACATGGTGTATTTGGCCCTACATATGTGTGTTAACCCTGTTTTGATTATGTACGGTGCGGAGCATCAGAGTAAGTCATTGAAGACCCAAAAGACAGGACACCTCTATGAGTATGGCTGAAGAGCTTTCTGGAAGCTCGGAGGGGAATACCGAGTCCTTTAAAGCAATGACCTGGAATGTTAGGGGGCTTAATGATTATCGGAAACTTCGCAAAGTGCTACACTACCTGCAGAGGCACCAGGTAGACCTGGCACTATTGCAGGAAACGCATTTGTCTGTCACGAGTAAGATGCTCACATATAGGGGGCTGGTAGGCAATAGCACACACGCGGGCTTCACAACACACTCTAGGGGGGTCCTCACATGGGTGAATCCTAAATCCAAACTGCAACTCACGCTGCTATTTGCTGACCCGGACGGGAGGTTTGTGTTATCCAGTTGTGTGGGTAAAGGGCATGATTTTGTGGTCATGAATGTGTACGGACCAAATTATGATTCTCCGGACTTTTACGCTGCCGCGGCCAGACACTGCGTAGGGTTGAGTCCCTCTAGAATGCTGTGGGGGGGGGGGATTTCAACTTGATCTTTGATACTGAGCTGGACAGATCCGCAGGCCCCTCCAGACGGCCGGCAGCTGCTGCATTGCAAATGCAGGCCGAGATGGTATCTTTGGAGCTGGTGGATGTCTGGAGGGAGAGGCACCAGGGCAGAGGGGGCTACACACACTACTCCGCATACCACAACATACACACAAGGATAGATTATTGGTTAGCCACACGCTCACTTTTAGAGACAGTGAGAAACTGCAAGATACTGCCGCGTACCCTGTCAGACCACTCCCCGCTACTGCCGACACTTGATACCCCAAAACGTAGAATCCCTCCATTCACATGGCGGTTCCCGCCTTACTCGCTGTTGGATGAAGGATTTAGGGGTGAGCTGGGCGCGGAGATTGATTCGTACTTCGAAATAAACATAGGGTCGGTGGACAGTTTCCGAACTGTATGGGAAGCTTTTAAGGTCTGTATTAGGGGAGTGGCGATGGCCAAACACTCCAGTGTACTGCAGGCTATCAGACAGAGACTGACGCATCTGGAGAGACAGATCGCAGACTTGGAGCAGCAGCAAATAGCGGGTACGGTGACGGCTGGAACAGGGGAACTACAAGAGTTGCTTAGAGAATTTAGCGAGGAGGCAGATAGGGAGGTTCGGCACATGGGCAAATACGCAACGGCGCGCGCATATGGAGAAGGGGAACGTCCAGGCTCACTTCTGGCTAAAATAATGAAGGGCAGCAGAAGACGGCAAGTAATCGCAGAGTTGGAGGCAGCTACAGGGGACCTACTCACGGAAGAGATCAGAAACTTTTACGCAGATCTATACACCACTAGGCTAACCGGGGTCGAAGAACGGATAGATAGTTATCTGAGTTATATCAAGATGCCATTCCTCGAGAATTGGCAAAGAGACTTCCTGATCGGATGCGTTGGAGAGCATGAGACCTGACAGTGCCCCTGGGGCAGACGGCCTGACTGTGAGCTTCTACAAAGCTTACAAAGACAAGCTTCTTCCGCACCTGTCCTCCCTCTTTGACGATATATGTGAGGAGGGAACCATGCCGCCTTCCATGAGAGAGGCAATGTTGGTTATGGTCCTGAAACCCTGAAAACCCCCTGCTCAGGCAGGTTCATACCGACCGCTGTCCCTATTGAACGTGGACGCTAAACTGTATGCTAAGGTACTGGTTGCTCGATTGGCGATGGTTGCCCCCGACCTGGTAGCCCCAGAGCAAGCGGGCTTTATACCAGCGCGCAACCTCACCTATAATATACGCACAGTGATGGGGGCCATTCAACACACTCGTCGGGACACGAAGGCCATAGGGGTGTTCCTAGACATGGAAAAAGCATTTGATTCCGTAGAGTGGCCCTTCATGCGTAAGGTACTTAGGAAACTGGGGTTGGGAGAACTGTTCCTCCAATTACTAGGCGCACTATACTACAGGCCCACGGCGCGGGTCAGACCAGGTAACAGGGTCTCGGAGTCGTTTGACATTAGCAGGGGCACCAGGCAGGGATGCCCTCTCTCACCTCTACTCTACGCACTGGTAGCAGAACCGTTAGCCTGTGCAATTAGAGAATACCACTCGTATGAGGCCATCAGTTACCCAACGTATAAGATAGGAATATCCACCTATGCGCACAACACCCTGCTTTACGTCAGAGACCCGGCTACTAACCTAACTTCAATCCTCAGGGAAGTGGTGCACTTTGGTGCACTCTCCGGTCTGAGGGTGAACTGGACAAAATCGGTGGCGTTCCCACTCACTCCAGTCACCGAGCCCTTTGACATGGAGTACCCGCTTCAGTGGTCCCCTGAACCAGTCCGGTACTTAGGAATTATGCTACACACTGACCCTGAGGTTATGGTCAGGGAGAACTACGGAGTGGCATATAGCAAGTTAACAGATGATGTGGAGGTTTGGTGCAAACTACCACTGTCCCTAATGGGACGTATCGCCATAATGAAAATGGTGGTACTCCCGCGATTCCTATTTCTCTTCAATAACATTCCTATGGTGTTTTCAAAGGCCTTCTTTGCTATGCTGACCAGACTCCTCATCCGATTGGCCTGGGGCGGCAAACAGCCCAGAGTGAAATGGGAGGTCCTAATGCTGCCCTACGAGCAGGGTGGTCTGGGTGCTCCCGATATGGAGAGGTAGCGCAAGCTACCCATCTTCACACGTGGATCCACGGGAATCCAGATATACCGCAAGTGATAATGGAAAGACTGTTTGCGGACCCTGTGCCCCTCCCTGCAACGGTATGCGGCCCTATGGATCGCAGAGTGGGGACACTGGACTCTATTATGACAACTAACCATGCCTGGCACTCTCTGCTTAGACGTCAGGAAAAGGAGTTGCTGTACTCACCGCACATGCCTATTCACTGGGTGCTGTGGCTCCCTCCGCTTGCAGAGCCAGGCGTCAGCGGTGCCCTCCGCAAATTGGGGGTTCAAAAGATGGGTGACTTGTTTGAGCAAGGTAAAGTTAAGACATGGGAACAGATCACGCAGAGTGGGACACAGCCCTCATTGCTGCAGCGATTCCAATTCCATAGAGTACGAAGTACATTTATGGAACTGTTGGGTCCAGATCTGGAGGAGCCGCCTGAAATCCCGGAGCTGACGTGTGTCATCACCACGGCCACACCCCAAAAACTTATAGCGAAGCTTTACAAAATAGGTCATGAACACACTGCACTAAGATATACTAAGGCACGTCTGGCCTGGCAAAGTGACTTAAACATACAAATAGACAATAGCATGTGGGTATACTGCTGTGCAAACTCTAGGAAAATATCGCTGAATGGACGGCATCGCCTGCTCCACTTTAAATTCTTGCAGCGTGTCTACTACACGCCGGAGAGGCTGTACAGATATGGACTCCGTGATAACCCAGAGTGTGAGAGATGCCATGCCCCAGTGGCGGACTTCGTGCACATGGCCTGGGAGTGCCCGGGAGTGCAGAAATTCTGGCGTTTGATATTTGCCGAAATGGGTACTATAGTTGACTTAGAGCTGGACATGAACCCTGCCCTTGCCCTGCTTGGATTCTCGAAAGGGGTTCAGGTAGCGGTGCGAAAATTGGTAGACATGGGCATGCTACTTGCAAAAAGAGTAGTAGCAATGTGCTGGATGAGGGGCCCGTTACCAACAATCAAAAGATGGTCCAATGATATGCTGTTCTGCAACACGCAATCAGAAGTGTACGGTGAAATGCTTCTACCCAGGAGCCGGCCTAAGAACTTCTGGGGTCTGTACCAGACCTACATATATTCCAAAGACCCTGTAGAGGAGCCCATAGTGCAGGCGGGGGAGGGACAGGGGGATATGGTCGGCCCAAGCCCTCGAGTGGTGCAGGAGTAGAGGGGCGTCCTGGAGACTCCCTATAGTGATTGGGTGCCGGGGAGGTGATCGCCGGAGTAGTTCCCTCAGCTGGGGTTGGTCCAGGGGGGTCCCCCAGGGGTAGGATGATCCAGGCAGTAGTGGGTCCCCAGGTGGGCCCTGAAAGTGATGCTGGAGCAAACTCGACAAGGCTAGGTATTTCATTCAACTTAGTTGCACAATCATGTCACCAGAGCACTTATGGGAGGGGTTGGGGTTTTGGTACTGGGAGTTGGTGGGGTGGGGGGGTTTTAAAAATGAAAATACAAAGTTATAAGATGTTACGGGTTGGGCGGAGAGCTGTCTGCCGCCTGTGGCACCTATTTGAGACTATGACTTGCAAACTGTCTGCCGTTTCCTGCTATGCTTTATAGTCAACTTTCAATGTAATGCCGGCCTGATATGGG
Source organism: Lissotriton vulgaris (assembly GCF_964263255.1). Lineage (NCBI taxonomy): Eukaryota > Metazoa > Chordata > Amphibia > Caudata > Salamandridae > Lissotriton > Lissotriton vulgaris. Next base: position 297,383,037 of record NC_141693.1, read on the forward strand.
TTGTAGGCGAACAGCTTTGTATGTACTGGATCCTGCAAATAATTATAAAAAAAAAAACAAAAAAAAAACACTTACCTTCTCTGTGTGGTTTCTTCGAGGGGACAACTCTCTTTTTGAACTGATATATATATATATATATATATCTATATATATATCTATATATATATATATATATATATATATATATATATATATATATATATATTCACTGAAAAAACCATAGGTTATAGACCATATATAGTTAGGAATTAGCATTTACAAAACCTTGAAAATTCACTGAAAAAACCATAGGTTAAAGACCATATATAGTTAGGGATTAGCATTTACAAAACCTTATTTTACTCGCACAAAACCATTGAAATTCGCATATATAGTTAGTTGCACTAACTATATATCGCGCACCCGCAATCCACTGCTGATGATGTCACATATTACATCATTCATGACATGGTCAGTGACATCACTGATGACATCACTGATGACATCTCAAATGACATCACTGATGACAACTCAAATGACATCACTGATCACATCACTGATGACATCACTCATGTGATAATACGATGAACCTCTTCAGACTCTAATATAACCTTAGATACACTCAGTGTTAGCAGACACTCACAGACTGTCACTCATCCATGGAGTTACTCACACACCTAGTCAGTCATGCAAAGAATCAATCACACCTCCATTTCCTCAACTATACAGTTATACACACCTTACTTATTCAAACATATACTAACACATATTTACTCTCTTATACAATCCCTGATACAAGCTCACAATGATCCATACAGCCACTCACACATTCACTGGCTCTTATGCACAGTTATTTATATATGTCAACTCTCACATGTTCTGTGTTTTACATATGTACTTACTTTGACATGTAGCACTGAGATATCCATTCACTCACCAATACACTCATGCACATAGTCAACTGCCCATACAGCTGTTTCCACCTGCACTTTTGAACCCATACATCTAGTGAATCAACTGCTCACACATCTATGCACAGAGTCATACACCTCCCAGCCACCCACACACATACTCAGTCTCCCATACAAATACTTGGGCAACCAATCAATAACCCATATAGTTACTCATATAGCTACTGATTTAAACATGCAGCAGTTTACAGAACAACAGACATAATGATGCACAAATTAAGACAGTTTAGTCACTAACCCATGCACTCAGTGAGACACATTTAATCATTCTCTCATACAGTCAGTCATGCACCTACTAAATCCTTCATCCAGACACTTATATATCCACTCGTTCTTCAATATGTAAGACATAATTTAACTTTACAGAAACATACAGTCACTGGATGATGTCATCAGTGATGTCATCAGTGATGTCATTTGAGATGTCATCAGTGATGTCATCAGTGATGTCACTGACCATGTCATGAATGATGTAATATGTGACATCATCAGCAGTGGATTGCGGGTGCGCGATATATAGTTAGTGCAACTAACTATGTATGCGGATTTCAATGGTTTTGTGCGAGTAAAATAAGGTTTTGTAAATGCTAATCCCTAACTATATATGGTCTATAACCTATGGTTTTTTCAGTGAATTTTCAAGGTTTTATAAATGCTAATTCCTAACTATATATGGTCTATAACCTATGGTTTTTTCAGTGAATTTCAATGGTTTTTTAATAGCAAATATCAAAAGCTGTAAAATGTCAAGTACGTGGTAGGTAAAATCATTTTCGTATTTATGCACGCTGATGTGCTTTGAACGCTGCCCCCCCCCCATCCTCTTTTCTTTTAGGAGTATTCTCTCTTTGCAGATAGTGAAGGGTAGGTAACACAGGCCTTTGCCCCCGTTGTAATTCGTCGTGCCTGCTTCCCTCTCCATTTGATTGATTGTTATCCTAGCATTTATTGTTTTGGAATTGGTTCTCTCTGGTTCATTCTCTATTTACAAACAAGCACAGAGTCGCAATACTCTTTTAGTCTTTGCAGATAGTGAAAAATCGTTAAAAAACAAAAGGAATCAAGCAAAATGAGTAGGCCACTAATGGGATCTCTTTTTGACCTCGCTAAAATAGAAACATTATGAACAACCCCTCATGACAAATACGAAACTAGTGAGAGGAACTGAGCTCGACACCATGATGGCTGCAAGACAGCTCGGCTCCGCCGCCCACCCCACCCATAATAACGACAAACACTATGCAAATATTATAAATATATACAACACACCAGCAAAGTAACAGGGTAAAACATTTTATTAAATAACTATTTACATGGCAGCCTCCTGCAACATCGATCCAAACAAGCCTTTGTATTTTGGGCTAAAAAAAAACAATCAATAGTAAGATTTTTATAGGTGAGTGTAGGTTCATGGTTTTCCATCCACAGACTAAAACCCTGGAGTGGGAGTGAAAGAACAATAACTAGGTAAGAAGGAAGGCAGCACAAATGGCATAAGTCCTGGATGTTGGGTGCCATAGTTGAGGGTTCGGAGCAGCGCTTGTAACACTGTCTGAAGCTTATTTGCACCTGCTGCAGCTTCACTATTCTCAAAGTAAGTGGGGGCTGTTTGTGGACCTGACTGCATTGGAAAACAATGTGATGCGGTGCCTCCCTGAACCGCTTGACGGAGGCCCCCGAGATAATTGCGCCTGCTCCACACCTTGTCCCACAATCCGTTTGACCTGCCCTGGTCCGACCATCACATATACCTGCGCCAGGAGACGGCGTGGGGTGCAGTAGAAGGGAGAGGCGGCGCGAACGAGCCTCCCCCACCTCCCCAGGTGGAGGTTTCTCAGCTACACCCCAACGCTTCACTCGACCAGCTGACTTGCGCCCGCTCTTGCGACACAGTGCCTCGCTCGGCCAGCTGAATTGCGCCTGCTCTTGCTATTACAACGTCTCACCCGCCATCCAACGGAATTGCACCCAATCTTGCGGTACAGCGACAGGCGGCTGCTACGGAGCTCACGAAATGGCGGTCGACTCCACAGACTTGGGCCTGGCCTGCAAAGATGGCTCTAGGCAACCGTGGAACTCGGACGCTTGACTGCTAGGGCATGGGCCCCATTCCCAAAAGATTCCCCTCAGCCTTGAAGATTCTACAACAGTCACCGGGACCCCCGACTCCCGTAAACTTCCGGTGGGGAGCGACTGCCATAATTGCTCGCGGAATGGCCACAACGTAGCCACGAGATGGTGGTGCTCTCATGCTGACGCCAGCTTCAGTCTGAAACATCCAGAAACACTGTAGACTACCAATTCGATCAGTTCCGGTGGAGCCCCAACGTGACCCGGTAGAGAAGAACTTGCCCTCCCCTCTTTGATTGATGGTTCTTGTTGCCTGTCCCTTCTCTTGTCATTTAACAGAACTTTTTGGACTGCTGAAAGGGGTTGTGTTCCGACCGCTGGTTGGTGGAGACATTTTGACTATATTCTGGACCTGCGTTGTCGCGTAATGCGTCATATGACGCGCCGCGTTAGAGCACCCGGAAGTGGTCCGGTGCGCGAGGCGCAGCTTCCCGGAAACGATCCAGAGTGCGGCGCGCAGCGTGTAACGTAAGCATAACAGGTCATGTGACTTGTTAATAAAACTTTTCATTGGTTCATTTTACTTTTGTTATTCTAATGATGAAAGGCTTGGTCATATGACCTAAAAATAACTTTTCATTGCTTTCGAATATTTTTTTTTCCCAAATGATGAAAGCCCCACCTTTTTTTTTCTCACTCTGACTTGTAAAGCAAAGGACCCAGATGCATTTACAGTTTATCACTAACAATGTTCCAGGCTAATGTATTTTCCCGGGAAATTTACAACTGTCCTGCAAGTAAAATATTCCTATTTCGAGAAAAAGGGCGTTTCTTCGTCCCATGAGGGAGCCGTTGAACAAAAGAGGCTCGGCCTGCTGTCTTAGTCGCTGATAGGCATGAATATCGGATTCTTATCGATCACTTTATGTTGCAGGAGTGGAAAACACAACAGCCCTTGACCATTTATCCTTACTGCGTTCCTGCGTATTATACCTTTTAACCGTCATGTAATTGGACTGCTTTATTTCACTTGCCTTTACTGATTCGAAAACAGTGGCTATTATTCAAAACTTTACCAATGTAGGAACTACTACCATGTTTTGTTTTAAAAACCTTTATTGTGAAAATGTCAGTATACAAATACGGGCCTACAACCACTTGGGTCGGCCACGGAGCAAATTGGAGTCGTATATGATGAGGGGACATTTACACTGTAGAAGAAACGTAACGGGCGACCCATTAGGTTGCAAGAACTAAGGTGTCTAACATTTGCGGAATCGGTGGACGTACATTTTTTAATTAAAGTACGACAGGACCAGTTACAATAAAATTATCTAGATATACATTTGCGGGCAAGTACCATGGGTGACGTTAATTCGAACTTTCAATAATACAGTAATCAATAACACATCAGAACTTAATATCAATAGGAATGTCCAAATGTTCAATCAATTCTCGTCCCCGCCCGCCATGTGCTTCAAAACTGCATACGTATCTCGTGATATCAAGGTTGGGCAACCAGTACACAACAAGGAGTTACGAGTCCCATTTATACCGGCGCCATTTTGGGCGAGGCCGGGCAGGTCCAGGATATGGTCAAAATGTCTCCACCAACCAGCGGTCGGACCAGAACCCCTTTCGGCAGTCCAAAAAGGTTCCGTTAAATGACAACAGAAGAAATAGGCAACAAGAACAATCAGTCAAAAGAGGGGACGCTTTCGTGAATGGGGCCCATGCCCTAGCAGGCAAGCGTCCGAGTTCCAAGGTGTCCCAGGGCCATTTTAGTGGACCAGGTCCAAATCCAAAGAGCTGGCCACCATTTTGAGAGTCCTGTTGCAGCCGGCTATCGCTGCACCACAAGAGTAGCCGCAATTCAGCTAGATGGCGGGTGAGTCACTGTACCGCAAGAGCGGGCGGAACTCAGCTGGAAGGCGAGTGAAACGCTAAGAGGCGCCCCACTGCAGATGAGGTGCCTTCACCTGGGGAGGCGGGAGAGGTCCGTTTACGCCGCCTCTCCCCCCCCCCCCCCCCCGGGCACCCCACGCCGTCTTTCAGCGCAGCATTGTAGGATGGCCACACCAGTGAAACTTGCTGGACACCACCTCGGTGCATCCGGATCTCGGCGCGTTGTGCTGCCTTCGGCCTACTGTAGCAGCAAGTGCGGGCGCAACTCTGCTGGACGGCGAGTGAAACGGTAAGGGGCGCCGAACTGCACATCAGGTGCCTCCACCTGGGGAGGCGAGAGAGGCCAGTTCGTGCCGCCACCCCCCCCCGGGCACCCCACGCCGTCTTTCGGCGCAGCATTGAAGGATGGCCACACCAGTGCGGCAACTTGCTGGACACCACCTCGGTGCCATCCGGATCTCGGCGCGTTGTGCTGCCTTCAGCCTATCCGCACATCGGTCCGCTACTGACGCCGCCTCACAGGCCAACAGATTTTGTAGGCTTTTTATAGCCCAAAGCCGCATAACAGGTCATGTGACTTCTTTATAAAACTTTTCATTGGTTCATTTTACTTTTGGTTTCCTAATGATGAAATGCTTGATCATATGACCTAAAAATAACACTTTTCATTGGATTAAAACATTTTTTTTTCCAAACGATGAAAGCCCCACCTTTTTTTTTCTCACTCGGCAATCCAAAAAGGTTCCGTTAGATGACAACAGAGGGGACAGGCAACAAGAACCATCAATCAAAAGAGGGGAGGGCAAGTTCTTCCCTACCGGGTCACGTTGAGGCTCCACCGGAAGTCATCGAATTGATAGTCTACAGTGTTTCTGGATGTTTCAGACTGAAGCTGGCGTCAGCATGAGAGCACCGCCATCTCGTAGCTCCGTCGTGGCCATTCCGCAAGCAATCATGGCAGCCGCTCCCCACCGGAAGCCTGCGGGAGTCGGGGGCCCCCATGACTTTTGTAGAATCTTCAAGGCTGAGGGGACGCTTTTGAGAATGGGGCCCAAGCCCTAGCAGGCAAGCGTCCGAGTTCCAAGGTGTCCCAGGGCCATTTTAGTGGACCAGGCCCAAATCCGAAGAGCCGGCCGCCATTTTAAGAGTCCTGTGGCAGCCGCCTATCGCTGCACCGCAAGAGTGGGCGCAATTCAACTAGAGGTGGGCGAGACGCTGTAGCCGCAAGAGCGGGCAATAAACAACTGAATGGCGGCTGAGGCACAGTGCAGCAAAAGCGGGCGGAAAACCACTGAATGGCAAGTGAAACGCTAAAGGGGCGCCCCATTGCAGCAGAGGAGCCTCCACCTGGAGAGGCCCGTTCACGCCGCCTCCCCCCCCCCCTCCACCTCCCGGGGCACCCCACGCCGTTTTTCGGCGCAGCATTGTAGGATGCCAAGACCAGTGCGGCAAGTAAAGGACATCACCTGGGTGCCGTCCAGATCTCAGCGCGTTGTGCTGCCTTCGGACTATTCGCACAACAGACCGCTACTGACGAGACACAGTGCAGCAAAAGCGGGCGGAAAACCGCTGAATGGAAAATGAAACCCTAAAGGGGCGCCCCATTGCAGCAGAGGAGCATCCACCTGGGGAGTCCCGTTCACGCCGCCTCCCCCAGCGCCCCACGCCGTTTTTTGACGCAGCATTGTAGGATGCTAAGACCAGTGCGGCAAGTAAAGGACATCACCTGGTTGCCGTCCAGATGTCAGCGCGTTGTGCTGCCTTCGGACTATTCGCACAACAGACCGCTACTGTCGCAACCTCACAGAAGACCATTGTTGCTTTGTTTTAATAGTTTTTTTTAACGTGTTTACTGTTTTTAGTGCGTTGTATATATTTATAAGTTATTAAAGTGTTATAATCCTACTACTTTGTTGGAGTGCTATATATTTTTAATGTGACACATAATTGTGAAGACTTTGATGTACAAAAAGGCATCCCTGGAATCTTCCACTTCAGGCTCGGTCCCATACACCCTCACAGTGAGAATCCCCTCCCCAATCACAATACAGGATCGTTATCAGATAGTAGGAACGCATGTGGTGTGATGGATCTCATGGGGTGGGGGCCTTGATCTACTGTAACTCCTTTGAAGAGGGGTGATTCTTTACAGTTGAGGCCATAAACTACATCCGCAGGGCTAGGTGATAGCCTGGGACCAGCCTGGACAATCAGACACAAAGGAAGAGGAGTGTCAGAGGGTGCGGTAGTGAATAGGGTGAAAGGGAGGTGTCGGGCGGGCACAGGGTGTGATTCTCAGGGAAGAGCAGCGCAGATGGAGGGAGATTTATGGCCCATGCATAAGAGAGAGAGCGGGGGTGACCAGTGCGTAGGGGAGATGCTTGCGAGGGTGGGGAGCCATGCTGAGGACAGGCGGCGTGCAGAGAGTGGGTCTGGTCAAGGCATCTAAAATGGCTGCCGTGCACGACAAAAGTGTGGCATTGGAAAAAAGCAAGATGGCGCAGACAATGTTTATCAATACGGATTAATTTATAACAATTATTTTTAACAATATATTTACTCGCAGTGTCAAAATGGCGGTCAACACTTCCTGATTTCCTTCAAATCGAACGTTAACAGACGTCACGCAGCAAAAAAAATAAATAAACGCTCACGCGCAGCCGCTGGAAGACAAGTATCAACATATATGAGCATCCTCAGCCACCCTCAGAAAACATAGGGGGTCAGGATACGTCTCCCGTACCCCCTTACCCCATTTCTCACATTGTTTTTCCTCCATCTTGTAATTTAATTAAAACGAAACACAAAATGGCGAATTCCCGTTTCGCGTCCCGGTTCGCTACCCGGTTCGCGAATCGGAAAGCGCTTCTACCGCAAAAAATCAAATTTTTTTTATTTGCCCCACGGGACCCTTTAATAACCCCAACATCATTCCTAGAGGGTCAAGAAGGGTCTACCTTGCCCCCTTTCATTGAATTCCCCCTTCGTTTTTCTCCTCCTCTTGTCTCTCGATCCTACCGAGAGACAAGATGGCGGCCGCTCCCGACTGTTTAGAATGTTGACAGACACCGGAGAGCCAATCAGCTTCGCTTCACAAAGTTCCGTTACGCGAAAAGTTCGCGAACCGGAGCGCTACCCGGGACGCTGTCACAGATATAACTGTTTTTTAAAACGTTAATTTCTCAAAATCCACTGGAGCACATATATTGAGACCCAGCAAAGGCACATCGGGCTAACAGTCCCTACAATTTTGCCAAGTTTCGTGCAAATCCATTCAGCCGTTCGAGCTAAAAGTGAGGCCAAACGCCCTATGGAAAAATGAATGGGAGAAACACGTTTTGGGACCCCCCTTTTTTCTCGGCACCCCCTTGACGAAACCCCCCCAAATTTTCAGGGGCTGCTCAGAAACAAAATGTGCCATTTTTCTGAAAATTTCAGCCGATTCCGTCCACAAACGCCAAAGTTATTAGACATAGAATTTTAAAAAGTCCCATAGAGAAAAAATCCTGACTATATATATATATATATATATATATATATATATATATATATATATATATATATATATATATATATATGCTCCAAACTGGTTCCAATCGCCATTTCTGCAGCGCTCAATCCGGGTGCGGCAGCCTGCAGCTGAACCACGCTGCTACTAATTTCCACACAATCCCTCCAGATGGAGAAACAAACGGGTTGCACTCCCAAGGTCGTTTTTTGCAATTTTTCTTTTATTTTTCTTACATTCTCTTTGATTGTGGCAAAGGGCAGATGTTAACGATCTATGCATTTCGGTATATCCAGATACCTTGCTCACGATCAACTGACCGCTTGGCTCCCCTACTTTATGTAGTCAGTTTCACATACCCTCACTTCCTGTTTGGGAACACAAGCGCCTCAATGCTTTTTGGGAGATGTAGTTTTTTAAATATGTTGTTTTATATATATATAGTTACAATAAAACTTTATTGCTCATTGTTATGCTTTTTCCTGCTTCTTTCGTAAGTCTAAATATGACATATATATTTTAGCAAGACAAATTAATATGCATATGTGACAATATGACCAACAACAATTCCCTCCAGTGGGACATCGCTGCTTTCTCACACATTATTTCAACAGTGGTCATTATGATTTCCTCTTTTCGTACCCTCTAGTGGGACATTGCCTGATTCTATTTTCAGTTTCCTTTCATATTAAGAGACAAGCATAATATTTAGAGCAAATGTCATTTTTCAAAAGAGAAGTTTTTACAAATGTATATATATTTCTTCTGACTGATTTAACCCATGCGGGGTTAAGGTTCTTAGGTTCAGGATGTGGCGGGATTCTTTCTGTCTAAGAAGGCTCTCTCTGTCTCCCCCTCATTCTTTTTTTGGGGACACTCTCAATTCCAAAGAATTTCAGTTGGTTCCAGTCACTTTGGTGGTGTTGTTCCATGTGCTTGGCTACCGCGTTTGTTCTATCCTGATGAATGGTAGCTCGAAAGTGCTCCAGTATTCGCTTCTTAAATTCACACACAGTACTGCCCACATACCTCAATGGGCACGGGCATTCCACAACATATACCCCATATTGTGTTTTACAAGTGATTAGTTCTCTGATTTCCCATGTTTTTTTGTTGGCCATTTCCACTTTCTTTAAGGGTTTGGCGATTTGGCACGCTTTACATGCATAACATTTCACGAATCCCGTTGTTTTCAACCATATGTCTTTTTTTGCTGTTTTCTTGAAGTGGCTATGGATTAGATGGTCTTTTAAATTTGTAGCCCTTCTGTAAGAGATTGTTGGATGATGTCCCATAATGTTCTTGACTGTTTCATCCAACTGTAAGATATTCCAGTTTTGTTTCAAAATGTTTGCAATTTCTTTGTTTTCATTTGAATAATCCATTATCAGTCGCACTGGTTCTGATTCACTTGTGGATTCCTTCTGTTTTTTTTACCAAGCACTCTTCTCTGGTTTTCTGATTTGTTTTAGCCCAGCACTTTTTAATTACACCAGTGTTATATTTTCTCCGCTTGAACCTGTCTGAGGATGCAGCAATGTGTTTAAGCCATTCTCTTTTTCACTGCAGATTCGGCGAATTCTCAAAAATTCCCCGTAGGGGATGCTGGAAATGAGGGACTGTTGATGGAAGCTTGTGGCTTCTAGGGTGACATTAGTAGCAGTACATTTTCGATGTAAGGTAGTATGAATTTGATTTTCCCTTATATAGATTTCTGTGTCTAGAAATACTATCCGTTCATTGCTGATTTCACAGCTGAATTTTAGATTTGGAATACTATTGTTCATAATTTCAAAGTATTCTAGAAATTCGTCTTTGCTGCCATCCCAGATAATTAGTAAGTCATCAATATATCTTGTCCAACTAATGACTTTGTTCAATGCTTCTTCATTGCTGTTGTTCCACGCCACCTCTTTCTCCCACCATCCAATCGCTAAACAGGCGTAGCTGGGACTGAAGGAAAATCCCATTGCGGTTCCATTATTCTGACAATATACTTCGTCCCCAAACACGAAGATATTCCTGGTCAAACATATCGAGATCATTTCCAGTAGCATTTGATTACGGCTTCCAAATTGCATATTCCTTTCTTGTAGGAAAAAGTTACATGCCTTGAGTCCTATGTCATTCCCAATGTTGGTGTAGAGGGATATGACATCCATTGATATCAGTTGGTATGACTCCTGCCAGGGAGAATTTTCTAATCTCCTTAATAAATCACTTGTGTCTTGTATGTAAGAGTCTAGGCATGTTACAAAAGGGTTCAAGAAATAATCAATGTAATTTGCAATTGGTTCTAGGAGAGAACCCTTCGCAGATAAGATTAGTCGTCCTGGGGGCACCTTCTGGTTCTTATGGAGTTTAGGAAGGAAATATATGGTAGCTGTGACTGGGTGCGCTACCGTAAGATATTTCCTTTCTTCTTCATCAATCAGGCCTTTGTTTGTCCAATCTGCAAGCTTCGCATCCACCATTTCTTTGATCTCAATGGTCGGATTTCTTTTCAGCTTGTCATAGTCCTCAGTATTTCTCAATTGGCGGTGTGCTTCAGTGATATATGCCGATTTTTCTAATATCACTATATTTCCGCCTTTGTCGGCCATTTTGATTTCAATTTGATCATTTGAAGATAATTCCAAAAGTGCCTCTCTCTCGCTTTTTGGCAAGTTATCCTTATATTTTGTATTCTTTAGTTTGTACAAATCTTGGGTTACTGCTTCCTGAAATAGGTCAATTTTGTTGCCTGGAATTAATTGTGGATACAATTTTGATTTGGGTTTTTTACCACTTAGACCCGCCCCTTCTTGTTTGCATGCCTCTTCTAGGGGGATCTCTTGGCTTTCCTCCACATCAAGATTCACCAAATTCATGAAGCCCTCCGTGTCTTTGACTGTTAGTGCTGACCCCATGTCCATCACTTGAATGTTTTTTTCTTTTTCTTGTTTTTCTTTCTCTGCAAAATATTTTGCCAGTTTTATTTTTCTGATATATAGGTAAAGGTCTATCCGAACTTGAGCCAAATCCATTCTCTTTGTAGGACAGAAATTGATTCCCTTTTTCAATAACATCTTTTCTGTCTCTGAAATTGCTCTTTTGGATAGATTCACCACCTGGAGTTCATCTTTTATTGGTTCTTCCTCTGGCGCATGCTGCGAGTTTCTGTTCCTATTTTCAAATTTTCGCTGCTTTTTCCACCTTTTTCCTCACCTTTTTGGTTTTTTGGGGCCCATCCGTGTCCTCTCCCTCTTCCCCTTTGCTGTGGGCGAGAGATTTGGTTCTGCTCCCATTGTTTCTGTTGTAGAACGAGACGCATGTCCCCTAAAAAAGGTAACTGTCCCAAACCAGATGATATTCCAGGTTCCCCCTCACTGTTATCCGTGCACACCAGGGAGGATGCACTGCTCGATATGCTCATTGAGCTTGTTGTAATTACTTGTTATCTCATTATGTCGAATTTTTTAGAGAACGTAAAGATACGCCCTTCTGCATAATCGGTGGCGTCTCTAATGAATTTCTGATGTTTACGTTCCCTTACGGTGTCTTCATGTTTCTCTATTTGCATTTCCAGCTCTTCTTTGAATTTTGTCATTTCCACATTTAATTTCATCGTGGCAATCTCCTTTTCTGCTTCCTGTAATTGTTCCTTTATTTTGAGCAGCCCTATTTCGATATGTTTCACTAGAATTGCAATTAATCCCAATGATGATTGTAGGATGAACTCTCCCCATTCCTGTAATAATTCATTAGAGCTGTCCTGATGGCTCGGCATCAACATTATCCTTAGTCCCCTTGGGACAAGTTGTACCTCTAGATATTCTTTGAGGGTTATTAGCTCCCATGATTTATTTATCTCCTTACGGCTCAATTTCTCCCAGTTTCTTATTTTAGATTGTGTATCCGTTTTTGTCTGCACATTGGACACACCAACCTCCTTTTCCACAGCACCTTTTTCAAACATTTGTCGTAATAAACCATTCCTCTTCGCTTCTCTTTTCTCCATGTTTCTGCCCTTATCTCTTATGATTCAATGCCACTGAGTTCCCAATAGTTGTGATTAATTATTGCCGACCTGTGTTATAGTTCAAAACAACGACTTCAATAGCTTCCTAGCCGCGCGTTTCTTTATTGAAAACACATTGCGGTTATTTTCTTGCTACGTTGTTTATTTATAACAGTTAACTGGCTGCCGGTTTGCATACAGCGTTTTTATGGCTTTTCACAGTTTTCTCAAACACACGCTTACCTCGGGCTTCTGCTTATGAGCGGTGTGTATTTTTCTTTTCCGATGCTTTCGTCAGTCCGCCAGTGTTCACTACTCACGGCCTTATTTCAAATGCTCCAAACTGGTTCCAATCGCCGTTTCTGCAGCGCTCAATCCGGGTGCGGCACCCTGCAGCTGAACCACGCTGCTACCAATTTCCACACAATCCCTCCAGATGGAGAAACAAACCGGTCGCACTCTCAAGGTCGTTTTTTGCAATTTTTCTTTCATTTTTCTTACATTCTCTTTGATTGTGGCAAAGGGCAGATGTTAAGGATCTACGCATTTCGGTATATCCAGATACCTTGCTCACGGTCAACTGACCGCTTGGCTCCCCCTACTTTATGTAGTCAGTTTCACATACCCTCACTTCCTGTTTGGGAACACAAGCGCCTCAATGCTTTTTTGGGAGATGTAGTTTTTTAAATATGTTGTTTTATATATACATAGTTACAATAAAACTTTATTGCTCATTGTTATGCTTTTTCCTGCTTCTTTCGTAAGTCTAAATATGACATATATATTTTAGCAAGACAAATTAATATGCATATGTGACCATATGACCAACAACAATTTCCTCCAGTGGGACATCGCTGCTTTCTCACACATTATTTCAACAGTGGTCATTATGATTTCCTCTTTTCGTACCCTCTAGTGGGACATTGCCTGATTCTATTTTCAGTTTCCTTTCATATTAAGAGGCATGCATAATATTTAGAGCAATTGTCATTTTTCAAAAGAGAAGTTTTTACAAATGTATATATATTTCTTCTGACTGATTTAACCCATGCAGGGTTAAGGTTCTTAGGTTCAGAATGTGGCGGGATTCTTTCTGTCTAAGATCTCTCTCTCTGTCTCCCCCTCGTTCTATTTTGGGGACACTCTCAATTCCAAAGAATTTTAGTTGGTTCCAGTCACTTTGGTGGTGTTGTTCCATGTGCTTGGCTACCGCGTTTGTTCTACCCTGATGAATGGTAGCTCGAACGTGCTCCAGTATTCGCTTTTTTAATTCACACACAGTACTGCCCACATACCTCAATGGGCACGGGCCTTCCACAACATATACCACATATTGTGTTTTACAAGTGATTAGTTCTCTGATTTCCCATGTTTTTTTGTTGGCCATTTCCACTTTCTTTAAGGGTTTGGCGATTTGGCACGCTTTACATGCATAACATTTCACAAATCCCGTTGTTTTCAACCATATGTCATTTTATGCTGTTTTCTTGAAGTGGCTATGGATTAGATGGTCTTTATATTACCATCTGGCGGTCGTCAGTAGGTAGTTATAGTTAGGACCTATTTTCCATAGGAAATCCGCAACATTCTATTTGGAATAACTTTGGCGCCGGTTGCCGAATCTTCACGAAATTTTCAAAACTAATGGCCAGGTCCACTCCAATCCTATCCTGAAAGTCTCAGGGTGAGCCGTGAAGCGGGGGCTGAGAAAAAAGGGGGGTCCCAAAACGTGTTTTCCCCATACAATTTTCCATAGGAACCGTTCATCTCGAACTGCTGAACGGAATTACACCAAATTTGGCAAAGAGGTAGTCCTTAGTTCAGACTCGTGCCTTTAGCTTAAATGGTGTAAATCTGTTCAGTAGTTTTTTAGATATTAAAGGAAAAAAGTACATATATATCTGGGCGGAGCCTAACGACACATCTCATCTTGAGATCTGATTGGCTGTTAGCAGTTCATCCAAGAAGTGTTGGTAGCAATCTTGGGACCAATATACATGATAGCACCTCATTAAAAAGTGTTGCAGTTAATAGAAGGTTTAAGACTTTAGTTACATTATAGATCATTAGTTGATGGTACCATACTCATTTAGGAATTGTGGTGTGTTCTAAGGTGATTTTACCATGTGAAAAAGCCTTCTGCTGGGATATCATGAATCATGTTTGAGAGAAAACTATTTCTCATGCTTGTCCCATAGAGGTTTTGTCATATAGCTATTTCGTTTCTATATACTGTGTTAAGTTAGCATGAGCTTATTAAATGTTTAAACGCCATTTTTCCTTTTGCTTCATTTTGCACACAACACATAATTGTTATTTTAGCTTTCAACCCAGAAGAGCTTTGTGATTTACTTGAGAAATAATATGTTATTGCTCTGATATCAGCTTTGCTTGGTACACTGTCTGCACAGTGAGTGCTGAAGGCTCCAAGGATAACTCGACACAGTGTTGTTGTGAGGTCTGATCTTCGCACCTCCCTAGACATAACACACATGCTGCTGCCAAAATCTGTCTCTAAGCGGGTTTTATATTGCTTTGCTGAAAACACACGTAACACACTTGATGGTGCTTCGCATGCAGAGAGCTGGTGGAAGATGATGTGATCCTCTGCCCTGAGATTTGGAGGTATGGGCCCGCCCTTCTAAAACCCAAATGAGACCTTCATAGATATAAATATACTATGCTAAATAGGGAGGGTGAGAATTAGGTGTTGTTAATTCCTATTCATTTCAGCATCTTAGTATGCTGTCACCATTCGCCTTTTATGGACTAGTAACTATGCTGATAACTTTGTTGCTTATAATATGTTTGCTTGTATTATATAAGATACTGCGTTTGAGAACCCTGCATTAGTAAATAAATATTTCAAATATGCACGTGTCCTCATTTACTCCACGTTCTAGTTTGAAATGATTATATAGCGAAAGAGTGTTCATGTGTTCCATTATACCTGAGGTAATCTAAGTTCATGTTCTGGTTTGTCTAAACATTGGGAGTTTGTAATGACCACTGAGACACTGTAGCTAGCTCGGTAAGGGGATTTTGGGTACTGAGGTGAGTTTTGGGCCATCCTAATTCACTGAGGTTCCAGGTCTCTATGCACAGTTCTGTAGGAGAACGGAATTCCCGCTACATGGCGCCCATACGTTGTTGGTGTTATATCATGACACTCGAGTAGTATATCATTCAATCCTTAACCCCTTCACTGTTGTTTCCGGAAAACGGTGGTGTTGGAACAAACCTACCAATTTTAAAAATAGGTCTTTTCAAGCATGAATCTTAACTAAACGGTTTCCTTAAATTACTACCCAGTTGTGCTACAAAGTTTACTTTGTTTTTCGTATTTCCTGTGCTGTCATGGCTGCCGTGGACATTCCGCAGCATAGTCGCATTGCGGTGCGAGATCATTTGCGGATGTACAATGTGCCTTTGGAAGGCTTGGCTGTGATCATGGTGGTGAGTGTGGATGCTGCTTACCCTTACGAACTGTTTTATTCGTGGGTGACATTTCCGGAGGTGGACGCGAATTCTGGTGTGTTCCACACGTACACTCCTACGGCTGTACCTAATGAGTATACTCCGTACAGGGCACAGGAAGTTCCTATTGACGTTTGGCAGCATCGAGTTTGGTTTGGTGGCGCCCTACCCCATATTTTGACCGCTCCGAGGTTAGGTCCTTTGTCCATTCCAGGCGCTAGTTGGACTGTTTTGGCTGGATTTACTCCTCATCCTCTACACGGCAATTGTAACGTGGCTGAACTTCGGAGACTACATGTAGTCGCAATTGCCGTGATTAGAGCCTTAGTGCATTACATAGGCCGTAATCTTCCGGCTGGAGCCCCGGGGGGTGCGGCGCTTCCGGCCAGACAGGGTGGTTTGAAACTCAGTCCCGTCATGGTCAATGCTGTAATGGGCCAGAAGCCCCAGGATAAGGATGATTTTCCCTTCTGGCTTGCCGAGAAATTTGACCAGCTGGAAGCTGTATTTCCTAATACGACTCCTGGTGAAAAAACGTGGATTCTAACGCTTAGTTTGCCGAAAGATTTAGCCCCTGAACTTGTTGACTGTGAGACCTGGGGTAAGACTTTTGCAGCGGTCTATGCGAGGTGCTACGGCACTCTGTCTATGGCAGTGCTGCCTACGGTCCTTAAACGTGTTCAAGATGATCAAGGACCGGAGTCTGCGGTTGAGTTGGGTATGCGCCTATGTGGCACCTTTGATGTGGTTTGCGATCTCATCCTTGCTAATATTAAGGGGGATGCAGTGAACTTTCAGGTTGCAAACGCGTTGGCGGCGCTTCCCGAGGCTGAGAAACCCCGTCAGTTAGCAAAAATTATTATGGCGGCTTATAAAACCGTGGGTCGCAATAGTAAGAGTCTTAAGCCTTTTTCTGTTAAGGAGAAAAAGCAACCCCAGGGACAAGCTTCGGAAACGGAGGTTCAGCCCAAGTCCAAGAAACAGAATTGGCCTAAAAAACAGAAACAGGGAAAGCAACAGCAACAACAACAAACACAGGTTTCTCGTCCTGCGTCACCGTTACCTGCGCAATCTGAACGTGTTTATGACTTGCGCGATCGCTCGATGATTAAATCTCCTGATCGTTTTCAGGCTTCTGAACAACGCTCTCCTCGTTCCTTTCAGGACTCATCGGCCCCAACTACCGGTGGTGGAGGGGGCGGCAGGGGTCGGGGTGGCCAACAAGGACGTGACCAGCCCCGCCCGAAAAAACGGTGCAGACAGGCAGGAAGGCTCGACACCGAAGAGACCGCAGTTTGCAAAGAAGAAAGTTTGCAAAGAAGAATATCTCACAGACGACGAACTTTGGGAGCATCTGTGTTGAGTCAACGGAATTATTTGTACCTTTGCAAACTTGGGTTACAAATTTAACTTTGCAAAATCGCACATTGCAGAGTACACAGTGTTGTTTCTGGGCTACGAGCTCAACAATGAAGGAAAAGGTTTGGCTCCTCACTTCCTGCAGAAATGCGCACAACTGCGCGCTCCGACGACATGAAATAATTACAATCTTTACTGGGCTTCTTAAATTTCGGGAGGACATACATTCCGCAATATGCCCAGCGTATCAAGCCTATGTATGCTTTGATACAACCAACATTTTCCAAATCATGCTGGCTGCCTGAGCATTCAACTATTCTGCAATCTTTGCAAGCTGATCTGCTCGCTTCTGAATTCTTACTGACTCGTGATAACCAGACCAACCTGGTGATGAGAATTATCCCTGGGACAGTGGGTTTCACGTACCTGACTTTTAATGAAGGAGACACAGTACCTATTGCTTACAAGTCACACTTGTACACTTCGGCTGAATTGCGCTTTTCCACTGTGGAGAAAGTTTTGATGGCTGTGCAGATGGCAATTCTTAAGGAGCGTGCCCTGTCACAGGGAAAGCGCATGTTGGGTGTGACCCTGTGTCCTGCCTTGGAGGCAGTCACGAAAGCCAGTGTACCAATTTGCAAAGCTTTGCACCCTCGGTGGACTCAATGGGCTGCATCCTTGACATCCCAGGATGTCACGTTTATTTTTAACGCCTCATTACGGTCGCAGGAGTACTTACAGTATGAATTAGTTCATTCGGCTCCTTTAGCAATGCGACCCTTGGAGGATTTTTATTGCATCATTTACACTGATGGTTCAGCGCAGGTTGCGCATGGCTCTAAACATGCCTACGTTTCCGCATGCGCCATTGTGGTCGGTGCCATGGTGAACGATGAGTTCAAGTCCAGTGTCGTGCACACGCAGACACTAGGGGACTGCACCGCACAATTAGCAGAACTTCGTGCTCTGATGCTTGCATTGGAGTACGTTGATCCAAGTGTGACAACACTTATCGTAAGTGATTCTTACTACTGTGTCCAGTCTTACAATGAGAACTTGTTCTTTTGGATTCAGAATGACTTTCGTGATTCCAAGGGTAGCACAATAAAACATAAGATGATCTGTGTCCGAGTGGCTGAGCTTAAAGAGCAGTTGCCACTTGTGTTTGTGATTCATGCTCTCGGCCATCAGCTTGTTGGAGTTCACGCTGTCGGTAACTCGCTTGCTGATGAAGCGGAGAAATCTGCAGTATCAAAATATTTAGTTGCAGCAGTTACACGGTCCAAAAGTAAAATAGATGATGACATCTTGGTGGCTGTAGCTGCCACTGAGAAGGGAAGTAAATATCCTACGGGGTTCCCTTCGAAGTACACATACCACTTAAGTCCCGATAAGGTTCCTTATGTGAAAATTCCTGATGTTGGGGAACGGTTGATTCCCAACTTGGATCGCAGGGCTACATTGATTACAGCGGCGCATGAAGGTGTGGCGTCTGCGCATGCGGGCGTCTCGGCCACTGTAACTCAGCTACAACAACGGTTCTGGTGGCGGGGACTGTACAAACAGACGTGTGATTATGTCCTTCAATGTGAGATTTGCCAGCAGATTAAGCCTTCAACTGCTGCGCGTCCGCCTCAGATACAGTTATACATATCTAATAAACCACTGGGTTGCATTTATTTAGATCACTGTGGTCCTTTTTCTTCTGATACTGCGTATAAGTACATCATAGTAGCAGTTGATTCATGCACACGCTTTGTGTGGGTCTGGCCCCATCGCAGCGCTGATTCACGGACTATCATAAGAGATTTGCGTGGCTTTGTAGGGATTTTTGCCTGTGGTACCTTCCATTCGGATCAGGGTCCGGCTTTCGCCTCTAATGCGTATAAGGATGCTATAATTTCGTTGGGGGTCCAAGTCAAGTTTTCGTCTCCATACAGACCTGAGGGTAATAGTGTAGTGTAACGAATGAACCGTGACTTAAAGCAATCTTTGACAGCACGAGTTATAGGCACTGGCAGAAACTGGTTGGCCCATCTCAATGGCGTGCAGCGTGCTCTTAACCCCTTCGCTGCTCATGACGAGCTCAGCTCGTCATGCAGTATACTGGTCGTGTGCTCATGACGAGCTGAGCTCGTCATGATCCATTGAATTTTACAATTTCCAGCACAGGAGGGGAATTGCCTTAGCAGTCATGTGGTTAATAGTCTCCCTAGAAGGTCTCTGGGTGGGCGGACCCCGTAGGAAATGCTCTTTGGTATCAAGATGTATGTCCCTGACCTCGACGGTCTAGACTGCGTGGCCCAAGCCACGGCCTTTGACGTAGATGAAAATTGCAATGTTTTACAGGATCTACAAAAGACCAGAGACAGTCTTGCAAAGGAACATTTGCCCTCCACATCGGATGATGCATTGCAGATCCCGGTAGTTGGCTGGCTACCCAAAGTTGGAGAACTGGTTCGAGAGAAGATCGATAACAAGAAAGAATTTGGTCCTTCCTATCGAGCACCGGTTCCCGTTCTTGGAGTGAAGGGAACAAGAACAGTCATTTTACCACCTCTTCCAGGTCGTAAGGAAAACAGGTTTATCTCTATTGACAATGTCAAGATACACAGGGTGGCCGATTCTTCATAGTATGATACCGGCGGTCTCCTGTCCTTCGATTGTGAGAAATTCTGTTTTGGCCACTACTTCTAATGCTGAGCCAGAAGTGGCCCTCGAGATGCCTGCTGTTTCCAATCCTTTATTGAATACTTTTCCCGTTAATAACATTGATGACTTAGATTAAGCCTATCCTGCTGATTTGTCGATGCCTGATTTACAAACACGTTTGGCCACAGAATCCAGATTCTCATTTGACTCTGTTTCAGTTAATTCGAAAAAACCCTCACGTTTTGCAGTTTACGCTACATTATTCAAAAAACTTTTTTTGATCCCTCCTTGGACATATATTTGGCTGGTGCTTTTTTCAGTTTACCTTTTTATGTCAATTGGTTTTGTGTTTTATTTTTTCCGTCTCATCGATGGACACTATGTCGAGGAGAGAACATGCATTCAGCATCTTTTTTTAATTTTTTTTTATTTTTGTTGCAAAATACAAATAGTATCATCATCATCATCAGTCACATAAACGCTTACATTCGTTTGGCCTATTCATAACACAAGGTAAATGTGAAACGGTATGTATTGTGATAGTTCCCACTGGTCGTGTAACGAAGTCATTATTCAAGGTGATCTGATGAACAGGGAGTATAAGTGCAGCGTAAGAATTACAATTTGCGTTTTATGTTTTTTAAATAACAGTGAACATAAACTAGAAAAACTGCACGCGTAAATCGGCATGTCATAGAGGTAGCTTCGATAGCATCTAGCATCATAGTCGTCATAAAAGGGACCAATCCGACATTCCCATACCCCAAGCCCCACCCCATCCCCCCCCAGCAAACTCCCAGCACAAAACCATCCCACTCCCATATGCGTTGCCCATCAACCAACCCCAGACCCAATCAGTGCTCTTCTTCACTCTCAGAACCTTCAAGATCTTCCTCATCCAGTGGCTCACATATGTCCCCCTATAGGAGTTCCAAGGCTGCCAAACCCCGTTCCATTTACGCGGATCATCCCGTAATTTGTATACTGCTCTTTCAGTCAGCATGAGCATGTCCATGTTTTGGATCCATTGAGCCAGTGTGGGGAGAGCAGCCGACCCCCATTTCTGTGCTATGTCACGTTTGGCCGTGACCAGCCCTATTGTGGTCCATGCTCTTGCATAAAAGGTAAGGTCAGTAGGCCCCCAGACATTCAGCAGGCACATCCGCGGGTCCAAGGTGAGTGAGGTGTTTAGTGCCTGGGCTATGGTGCGTAGAACCCGTTGCCAATAGCTAACAATCAACGGGCATTCCCATAACGTGTGTATAAACGTGCCCTCTGCCCCGCAGCCCCTGAGACAATAGGGATGATCCGCCCTGTGCAGTCTATGTAGTGTCGTGCGAGTGTAGTAAATCCTATGCAGAATCTTTAACTGTACCAGGCGGAATTTGGAGGATATGCCTGCCTCACGAGGGGACGCCATGGCTGCGTTCCAGTCGGTTTCATCTAAATCTCCGACATCCGTAGTCCATCTGTCTTTCAGCTTCTCTAGTGGGTCAGGCATGTTATTAATCAATTTGCGGTAGGTCATCGAGGTCGCCCCTTCCTGTAGGAAGTCTGTGAGCAGGTGATCCTCCAGCGGAGAGGATTCTGGTGGGGATGTGTCTGGTGGAATTGCCGCTTGTAGGGCGTGTCTAACCTGTATATATCTGTATAGCTCATTATCCCCCAGCTCATACTGCTCCTGTAGAGTTGCAAAAGGAATCACCCCCTCCCTCGTCCATAGGTCCCCCACAGTTGAGATCCCGATGTTATCCCACTGGGTGAAACCCTTGGTGCGTCGTAGATGTCCCAATGCTTTCGTGTCCCACAGAGGTGTAAGTTTTGTAATGGTCCCATCCCATTTCAGTTTTGCTTGCACCTTGTACCATAGACGAACAGTGTGATTCGTGGGCCCAATGAGTTTCGCCGCAATACCGCGGTGGTACAGTGGGGCCAACAAACTGTTCGTACCCAGTTGTGCCCTATCTGCTTTGAACGCTGGATCTTCTTGCGGGGCGTGTATCCACTGATTAAGGATCTTAAGCTGGGCCGCCCAGTAGTACAGCCGTATGTTGGGCAACGCGATGCCCCCATCGTACCAACTCCTATTCAACTTTATGTGCGAGATCCGGGCTGGCCGGTTCCCCCAGAGCAGGCCCGTGATCTGTGCCGTTATCTTTTGGAGGAAGCTATCCGGTATCAAACGTGGAGCGTTTTCAAGAATATACAAGAAGCGCGGCAGGGCCATCATTTTAAAGAGCGCTGCCCTTCCCAGTAGTGTCAATGGGAGTTCTTTCCAATGTTGCACATCATTACGGAGTCGGAGCAAGGGAGGCTGCAAATTAAGCCGTGCGAACTCTGCCTCGTCTCGGGTAATATGGATCCCCAAATATTTAAAAGAAGTGGGCGCTATCTCTAGCGGACAGGAGTCCGGGAGTGGCGGGAGTGGCCCCTGGAGCTCGAAAATTGTCGATTTCGCCCAGTTGATGGTGTAGCCCGAGACTCGCCCATGTGCATTAGAAAGAGCCAGGAGGTTAGGAAGGCTGTCCTCTAGGTCAGTGAGGTATATCAACATGTCGTCCGCGTATAGGGACACTCTATCCTCCCATTGCGGAGTCCATTGGATCCCCCTCAGGAGCTGCGTGGTGCGAATAGTAACCGCCAATGGTTCCAGAACCAGAGCAAAAAGGAGGGGCGAAAGCGGACATCCCTGTCGCGTGCCACGACCTAGATGTATGGGTCTAGAAATATGGCCATTAGCCACCACTCTGGCTATGGGGTCTTTGTAGAGCATACGTATCCAGGAGATAAACACCGGACCAAAGCCCATACGTGGAGCACTGCAAAAAGATAGTTCCACTCCACCATGTCGAACGCCATCTTGGCGTCTAGTGAGAGGATCGCAGCTGGCTCTCGCAGTAGTGAGAGTCTCGCTACAACCCCATGCACCCTGCGGAGGTTTAGGGCCGTACTTCGATGTGGCATGAAGCCGGATTGGTCTGGGTGAATCAATTGAGTTAAGCACGGCAAGAGCCTATTCGCCAACACTTTAGCTATAATTTTGGCCTCTGGGTTCAGAAGGGAGATGGGTCTATATGACAAGCATTCACTGGGGGGTTTACCCGGTTTCAGGATGGCTACAATATTCGCCATCCGTTGGTCCGGCGGCAACATCCCCTTCAACCTACATTCCTCGTACATTTGAATAAGGGGTGTACCCAAGGATTCTGACATGGTTTTAAACCACTCGATGGGTATTCCATTGGGGCCCAGGGCCTTACCCGAATGAAGGGAGCCAATGGCTAGTTGAATCTCATCCACTGTCAAGGGCGCGTCGATGTCCTTCGACGCCTCGTCCGTCAATTTCGGCAGGGGCACATGGTCGAGGGCAACACGAGCCTCATCCTCCGCCACCACTGTCGTAGGGGTGTATACCTCACTAAAATAATCAGCTAGGACCTCCACTATCTCGCCAGGGCGGGTGTGGATGACGCCACATGAGTCAGTGAGCTGTAGGATATTTCTCCCTCCCCCCTGCTTCTTGTCCAGCCACGCCAAGAGTTTGCTAGCTTTGTCCCCGATGTCGTAGACCCTGTGTTGTGTCGCAGCAATATCCGCCACCGTGACCCTCCTTAAGTGGTCAGTGAGGCGACGTTGGTGGACCTATAGGTCGTGGAGTGTATCGTCCGAAGGATTTGCCATATGGGCG
The DNA here is from genome assembly GCF_964263255.1 of Lissotriton vulgaris. Taxonomy (NCBI): domain Eukaryota; kingdom Metazoa; phylum Chordata; class Amphibia; order Caudata; family Salamandridae; genus Lissotriton; species Lissotriton vulgaris. Next base: position 297,406,646 of record NC_141693.1, read on the forward strand.
GTGTTGGCCCTCTCGAGGCCCAATTCTAAGTCTAATGCCTCCCTCCTGTGTGCTTTTTTGTGGTTCGCAACAATGGCAATGGCTTGGCCCCTAAACACGGCCTTATACGCTTCCCATAACGTGGAGGGGGAGTCTACCGAGGACCGATTCTCCTCAAAGTAAAGCCGGGTGGCTTTCTTCAGGTCTTTACTTATCTGTGGGACTTTAAGATATCCAGGGAAGATCGGGAACAACCGCTGTCGTTTAGTGTCTGTGGTAGTGATTGTCAGAGTGAGGGGAGAGTGGTCCGAGATGCCCCTCGGCTGTATATTTGTCTCGGCCACAGTAAGATGCCCGTTGCCCAATACGAGAAAGTAGTCTATCCTGGAGAGACTATTGTGGGTGGCCGAATAGTATGAATATTGTTGCTGGCCAGGGTGTAGTGTGCGCCATACGTCCACCAATCCCTGCGCGTCTAGAAAGGTCTGGAGCCTGCTGGGACCGTCAGTGTGTGCTCGGGAGGGAAACCGGTCGAGGGTGTCTGTGAGTGTCATATTGAAGTCCCCACCTATGAGTAGGTCCCCATCAGGGAGGTCCAATAAGAATCTGCCAAGGTCCGGCAGGGCTACAGAGTGTAGCGCTGGCGGTATATATACGGAAACTACATTTAACAATTTCCCCTCCCACTGACCATGAACTGCCGCAAAGCGGCCATGGGCATCGACTGCTGTTGACTTCACAATAAATTGAGAGGATTTCTTCTGCAAAATACCTGTACCACGGGACCCTGAAGTGAATTCCGCATGCACTATCATTTGATAGCCTCTCCTATCTAAGGCCTTCGTGGCCGCCCCCGTCAAGTGTGTTTCTTGTAAGAGAACAAGAGCAGGCCCCTGTCTTCTAATTCCCTGTAGCACCAATCCCCTCTTAATCTTGTCTCCCAGACCTCTAACGTTCCATGACATGACGAGCAATGGGTTCGGTGTGGTGTGGTTATCTGTTCCAGCCATGAGAAAGACGGTGAACCATCATGAAGCCCCCTCGCTGCATGCGAGGTGGCATACGGAGACAGGTGTAGGGCAGATGAGATGCTTTCCGACATTCCAATCCCACATCGTCCCAAATAGACCAGATGCTCTCAGTAGAATGAAACATACCAGTAAACATATGTGTGCATAGAACAGAAACTCGCAGGACCAAAGGGTCCCGTAGTGCAAACTCACCCAAATCCCTTTCCCCCCCCTCCCTGCCCCCCTGCTGCACGGACTCAAAACTGCCCGCCCCCCCAACTGAGCAGAGTGCATACCCCATCCCCTAAACAGTGTACTTGCGCGTTGGGGTGAGGGACTCTCCGCTGCCGGCAGTCTCTCATTCACACCCTCAGAGGCCCTTCACCCAGTGTCCAATGGCGGGAGGCGCTTACGCGGCATTAAATGTCTGTAACAAAAATAGAGTCTGGTGCTCATTGTTCCTCGAACTCCTCTTGGCCGCCTTCTGCTCCCAAAGAGTCGCTATTTTCTGGTCCACCTCCCGAAGCCTGGGAGTCCTGGCGGTGACCTCCATTTCGATCCTTCTTGGGTCGATTTGTCCGTCTCGGATTCTGACCCGGCCTCCAGCCTTCCAACCATTCCTGCACGTTTTCCGGGTTGTCGAAGAACCACGTTTTGTTCTCTGCTACCACCCTCAACCTTGCAGGAAAGAGCATGGAGTACGGTAGTTCCCTTGACCTCAGTTCCTTTTTCACATCAAAGAACGTTCGTCGCCGACGGGCGACCTCCGCTGTGTAGTCGGGGAAAATGGCGACGGTAGCGTTCTGGATCTTAAGTGGAGGAGAAGTTCTGGCCGCCTGCAAAATGGCGTCCCGGTCACGGAAATTAAACATACGGGCTACTATGGGCCGCGGAGCTGCCCCCGGCTTTGGTTGGCCTCCTAGTACCCGATGGGCCCTTTCAACTGAGAAAAAGTTGGACAGCCCTTTTGGCTTAAGTTCATCCGTGATCAGGCTCTCCACAAAGAGGTCCATGGCTTTAATTCCTTCCGACTCCGGTACTCCAATAATACGGATGTTGTTCCACCTCGAACGTCCTTCCTGTTCATCCAGTTTCTCCCGGAGCATTTTATTGTCCTGTGCCATCTTCCCCATCTCCCGTTGGAGTTCGGAGACGTCCTCCACTAGAGATTTCGTGACCACCTCCATGGTCTTAACTTTCTCCGACATTTTGTGGAGGTGCGCTCTGAGCAAGGTGGCATCAGTGGAAATCGTACCCACAGTCGTTTGTAGCTGAGCCAGAGCATGCATGACATCGTCCAGCGTCGCCTTCTTGCCCCCTGGGGTGTCGGCCGTCTTGCCTCCCAGTTCTTTCCCCGCCGGGGAGGCGGTTGGCTTGTCGGAGGTATACCGTTCGATGCGGGTCTGTGTGGCGCCGCCCTTGGGACCTTTCCCCGCCATACCGCTGGATGTCGTGCTCCTCGTGCCCCTACGCTCCAGGATGTATGGAGCGGCATGGACGCACTACCCAAACCAATTATATAGTGTTCAAGCCTCAGTAGGGTGTGTCGTAGGACGAGGAGCGCCGGTAATTGACAAGTGCGTAGCACCTTCCTCGATTTAGAAAATGGCGGACGTCCCCTTCGTCACCGGTTCCATGACACTCAAAGCCGCCTGTGTCGACCGCTGGGACGGTCGAAGCGCCGGCGACAGTGCTATTGTCCACCACACTCCCTTGGTCTGCGTGTTTCGCTGCTTCTGGCCGTCCGGGAGGCACTCGTTCTGCCGTCTCCCGTGCCCCGCGGGCACTTCCGGTCTGGATTCCCAGGTCCGCCTGTACTTCCTGCTGGGCCATTCGACCAGGGGAGGCCACGGCTTAGGAGCTCGGAGTAGGCCAAACCGCAGCTTCGACGTATCTCGGTCTCCAGACGTCGGATCTTATCGCCGCTTGTCGCTGCTTACTCCACCCGGTCCTGGGCTCTGGTACCCTCCTATAGGGCTTAGAAAGTGTGTCAGATTATATATCGGATTGACGAAGAGGCCGCTTCAGCTGCAGAGCTCGTCCCTTATGCTGCCGCCATGATCGGCTGCTAGCCACGCCCCCCTGCATTCGGCATCTTAATGGAACTTTGGCCCCCCTTTCCTCGTCACATTCAGCACACAGACTGAAGAGAGACTTGAATTTTGTAAACATCACTGCTTCGCCTGTTCTTGATGGGATTGTGTGGGATGCAGTTAAATTTCAAATCCATGGCCCTACTGAAGTGGTTAATGTCCCTAATGTACTCAGAGTGAACATGGGGGATGTGGTAAAACAAAACATACGTTCTGATGATTGGGATGTTCAGGCTGTAGAATCATTATTCTCTGATTTGAAATATTATGCTGCCTTTGATGCTGAAGATTTATATTTAGAATCTTCTAATTATGGTGAATTATTTTGCTTTCAACATTTTGGTAACCATTTTCTGCATAAAACGAGTTCCAGAAGGGGTACTGCAAATTACACACAGTGGGAACATTGCCCAGCACCATTACAAGGCAGCTCCAGTACATTTTTGAAAAAGTATACTTACTTTACCGACTTTAATCAATCAAGTCCTGAGTCCTTTTATTTTAAGATGACACAAAAGTCCATGTCCAAAGTTAGACTTACTGATACTAAATTGTTGTATTCGAAGTCCTTTCTAGACAAATTAGCTGTAGAGGGCTACGAGCTATGGAAGGAAACCATTGACCTTAAATCGGTTTGGGGTTTTAAAAGTTGGCAGGTACAAGGCACTGAGGCTTTGCACCGTGCATGTCTCATCCCAAATCATATGTTGTTTTTAAATTCTACCATTTTCCAGACAACATGCTTTGAATTGCTACTTCAAAAAAATTGAATACCCCTACTATTCCTGATTTGGAAGAATATTCCGGTTGGAATAATTTCACACAGTTTTCCATTCGAGAATTGCAAACATTATTGCCCGATTCATCCTTTAATGTATCCAGTTTGGATCCGAAGGGTTGGCTGATGTGGCACAGAAGCTCTGATTCTTGCCAACGTTGCTTTTTGGGTTTAAGTGAAGGTTTTACACAAGTCAGGCCTGATCCCCGTTTTGATACTGATCATTCTGTCACCACTTACTCAGTTGGCAAATTATGTCAGAATTGGCTACAACATTCTACATTAGCTGCAGTTAAATTACATCTATCCATGTTGACTGATAATGTGGATTTAAATGATTATATAAAGGGCCCGGCTAGTGGTAGATCTAAACGGTGGATTTATGCAGTTTACAATGAAATCTGGAAACTTTCACAAATTGAGGCTGCTAAGCGCGTTAGAGCTATTGATCAAGCTAATTTGGAAACGGTGCTTGCAGTTGTCGATAACAGTATTAACATGCTTTCTTCCCGCATTTACACGTTGAATAATATTGTGTCCTCTGTTGTTGATATTGTACATGATGAAGTGTCTGTGTTATACCATGGTCAGAATCAATTGCGTTCTATAATGCAATTTGCGTGGACCCTGCAGACGCTTAAGGCTGGTAGAGTGCCTTGGACTTACATGAACGTGTCCTCCCTCTTTGCCCCATTTAATTTGACTGACAAACAGCGCATGCTTTCAATGCATGACGCATACTTTTCCATGTTACACATTGAGAGGTTGGAATCTTTACCGTTCTCTGTAGCTGAGGCCACTGCTGCAACGTGGCTTATCCACGGATTAATCACATTACCATTTGCCAAGTTTACTAATTGTATGCGATAGGCAGATATGAACCATTAGGTAGCTCATTCCTCCATGAGGCATGGTCGCTTCCATTCACTTATAGGTGCCTGAAAGACGAGAAAGAAGTATATCTTAATGGGGAAGAATGCACAGAGTCCCCTGACCATTCATTAATATGCAGGCGCATCCAGTTACATGGTTCTTGTAATCAGGACCGGCCTAATTTAGCCTGTGGTTTGAAAGGCACTCCGGTTCCCGCAATCGTTCCAACTTTCACATTACTGGCGAACGGTAGTTATTTACTGTTGAATAACGAGGAATGTTGTGGGTTAATTAAAGGTATCGCTTATGTGGTAACTGTATCAGAACGTGCAGTCTGTTGCAAAAACGTTCTGTATCCTCCTACGCATGGGAATTCAGATGTTTCCATCTGGCCGCGCATCCCAACCTTGAAGGCAGAGTTCAATGGTATGAGTAGAATAAGAGCCCTTTTGTCTCAAAAAGAGGTGGCCCTGAGTTCAGCCCGAGAAACATTTGTCCTTCACATAGCTAACACGCGCACAGAGGTGCAGGCGCTTTTAAATACTGATTTGCCGTTACATTTCAGCGAGCTGGTTCATCAAATCTTTAATGCCTCCTCCACTTCTGGCCTTGCTCACTTTTTAAAAATAGTTAGCAGTGGTCTCGTGACTTCATTCGAGAAAATATTTGAAGTCATCCCTGCCTTCTTTCATTCTATATTTTCAAGTCTGTTTGGGGCTTCCCTGTTTTGCTAGCATTGGCTGCAGGCGTTTTGGTGATATTTTGTTTTATTAAACATAGATGCTCGTCCTGCGTTAGAAGCCACAGAGTCCCTCCTGCCGCTGTTTCGCAACCTGATGCTTGATTACTATGGCACCCTGCTGCTTGCGACTTTAAGCACGGCATTTGGATTATCGTTTCGGTTTTCCTATTTTACATGTGTCCAGCCTGTGTTTCATTGCCTGAGCTGCGATTTCGACTGGGCCCTTGATTTGTGTCTCTGCATGACGGTGTCTCCTGACATCGATTTTAATCATCTGATGAGCCCCGTAGTTGCTCACGAGTTGGTTTGTTCTGGCGAAAGGATTATGGCCTTGGCAGTGATGCATGGACTAATGGGTCATTGGGACATACTTGCAGCAGAGCATGAGTTCTTGGCACAGAGCTTTCTTGAGAACCCACTGAGTTGTCCTCTGATGATGCTAGAGGATCCAGTGCTGGAGGAGCACGTATGTTCTTTCCCACTACTTAATTGGATGGCTGAACTGTTTTCGGATGATGACAGTGATTTCATGTTGGAGGCTGTAGCTGCATATTTTGCATATTCAGTCCTATCCTGAGAAGCCTTCGAGACTTTTGCTATTAGCACGATCCTGATTGCATTTTTTGGGGGGTGCTTATTGCTTACAAACAATTCTTTTTCTACACCCCAGGCCTATTGACTTGTACGAAAGTGGGCCTTGTGTTGAAAAGTTTAGACCTTTTCATTTGGCCGCTGTAATGCCATCATATCTGCTTTTGAAAATTATCTTAGCTTGTTATTATTGAACTCTGCCTTCATGTTATGCCCCTGTTCTGGTCTTACCTCACCATAATTTTTGACCGTGCTCGGATCATTGGGGTGGTGTCATATAGCTATTTCGTTTCTATATACTGTGTTAAGTTAGCATGAGCTTATTAAATATTTAAACGCCATTTTTCAGTTTGCTTCATTTTGCACACGACACATAATTGTTATTTTAGCTTTCAACTCAGAAGAGCTTCATGATTTACTTGAGAAATAACATGTTATTGCTCTGATATCAGCTTTGCTTGGTACACTGGCCCTTATTTATGAGGCCTTGCGTCAGTTTTGCGCCGCCGGTGCGTCACTTTTTGCGACACACCAGCGGCGTAAAATATGTTATGTTATGTTATGTTATTAAAATATTTCTAAAGCGCGCTTTCACCGATTGGTTTCTTGGCGCTGTGATCAGCAGTAACGTGAACAAAGGGGGGGAGTTGCGTTATTGAAATGCTTGTCTGAAGAGCCAGGTCTTCAAGGCTTTCCGGAAAGAGAGGAGGTCTTGACAATTCCGGATCTCCAGGGGGAAGGAATTCCACAAGCAGGAAGCAAGGGTCGCAAACCTACGGCCTCCTGCGCGCTTAAGTTTGAAGGAGGGCGTCTGCAGGAGGCTCAAATGGAGTGAGCGTAGGTTGCGGGATGGAGTATATCTGGAAATCAGTTGGTTAATGAATGAGGGGCTTTTACAATAGAGGGACTTGAAGATTATACAACCAGTTTTAAAGGCACAGCGCTGGGTTACTGGGAGCCAGTGTAGTTTCTTTAGTAGAGGGGTAGCTGCGTGTCGCCTAGGTTGGTTCAGGATTAGCCTTGAGGCATGGTTCTGTACCATCTGGAGTCGCTTAACTAGGTAGTTGGGAAGACCTAGGTAGATGGCGTTTGCGTAGTCCAGATGGGACAGTACAGTTGAGATCACAACCTGGGTGATTGCCTCTGAAGTAAGCAGACGGCGTACCTTCCGAATTTTTTTTAGTTGGAAAAAGCACTTGGAGACCACCTGACCTACTTGCGCTTTCAGTGATAGGTCGGGGTCCACGGTGACTCCAAGTGTTTTGGCTGACAAGGAAGGTGTTGGAGCTTGGCCTAATTCAGAAGGCCAATAGTGGAGGCCCCAGTACTTGGTGCTGTCGCCGGTCAAAACTAACTCGGTTTTCCCCGGGTTTAGTTTGAGCTGGTTCTGGTCCATCCAAGTTTTAATGAAACTCATGGTGGACTGAAAGTGCAGTATGGAGTCTTCAGTGTTGTCGATGGTAAAGAGCAGTTGTAAGTCGTCTGCGTAGTTGAAGACTCTCACCTGTTTGTCTCTTAGGGTCTGAATCAGGGGAAGTATGTAAAGATTAAATAGGTGAGGTGACAGGGAGGAACCTTGTGGCACTCCGCAGGTGATGGCCTGTTTGGCACCCATTAGATCACCAAGGCGTAGTGTTTGGTTGCGGTCTGTCAAGAAGGATCTCAACCAACAGGCTGCTAGGTCCCGGACGCCGGCCTGTTCGACACGGTCGACCAAGATGTTGTGATCGACCGTGTCAAAAGCGGCCGAAAGGTCCAGGAGCACCAGGGCCTGTGGGGAGCGTCTGTCGGCGCAGTCACGCAGGGTGTCCAAGACTGTCGTGACTACTGCTTCAGTGGAGTGTGCAGGCCGAAAGCCTGCCTGGTGGGGGTCGAAGCAGGAGGATTCCTCAAGAAAGTTAGAGAGGCACTTGGCCATGTGCGCCTCTAGAACTTTTGCCAAATAGGGCAGCAGCGAGATGGGTCGAAAGTTGGCTTTGCAAGCTGGGTCTGCCCCAGGTTTTTTTAGCAGCGGGATGACTATGGCCTCTTTAAACGCTGCGGGAACTGTGCCAAGAGACAGGGAGTTATTCAGGAGGGAAATGGCAGGGGCTGAGTGTATCAGGAAGCACTCTTTTAAGATGTGAGGCGGGCAACTGTCCGAGGGTGCACCGGATTTTACTCTTGATAGCAATTCCCGAAATTGGTCCTGGGTAATAGGTGGGAAGCTACTAAGGATGTTGTGGTTAGGCTTGATAGACATGCCGGACGTGAGGGGGGACACCGGTTGAGGGATACTGGCTTTGATGTCCAGTATTTTGTCAATAAAGTAGACATTAAGTGAGTCACAAAGCGGTTGAGTGGGGATGATCTTAGGACGAACAGTATCTAAGTTTGTTAATTCGTTTAGGATGGAAAAGATGTCCTTAGATTTATTTGTGGATTCCAAAATTTTGGAAGAAAAGTAGGACGCCTTTGCAGCAGAGATGGCAGTCATATACTCCTTCCTTGCTTTAATAAAGGTCCTTTTTAAATCAGGGTCGTAGTTGCGACGCCAGTGACGTTCTAATTGCCGTAGGGCCAGTTTCCTCACTTTTAGATCAGTGGAAAACCAGCGGTTGGCATCGGCACGTCGTGCCAGTCTGATTTTTTTAAAAGGGACATGGAGATCACTGGCCGTGTTTAGCCAGTTGGTGAGCATGGATACTGAGAGATCAATCTCATCTTGAGGGGGAGGGATGGTATTGGCTAATGACTCTAGAAATGCTGTTTTGTTCATTGTATTCCAGTTCCTGGCTAACCCGCCTCCGCCTAATGCGGTAGTGGTGGCAGGGGCGATACATAGTTTAAATTGAAGGAGTGCGTGATCGGACCAGAGGCAAGGTAGTATGGTTGGGGCAGTTGTACAGGTGGTATTGGACCACACCTGGTCTAGGATGTGACCTTTGCAGTGGGTGGCGGATGAAACTAATTGATTGAAATTTAGGTTGGATAGAAGGTCAGTCAGTTCGGCCGATTGTGGGCCTTCCAGGGGGTCTTTGTACCAGTAGTTTAAATCTCCTATTAGGAAAATCTTAGGATGTTCAAGTGCTAAGTTAGCAAGTTGGTCAGCCAGATTCATAGGAAATGATGGCAAATATGCGCCTTGTTGCGCCATATTTAAAAAGTGACGCATCTAGGTAGATGCGTCACTTTTTAAACCCCTGCGCCACATTATACCTGCATCAGGTATAATGTATGCAGAGGGGGCGTTCCCCCGCAAAAAGCCTCGTAATAGTGACGCAGTGAACTCTATGAGATTTCACTGCGTCACTTTTAGGATGCTGTTGCATCAAAATCTTGCGCCTGCCTCACAGCAGGCATAAGACTGACGCAAGCCATTTCACATGGGGCTTTCCCCATGTGAAAGGACGCATTGCTGGAGTTGCGTCACTTTTGTGACACACTCCAGCAATGCGTCACTTTTGCGCTTACAGATACGTCAGAAATACTGACGTATCTGTAAGTCCTTGCGACATGATGCGTCATACATTAAATATGACGCATCATTGGTGTCGCAAGGAGTGCGCACTGAGAAGTGACGCATCGCTGTTTTCAAGCAGCGATGCGTCACTTTTCATAAATGAGCCCCACTGTCTGCACAGTGAGTGCTGAAGGCTTCAAGGATAACTCGACACAGTGTTGTTGTGACGTCTGATCTTCGCACCTCCCTAGACATAACACACATGCTGCTGCCAAAATCTGTCTCTAAGCGGGTTTTATATTGCTTTGCTGAAAACACACGTAACACACTTGATGGTACTTCGCATGCAGAGAGCTGCTGGAAGATGATGTGATCCTCTGCCACTGAGATTGTGAGGTATGGGCCTGCCCTGCTAAAACCCAAATGAGACCTTCATAGATATAAATTTACTATGCTAAATAGGGAGGGTGAGAATTAGGTGTTGTTAATTCCTATTCATTTCAGCATTTTAGTATGCTGTCACCATTCGCCTTTTATGGACTAGTAACTATGCTGATAACTTTGTTGCTTATAATATGTTTGCTTGTATTATATAAGATACTGCGTTTGAGAACCCTGCATTAGTAAATAAATATTTCAAATATGCACGTGTCCTCATTTACTCCACGTTCTGGTTTGAAATGATTATATAGCGAAAGAGTGTTCATGTGTTCCACGATACCTGAGGTAATCTAAGTTCATGTTCTGGTTTGTCTAAACATTGGGAGTTTGTTATGACCAATGAGACACTGTAGCTAGCTCGGTAAGGGGATTTTGGGTACTGAGGTGAGTTTTGGGACATCCTAATTCACTGAGGTTCCAGGGGGCAGATTTATGTTAACTGGCGCATCCCCAGGGATGCGCCAGTTAACATGCGCCACATTGCGCCACAGCTCCGCCAGCCATGGTGCGCCGCATTTATAATGCAAACAAAACAAGTGATGGACAGAATGTGGATCAATGTCACACATTCACCCCAGTCCAAAGATCTGGGCCCAAATCCATCGTTTCTTTGCACTCCACACCACCCTGGGTTAGACAATGGCGATATGCAAATCAGCTCTGACCCTGTGCCCCATGGGAACAGTCCAGTCCGAACTACAAAAGCCATGTCCTTCCCAGAACGGAATCAAGCATCCGAGGACCGGACGGGTTTCGAGGTAACACCTCTCATCAGCCCAGCTAGCTTGACTCCAGTGGTGTGGAGTGCCTGGGACCCACGTCTGAGCATCCCCAGCGCACTTATGGCGGTATTGCAAACAAAACAAGTGATGGACAGAATGTGGATCAATGTCACACATTCACCCCAGTCCAAAGATCTGGGCCCAAATCCATCGTTTTTTTTGCACTCCACACCACCCTGGGTTAGACAATGGCGATATGCAAATCAGCTCTGACCCTGTGCCCCATGGGAACAGTCCAGTCCGAACTACAAAAGCCATGTCCTTCCCAGAACGGAATCAAGCATCCGAGGACCGGACCGGTTTCGAGGTAACACCTCTCATCAGCCCGGCTAGCTTGACTCCAGTGGTGTGGAGTGCCTGGGACCCACGTCTGAGCATCCCCAGCGCACTTATGGCGGTATTGCAAACAAAACAAGTGATGGACAGAATGTGGATCAATGTCACACATTCACCCCAGTCCAAAGATCTGGGCCCAAATCCATCGTTTTTTTGCACTCCACACCACCCTGGGTTAGACAATGGCGATATGCAAATCAGCTCTGACCCTGTGCCCCATGGGAACAGTCCAGTCCACGGGTCTCCAACCGGTCGATCGCGAGCTACCGGTAGCTCGCCGACCCTCTGGGAGTAGCTCGCGCTACTTTCTAATTATAGAGAGGTCATTTAAATATTTTATTTTTTTATCCTTTCATTGTCTTTTCCAGCTTTAAGACCTTGCCCGCCCTCTCACAAACCAGCTGCTCTGATTAGCTGAATGAGCTTAGCTGGGCGGGGTGGCCCAAAGAACGTGACGTTCTTCCTAAAGTCGCGCTCCATGGCGCAGTTTACAGTTGCAATCTGGCCTATCTCATCCTCCTGGGAAGCTGCGCAGGACTGGTAAGTGTTCCTCCCTGATTATTAGAAGTATTGTTGGTAAAACTGTCTACGTGCATTGTTAGGCCTTTGATTTTAATATCGGCTGCCACCGTGCTTTACATCTGCCTTCAGTAACAAAGCGCGGTGGCAGCCGATATTAAAATCAAGATTCTGCAGGCAGTGAGCAGCTACCGCGCTCACAGCTGATTTAAAAATCCAACTACTTTCACTGACTACCACGCAAAGGCAAATTTAAAGCGTGTGGAAGTCAGTGAAAGCAGTTCAGGCAGGCAAGGACTTTTGATTTTTAACATTGGCTTCCGCTGTTGTAGCAGCTCAGTGCCTGCAGGATCTTTACATTCACTGACTTCCACACGCTTTAAATTTGCCTTCGCGTGCAAGTCAGTGAAAGCAGCTTTACAGTTTGGTGCTTGTGATGTCTCCGGGCAGATGAATGTGAGCAGGCCGGCTGCCGTTCCTCTTATGTTAAATGACGTCTCGTCTCACAAGGGTAGCCTGAAGATGTTGTGCTCTTCAAACAGGGAAGCCTTGGATGAGAGGGGACATATTTTGGACTTGGAAGCTGGTCCTTAATCTACTAAAAGTGTTGGATTCCAGCGTCAGTTGGCGACAGCTATTGCATTCCAGCTGGCTGCTCAGTACTCGAGTTGTGAGAGTCTCCTTTATTGACTGTCCTTACCGTTGACAGAATTCCTTCCCCGTGACAATCTGCACACCATTCAACCTTCCTGGGTCACATCCCCTGGAGAACCTTACTAAAAGACCACCGCTCAGAAGCTGCGCAGTCTGCATTTTTAATTAATATGATAATATGTCCTGACCTATACATACCCGTAGCCATCAGTGACTCATGATTAGTGCATGCAGGGACCTTTTTTAACATCGGCTGCAACCGTGCTTTATATATCTGACTTCAGTAGCAAAGCATGGTGGCAGCCGAGGTTAAAGTCCAAGTCCAAGGTCCTTGTAGGCACTGGGCAGCAACTGCGGTGGCAGGCAATGTTAAAATCAAAGATTCTTGTCTGCAAGAGCCACTTTCACGAACTACTACAGCACGCTTTAAATTTTCCTTTGAGTGATAGTCAATTAAAGCGGCTCAGTGCATGCAAGGCCCTTTAATTTTAACATCAGCTGACTAAATGCTTTATTATATCTTCTTTCAAATTTAAAGCGCTGTGGCAGCGATGTTTAAATCAAAGCGCTTTACATGTACTGACCCAATACTCCCAAAACAGGCCCTTCCCCTCTGTCCTGTCGCTCCCAGTCTCTGTCTCCCACACTCTTCCTTTGTGCCAAGGCAGCTCGTGTGACAAGGAGCTGTGTTTTGCTGCACAACAGATGCGCAAAACATATTGTTTTGTAAGTACTTCTACTGGTTTGACTTTAATAGAGGCAGTTTACAAGTTTAGTGGCCGAGATGATGCAATTTCTTCTTGTGTGGGATTTTTCTAAGCAAGGCTCATAAGTCCTTAAGGAAGTGATTTTACCCATGCACTCTGATCCCATTGATGTTCTGTCTTTATTTAACATGGTACTTGCTGTGTTTTACTTTTTTTGATAAGAAAGGGGATGCCTTCTATTGAAGCATTTTAATAGCGCTTACTAATGTGCTGCACTGAAGCACTTACCTACATGGTTAGCAGGCTATGGCATGTGTAGGGTAGGTGGTTCAAAGTGTTTTCTTTGGTTTTTGATCCTATTTTGGATGTGCTTCCTTGTCTTGCCTGATAACACCAAGTTGCAGTTATCTTGTTATGGGACGCATTGCATAGCAGTGTGGTGAATGAGGTGTGAGACAGATATACAGTTTACTATGTTATGATTTTCAGTCTGCTGACAGCTTTGAAAAGCTCTATAGTTGTATTTTGTTCAAACCACAGTATGGGCCACAAAGAAATTAGACTTAAAGACAATGAAGTAGGGCGTGGGAGGTGTCTCCGAAAAATGCGCGAGTTGCTTGGCCTTTAGTAGCTCACGACGATTTTCACTGATCAGAAGTAGCTCTCACTACAGAAAAGGTTGGAGACCCCTGGTCCAGTCCGAACTACAAAAGCCATGTCCTTCCCAGAACGGAATCAAGAATCCGAGGACCGGACCGGTTTCGAGGTAACACCTCTCATCAGCCCGACTAGCTTGACTCCAGTGGTGTGGAGTGCCTGGGACCCACGTCTGAGCATCCCCAGCGCACTTATGGCGGTATTGCAAACAAAACAAGTGATGGACAGAATGTGGATCAATGTCACACATTCACCCCAGTCCAAAGATCTGGGCCCAAATCCATCGTTTTTTTGCACTCCACACCACCCTGGGTTAGACAATGGCGATATGCAAATCAGCTCTGACCCTGTGCCCCATGGGAACAGTCCAGTCCGAACTACAAAAGCCATGTCCTTCCCAGAACGGAATCAAGCATCCGAGGACCGGACCGGTTTCGAGGTAACACCTCTCATCAGCCCGGCTAGCTTGACTCCAGTGGTGTGGAGTGCCTGGGACCCACGTCTGAGCATCCCCAGCGCACTTATGGCGGTATTGCAAACAAAACAAGTGATGGACAGAATGTGGATCAATGTCACACATTCACCCCAGTCCAAAGATCTGGGCCCAAATCCATCGTTTTTTTGCACTCCACACCACCCTGGGTTAGACAATGGCGATATGCAAATCAGCTCTGACCCTGTGCCCCATGGGAACAGTCCAGTCCGAACTACAAAAGCCATGTCCTTCCCAGAACGGAATCAAGCATTCGAGGACCGGACCGGTTTCGAGGTAACACCTCTCATCAGCCCGGCTAGCTTGACTCCAGTGGTGTGGAGTGCCTGGGACCCACGTCTGAGCATCCCCAGCGCACCTATGGCGGTATTGCAAACAAAACAAGTGATGGACAGAATGTGGATCAATGTCACCATTCACCCCAGTCCAAAGATCTGGGCCCAAATCCATCGTTTTTTTGCACTCCACACCACCCTGGGTTAGACAATGGCGATATGCAAATCATCTCTGACCCTGTGCCCCATGGGAACAGTCCAGTCCGAACTACAAAAGCCATGTCCTTCCCAGAACGGAATCAAGCATCCGAGGACCGGACCGGTTTCGAGGTAACACCTCTCATCAGCCCGGCTAGCTTGACTCCAGTGGTGTTGAGTGCCTGGGACCCACGTCTGAGCATCCCCAGCGCACTTATGGCGGTATTGCAAACAAAACAAGTGATGGACAGAATGTGGATCAATGTCACACATTCACCCCAGTCCAAAGATCTGGGCCCAAATCCATCGTTTTTTTGCACTCCACACCACCCTGGGTTAGACAATGGCGATATGCAAATCAGCTCTGACCCTGTGCCCCATGGGAACAGTCCAGTCCGAGCTACAAAAGCCATGTCCTTCCCAGAACGGAATCAAGCATCCGAGGACCGGACCGGTTTCGAGGTAACACCTCTCATCAGCCCGGCTAGCTTGACTCCAGTGGTGTGGAGTGCCTGGGACCCACGTCTGAGCATCCCCAGCGCACTTATGGCGGTATTGCAAACAAAACAAGTGATGGACAGAATGTGGATCAATGTCACACATTCACCCCCAGTCCAAAGATCTTGGCCCAAATCCATCGTTTTTTTGCACTCCACACCACCCTGGGTTAGACAATGGTGATATGCAAATCAGCTCTGACCCTGTGCCCCATGGGAACAGTCCAGTCCGAACTACAAAAGCCATGTCCTTCCCAGAACGGAATCAAGCATCCGAGGACCGGACCGGTTTCGAGGTAACACCTCTCATCAGCCCGGCTAGCTTGACTCCAGTGGTGTGGAGTGCCTGGGACCCACGTCTGAGCATCCCCAGCGCACTTATGGCGGTATTGCAAACAAAACAAGTGATGGACAGAATGTGGATCAATGTCACACATTCACCCCAGTCCAAAGATCTGGGCCCAAATCCATCGTTTTTTGCACTCCACACCACCCTGGGTTAGACAATGGCGATATGCAAATCAGCTCTGACCCTGTGCCCCATGGGAACAGTCCAGTCCAAACTACAAAAGCCATGTCCTTCCCAGAACGGAATCAAGCATCCGAGGACCGGACCGGTTTCGAGCTAACACCTCTCATCAGCCCGACTAGCTTGACTCCAGTGGTGTGGAGTGCCTGGGACCCACGTCTGAGCATCCCCAGCGCACTTATGGCGGTATTGCAAACAAAGCAAGTGATGGACAGAATGTGGATCAATGTCACACATTCACCCCAGTCCAAAGATCTGGGCCCAAATCCATCGTTTTTTTGCACTCCACACCACCCTGGGTTAGACAATGGCGATATGCAAATCAGCTCTGACCCTGTGCCCCATGGGAACAGTCCAGTCCGAACTACAAAAGCCATGTCCTTCCCAGAACGGAATCAAGCATCCGAGGACCAGACCGGTTTCGAGGTAACACCTCTCATCAGCCCGGCTAGCTTGACTCCAGTGGTGTGGAGTGCCTGGGACCCACGTCTGAGCATCCCCAGCGCACTTATGGCGGTATTGCAAACAAAACAAGTGATGGACAGAATGTGGATCAATGTCACACATTCACCCCAGTCCAAAGATCTGGGCCCAAATCCATCGTTTTTTTGCACTCCACACCACCCTGGGTTAGACAATGGCGATATGCAAATCAGCTCTGACCCTGTGCCCCATGGGAACAGTCCAGTCCGAACTACAAAAGCCATGTCCTTCCCAGAACGGAATCAAGCATTCGAGGACCGGACCTGTTTCGAGGTAACACCTCTCATCAGCCCGGCTAGCTTGACTCCAGTGGTGTGGAGTGCCTGGGACCCACGTCTGAGCATCCCCAGCGCACCTATGGCGGTATTGCAAACAAAACAAGTGATGGACAGAATGTGGATCAATGTCACCATTCACCCCAGTCCAAAGATCTGGGCCCAAATCCATCGTTTTTTTGCACTCCACACCACCCTGGGTTAGACAATGGCGATATGCAAATCATCTCTGACCCTGTGCCCCATGGGAACAGTCCAGTCCGAACTACAAAAGCCATGTCCTTCCCAGAACGGAATCAAGCATCCGAGGACCGGACCGGTTTCGAGGTAACACCTCTCATCAGCCCGGCTAGCTTGACTCCAGTGGTGTTGAGTGCCTGGGACCCACGTCTGAGCATCCCCAGCGCACTTATGGCGGTATTGCAAACAAAACAAGTGATGGACAGAATGTGGATCAATGTCACACATTCACCCCAGTCCAAAGATCTGGGCCCAAATCCATCGTTTTTTTGCACTCCACACCACCCTGGGTTAGACAATGGCGATATGCAAATCAGCTCTGACCCTGTGCCCCATGGGAACAGTCCAGTCCGAGCTACAAAAGCCATGTCCTTCCCAGAACGGAATCAAGCATCCGAGGACCGGACCGGTTTCGAGGTAACACCTCTCATCAGCCCGGCTAGCTTGACTCCAGTGGTGTGGAGTGCCTGGGACCCACGTCTGAGCATCCCCAGCGCACTTATGGCGGTATTGCAAACAAAACAAGTGATGGACAGAATGTGGATCAATGTCACACATTCACCCCAGTCCAAAGATCTTGGCCCAAATCCATCGTTTTTTTGCACTCCACACCACCCTGGGTTAGACAATGGTGATATGCAAATCAGCTCTGACCCTGTGCCCCATGGGAACAGTCCAGTCCGAACTACAAAAGCCATGTCCTTCCCAGAACGGAATCAAGCATCCGAGAGCCGGACCGGTTTCGAGGTAACACCTCTCATCAGCCCGGCTAGCTTGACTCCAGTGGTGTGGAGTGCCTGGGACCCACGTCTGAGCATCCCCAGCGCACTTATGGCGGTATTGCAAACAAAACAAGTGATGGACAGAATGTGGATCAATGTCACACATTCACCCCAGTCCAAAGATCTGGGCCCAAATCCATCGTTTTTTTGCACTCCACACCACCCTGGGTTAGACAATGGCGATATGCAAATCAGCTCTGACCCTGTGCCCCATGGGAACAGTCCAGTCCGAACTACAAAAGCCATGTCCTTCCCAGAACGGAATCAAGCATCCGAGGGCCGGACCGGTTTCGAGGTAACACCTCTCATCAGCCCGGCTAGCTTGACTCCAGTGGTGTGGAGTGCCTGGGACCCACGTCTGAGCATCCCCAGCGCACTCATGGCGGTATTGCAAACAAAACAAGTGATGGACAGAATGTGGATCAATGTCACACATTCACCCCAGTCCAAAGATCTGGGCCCAAATCCATCGTTTTTTTGCACTCCACACCACCCTGGGTTAGACAATGGCGATATGCAAATCAGCTCTGACCCTGTGCCCCATGGGAACAGTCCAGTCCGAACTACAAAAGCCATGTCCTTCCCAGAATGGAATCAAGCATCCGAGGACCGGACCGGTTTCGAGGTAACACCTCTCATCAGCCCGGCTAGCTTGACTCCAGTGGTGTGGAGTGCCTGGGACCCACGTCTGAGCATCCCCAGCGCACTTATGGCGGTATTGCAAACAAAACAAGTGATGGACAGAATGTGGATCAATGTCACACATTCACCCCAGTCCAAAGATCTGGGCCCAAATCCATCGTTTCTTTGCACTCCACACCACCCTGGGTTAGACAATGGCGATATGCAAATCAGCTCTGACCCTGTGCCCCATGGGAACAGTCCAGTCCGAACTACAAAAGCCATGTCCTTCCCAGAACGGAATCAAGCATCCGAGGACCGGACGGGTTTCGAGGTAACACCTCTCATCAGCCCAGCTAGCTTGACTCCAGTGGTGTGGAGTGCCTGGGACCCACGTCTGAGCATCCCCAGCGCACTTATGGCGGTATTGCAAACAAAACAAGTGATGGACAGAATGTGGATCAATGTCACACATTCACCCCAGTCCAAAGATCTGGGCCCAAATCCATCGTTTTTTTTGCACTCCACACCACCCTGGGTTAGACAATGGCGATATGCAAATCAGCTCTGACCCTGTGCCCCATGGGAACAGTCCAGTCCGAACTACAAAAGCCATGTCCTTCCCAGAACGGAATCAAGCATCCGAGGACCGGACCGGTTTCGAGGTAACACCTCTCATCAGCCCGGCTAGCTTGACTCCAGTGGTGTGGAGTGCCTGGGACCCACGTCTGAGCATCCCCAGCGCACTTATGGCGGTATTGCAAACAAAACAAGTGATGGACAGAATGTGGATCAATGTCACACATTCACCCCAGTCCAAAGATCTGGGCCCAAATCCATCGTTTTTTTGCACTCCACACCACCCTGGGTTAGACAATGGCGATATGCAAATCAGCTCTGACCCTGTGCCCCATGGGAACAGTCCAGTCCACGGGTCTCCAACCGGTCGATCGCGAGCTACCGGTAGCTCGCCGACCCTCTGGGAGTAGCTCGCGCTACTTTCTAATTATAGAGAGGTCATTTAAATATTTTATTTTTTTATCCTTTCATTGTCTTTTCCAGCTTTAAGACCTTGCCCGCCCTCTCACAAACCAGCTGCTCTGATTAGCTGAATGAGCTTAGCTGGGCGGGGTGGCCCAAAGAACGTGACGTTCTTCCTAAAGTCGCGCTCCATGGCGCAGTTTACAGTTGCAATCTGGCCTATCTCATCCTCCTGGGAAGCTGCGCAGGACTGGTAAGTGTTCCTCCCTGATTATTAGAAGTATTGTTGGTAAAACTGTCTACGTGCATTGTTAGGCCTTTGATTTTAATATCGGCTGCCACCGTGCTTTACATCTGCCTTCAGTAACAAAGCGCGGTGGCAGCCGATATTAAAATCAAGATTCTGCAGGCAGTGAGCAGCTACCGCGCTCACAGCTGATTTAAAAATCCAACTACTTTCACTGACTACCACGCAAAGGCAAATTTAAAGCGTGTGGAAGTCAGTGAAAGCAGTTCAGGCAGGCAAGGACTTTTGATTTTTAACATTGGCTTCCGCTGTTGTAGCAGCTCAGTGCCTGCAGGATCTTTACATTCACTGACTTCCACACGCTTTAAATTTGCCTTCGCGTGCAAGTCAGTGAAAGCAGCTTTACAGTTTGGTGCTTGTGATGTCTCCGGGCAGATGAATGTGAGCAGGCCGGCTGCCGTTCCTCTTATGTTAAATGACGTCTCGTCTCACAAGGGTAGCCTGAAGATGTTGTGCTCTTCAAACAGGGAAACCTTGGATGAGAGGGGACATATTTTGGACTTGGAAGCTGGTCCTTAATCTACTAAAAGTGTTGGATTCCAGCGTCAGTTGGCGACAGCTATTGCATTCCAGCTGGCTGCTCAGTACTCGAGTTGTGAGAGTCTCCTTTATTGACTGTCCTTACCGTTGACAGAATTCCTTCCCCGTGACAATCTGCACACCATTCAACCTTCCTGGGTCACATCCCCTGGAGAACCTTACTAAAAGACCACCGCTCAGAAGCTGCGCAGTCTGCATTTTTAATTAATATGATAATATGTCCTGACCTATACATACCCGTAGCCATCAGTGACTCATGATTAGTGCATGCAGGGACCTTTTTTAACATCGGCTGCAACCGTGCTTTATATATCTGACTTCAGTAGCAAAGCATGGTGGCAGCCGAGGTTAAAGTCCAAGTCCAAGGTCCTTGTAGGCACTGGGCAGCAACTGCGGTGGCAGGCAATGTTAAAATCAAAGATTCTTGTCTGCAAGAGCCACTTTCACGTACTACTACAGCACGCTTTAAATTTGCCTTTGAGTGATAGTCAATTAAAGCGGCTCAGTGCATGCAAGGCCCTTTAATTTTAACATCAGCTGACTAAATGCTTTATTATATCTTCTTTCAAATTTAAAGCGCTGTGGCAGCGATGTTTAAATCAAAGCGCTTTACATGTACTGACCCAATACTCCCAAAACAGGCCCTTCCCCTCTGTCCTGTCGCTCCCAGTCTCTGTCTCCCACACTCTTCCTTTGTGCCAAGGCAGCTCGTGTGACAAGGAGCTGTGTTTTGCTGCACAACAGATGCGCAAAACATATTGTTTTGTAAGTACTTCTACTGGTTTGACTTTAATAGAGGCAGTTTACAAGTTTAGTGGCCGAGATGATGCAATTTCTTCTTGTGTGGGATTTTTCTAAGCAAGGCTCATAAGTCCTTAAGGAAGTGATTTTACCCATGCACTCTGATCCCATTGATGTTCTGTCTTTATTTAACATGGTACTTGCTGTGTTTTACTTTTTTTGATAAGAAAGGGGATGCCTTCTATTGAAGCATTTTAATAGCGCTTACTAATGTGCTGCACTGAAGCACTTACCTACATGGTTAGCAGGCTATGGCATGTGTAGGGTAGGTGGTTCAAAGTGTTTTCTTTGGTTTTTGATCCTATTTTGGATGTGCTTCCTTGTCTTGCCTGATAACACCAAGTTGCAGTTATCTTGTTATGGGACGCATTGCATAGCAGTGTGGTGAATGAGGTGTGAGACAGATATACAGTTTACTATGTTATGATTTTCAGTCTGCTGACAGCTTTGAAAAGCTCTATAGTTGTATTTTGTTCAAACCACAGTATGGGCCACAAAGAAATTAGACTTAAAGACAATGAAGTAGGGCGTGGGAGGTGTCTCCGAAAAATGCGCGAGTTGCTTGGCCTTTAGTAGCTCACGACGATTTTCACTGATCAGAAGTAGCTCTCACTACAGAAAAGGTTGGAGACCCCTGGTCCAGTCCGAACTACAAAAGCCATGTCCTTCCCAGAACGGAATCAAGCATCCGAGGACCGGACCGGTTTCGAGCTAACACCTCTCATCAGCCCGACTAGCTTGACTCCAGTGGTGTGGAGTGCCTGGGACCCACGTCTGAGCATCCCCAGCGCACTTATGGCGGTATTGCAAACAAAACAAGTGATGGACAGAATGTGGATCAATGTCACACATTCACCCCAGTCCAAAGATCTGGGCCCAAATCCATCGTTTTTTTGCACTCCACACCACCCTGGGTTAGACAATGGCGATATGCAAATCAGCTCTGACCCTGTGCCCCATGGGAACAGTCCAGTCCGAACTACAAAAGCCATGTCCTTCCCAGAACGGAATCAAGCATCCGAGGACCGGACCGGTTTCGAGGTAACACCTCTCATCAGCCCGGCTAGCTTGACTCCAGTGGTGTGGAGTGCCTGGGACCCACGTCTGAGCATCCCCAGCGCACTTATGGCGGTATTGCAAACAAAACAAGTGATGGACAGAATGTGGATCAATGTCACACATTCACCCCAGTCCAAAGATCTGGGCCCAAATCCATCGTTTTTTTGCACTCCACACCACCCTGGGTTAGACAATGGCGATATGCAAATCAGCTCTGACCCTGTGCCCCATGGGAACAGTCCAGTCCGAACTACAAAAGCCATGTCCTTCCCAGAACGGAATCAAGCATTCGAGGACCGGACCGGTTTCGAGGTAACACCTCTCATCAGCCCAGCTAGCTTGACTCCAGTGGTGTGGAGTGCCTGGGACCCACGTCTGAGCATCCCCAGCGCACTTATGGCGGTATTGCAAACAAAACAAGTGATGGACAGAATGTGGATCAATGTCACACATTCACCCCGGTCCAAAGATCTGGGCCCAAATCCATCGTTTTTTTGCACTCCACACCACCCTGGGTTAGACAATGGCGATATGCAAATCAGCTCTGACCCTGTGCCCCATGGGAACAGTCCAGTCCGAACTACAAAAGCCATGTCCTTCCCAGAACGGAATCAAGCATCCGAGGACCGGACCGGTTTCGAGGTAACACCTCTCATCAGCCCGGCTAGCTTGACTCCAGTGGTGTGGAGTGCCTGGGGCCCATGTTTGAGCATCCCCAGCGCACTTATGGCGGTATTGCAAACAAAACAAGTGATGGACAGAATGTGGATCAATGTCACACATTCACCCCAGTCCAAAGATCTGGGCCCAAATCCATCGTTTTTTTGCACTCCACACCACCCTGGGTTAGACAATGGTGATATGCAAATCAGCTCTGACCCTGTGCCCCATGGGAACAGTCCAGTCCGAACTACAAAAGCCATGTCCTTCCCAGAACGGAATCAAGCATCCGAGGACCGGACCGGTTTCGAGGTAACACCTCTCATCAGCCCGGCTAGCTTGACTCCAGTGGTGTGGAGTGCCTGGGACCCACGTCTGAGCATCCCCAGCGCACTTATGGCGGTATTGCAAACAAAACAAGTGATGGACAGAATGTGGATCAATGTCACACATTCACCCCAGTCCAAAGATCTGGGCCCAAATCCATCGTTTTTTGCACTCCACACCACCCTGGGTTAGACAATGGCGATATGCAAATCAGCTCTGACCCTGTGCCCCATGGGAACAGTCCAGTCCAAACTACAAAAGCCATGTCCTTCCCAGAACGGAATCAAGCATCCGAGGACCGGACCGGTTTCGAGCTAACACCTCTCATCAGCCCGACTAGCTTGACTCCAGTGGTGTGGAGTGCCTGGGACCCACGTCTGAGCATCCCCAGCGCACTTATGGCGGTATTGCAAACAAAACAAGTGATGGACAGAATGTGGATCAATGTCACACATTCACCCCAGTCCAAAGATCTGGGCCAGAATCCATCGTTTTTTTGCACTCCACACCACCCTGGGTTAGACAATGGCGATATGCAAATCAGCTCTGACCCTGTGCCCCATGGGAACAGTCCAGTCCGAACTACAAAAGCCATGTCCTTCCCAGAACGGAATCAAGCATCCGAGGACCAGACCGGTTTCGAGGTAACACCTCTCATCAGCCCGGCTAGCTTGACTCCAGTGGTGTGGAGTGCCTGGGACCCACGTCTGAGCATCCCCAGCGCACTTATGGCGGTATTGCAAACAAAACAAGTGATGGACAGAATGTGGATCAATGTCACACATTCACCCCAGTCCAAAGATCTGGGCCCAAATCCATCGTTTTTTTGCACTCCACACCACCCTGGGTTAGACAATGGCGATATGCAAATCAGCTCTGACCCTGTGCCCCATGGGAACAGTCCAGTCCGAACTACAAAAGCCATGTCCTTCCCAGAACGGAATCAAGCATTCGAGGACCGGACCTGTTTCGAGGTAACACCTCTCATCAGCCCGGCTAGCTTGACTCCAGTGGTGTGGAGTGCCTGGGACCCACGTCTGAGCATCCCCAGCGCACCTATGGCGGTATTGCAAACAAAACAAGTGATGGACAGAATGTGGATCAATGTCACCATTCACCCCAGTCCAAAGATCTGGGCCCAAATCCATCGTTTTTTTGCACTCCACACCACCCTGGGTTAGACAATGGCGATATGCAAATCAGCTCTGACCCTGTGCCCCATGGGAACAGTCCAGTCCGAACTACAAAAGCCATGTCCTTCCCAGAACGGAATCAAGCATCCGAGGACCGGACCGGTTTCGAGGTAACACCTCTCATCAGCCCGGCTAGCTTGACTCCAGTGGTGTGGAGTGCCTGGAACCCACGTCTGAGCATCCCCAGCGCACTTATGGCGGTATTGCAAACAAAACAAGTGATGGACAGAATGTGGATCAATGTCACACATTCACCCCAGTCCAAAGATCTGGGCCCAAATCCATCGTTTTTTTGCACTCCACACCACCCTGGGTTAGACAATGGCGATATGCAAATCAGCTCTGACCCTGTGCCCCATGGGAACAGTCCAGTCCGAACTACAAAAGCCATGTCCTTCCCAGAACGGAATCAAGCATCCGAGGACCGGACCGGTTTCGAGGTAACACCTCTCATCAGCCCGGCTAGCTTGACTCCAGTGGTGTGGAGTGCCTGGGACCCACGTCTGAGCATCCCCAGCGCACTTATGGCAGTATTGCAAACAAAACAAGTGATGGACAGAATGTGGATCAATGTCACACATTCACCCCAGTCCAAAGATCTGGGCCCAAATCCATCGTTTTTTTGCACTCCACACCACCCTGGGTTAGACAATGGCGATATGCAAATCAGCTCTGACCCTGTGCCCCATGGGAACAGTCCAGTCCGAACTACAAAAGCCATGTCCTTCCCAGAACGGAATCAAGCATCCGAGGACCGGACCGGTTTCGAGGTAACACCTCTCATCAGCCCGGCTAGCTTGACTCCAGTGATGTGGAGTGCCTGGGACCCACGTCTGAGCATCCCCAGCGCACTTATGGCGGTATTGCAAACAAAACAAGTGATGGACAGAATGTGGATCAATGTCACACATTCACCCCAGTCCAAAGATCTGGGCCCAAATCCATCGTTTTTTTGCACTCCACACCACCCTGGGTTAGACAATGGCGATATGCAAATCAGCTCTGACCCTGTGCCCCATGGGAACAGTCCAGTCCGAACTACAAAAGGCATGTCCTTCCCAGAACGGAATCAAGCATCCGAGGACCGGACCGGTTTCGAGGTAACACCTCTCATCAGCCCGGCTAGCTTGACTCCAGTGGTGTTGAGTGCCTGGGACCCACGTCTGAGCATCCCCAGCGCACTTATGGCGGTATTGCAAACAAAACAAGTGATGGACAGAATGTGGATCAATGTCACACATTCACCCCAGTCCAAAGATCTGGGCCCAAATCCATCGTTTTTTTGCACTCCACACCACCCTGGGTTAGACAATGGCGATATGCAAATCAGCTCTGACCCTGTGCCCCATGGGAACAGTCCAGTCCGAGCTACAAAAGCCATGTCCTTCCCAGAACGGAATCAAGCATCCGAGGACCGGACCGGTTTCGAGGTAACACCTCTCATCAGCCCGGCTAGCTTGACTCCAGTGGTGTGGAGTGCCTGGGACCCACGTCTGAGCATCCCCAGCGCACTTATGGCGGTATTGCAAACAAAACAAGTGATGGACAGAATGTGGATCAATGTCACACATTCACCCCAGTCCAAAAGATCTTGGCCCAAATCCATCGTTTTTTTGCACTCCACACCACCCTGGGTTAGACAATGGTGATATGCAAATCAGCTCTGACCCTGTGCCCCATGGGAACAGTCCAGTCCGAACTACAAAAGCCATGTCCTTCCCAGAACGGAATCAAGCATCCGAGGACCGGACCGGTTTCGAGGTAACACCTCTCATCAGCCCGGCTAGCTTGACTCCAGTGGTGTGGAGTGCCTGGGACCCACGTCTGAGCATCCCCAGCGCACTTATGGCGGTATTGCAAACAAAACAAGTGATGGACAGAATGTGGATCAATGTCACACATTCACCCCAGTCCAAAGATCTGGGCCCAAATCCATCGTTTTTTTGCACTCCACACCACCCTGGGTTAGACAATGGCGATATGCAAATCAGCTCTGACCCTGTGCCCCATGGGAACAGTCCAGTCCGAACTACAAAAGCCATGTCCTTCCCAGAACGGAATCAAGCATCCGAGGGCCGGACCGGTTTCGAGGTAACACCTCTCAACAGCCCGGCTAGCTTGACTCCAGTGGTGTGGAGTGCCTGGGACCCACGTCTGAGCATCCCCAGCGCACTCATGGCGGTATTGCAAACAAAACAAGTGATGGACAGAATGTGGATCAATGTCACACATTCACCCCAGTCCAAAGATCTGGGCCCAAATCCATCGTTTTTTTGCACTCCACACCACCCTGGGTTAGACAATGGCGATATGCAAATCAGCTCTGACCCTGTGCCCCATGGGAACAGTCCAGTCCGAACTACAAAAGCCATGTCCTTCCCAGAACGGAATCAAGCATCCGAGGACCGGACCGGTTTCGAGGTAACACCTCTCATCAGCCCGGCTAGCTTGACTCCAGTGGTGTGGAGTGCCTGGGACCCACGTCTGAGCATCCCCAGCGCACTTATGGCGGTATTGCAAACAAAACAAGTGATGGACAGAATGTGGATCAATGTCACACATTCACCCCAGTCCAAAGATCTGGGCCCAAATCCATTGTTTTTTTGCACTCCACACCACCCTGGGTTAGACAATGGCGATATGCAAATCAGCTCTGACCCTGTGCCCCGTGGGAACAGTCCAGTCCGAACTACAAAAGCCATGTCCTTTCCAGAACGGAATCAAGCATCCGAGGACCGGACCGGTTTCGAGGTAACACCTCTCATCAGCCCGGCTAGCTTGACTCCAGTGGTGTGGAGTGCCTGGGACCCACGTCTGAGCATCCCCAGCGCACTTATGGCGGTATTGCAAACAAAACAAGTGATGGACAGAATATGGATCAATGTCACACATTCACCCCAGTCCAAAGATCTGGGCCCAAATCCATCGTTGTTTTGCACTCCACACCACCCTGGGTTAGACAATGGCGATATGCAAATCAGCTCTGACCCTGTGCCCCATGGGAACAGTCCAGTCCGAACTACAAAAGCCATGTCCTTCCCAGAACGGAATCTAGCATCCGAGGACCGGACCGGTTTCGAGGTAACACCTCTCATCACCCCGGCTAGCTTGACTCCAGTGGTGTGGAGTGCTTGGGACCCACGTCTGAGCATCCCCAGCGCACTTATGGCGGTATTGCAAACAAAACAGAGTGCAAAAAAACGATGGATTTGGGCCCAGATCTTTGGACTGGGTTGAATGTGTGACATTGATCCACATTCGGTCCATCACCTGTTTTGTTTGCAATACCGCCATAAGTGCGCTGGGGATGCTCAGACGTGGGTCCCAGGCACTCCACACCACTGGAGTCAAGCTAGCCGGGCTGATGAGAGGTGTTACCTCGAAACCGGTCCGGTCCTCGGATGCTTGATTCCGTTCTGGGAAGGACATGGCTTTTGTAGTTCGGACTGGACTGTTCCCATGGGGCACAGGGTCAGAGCTGATTTGCATATCGCCATTGTCTAACCCAGGGTGGTGTGGAGTGCAAAAAAACGATGGATTTGGGCCCAGATCTTTGGACTGGGTTGAATGTGTGACATTGATCCACATTCGGTCCATCACCTGTTTTGTTTGCAATACCGCCATAAGTGCGCTGGGGATGCTTGGACGTGGGTCCCAGGCACTCCACACCACTGGATTCAAGCTAGCCGGGCTGATGAGAGGTGTTACCTCGAAACCGGTCCAGTCCTCGGATGCTTGATTCCGTTCTGGGAAGGACATGGCTTTTGTAGTTCGGACTGGACTGTTCCCATGGAGCACAGGGTCAGAGCTGATTTGCATATCGCCATTGTCTAACCCAGGGTGGTGTGGAGTGCAAAAAAACGATGGATTTGGGCCCAGATCTTTGGACTGGGTTGAATGTGTGACATTGATCCACATTCGGTCCATCACCTGTTTTGTTTGCAATACCGCCATAAGTGCGCTGGGGATGCTCAGACGTGGGTCCCAGGCACTCCACACCACTGGAGTCAAGCTAGCCGGGCTGATGAGAGGTGTTACCTCGAAACCGGTCCGGTCCTCGGATGCTTGATTCCGTTCTGGGAAGGACATGGCTTTTGTAGTTCGGACTGGACTGTTCCCATGGGGCACAGGGTCAGAGCTGATTTGCATATCGCCATTGTCTAACCCAGGGTGGTGTGGAGTGCAAAAAAACGATGGATTTGGGCCCAGATCTTTGGACTGGGTTGAATGTGTGACATTGATCCACATTCGGTCCATCACCTGTTTTGTTTGCAATACCGCCATAAGTGCGCTGGGGATGCTCAGACGTGGGTCCCAGGCACTCCACACCACTGGAGTCAAGCTAGCCGGGCTGATGAGAGGTGTTACCTCGAAACCGGTCCGGTCCTCGGATGCTTGATTCCGTTCTGGGAAGGACATGGCTTTTGTAGTTCGGACTGGACTGTTCCCATGGGGCACAGGGTCAGAGCTGATTTGCATATCGCCATTGTCTAACCCAGGGTGGTGTGGAGTGCAAAAAAACGATGGATTTGGGCCCAGATCTTTGGACTGGGTTGAATGTGTGACATTGATCCACATTCGGTCCATCACCTGTTTTGTTTGCAATACCGCCATAAGTGCGCTGGGGATGCTCAGACGTGGGTCCCAGGCACTCCACACCACTGGAGTCAAGCTAGCCGGGCTGATGAGAGGTGTTACCTCGAAACCGGTCCGGTCCTCGGATGCTTGATTCCGTTCTGGGAAGGACATGGCTTTTGTAGTTCGGACTGGACTGTTCCCATAGGGCACAGGGTCAGAGCTGATTTGCATATCGCCATTGTCTAACCCAGGGTGGTGTGGATTGCAAAAAAACGATGGATTTGGGCCCAGATCTTTGGACTGGGTTGAATGTGTGACATTGATCCACATTCGGTCCATCACCTGTTTTGTTTGCAATACCGCCATAAGTGCGCTGGGGATGCTCAGACGTGGGTCCCAGGCACTCCACACCACTGGAGTCAAGCTAGCCGGGCTGATGAGAGGTGTTACCTCAAAACCGGTCCGGTCCTCGGATGCTTGATTCCGTTCTGGGAAGGACATGGCTTTTGTAGTTCGGACTGGACTGTTCCCATGGGGCACAGGGTCAGAGATGATTTGCATATCGCCATTGTCTAACCCAGGGTGGTGTGGAGTGCAAAAAAACGATGGATTTGGGCCCAGATCTTTGGACTGGGTTGAATGTGTGACATTGATCCACATTCGGTCCATCACCTGTTTTATTTGCAATACCGCCATAAGTGCGCTGGGGATGCTCAGACGTGGGTCCCAGGCACTCCACACCACTGGAGTCAAGCTAGCCGGGCTGATGAGAGGTGTTACCTCGAAACCGGTCCGGTCCTCGGATGCTTGATTCCGTTCTGGGAAGGACATGGCTTTTGTAGTTCGGACTGGACTGTTCCCATGGGGCACAGGGTCAGAGCTGATTTGCATATCGCCATTGTCTAACCCAGGGTGGTGTGGAGTGCAAAAAAACGATGGATTTGGGCCCAGATCTTTGGACTGGGTTGAATGTGTGACATTGATCCACATTCGGTCCATCACCTGTTTTGTTTGCAATACCGCCATAAGTGCGCTGGGGATGCTCAGACGTGGGTCCCAGGCACTCCACACCACTGGAGTCAAGCTAGCCGGGCTGATGAGAGGTGTTACCTCGAAACCGGTCCAGTCCTCAGATGCTTGATTCCGTTCTGGGAAGGACATGGCTTTTGTAGTTCGGACTGGACTGTTCCCATGGGGCACAGGGTCAGAGCTGATTTGCATATCGCCATTGTCTAACCCAGGGTGGTGTGGAGTGCAAAAAAACGATGGATTTGGGCCCAGATCTTTGGACTGGGTTGAATGTGTGACATTGATCCACATTCGGTCCATCACCTGTTTTGTTTGCAATACCGCCATAAGTGCGCTGGGGATGCTCAGACGTGGGTCCCAGGCACTCCACACCACTGGAGTCAAGCTAGCCGGGCTGATGAGAGGTGTTACCTCGAAACCGGTCCGGTCCTCGGATGCTTGATTCCGTTCTGGGAAGGACATGGCTTTTGTAGTTCGGACTGGACTGTTCCCATGGGGCACAGGGTCAGAGCTGATTTGCATATCGCCATTGTCTAACCCAGGGTGGTGTGGAGTGCAAAAAAACGATAGATTTGGGCCCAGATCTTTGGACTGGGTTGAATGTGTGACATTGATCCACATTCGGTCCATCACCTGTTTTGTTTGCAATACCGCCATAAGTGCGCTGGGGATGCTCAGACGTGGGTCCCAGGCACTCCACACCACTGGAGTCAAGCTAGCCGGGCTGATGAGAGGTGTTACCTCGAAACCGGTCCTCGGATGCTTGATTCCGTTCTGGGAAGGACATGGCTTTTGTAGTTCGGACTGGACTGTTCCCATGGGGCACAGGGTCAGAGATGATTTGCATATCGCCATTGTCTAACCCAGGGTGGTGTGGAGTGCAAAAAAACGATGGATTTGGGCCCAGATCTTTGGACTGGGTTGAATGTGTGACATTGATCCACATTCGGTCCATCACCTGTTTTGTTTGCAATACCGCCATAAGTGCGCTGGGGATGCTCAGACGTGGGTCCCAGGCACTCCACACCACTGGAGTCAAGCTAGCCGGGCTGATGAGAGGTGTTACCTCGAAACCGGTCCGGTCCTCGGATGCTTGATTCCGTTCTGGGAAGGACATGGCTTTTGTAGTTCGGACTGGACTGTTCCCATGGGGCACAGGGTCAGAGCTGATTTGCATATCGCCATTGTCTAACCCAGGGTGGTGTGGAGTGCAAAAAAACGATGGATTTGGGCCCAGATCTTTGGACTGGGTTGAATGTGTGACATTGATCCACATTCGGTCCATCACCTGTTTTGTTTGCATTTATAATGCGGCGCACCATGGTGCAAAAACGGCACAGATGCGTGACGCATCTGTGCCGGAAATGTGGCGCATTGCTGGAGTTGCGTCGCAAGCGCGACGCAGCTCCAGCAATGCTCGGGGGTGCCCCATTTGAACAATGCTGCGTCAAGACCTACGCCTGCTTCAAGCAGGCGCAGGCTTTTGACGCAGCATTGGCTTAAAAGTGACTCAGCCACTTTTGCGAGGCGCACCTGCCCTGGAACGCCCACCCTGCGCCGGAACGCCCACAAGCGGCGCAGGGCTTTACAACGTGACGCATCTGCCTGGATGCGTCACGTTGTAAATCGTTCGTAGGGATGCGCCACGTTTACGCCGCCTTGCGTGACGCAACAGCGGCGTAAACGTGGCGCAAGGGCCTCATAAATCTGCCCCCTAGTCTCTATGCACAGTTCTGTCGGAGAACGGAATTCCCGCTACAGTTTGGAAGGTGCTCCAGAAGCTAAAATGAGAGCATAATTTCTGTAAATTCCCATTATCTTTCTCAGTCATGTGATAATGAAGTCGGACATTCTCATTAAAACATGTACATCCAACAAGGGCAGAGACTGTCAGTTGATTCCTTTGTGTTCTACTGCAGCTTCCCACAGTGTTCTAAAGAACAACTAGAGCGCTAACAGCCTTACTATTGACAAAATCATGGCACACCTGAAGTCATCTTGATTGGAATAAACTGGTAACACTTAAAAGATTTAATTTAAAAAGAAACAAAAAAGGGGGGTTTATTTTGTCATAGAAATTATGGTTAGTGCTGTAGAAAGAAAAAATAGGACGTATTATAAGTGAGATCTCAAATAACTTCCTGTTATATTTCAACAGGAGCAGCCTGTCAGTTGATTGCTTTGTGTTCTACTGCAGCTTCCCAAAGTGTTCTAAAGAACAACTAGAGCGCTAACAGCCTTACTAATGACAAAAGTGTGGCACACCTGAAGCCATCTTGATTGGAATAAACTGGTAACACTTAAAACATTTAATTTAAAAGAAATAAAATGAGTGGGTTCATTTTGTCCTAGAAATTATGGTTAGTGCTGTAGAAAGAAAAATTAGGACATGTTTTAAGTGAGATCTCAAATATCTTCCTGTTATATTTCAAAAGGAGCATCCTGGAAGTAGATTCCTTTATGTTCTACTGCAGCTACTCAGAGTGTTCTAAAGAACAACTAGAGCGCTAACAGTCGCACTTGTGACAAAATTATGGCCCTCCTGAAGCCATCTTGATAGGAATAAACTGGTAACACTTAAAACATTTAATTTAAAAAGGAACAAAATGAGGGGGTTCATTTTGTCATAGAAATTATGGTTAGTGTTGTAGAAAGAAAAATTAGGGCATGTTTTAAGAGAAATCTCAAATCCTCTTCTATTTAATTTGAACATTCTGACGTGCCGACTGAACAATCACTTTCAATACCAGCAGTAGACTTCCAGTTAACTCCCTGGTGAGCACTACCCCTACATTACTCAAATACAACTGCACTCTCCTAATCACTAAACACCACCCCAGCACGAGCCCTACACTACACAAACACCACTGCATGACCCTACAAAACTAACCTCAGCACGACCCCCTACACTACCCAAACACCACTGCACTACCCTAAACCCTAAAACACTACCCCATACAGTACACAAACACCACTGTGCTTCCCAAACCCTAAAACACTACCCCAGCACAACCCCCTACACTACCCAAACACCACTGTGCTACCCTAAACACTAAAACACAACCCCAGCACGACCCCTACGCTACCCAAACACCTCTGTACTACCCTAAGCCCTAAAACATTACCCTAGCATGACCCCCTACACTACCAAAACACCACTGCACTACCCTAAACCCTTAAACACTGCACTCTACACTACACAAATATCACTGCACTATACTTAACCCTAAAACACTACCCCCACCACGACCCCCTACACTAGACAAACACCACTGCTCTTCCCTAAACCCTAAAACACTACCCCTACACTACACAACTACCACTGCACTACCCTAAACACTAAAACACTACCCTCGCATGACCCCCTACACTACACAAACACAACTTTACTACCCTAAAAACCTGGAAGCACTAACCCCAACCATGAACCCGCAAACATTACACAAGCACCTCTCGACTACCCTAAACCCTAAATCTACCCCCAGCATGACCCCCTAAACTACCCAAACAACACTGCACTATCCTAAACACTAAATCTACCCCCAGCACGAACCCCTACACTACCCAAACACTGCTGCACTACCATAAACCCTAAAACACTACCCCATACACTACCCAAACACCACTGCACTACCCAAACACGAAATATACCCCCAGCATGAACCACTACACTACCCAAACAAAGCTGCACTACCATAAACCCTAAAACACTACCCCATACACTACACAAACATCACTGCACTAACCTAAACCCTAAATCTACGCCCAGCACCACCCCCCTACACTACCCATTCACCACTGCACTACTCTAAACCCTTAAGCACTACCCCAGCAGGACCCCCTTCACCACCCAAACACCATTGCACTACCCTAAACCTTAAATTTCCCCCAGCAGGTCACCCTACACTACACAAACACCACTGCACTACCCTAAACCCTAAAACACAACCCCCAGCACGCCCTCTATATTACACAAACACCACTGCACTTCCTTAAACCCTAAAACACTACCTCCTGCACACCCCCTACACTACCCAAACACCACTGCACAACCCTAAACCCTAAAAAACTACCCCCAGCACAATCCCTACACTACACAAACACTAGTGCCCTACCCTAAACCCTAAAGCACTACCCCAGCACGACCCCCTACACTACCTAAACACCATTGCACTAACCTAAACCTTAAATCTACCCCAGCATGACCCCCTACACTACCCAGACACCACTGCACTACCGTAAAACACTACCCCAGCACAACCCCCTACACTACACAAACACCACTGCACTACCCTAAACTCTAAATCTACCCCAGCACGACCCTCTACACTACATAAAAACCACTGCACTACCCTAAACACTAAATCTACCCCAACACGACCCCTCACACTACACAAACACCATTGCACTACCCTAAACCCTAAAACACAACCCCCAGCACAACCTCTACATTAGACAACCACCACTGCACTTCCCTAAACCCTAAAACACTAACCCCAGCACGACCCCTACACTACCCAAACAACACTGCACTACCCTAAACCCTAAAACACTACTAGCCCAGCACGAACCCCTACACTACCCAAACACCACTGCACTCCCTAAAACACTACCCCAGCATGACCCCCTACCCTACACAAACACCACTGCACTACCCTAAATCTACCCCAGCACGACCCCCTACACTACACAAACACCATTGCACTACCTTAAACCCTACAAAACAACCCCCAGCACGACCCCTATATTACACAAACACCACTTCACTTCCCTAAACCCTAAAACACTACCCCCCGCACGACCCCCTACACTACCCAAACACCACTGCACTACCCTTAAACCTAAAACACTACTCCAGCACGACCCCCTACACTACACAAACATCACTGCACTACCCTAAATCCTAAAACACTACCCCTACTCTACACAAACACCACTGCCCTACCCTAAACCCTTAAACACTACCCCAGCACGAACCTGCAAACACTACACAAACACCACTGCACTACCCTAAACCCTAAAACACTACCCCCAGCATGGCCCCCTACACTACACAAACACCACTGCACTACCCTAAACTCTAAATCTACCCCAAGCACGACCCCCTACACTACATAAAAACCACTGCACTACCCTAAACACCAAATCTACCCCCAACATGACCCCTCACACTACACAAACACCATTGCACTGCCCTAAACCACAACCCCCAGCACGACCCCTACATTAGACAAACACCACTGCACTACCCTAAACCCTAAAACACTACCCCAGCACAACCCCCTACACCACCAAACACCATTGCACTACCCTAAACCTTAAATCTACCCCAGCATGACCCTCTACACTACCCAAACACCACTGCACTACCGTAAAACACTACCTCCAGCACGACCTCCTACACTGTACAAACACCACTGCACTACTCCAAACCCTAAATCTACCCCCAGCACGACTCCCTACAATACAGAAACAACATTGCACTACCCTAAACCCTAAAACACAAACCCCAGCATGACCCCTACATTACACATACACAACTACACTTCCCTAAATCCTAAAACACTACCCCCGGCATGACCCCCTACACTACATAAACACAACTGCACTGCCCTAAACACTAAAACACTACTCCCTACACTACACAAACACCACTGCACTAAACCCTAAAGCACTACCCTCAGCACGACCCCCTACACTACACAAACACCACGGCACTACCCTAAATCCTAAATCTTCCCCCAGCACGACCCTCTACACTACCCATTCACCTGTGCACTACCCTAAACCCTAAAACACTAGCCCAGCACGAACCCCTACACTACCCACACACCATTGCACTACCCTAAACCTTAAATTTACCCCAGCACAACGCCCTACACTACCCAACCACCACTGCACTACCCTAAAATACTACCCCAGCATGACACCCTACCCTACACAAACACCACTGCACTACCCTAAACCCTAAATCTACTCCAGCACGACCCCCTACACTACACAAACACTATTGCACTACCTTAAACCCTACAAAACAACACTCAGCACGCCCCCTATATTAAACAAACACCACTTCACTTCCCTAAACCCTAAAACACTACCCCCGCACGACCCCCTACACTACCCAAACACCACTGCACTACCCTAAACCCTAAAACACTACCCCAGCACGCCCCCTACACTACACAAACACCACTGCACTGCTCTAAATCCTAAAACACTACCCCCTACTCTACACAAACACCACTGCCCTACCCTAAACCCTAAAACACTACACCCAGCATGGCCCCCTACACTACACAAACAACACTGTACTACCCTAAACCCTAAAACACTACCCCCAGCACGACTCGCTACACTACCCAAACACCACTATGCTACCCTAAACTCTAAAACACTACCACCAGCACGACCCCCTACACTACCCAAACACCACTGCACTACCCTAAACCCTAAATCAACCCCCAGCTTGAACCCCTACACTACCAAAACACCACTACACTACCATAAACCCTAAAACACTACCCCCTACACTACACAAACACCACTGCCCTACCCTAAACCCCAAATCTACCCCCAGCACGACCCCCTACACTACTCATTCACCACTGCTCTACCCTAAACTCTGAAACACTACCCCAGCACGACCCTGTTCAGTAGGTTTTGAGATATTAAAGAAAATCCAAACTTGTATATTTTGAGGTGCAAATACTTCACAAATATAGATGATCTCGTGCAGAGATCTGATTGGCTGCTATACTTCAATCAGTAAGTGTTGGCAACTATTTTGGGGCTTGGCCTCAGCCGAGTACCAAAAAAAAACAATATAAAAATAAAGAAAAGGGAAGGGGGCATGGCTTGGTCGTGGACCAAGATGGCAGGACTTTAGCGGAGCTCCTGTCCAGGCCCAGCAAATCCGTCTCTAATCCGGAGACTTTTTGCCCATTCCCTGGCACTGGAAGAGAAATGCTAAAGCTGAGGTGCCGCGGCACCCGAACACCGCCAGAAAAGATTCCCGAAGGCCCGCGAGGTGATCATGTCAATCCTCGCGATGGAGGGCGGATCTGGACCTACACTGGAGCGCCCAATATGCGGAGCCGGGGACTTTATTAGTGGCTGCTGCCAGATTCAGGAGAGCGGCACTGCAGGAACAAAACAGAGGTGAGGAGTGCGGGGGCCTGAAAATGTCATAATCAGAGGGCTGGCACCGGCCGAAATCCCCAGCGCTACAGGAAACGGAGGGTTAGTGGCAACCCCGCATTCCAGATTCGCATTAAATTAGGAGGCCTACAGAGAGCGAGTCGGCGGTGAGTGCAGGATAAATAGGCCACAGAGACAACCGCGATTCAGAAGAGTGATCCCCCTGCGTATGCGAGGCAAGAAACACCAGTAACTTTCTCACTACGCGGCACGCTGTATAATAGTTTCCAAAGCCCAAATGAACAGACGCTCATTTCACATTGGTGCGAGAGAGGCAATACAACAAAAGATAAAAGGATTATATGAGGTAAAGACGGGTGGTGAAAGAGAAGAGGGGTGGAAAGAGTAAGAAGGTCAAGAAGCGGAGCAGGGGAGCCAATCCGCCCCCCTACCCTCCTCCCTCCCAAAAGCAGAGCACAGTCGAATCGAGGAGCCGGTTCACCCTCCCCAAAGGAAGGAAAAGTGTAAAAACTGCTGCAGTGACTCTGGTGGGGATACAGCACGCTACCCCAAGGCAATTTCAGTGGGAAGAAGTGGGTTGTGAAATCCAGCCTGGAGAAGTAAGTGGCCTCAACTAATTTGATGACTGGCTGGGGCATCTCCACGAAGCCATCATATTAGGGTTCAGCCAACTGCACCACCTCCACAGTAACAAGCTGGGGCGTAGGAAGTAACACCTTGTCCCCCTGGCCTATATTGGCAAACCTCCACTGGGTAGTACAAAGGAAAATGGGGAAGACCAAGGGAGCGGGACAGGTCCAATCCAGCAAAATGGATAATGATGCTATCACCAAACCATCAGACCATAATGGCAGCAATACAAAATGTTAAAGGCTCTCTGGAGCCCAAGAAATATTCGGTCTTGGTTGAGGTCACCCTGATAAGAGCGCAACTTTCTAAATTGAATGAGAAAGTATCCACTGCCAAATCTAATATTACACAGCTCCAGTCACAGGCAAAGCGGCTACAGGGCCTGGTCTCCAGCCTCATGCAACAAGCTGGGCAAATGGCGACGAGGCTAGGAGATCAAGAGGGAAGAGCTAGACGCAATAACATACGCGTGGTGGGAGTTCCCGAAGGAGCAGAGGGACAGAGCGTCAATCTCTTTCTTGAAAATCTTATTATCAACAAATTGCGGCCTACACACCTGTCTAAGTTCTTTTCCATAAAGAGGGCCCATAGAATACCTGGGCCCCGCCGGAACCAGGACAACCACCACGCGCAATAATCGTGAGAGTGTTTTACTTCAGAGATCACGATACAAAATTCGAAACGGCTAGAGTAAAATGAGACCTCCCTTACGAGAATGCAATGATCAAGTTCTTCCCTGATTTCACGTTACAAGTACAGAAACAAAGAATAAGTTTTTATTGTATCAAAAAGGAGCTACGCCCAGAGAACTGAAGTATATGATGCTTTTCCCAGCTAGACTGAGAGTTATCGCGGAGGGGAAGACATGGCATTTCACACTCCAGAAGAAGCAGGAGAATGGCTAGACAGATGAGGCACCGCCAGACAGAGGCAGGAAAGAATGGTGGGGCAAGGAGAGGGATCCCGCACAGTGCGTGAGTTGCCAGCGACCAAGCAGGAGCAACGGACAGCCTCCTCCCAGGTTCACAACACAATCAAAGCACAAAATGAGTCAAAAAATGATCATGAAGGCCAAAGAGGAGGTAAGACTGTACAATATAGGCAGCGGTGAAGAGAACAAGGGGCCCCGGGGAAACCATGGGGGGGAAAAAAATTATGGACTCAAACACGAGAGCGGGCACCTAAAGTGGAACATTGGACATAAACTTGGTGCCAGGACTTTAAGGGACGTTTGGGTATTTGGGCCTGGGAGGGAGGAGAAAGAGCGAATCTCATTGTTTGCTGGTCCAGCTTGATCGACCACCTCTCAGATGAATAGTTAGAACTGTTATGTATGTTGCTGGACAACAGGCGCACTGCAGGTGGGAGAGTTGGGGATTCCTTAACCTTAGGAGCAGGGTAGCAGGATGGGGGGGGTGAGGAAATGGGGGTATGTTAACTTTATTGTTAGTTTTGAACTGTACCCAAGTAGGGAGAGCAGCAATGTACCAAGTTGGAAACAGCGTTTAGAGTGGGGAATCTTCCAAACGTTTATTTACTCAAATGGCTCTCCATAGACACTCCTAGTCCTCACTTAAGATATGGTCCTGGAATGTAAATGGTTTAAATGGTAAAATTAAAAGAGCGATGGTGCTACAATTTATCAAGAGTAATGCCACAGATGTCATTCTACTACAAGAAACGCATCTTCGGGGGAACCACTATAAGGCCCTGTACAGATATAGTTACACCATCAGGGCGCACACTGGATACACCTCAGGCTCCAGAGGAGTGGGTATATTGATTAAACGGGCATGTCCCTTCGTTGATTATAATCTGTGGGTGGATTTTTTGGGCAGGTATACAGCTATCAGCGGAACATGGGAGGGGGAACAAATTAACCTTTGCTCGGTCTATTCGCCCCCTGGGCTACAGTCAGCCACTCTGGAGGCTCTGGGGACTTTATTTCTGCAACTGCCGGAGGGTAGGTTGGTACTGGGAGGGGACATGAATGACATTATCTTAATGGAACTTGATGCACTAGGGAGGGGTGCACAAGGCACAGGGACCATGAGAAAATGGGACCAATTGCAGGTATTCTTGAGGCCTTAGGACTTGGGGACATTTGGAGACATCAACACCCCGGGGTGAAACAATACACACATTTGTCGGCAGCAACAGACAGCCTCACCAGATTAGACCATAATATAACACAAATACCTCACATTGGAAAATTAAAGGGAACCGACACACATTACTAGAGGTATATCCGATCATTCCCCAGTAGAGGTGAGGTTAGTGGGCCCAGCAAAAGACTTCACACTCTCACCAAGAATATAATCCTGGTATTTAAAGGATGACGATTTCAGAGAGGGATTGAGGGAAGAGGCAGAACGCCACTTTGAGGAGAATCAGGGGTCAGTTCACTCTGCGGTCACCCTTTGAGAGGCCTTTAAAACAGTTATTAGAGGCCAAGCCCAAGCCAGAATAGGCGTAATTAGGAAGGAAAAATACCTAAAATGCGTAGCCCTCGAGAAAGAAATAGTATGCTTGGAGGCATAGGTTGCAGGTGAAGCGCCAGAAGTAGCCAACGATAGACACCTGTTTGGAATCCGACAAAAGAACTTAGAGACCTGTTGAAAGACAGCGCTAGAGCGCACGCATGTGCAACGAAATACAGGGTTTATGAAGAGGGCGACAGGGCTAATAAATTATTGGCATGGTTAGAGAGATGACAGTTGAGGGGGGGATCGATCCCGGAGAAGGGAATACCTAGGAAACAGGGGCAGAGATCGCGAATGAATTTGCAAGATACTATGAGGGCATATATTCCTCTCATGCTGAGCATACTGTAATGGAGTGTAGAGACTTCCTGAGAGAGATTGCCATGGCCCGCCTAGGCGAGATTGATAGAGAACATTTGGAGGAAGGTCTTACGATTGAAGAGATAAATGCGGCGGCACGTGCGTTGCAGTAAGGGAAAGCGGCGGGCCCCAACAGACTGCCGGTTGAACTATACACAGCAATTGTCGACGTGACAACGGAGCATATGTTAAATATGTTTAACCAGGCATTGAAAGATGGAATACTATCGGTGGATCAAAGAACCACATTGATATTGGTAATTCCAAAGCCTGGGATGGACCCTTCCAGTTGCAGCTCCTACAGGCCAATCTCCCTTTTAAACTTTGAAATAAAGGTGCTCGCTAAACTCCTAACCCAGAGGCTTGCAAATGTTATAGAGACCCTTATACACCCTGACCAACCAGGATTCATACCCCATCGGAGCACAAGGCTAAACCTCCGCAGGCTTTTGGGAATTTTACACATAACACAGGCACAGACACAGGAGCAGGCGGCACTCCTTTCATTAGATGCGAGCATGGCGTTCAATAGTGTGGAGTGGAATCACTTATATGCGGCCCTTGAACACTGCGGCCTGGGCCCTAAATTGATTGGTTGGGTTCGGCTTCTGTATAACCAACCCCTCGCTAGGGTTAGGGTTAGGGTTAATGCAACGGTCTCCCGCACATTCACTCTATGTAGAGGCACAAGGCAAGGATGTTTGCTTTCAACAATCCTATTTGCACTAGCATTGGAGCCGCTGGCGGCCTGGGTAAGACAGGACCCACTGATCT
This sequence comes from Lissotriton vulgaris, assembly GCF_964263255.1. NCBI lineage: Eukaryota > Metazoa > Chordata > Amphibia > Caudata > Salamandridae > Lissotriton > Lissotriton vulgaris. The sequence continues at coordinate 297,447,526 of NC_141693.1, forward strand.
GGGGGATTCCAATTGGTGAGGGAAGACCGAATATCACTCTATGCAAATGATATTTTATTATTTGTTAGAAACCCGAGACAATCAATCGACCGCATATTGCTGATTTTCCGTATATTCAGCGAGTACTCGGGATATCGGATTAACTGGGACAAATCTCTGCTCTTCCCCCTGGCAGGAGTAGCCCTGACTTTAACATCAAGATGCAAAGTGCCTGTCCATAAGAATAGCTTTAAGTACTTAGGAATATATATACCCGGGACCCAGACGAATACTACACTCAGAACCTAGGGTGGCAAGTGGACAGGCTCATAAACGATGTTAGGCAATGGCGCACGCTCCCATTGACATTAATAGGACGGTAGGCGCTGTTTAAGAGGATGGCGCTTCCACGACTACTCTACATGCTACAACAAAACTCATTATATGAGGTCGCACCATCGATGTTTCGTAGAATAGACTCGGAAATCCAGACTTTGATATGGAGTGGGGCTGCCTCAAGAATAGCACTGAGCAAGCTCCAGAGGGAAGTGTACGAGGGCGGGCTAGCAGTACCGGATGTATGAGGATACTATTGGGCCCCCCAACTGGTTAACGTAAACGGTTAGATATATGACGATAGGGCCGAGCCGGCGTACCATGGGGACACAGGGCCCGCTGGGACTACTATATACAAAACAGATAGGTAAACACCTTCCCACACACAACAAAACAGTTGTGAAAGTATGGAAGACAGCCACAAAATATTTGGGATGGGAGGAAAAGTTATAGGGGATGACCCACTATGGGCGGGCAACTGCCTGGGAGAAGTCAGTGAGTTAGAGGGGTTTGTTAAGTGGGAGCTTATTGAATTGGAAAAATTGGGTGATGTCTGGAAAGGAGGAGCATATATAGAGTTTAAAAACCTACAAAGAGACTATGAGATAGGAAACAGAGAATGTTCGAGATATATTCAGATGGGACATGCAATACGGAAATATATGAGGTAAGAAGATGCATTGCCAGAGGCATCGCCACTAGAAGATGGGGTATTGACTGAACAGATCAGGGACAAAACCATATCCATATTGTATAAAAAGATAGTCAACAATGCCCCAGATCCCACCCAGACACTTAGGTCAGTATGGGAGCAAGATGTTGGCACACCCGAAGAGGAACAGTAGGTGGAAGCGTTGCAGGGTCCACGAGAGGTGGCGATTCACGCACAATTCCAACTGATACAACTTAAAATACTTCAAAGAGTATACTACGTTAGGTCAGCTCTGTTCAAAATGGAACGCAGTAAAAACACAAGATGCCATAGGGGATGTAGGGCAGGGGGCTCTGTCTTCTACTTGCTCTGGGAATGCCCAACCCTTTAGTTGTACTGGACAAAGATTGCCCAGAGAATGACTGATGTGGTGGGTGCAGTGGTGCCATAAGACCCAAAATGGTTTCTTTTGATAGTAGAAGCGAATGAGGACTGGCCACGACACACACAGCTATGGCTAAATTTGGCTGCAGTGGTGGCAAAGCACAACATTGCTATAGAATTGTTAGCGATAGCAACCCCAACATTGGAAGATTGGGAACGCGACATGGATTGGTGCTGGCAAGCAGAGTTAACAATCTATAAGAGTAGAGGTTGCCCCAAGAAAGGAGAGAAAATATGGGGGGCATGGCAGGCCATATCGAGGGCTATAATGGAGAGAACAAGACTGAGGATAGAAGAGACCACTTGACTCATTTGTATCAATCATTATGTTTCCGGTTCTTGGGTAAAAGGATGAAGCTATGATTGTAATAACAAGAATAACTGAGGCGGTACCATTATTGATCATTTTTATACAGATGTTGTAGGTTTCATAAAAATAAAAAAAAGAGTTTTAAAAAAGAAAAGAAAAGGGGGCAAGGTAGGAATACCCTGACCCCCTAGCCCTGGTGCTGGGGTCCCTGCCAGGGTAAAAAACATGTTGTTTAAAAAAGAATTCCCACAAAATCAAAAGTGTTTGCGAATTCACAGCAAAAAATTAAATAAAATAAGCAAGCGTGGTCTCCTGCGCCTGTTTAATGCTTAGACCTTGGATGGGCCATGTCCCAGGGCTTCTTTATATATATAAAATGGGGAGGTGCGCACGCGGCCCCCCTCCCATGGCCAATCTTGGCCCGGAGAACGCCACATTCCAGTGAAGGCCGATGTAATTTTAAGTTGAAGGGGGCCTGCTGAAGCTTTTAAGAGCCCCGGAGACCATTACCACCCCGGGTCTTTATAAAAAAAATTAGAGGGGCGCGCACAAACCCCCCTTCTTCAACTCCGCTACCTTCCCAGAAGACTGGAAACACGCTGAACTCACCGCCCTTCTGAAAAAACCAACAGCGGACCCCACCGAACTCAAAAATTACCGCCCAATCTCGCTTCTTCCATTCCCGGCCAAAGTCATCGAGAAAGCCGTCAACAACCAGCTCGCCGCCTTCCTCGAAGCCAACAAATCCCTCGACCCCTCACAATCTGGCTTCCGAGCAAAACACAGCACTGAGACCGCCCTCATCGCAGCAACAGATGACATTCGAACTCTACTGGACAATGGAGACACAGTCGCCCTCATCCTCCTCGACCTCTCCGCAGCCTTCGACACAGTCTGCCACAGCACCCTCCTACAACGCCTCAATAACTTCGGAATCCAAGGAAAAGCACTTGAATGGATCACCTCGTTCCTCACCGGAAGAACCCAGAGAGTCCGCCTTCCTCCATTCAAGTCCGAGGCCTCTGAAGTCATCTGCGGCGTACCTCAAGGATCCTCACTCAGTCCCACCCTCTTCAACGTATACATGAGCCCCCTCGCGGCCATCGCACGCCAACACAACCTCAACATCATCTCTTACGCGGACGACACTCAACTGATCCTCTCTCTCACCAATGACCCCAGCACCGTCAAAACTAGCCTGCACGAGGGAATGAAAGAAGTCGCCGAATGGATGAAACAAAGCCGTCTGAAACTGAACTCAGACAAAACAGAAGTCCTCATCCTAGGCACATCCCCCTCTGCTTGGGACGACTCCTGGTGGCCGGAAGCCCTCGGAAAAGCACCCATCCCGACAGACCACGCACGGAACCTTGGCGTCATCCTGGATTCCTCACTCTTGATGAGCAAACAAGTCAACGCCGTATCCTCTTCCTGCTTCAACATTCTTCGCATGCTCAGAAAAACATTTCGCTGGATCCCCTCCGAAACAAGGAAAACAGTCACCCACGCTCTGGTCACGAGCCGACTGGACTACGGAAACACCCTCTACGCAGGTACCACCGCTAAACTCCAGAAGAAACTCCAACGAATCCAAAACGCCTCAGCCAGGCTCATATTAGACATCCCACGCAACAAACACATCTCTGGTCACCTTAAAGACCTCCACTGGCTACCCGTCAATAAGAGGATCACTTTCCGACTGCTCACCCACGCACACAAATCACTTTACGACATCGGACCAGATTGCCTCAACTCTCGACTGTCCTTCTACACCCCCTCCCGCCAACTACGTTCTTCCAACCAAGCCCTCGCCACTGTACCTCGCATCAACAAGACCACCATGGGAGGCAGATCCTTTTCATACCTGGCTGCTAAAACATGGAACTCACTCCCCGCCTACCTTCGCATCACCCAGAACCACCTAGCTTTCAGAAAACAGCTTAAAACGTGGATATTTGACAAATAATCCTCCTCCCCTCCCTAAGCGCCTTGAAACCCTCTGGGTATGTAGTGCGCTATACAAATTTTATGACTTGACTTGACTTGACTTCTGCCGTTAAGTGCCTGGGGGACCAAAAACTAAATTTAATAGGGGGAGGGGCCTCAATGAAGCACACTGTGTGCCCTGGGTGGGCTCCATGGCACCCAGGAGAAAGAGGCCGGGCCCGGAGTTGAGATCCCCGGGGCATAAATCAGACCAGGGAGGGGTCATGCAGCCCCCCTGCTCCAGTCATTTTTATCCAGGTCTGAGAGATGGAGTCCCTGAGGCTGAAATTGGCCCGTGAGGGGGGCAGTGCACCCCCTTCCATTCTATTCAGGCCTGGGAGTGGGGCTCCACATAGCCCCTCCCCTTCCAATAATTGGGCAGGCCCCGGGGGATGGTGCCCCAGGCCAAAATCAGACAGAGGAGAGGGGCTGTGCAGCCCCCCTTCACCCATTAATTCTTGGGTGAGCCCCTGGGGATGGCCCCCCAGGCCAAAATCAGCAGAGGGAGGGGGGCAGTGTGGCTTCCCCTTCTATAAAAGGTAAATGTGTTTTTTCAGCAATTCCACACTGAAAGATGATCTGAAATGCTTAGTGGAGGTGACTGCATTATTGAGCTATTGGGGCAACATCTTGAGTGACTGCGACAAGTGGGTTCTTTCTTGTCCGTACCTATTAAGAGCAGAGTCCATGGTTCTCCCTTTACATTACTACAAGAATTCAAATGTGCAAATCACTTGTAAGGTTTGCCCATTTGATCCCACCCACCTTAGTAGTATGCACCTTTTGCCAGGATGATAGACGGGTTAACAAGAGGCCCCCCTAGCGTGTTTCCCACCAATTTTGGCAAGGTATTCTTGATGCAGAGGAATACGAGGACATCTCCACCAAACAAAGAAGCACTTACTTCATATAATTAAGAAGAAGGACCCTTGTTTGCTGGAGTTTTACCTCTTTGGAGTCTATTTGTCTTCTCTATAGGAAGATTCATGTTATCACAAATTTCTGGATAAAGACACATGAGGAACAATGACATTGCAAAACGCATACAAGGTCACTGGTGATATTTCCTTGTGCACCATTATGCAGCTGTATTGTAGAATACGTATTAAACATTTAACCAAGGAGGTATTACTTAGAGGGTCATTACGATGCCAGTCAGACCGACCATCTGACCGCCCTCCTCGTGATCTCTTTCTGACCTCCAAGTCTGGAAAAGTTCCCCCCGCCGTCTTACGATGCAACCGCTGCTGCCGTGGCGGTCGCAGCTATGGCGGAGCACATAGCCCCGAATATGACACTGTAAATGTGTACAAAACTCACATTAAACATGTGAATTGTACAGACATGCATGACATATGTGGGGATATGCCTTTTGCACCATGTATTCCATTGCCGGAGTGTGGCGAAATGTCCACAGTCCAGTCAATGAGAATACTTACAGCAGAAGGACTTACCTGGATTACAGCGCCTGCAGGATCAGAGTCATCGGGGTTCTGCTGCCTAGGTGCAGGGGGTACCTGGAGGAATGGAATCAAGGCAGAGACTACTGGAGAGAAGCAGATTTGGGTGACTATGCGCCCCAAATCCTTCATATCTGACGACTCGAGGCAGGCGGTCGGACTGCGATGGTCGGGTCATCGGAAACCCACATCATAATCTGGGCAGCGGTTGGAGATACCTGTACTGCCCTATGGATGCTGTTTTTCTCCGACTGCCATCTCAGCAGTTGGAGAAAGGCTATCAGGATCGGTGGGATTTCAGTGGTCAGTTGAAGTACACAATGCATGGATCATAATCGGGTGGGTGGACCGACTGCTTCCGATGAGACCGTGGCGGTCCGACCACCCCGGACAGGACCACGGTAGCAGTCCGACCGGCATCGTAATGAGGCCCTTAGTAATCAACTAGTAGAAAGCACTCCACTTGGGTAGATATTTTGTGCAAAACTGTATGCTCTTGTTGGATAAAGGGGCATGTGCAGTTCCTTTGGTGCCTAGTCACTCAAACAGCTTCTTACACATCCTCACAGACACATAGACACCCACTCAGGCACTCACACACCCACTAACAGACCCACTCAGGCACTGATACACCCACTCACAGATCCACTCAGACACTCACACGCCCACTCTCACATCCACTCACATACCTACTCAGACAATCTCACATGCACTCATAGATCCACTCCTACACGTATGCACCCACTCACAGATGCACTCAGACACTTTCACACCCATTCACAAACCCACTCAGGCACTCATGCACCTACTCACAGAACCACTCAGACACAGTCACTGCCACTCAAAGATCCATTCAGACACTCATGCACCCACTCACATACCCACTTAGATGTGTACATCCACTCACAGACCTACTCAGAGACTGACGCACTGACCCATTGACCCACTCAGAGACTTACACACCCACTGACAGGCCCACTCAGAGACTCATGCACCCATTCACAGACCCAATCAGAGACTCACACACCCACTCACAGACACATTTAGACACTCATACACTCACTCAAAGTCTGACTCACACACTCAAGGATGCACTTGCAAACCCACCTGACAAGGCGCTGTTCCTGGGGGTAGGTTTGTATGGCCTGGACCGCGCGCCGCCAAGGTAAGCAGTATGCGAGTTTCCATTATTCGCCTATGCCTTGGATCACGTTGTCGACGCGCTGGCAACATGTGCATCATCTCCCTTAAGAAGACCCTGGCCTCCGCAGTCGTGGTGGACGCTAGTGCTACCTTTTTGCCACGGTTCATGTGGGGTACAGTTATTCTTCCCGGCGGATGCTGCTGGCTTGGTGGTTGGGACCTACTCCATTCCCCTCCCTCCGCAGGTTCCCACTAGCGGGGGTCAGGTGCGGGTGATGTCCTGGTCGGCAGGCTGGTGGCTTCTACCGGGGATATACGGCCTCAGCGACTTCTGTGTGCCTATGGTGCAACACCATCTTTACGCTGAGCAGGTATGGGGCTATATGTGAGGTGGTCACCTGCCTGGGCGTTTCTCAATGAGCACCTTGAGCTCTGTTAGCCTGGTCCTTTTACATATATCCCCTTTTGTTCCTTCTTAGATAAGCCCCCTGCATGGCATCTGTTTCTCCCCCAGGTACCATACCCGATTGGGCCGGTCCCACGGGAGCAGTCTGCGGGGCACCTTAGGGAACCTCCTAGGATAAGCATCAAGCCCTTCCTTCCATAATTCGTAACGTCTTCGTCCTCAGTCTCAATTGAGATTGTCACTGCAACTATGGGTATTTTGCTTCCACAGTGCCCTTTTTTGTCACTGTTTTAATGTTTTATGTTTGTGTGTACAAAGTAGAGTACTTGCGAGCTAGTAAGCAATAGAACATTGCATTTACCATATTCCTCTGTTGCATGGATATATTTTTTCTAGGTCGCATCACTAGAGTATGACCACTCGGACTGCCCATTTACTGACCTACAGGATGAGGTTGTAATTTATACTACTTGAATGTATTTTTTCACTGTGTAGTACTGAGCACTTAGGTCCTGAAGAATTGCCATGATGGCAAGAAACATGTTGAACTGACCTGAGGGTTGTAGATATTTTGCTGTGAATCTTCACCGGTATATATCTCCCCTCCCACCTTTTTTAACCAAGGGAGTCAACCACGCTAATAAAATTCATTGTGAACTGACCCACCTTTTTTAACCCACCTTCACTCCAAGACTACACTTTTTCCTGCCCTCTCACACGCATGCACCATATGGCTGGAACAAAATATCTCCGATAAAGAGCCCCTTTAAGAGAGCCCGTCAGACATTGCAGCGCCAGTCTGACGAGGAGCAGAACCCATATCATTAAGCATGACACCTAGCTTGCTGGGTGTGTGAGGGTTTTAGTTCCAAAAAGGGAATTTCCCCCCCCCCCTTTTCTGTCCTCTACGCTAGACACACACTGTTCTTCACATTTCTATTGGGGAACTTTGTACCCTCCTTGTGTCATTAGTTGTTCGGACTTTTACACTGGACCCCTTTAAACAAATTCCTCCACGGTTCCCCCATTTGTTGATATATACTCACACAACGACTCCCACACCCAGTGAGACAGGTATGAAGCCACTCCCAGACCCACTCAGACACTCACACACCCATTGAGACACTCCCACACTCACTCACACACCCACTAAGACACTCATGCTTCATGCACTCACTCACACACTCACTCCCAAAGGTTACAGGTTATAATTAGGAAATAAAATGTTAAAAACCTTTAAAAAATCCCTAAAAAAACAAAGGTTACAGGTACGTTATAGTTAGTAAATAACATTAAAAACCTTAAAAATTCACAAAAAAGCAAAGGTTACAGGGACATTATAGTTAGGAAATGGAATTAAAAAAACCTTAGAAATTCACTGAAAAAAACAAAGGTTACAGAGACATTACAGCTAGGCTCAGATTTACTCAAAAAAACAGTGAAATTCAGCAGTTATAGTTACCTGAGATAACTATAACTTACAGCCACACAATGCACTGCTTATGACCTCAGATATTACATCACTCATGACATGGTCAACAGTATTTGCGTAGGTGTAAGGGTGGGTGTGAGAGGGTCTGTATGGATATGTGAGTGGGTGTAAAAGTCTCTGTATGGATGTAAGTGTGTGTGAGAGTCTCTGTATGGGTTTGTGACTGGGTGTAACTGTGTCTGTAACCTTTGTTTTTTAAGTGAATTTCTATGGTTTTGAAATGTTATTTCCTAACTATAACATCCCTGTAACCTTTAGCTTTTTAAGTGAATTTCTAAGGTTTGTTTAATTGTATTTCCTAATGGTAACCTTTAAGAGGGAGTGTGTGAGTGTGTGGATATGTGTCCCAGTGGGTCTGTGAGTGGATGTGAGAGTGTCAGAGTGGGTCTGTCAGTTGGTGTGCGAGTGTGTGAATGGGCCCAGGAGTGACTGCTCAAGTGATTCACTAGGTGTGTGAGTGGGTATGTGAGCGTGTGAGTCAGTCTGTGAGTGAATGCATGAGTGTCCGAGCAACCAAAAACACACATCCAATGCAAAAGAGCATATTTAACATTTAATATTTCTAGTAAGGGGTTCTTATGAATCTCACAGTGGGTATAACAGAGTCTAAATGGGTATAATTTTAAGTGCATAAGTGTCTCAATGCATATCTTAGTGGCTATAACAGTGTCTGTATGAGTATATCAGTAGGTGTGAGACTCTCTATATCAGTTACTGAGTGGCTATGAAAGGGCCTTTATAGGTGTAAGTCTGGGTGTGGGAGTGTCTGTATGGGTATGTGACTGGGTGTAAAAGTGTTTATATAGGTGCAAGTGTGGGTGTGAGAGTCTCTGTATGGGTTTGTGAATGGGTGTAACTGTGTCTGTATGATATCTGAATGGGTGTGACAGTGTTTGCATGGTTATATGAGTGGTTGTAAAATGTCTATATATGTGTGAATGGGGCTGTGAGTCTCTGAATGGGATTGTGAATGGGTGTGACAGTGTCTGTATCGGTATGTGATCGGGTGTGGCAGTATCTGTATGGGTATGTGGATAGCTTAGAGAAAAAAAAGATTATAAAAATATAAGTTGAAAAGTTACTGGGAATAATATAAAACAAATTGCAAATGGAATGAATAAAATATTGGACATATATTTGTTGTTTGTCCATCAAAAATACCTTTTAAAATGACTAATGTACTTTACAGGTATTTAAATACCATGTGCAAATAGTACTAAAAAATAGTACAACGATTAATGACATCAAGTTGAACATGAGTTTCTTATCTAAAATACAATTACGAAATGACCGTGAAAAAGTAAAGAATGAAACACATTTTAATCTTTCTTCTCCCATATGTAGAAAATAATGACCGACTACTGTGGTGTGGGTCACTTTAAATACAGTGTCTAGGCATGTAAACTCCATGACCCTGTTGAAAGCAAATGCAGAAACACATCGGCCATTTCTCGTCCTATCATCGGAAAATAAAATAAACATGGAGGTGAAACGTACGGTTCTGCTGTACCATTCTTCCCAGTGATCAGCTTGTCTCAGAGGTCTTGGAATGGGGTGATGTCTGTGCCTTCGCTGCGTGGGTTAGTAAATTCTTGAATGACACTGAAAACTTCCTTGGAGTTGGTGGAGTTGGCCAGGATTTTGTTGTGGATGAAGTTCCTCTTGGTGGCTCTGATCTGGTTGTGGTAGTCCGTCATGGCGTTCTTGTAGGTGGTGTGGTTTTCGGTTGTCTTGGTGTTTCTCCAGTTCTTCTCCAGGCGTCTGCAGGTGCGTCTGGCTTCTTGGAGAGCGGTGGTGAACCAGGCGGCTTTTCTGGGGCAATGTCTGTCGGGGTTGTGTAGGGGGCGAGCTTCTCTGCGCAGTTGGAGATCCAAGTGTGGAGTTCTCTGGCTGCGTCGGGTGCCCAGGTGTGGTTGTCTGCGCAAAACTGACACATTGCTCGAGTTGTGTCGAAAGCGTGACGCAACTCCAGCAATGTTCCTTTCATATGGGGTAAGCCCCATGTGAAAGGGTCTGCGTCACCCTTACACCTGCCATGAGGCAGGCATACGGTTTTGACACATTGGCATCCTAGAAGTGGCGCAGTGAAATCTTATAGATTTCACTCCTATGACCCTTTCTTGTGGGGGAACGCCCACCCTGCATAAATTATACCTGACGCAGGTATAATGTAGCACAGGGGTTTACGAAGTGAAGCATCTGCCTAGATGCGTTACTTTGTAAATGTGGCGCAACATGGCGCATTATTTACGCCACCACTGCGTCTCTAAAAGTGACACAACGGTGGCAAAAAAAGTGACGCACACCTTCATAAATAAGGCCCTATGTTCTCAACACCTCTGTGTCTCCTGTTGAACAGCCTTTTGTACAACACCATGACCCCTGACCTTAAGCCAGTTTCTGCCGCAGTAATAACAGAGACGTTTTAAGGGATGGGCAAAGTGGGCTCTGGCCCTGGGCCTCAGCCTTTCAGGGGGCCTCCTTGAGAGAGTCTTGCCCTGATGATAGTGAATAATTCTTACACATTGTTTCAAATACCGTTTTCCTTTAATTTATTTTTAATATAGGTGATGTGTGAGAGTCTATTACAGACATTTTGCAGAGAAATATTGTGTTTGTTTCTTTCAACATCCATAAAAACGTTTCTTTTAGAGCAAAACAGGACCTCACATATTCATATTTAACAGAGATTATTTGCAGTAATAGCTGGCACTGCTGCTGTCTTTTCAAAATTGTAACATACGTCACTATCTCTAATTATTCACCGTAAACACATTTAGTATTTGCAGGAGTGTACGTGAGCTCTGTCAGTGAGTGACCTGACCAAAGAGGGCATAAAAGAACTGAAACTGGATCATAAATTCAAAGCTGTTCTAAAAAGGGGTCCCCAAAATACGTTTGGCCCAGGGCCCACAAAATCCTTAAGATGTCCCAACACACATCTAGTTCCATTGGGCTCTGATAGCAAAGAGTTCATGGACAATTATTTACAAGAGCGAACAACCTAGTTCATTTAGGTCCACTGGAAACACTCTTGGATTCAATTGACAAAAATCAGTCATAGCCTGAACAATACATCTCAAAGAGCTCAAACATGTTGACAAGGAAAAGTGTAAACATAGGTATAATTGAAATTCAAAGTTAGATCACATTAGATGAATCTCCAATATTGTTCCAGGATCCTCTGAATTCTCTCTCTCAGTCATTTGTAGCAAGGTATGTCCATTCAGGTGATGAGTACCTCTGACAAGGCACCCTCGATCTCTTTGACCTCCTCAAGATATTCCCTCCACCTTCGTCATCACTCAAATCCGATTCTCTAGATGTTTCTGGAATAGCTGTCCACGTTCAGTTGGCAAACTCAGTCTCCCTCTTTCTTGTCTTCTGGGCCAACATTCCCTTGCTACCACTCGTGGATCTACAACACTATGTCCTTCGCTAGGGTCTCACCCAGTCTTGTTTACCACCGATGGACAGTTTCCCTTGACATCAACACCATCTGCCAACTTATCAAGACACCCCTCAGACTGATCATGTGCTGTACCAGGATCTGGCTGGTCCCCTAAAGCGTGACTAACCAGCTCCGGTGCCTCTTGACCGGATGTATGACGTTACAACGCATACCATTACAACTACCTACCATTACAACTCGACCATTACAACGCGTACCATTACAACGCAGAGCGCTTAGAGGTGCTGGATAGTGGTAAGTATAATTTACTATTCCAACTCCAGTCCCCGTGGACACTAGGGAAGGTGTTGGATAGTAAATTAAACTTATTCCCTATCCTAGAGCGCCCCCCAGCGCAATGCGTTGTAATGGTATGCGTTGTAAAAGTTGCGTTGTAATGGTAGGTAGTTGTAAAAGTTGCGTTGTAACAGGTGTATACCCTCTTGACCACCACTGGTGCTTCTGAGAGAGGTAATGTAATTTCATCAAGGGGACCCTGCACTTCTCAAATGTGGGTAGCATGCACCCAGCTGGCGAGACCTCCGCACTTCACAGCAGTTGTGGTGAAAAAAATCACTCGGTAGGGACCAAGCCAACAAGGTTCAGGGCAACTCTTCTGGACATGTTTGCTCACCAAGACCCAGTCACCAGGACTGAGGTCATGGCCCTGCTCCTAATGAGGAGGTACTATGTCCGCTTCAAGCTGATGAGACACAGAACTCATCACGTCATAATCAAAAATGAAATTATCTGCCATATTTACAAGAGCCCCACACAACCTGGCGCAACGCCTTGACCTCCTGGAAGCTCAGCTCGAAACCCTGATTCGTGGCCTGAAGGAAATCCTATCCTCCAGATGGAAAATCCATTTTTCCACCTTACATTCCGCAACTCCCCTCATCCCACCTCAACCCAGAAGGAATGATTCACCGCCCCCCCAACCAGGCCCCGGCCCCCCCAGGACCTCGGCCTTCACTTACCAAACCCTGGACTGAGTCACAAGCAGACAGAACCAGAAGAACAAATCCCAACCTCTCCCCACAGGAAGCGACCACACTCGCCTCTTCATATGATCAACCCACACACCCTTACCCTAAACCCACACTTCCCTCACAGATAACGTTTCCACCCACCCTAGCTCAGGCCCGACGTTGAACTCTACGCCCAAATCCTTGATCCAAGTAATTACTGGAATGGGTAGGAACCCTCCCCCGTAGAGCCACCAGACCCCCAGCCTACCTATCCTATATACCAAGAGCCCAGCCCTCCAAATCATTTGCCCAAAGAAGAACCTTCCATTAATTGCATGCTCGTCAACAGCAGATCTGCTTCCAAACATGCAACTTAAAAAGCAGAAGCCATCCTCTCCCATGACCTAGATGTAGCCTTCATCAGGGAAACCTGGCTTAACACCCTGTCCTACCTCAACATGGACCTGCTGGTGCTGCCCGGTTTCTCAATTATCCACAAAGATAGACTTGAGCATAGAGGTGGCGGCATAGCTATCATTCACAATAGTGACCTCTCCATCTCAAAAAGTCCCTCGTGCCTTTATTACTCCTTCGAATGCCTATCGGTCAACATCAAATCATGCACGAACAGGTCGCTACATTGCCATCTCCTGTACCACCCTCCATGCAACTCCAACTAATTCGGAGTACAGCTCTCGGACTTGATCACCCAATGCGCACTCAGCAACGACAACTGCATAATTTTGGGCGACATCAACCTCAGATGGAATGAAACAAAAAACCACTCATCCAATCGCTCAGCAGCCTCCTGCTAGATAACGATATGATCCAACACTACTCAGAAGAAACACACCACAGTGGTGCGATCCTGGATGCAATCATCTCGGATATAAACTCAATCACTATAGACTACATCATTTTCGTGGACTGGTCCGATCACCACATTATACTTTTCCATATCAGTCAACTGGCCCTAACCCATCCTCCTATTCAGGCCCCTCCTAAATGGGTCAGGAACACAGCCCGAGTCCCCCGGGACAAACTAGAAGAAGGGCTAAGCGCGCTCCTCCTGAGCACGTCGGAGCACCTCTTAACCACTGAACTCACCTCGCTCTACCACTCCAATATGACGCTCACCCTGGACCTTCTGGCGCCAATGAAACTAAAAAAAAAACAGAAGCACCCTCTCTAGGCCCTGGTTCACCACCCACATCAATGAGGAAAGAAGACACCTCAGAACCTTAGAAAGAATCCCTCCATCGTGATCAACTCAAGGTAGCACGCAGAAACTACAACAAACACATCAAGACCAATAAGACAACTTTCTTCTGCTCTGCCCTAGATAATGCAAAAAACCGCCCCAAAGAACTCTTAAACATCATTAGGAGCCAAACATCCAAGCCGAAGACACTGTGGCGTCCAAAGATCACTGTGACAACTTTGCCAGCTTTTTCACAGAAAAAAATCACCAAAATCGATCTATCGCTCAGCACAAATCCCTCCACCCCCATAGAGTCCTGGACACTAACAACAAAAGGCAACACCCCAGTGAACACACTTACTCCCTGGTCCTCCATCCGCCCCATCCAGGAAGAAGAGAGAATCAATCTGATCGCTGCCGCTAAACCCTCATCACACTCCCTAGATCAGCTACCCACGAGCCTGGCAAAAGACCTGAAGCTTACCCTAGCCCCAATTTGGTACAAGATCATTAATAGCTCACTGAGCACGGGAATCATTCCAGACTGCCTCAAAGCAGGACAAGTCACGCCGCTACTAAAAAAACCTGGCCTTGACACTGAGGACTTGAACAACTTTCGACCGGTATCGAACCTTACCCTTTTATCCAAAACTCTAGAAAGATGTGTTCTCCCACAGCTAACCCAACACCTAGAGAATATCAAACTACTAGACCCTCACTAATCAGGATTCAGAAAGGGATGCAGCACCAAAACCGCAATCTTAAAGGTCTTAGACGATCTTCACATGTCACTTGACTCTGATCAATGTAGCCTTCTCATCCTCCTAGACTTATCATCCGCGTTCGACACAGTTGATCACACCCTTCTCCTCAAAGTCCTCCAGGAGAGAGCGGTCATTGAAATGATGGTACTAAAATGGTTCTCCTCCTTTCTTCACATTCGCACAAAGAATAAAAATCAATAACTTTGAGTCTGACCCCCTTCCCGTCAGTAGAGGAGTTCCACAGGGGTCAGTACGACCGTTCCTTCTAGGCCGCACAAGCGCGCGCACCTTCCCTGACGTCAGCGCGCACCACCTAGCGTGGAGCGCGCACACAGGACGTCGCTAGAGAGTCGCGCCGCCCGCCGCTTTTAAAAAACGAGCGGCGCGAACATGAGGCACTTATCCAGTGATGGCGGTGGAGCGGGCAGGAGCAGTGCAGGTAAGGAGGCGGGGGGGCTGGTGGGGATTGAGGGGATTAAGCATGGGCATAAAATCCGTTCCGCTCGCGGAATTTGCGGATTTTCGGCAAATTCGCAATCCACGAACTCTCGCGAATTTGCCGAAAATTCGCACACGACGGATTTTTTTGCTTGGTGATACAATATTGCGGCGCGAGGCATTCACTTACCATCATTCAGCGTTTGCAGAGTTGTTTTTCTCCATATTTTGCGTGTGCTGCGCCATTTTGGATCTTGCTGCGGGATCCCGCGGGAGTTTGGCGACCGCGATTACGTCATCGCGGCTTGCCACCTTGCACAGCACGCATCTCGAGAGTTTGCAATTGCAAACACGTAGATGCGGCGGGCAGCAACAATCTCGCACTCGCGAAATTGCAAAATTTGCAATTCTGCACAAGAAATCCACCAGCAAGCAGCATAAACCTTCTGAAAATGATGATTTTTATCAGAATAACTCCTCAGGTTGACATTTTCCTGCACTTTTTTTTGCAAGGAGTCCATTTTGGGGGGGGGGGGGTGGTAGGAAGGAAGTGCCCCACAGTCTCCAACTTCCTGTTCCTGTCCAGCAGGCTCCTCCCAGTGCTTTCTTCATGTGCTGATCACTTTCATTTGGATCTTGACCTGGAAGGATTAATTTTTGTGGATGCTGCTGGATATTTGGATTTGAGGCCTTTTTGACTTTCTTTGGATCACTTTTGGATTAGAAATTTCACAAGTAAGTTTGTTTGGGGCATTACAGTTGCTGCGACTACAATTTTGGAATTTTCGATTTTTGGGCTGTTGTTGGGGCCTTTTGCCCAGGGGTAGTGAGTGGTGCATGGACTGAGTCTTTCAGTGGGGTCTCTTTAATGTAAACATCATGGAGGGCAGGGATGGCATGGGTTTGTACTGACTTTTGTGTGTTTTTCGATTTTTATGGCTGCTGTTGGGGCCTTTTGCCCAGGGGTAGTGAGTGGTGCATGGACTGAGTCTTTCTGTGGGGTCTCTTCAATATAAACATCATGGAGGCATGGATGGCATGGGATTGTGCTGATTTTTGTGTGTTTTTCAATTTATTTGGGGTGTTGATGGGGACTGGCCATGTGGGTGGGGGCCATTTTGAGTGCTGGTACAGGCAGGCCCTGGCCATGTGCTGGGGGGCAAGGGACCATTTTGAAGGCAGGCAGTGTTCTCAGGCCTGCACCCATTTTGCTTAGCTTTCATCCTTTATGCCCAGGGGTAGTTAGTGGTGCATGGGCCTAGTCTTTCTGTGGGGTGTCTTGAATTTAAACTTCATTGAGGGCATGGATGGCATGGGATTGTGCTGATTTTTGTGTGTTTTTCGATTTTTTTGGCTGCTGTTGGGGCCTTTTGCACCAGGGGTAGTGAGTGGTGCATGGACTGAGTCTTTCTGTGGGGTCTCTTTAATGTAAACATCATGGAGGGCATGGATGGCATGGGATTGTGCTGATTTTTGTGTTTTTCGATTTTTTGGGGTGTTGATGGGGACTGGCCATGTGAGTGGGGGCCATTTTGAGTGCTGGTACAGGCAGGCCCTGGCCATGTGCTGGGGGGTCAAGGGCCATTTTGAAGGCAGGCAGTGTTCTCAGGCCTGCACCCATTTTGTCTAGCTTTCATCCATTAGGCCCAGGGCCAGGGGTAGTGAGTGGTGCATGGGCCTAGTCTTTCTGTGGGGTGTCTTGAATTTAAACATCATTGAGGGCATGGATGGCATGGGATTGTGCTGATTTTTGTGTGTTTTTCGATTTTTGGGCTGCTGTTGGGGCCTTTTGCCCAGGGGTAGTGAGTGGTGCATGGACTGAGTCTTTCTGTGGGGTCTCTTTAATGTAAACATCATGGAGGGCATGGATGGCATGGGATTGTGCTGATTTTTGTGTGTTGTTCGATTTTTTGGGGGTGTTGATGGGGACTGGCCATGTGGGTGGGGGCCATTTTGAGTGCTGGTACAGGCAGGCCCTGGCCATGTGCTGGGGGGCAAGGGGCCATTTTGAAGGCAGGCAGTGTTCTCAGGCCTGCACCCATTTTGCCTTGCTTCATCCATTATGCCCAGGGGTAGTGAGTGGTGCATGGGCCTAGTCTTTCTGTGGGGTGTCTTGAATTTAAACATCATTGAGGGCATGGATGGCATGGGATTGGCTGATTTGTGTGTGTTTTTTGACTTTTTGAGGTGTATAACTGATGTTCCTCTGTCTTCCATTGCTTTTAGGTGCACAAGAGTTTCCAGTGCCAGGAAGAAATCCTGCAGCGGTGTGTGCAGCATAACGTCACGCGACATCACGTGTGGCCACAGACAAGACAACTCTGCAACTCGTGCAACTGCGGCCTGCTGTTCTGACATCTGAAGAAGATGGCCCCCAAAAAAGTTCCCCGTAGCTCCTCTAGCAAGAAAGTTGCCAGTAAGGAGCAGAAGAAGCAAGTGGCGCCACTTACCAAGGAGACTGGTGTGCTGCCCGCCACATTTTTTGGGAATAAAAAAAAAAGTAGGCCTACAGCAGCAGCGGGGATTAGTCCGGATAAAAAGGCCCAGTCCTTAAGATGATCTAATACCGTTGCTGTAAAGATCTTTCCTGTTGCATCCAGAAGGGCTATTTGCCTATAATTGCCAGGATGCAGCCTAGTCCCTTTTTGTGGATGGGTTTTACAATGCTCCCCTTCCAGGATTTGGGGATGTCCCCGGTAGTGAAAATGTAGTTGAAAAGGGGAGATAACATCTTACTCCATTCTTTGGGATTGCATTGGAGGACCCTAATCGGAATTTGGTCTGGACCTGTTGCTCCTGTTGTTCTCACTTTTCTTATATGTAGCTCAATAGAAAATGGACTAGAAACCCCACTATTTAAAGATTTTCTTTCTGGATTCCTAGCAAAATGATGGCTCGTTTCTGAATTGGTATTTAGTTTATATAAATTGGCAAGATAACGTTCCCATTCTGTTGGTGGCACCGGGATAGCTTGTAATGCTTTTTTCGTACCCGTTTCTTTGGCGACTATACTCCAATAGGCACGTTGGTTATTTTGTTTCGCCGCTATCTGCAGGTCTACCCTTTTATCTTGGGTTATTCTCTTGTTTTTTTCATTTTCTCTCCTACGTTGATTTTTCAATTTTTTGTTTCGCCGCTATCTGCAGGTCTACCCTTTTATCTTGGGTTATTCTCTTGTTTTTTTCATTTTCTCTCCTACGTTGATTTTTCAATTTGTTGATTTTTTGTTGTTTAGATGGTGATTTTTTTTAAAAACTGTGCTCTTATCAATTTATTTAGATATTTTGTGTTGGTGACTAACTTTGTTTTTTTGTTTTGGTTCCTTGTTATCCTTGATTGCATCAACTTTTCCTCTAATTTTTGTGTTAACTTTTTAATAACCATTTCGAAATTTGTTATCAGATTTGTAGAGTGTATTACTTGTAGGAGTTGCGTTGAATCAATTATAGTAATTATATTATTAAGTGTAGCTGAATTCCAATGTATCCGTCTTTGAGATGGGTTTACCAGCACTGTGCTGTGGCTACATAATTTGACTTGACTGGGAAAGTTGTGTTTTCCACTCTGTACTTACTTGTAAAATGGCATGGTCACTTCCCTGGGCAAAATTAATTTTGAGTTGCAAGAATGATCCAAACAAATCATAGCTACAGATCATGTAGTCCAATAGTGAGGAATTACGGTTTCCCTGTCTTGTATTTGAGGCGGGAATATCTCTTTCTACATTGCCATTTAGTATTATTCCATTTAGCATGGGTAGTGATGCTATTAGGATCTTCCCTCTTTTATCCGCCTTGTTTTCTTTAGGAAGTAGTGGAATAGAGATTCCCAGGGCCTCTTCTGGGTACCAATTTGCCCATTTTAATAATACCTCATTAGATATTTTCCCATTGAAGTTACCCATAATGAAGAGCGATGGATAACCGTGATTTTCTATTGTTTGTTCAATGTCCTTTAAGATTTCTATAGCTAGTATGTCCATTTTTACTTCAGGGGGGATATAGATGTTATAAATCAGTAGATCTTTCAAAGTTCCTGGAGGGTTTGTCTCGCACTTGATCTTAATACATTGACAATTCTTTGAGTTAGTTGGGATTATTTCTTGGGCCCATTTGTAATCTTCATTTAATCAAATCGCTATCCCCCCTTTCGCATGTCCCCGATTGACTTACTCTGCAGGGATATCATATACAAAATATTTTTCCTGGTTAAAGTTTTGTGTAGACCAAGTTTCTTGGAGGGCCACTATAGCTGGAGAATTTTTTGTTATTTCACCCATTTTGTCTTTAGTTTTCCCCGCTATATTCCAAGAGGAAATCGTCAAGCCTGTGCTAAACAAAGGATTTATTATCCTTATTTTGTTTATTGCTGTTCAATGACTCCGAGATCCAGGCCCATGAGTGGTCTCTCTTTGTTATTTCCTGGCTGGGGGAATTTTTTCTCCAGATTTCTCTTTCGCCATTCTTTATGGAAACAAATATATTTTCTGCAACATTGTCTGAGGGATTGGTCATGGTGTTAAAGGATTGCTTCAATTGCTGCATTTTGAGAAATTCTTCTGTTATGTATTTCTTTTGTACTTCGTGGGGTCAGGTCATAACCGTATTTGTGTAGAGTCTCACTCTCCTTCAATATAATTCCTGGTATTACTGGAGACCAAAATTCTACAATCGCTGTCGTTGTTTTTGTTTTGTCTGGGAACATGACGAGTTTTATTTCATTTCGCGCTAGGGATTGTAACGGCTGAATTTTTTTAAACAGATTAATAATTCGGTCGCGATTAAGTGGAGCTTCATCTGAAGGGAATAACTCTGTGATTTCCAGCTAATTGGGCCTGATCTCCTCTGGTTGTTGATCCTTTTTCTGAGTAGAGAAAGTTCTTTTTAGGATCTCACTAGCTGCCGGACTTGTCCTGCTGGTAGGAAATGTATTGCCTTAGGGTTTAATTTACTCAGTCGGTTAGAGTGCCTCTTTGGGTTTTCTCCGGCGATTTCTGCTCCTTTATCTTCAGGGTCTGGGGCATTTCTGCACTTTCCTCTTTATCTGATAAATCGATTGGTAAAGGGGAATTATTCTGAAATCTTATTTTATGGGCTTTCTTTTTCTTAATTCTTCTTAGCGTCTTTCTCCTTTTTAGTTTAATCATCTTTTGTTTTCTTTTGTCATTAGTACTTTCTAGGCCTTGTATTTCTCCACGAGATGGTTCAATCTCGGCAGTTGCTTTAAGGTGAGATGTTACAGGACTGTTCAAAGTGGATTTGGGTTTTCTTTTAGTAAAAATTGGATAGTAAACTACAGAGTGTTGGTGTGATACTGGTTTGGTTTCCTCCTTAAAAAAGTTTCTGAGAGAGTATATCAGATTCGGATCCTGTTTACCCTTAGATTCCATAGATGGTTTCCTTCCAGTTTGAGTTGCAATTTCTTTTTTTTGAGGGAGAGGCGTTTTTATTATTTCAACTTTTGAGTAATAAGAGTTTTCCCTTTTACATTTATCACAGACTCGTATTATTGTTGTTGATTTTATTTGCTCTTTCTTCCTTTTTTTCTCTACTAGAAATTTTAATATTCCAAGTTGGGTATCAAGTGTTTGGTCAGAATTTTCCAAAATGTTCCCTAGATGAATGAGAACTGAATCCAGGATATTTTGCAGGGTAATCAGAGATTTGGATACTGGGGTATAGTTATTAGAAAGACCTGAATTTTTAAAAAGAGAGAAGTCTGGTGATTTTTCAAGGAATCCCCCTAGGTCTGATGGTGTTTGTGGAGTACTTTTTGAATATTCTGGTTTTCCTTTTGGGATCCCATATGAAATATTAAGTCTTTGATGTTAATGTCTGGACAGGTTATATTATATTCTTGAGATTGTTGTATTTTGGGTGATTGCGGTATTATTAATCCTGATACAATCGAGGTCGGAATTGACTCTTCCAGGTCGATAGAAGTACTTTTTTGTGGTACTTCAGATCTTCTTTGATTTTGCATTTCAGTTTGTTGTATTCCATCTTTTTTGTTCTCTTTTTTTTCCTTAATTGTCTGATCTTTTGATACTTGCCCCAGATCATCTGGGTTTAGTTTTGCGAAATATTTTTTAATCCGGGAATTATTATAGACTTTCCAGCTCTTACCGTCTTGCCAGTACTCTTTCTAATTGCCTCTTCAGTTCCTATCCTCTTCATAAAGATGGTTCTTGATCTTAGTTTTTTATAAGCCATTACAGTATAGTAAATAATTTAGTCTTGTTTTAATTGAGATTTTTGTCGTCCTGTTTATACCGCAGAGATGTTACCTGGTGGATCTTGATCGTCCGTATGGTTAATATGCTGTCCCCTGCTACCCCCTACTATTATTCCAGCGTTAGAATAAATACTCTTGCCAAATTCTAATCAAGAACAGCCAGAGAGTTAAAGCTCCAAAGTGCCAGTAAACCGGTGCGCCGCTCATGCAACACTGAAACTAGCACCCTGATCCCGCTCCCTAACTCCATTTCTTGTGAGATTGTAAACTTATCAAGCGCATCCGACGTTAGTTACCAGTCATTCGTTATTTAGTTCTTGTAATATTAATACAGTTAGTTGCCCCTGCTGCAAGGAGATCCTGTTTGTTTAAGGGCTGGTTCCCAGTGAAGATTTCTAGTTCAAATCCCAATCCTTATTGACCCGTAAGGTGGATATGAGTGGCCACTTCGGAAAGGTTGTATAGTAAATGCGGGCAGTCACATTGAGGGGATTATAGAAGAGTTCTTTACGGTAATTTCATAAAGGTCTTTCTCTGCCGCTTGAAAAGAGAAGGAATTGCAGCTCCACAAGGAAGATCCTTGCGGGTTTGGCCACGTACCTGACACCTCTCGTAGATCCTGCCACGTTCTAGGGACCTTTGCAGCTTTGGCCACACCTGTCCGAGTCCAAAATACTGCTCCTCGTAGCTCCTGCTGCTCCTGCTGCGCCCGGGGAGCCCTTGCGGCTCCTCGCGGCTCCGGCCACACCCGGGACACAGCTCACGACTCCTCTCAACCTCTGCTACGTCCGGGAAGCTCTCACGGCTTCAGCAGCGAGGTTGGTCGCAATCCACAGCCAGGTGCAGCACTTGCGGTTATTGCCGCGTCCGGTGGGCGCACTCAGCTCCGGCCGCACCCGGGACATTGCTCGCGGCTCTTACCACGTCCGAGATGCCTTCGGCAGCCTTTCTTTGTTCCGTCCGCACTAGTGACACAGCTCTCGGCTCCTCCGAACCCCTACTACACCCGGAAGGCTCACGCGGCTTCGGCAGCAGGGTTGACAGCAATTCATAACCGGGTGCAACACTCGCGGTTATTGCCTCGCCCGGGGGGCACTCTCAGCTCCGGCCGCACCCGGGACTGAGCTTGCGGCTCGCACCGCGTCCGGGGTGCCTTCGGCATCCGGGTCGGGATGGCCTCAATCCGCAACCGGGTGCTGCCTTCGGCGTCTTCCTCGCCTCGCTCAACGTTAGCTCAAGTTTGCTCAACAGCGCCTGTCACAGATAAGAAATGCTATCAAAACGAAATCCTACAAAACGTTATACTACTGGTCGGCAGCAATTCATACCCGGACAACGTCGGGACGGGCTGCTAGTGGTCTTATAAAGATGCTGTTCTCCTCTGCTTCATAGATACATATATAGTAAAAGTTGCATCTGAGTATATAAACACAAATTGGCAAATTATTTAAAATTAGACCGTAGAAGATAACAAGACATTTATTTTGGTATAGAGTTACTGTTTATCTCCTGTGTACTATTGTGTAGTAGCTGTCCTTTATAGTAAATGGGTTGCTTCTGATTGTTTTTAATCAAATCACCTTTTTTCCAAGATGGCTACTGGGTGAAGTTTAGGAATGGGGCGGGAAAATGTCGCGTTGGTCTGTCTTTTATTTTGATTGCAGGTGACGTCATTAGCTGACAAACACAATGCAGAAAAATAGACTATTCTTATTAAATGTTGAATTGGAAACTGCCCCGTTCTATGAGACTTTGAGTTGAACGCTAGAACTGTATTTCTTTGCAAGAAAAGGATAAAACACTACCGGATAACGTCACTGGGAGAGACACATGTTCCAGTTCCTGTGTTGTCGCCTACGAGACGCAACAACAGTTGTGTGCGAGGCACCCTCAAGGTGAAGTTGTATTTTAGATGCAAGCGCACTGCCAGAGGTGTGCTCCGTGAGAACTTGCCATTTTAAATAGCTATGGCCTTAATTCACAATAGGACAAACGGGTGAACTCCAGGTTGGATTGGGATTAAAAATCGGTCTGCGCACGTTAAAAAACACAAGCTCTCTGCATTGCAGTGGCGGGGGGCGCGGGAGCGCATTTCTTTGAAGTCTGATGCGAGGGGCGGGGGAGCAGCAGCCTTTGAATTCTGATGCCTAGGCACAGACAAATGGTGGTGCGGGATGTACACACGGGGCAGGGGAGCGTCAGCTTTTGAAGTCTGATGCGAGGCACAGACAAATGGTGGTGTGTTATGTGGCTGGTGTGCACACGCCTGTCTCACATGAACTGTATGGGATCCGCAGCTGTTTTGGTAGACTTTTCTTTTCCACTTACTATAATTCTCGATAGCAATGCGCAAGCGCATTGCTGGCGAGACCTAAACATGAGAAAGAACTAAGGAGCAAAAAGGACCAAGAGATATGGTTGAGCCTAGCACATTGCTTTTACTTTTAGAAATAAACCCAAATTCTGAAACGTTCCAACCTTCCCATTAATATTAAAATTTCGATTTTTGTTTGTGAATTGAAGAAAATGTTTCAAAATTTGAAGTATGCTTGTTTCTGTAGTTTTGTGCATTTTTTTAGGTTCACATCCTACAAATTGTTTAGGTAGAGGTCCCTAGCTTCGAGTAATTAATTAGAGGCGGTCCACGGAAGTCAAAGGGTTAAGACCGCTGCTTTAGAAGGCTTATTCTATGCCAGACGACAACGCAGGTAGACCAATAGTGCGACTGCGAAGGTGCATGCTAGTTAATAAAAGACTGTTACAAGGAGGGGTAACGCCACATCATAGAGGAGATGGTGGAATTGGGGCTATCCAATGCACAGTCTTAATTTACGGAAAACTCAGATGTTTAGCAGGAGGGGCATGGGATACTAGTGATTTGAAACCTCCGACCGAAAAGATTCTTCAGCTCTTCTTCTCCATGGAGATAGGAAGTAAACGGATTTCCTCGCTTTAGAAATAATTAATAAATAACAAAAAAGTGCATGCAAATAATACCAGTGGGACACCTGCATAGATACAGTATTAACAGACAAAGAATGTGAGAGGGCAAAAGAATACCCACAACTTAAATGTATAAAATTCAATTCATTGCACACCACGCGTGTCAAGCTCAGATCCCGAAATTACATTTTAGGATTAGACAATCAAAGGCGTCCAACTTGCAGTAACAAAGATGCTGATCTTTAGGTTAAAGTCTACCAGGCAGCACAGCTGTCTGGTTGTGAAGACTATTTGTTGGCATTCTTAAAGCTTCTCTGTTGAAGGCATTCCACCTATTGCTTACCATTGGCTTTGCATTTTGTACCTCATTATCTGGCTTTCTGTTTGCTGGCTTTATTTGTTTTAGGCTCTCCAGTATGTCTTTGTTCGTCCCGCAGAGCTAAGCTTGTTTACCAATGCTCCTTGTATTCTTCCAGAATCCTCCTTTCTGAAAAAAGGCCTTTAAATTGTGTTCTTATCTTGTCACATTTGATGTGCGCACAATACAGAGGTCAAATGTTGGGTTCTGTCTTCTGAAGGAGGGTGGTGTTTACTTTTCTTTCTCAGACTACAAAGTGAGAGGATTTATATGACAATTTTGCCGGGTGCTGGAAAAGAAAAGATTTTTCTAACATATAACATTTAAATGTCTGTTAATGAACTGTGCAAATGTTTCATAACATATCAGAGCTAGAAGAGCTCATTTCTTTGTAAATTGGAAGTGTGGCAGAAACAAGTATTTTAGTGCACCTCTCTACTACACTATGCACCTCCACTCAAAGCCACTCAACAATGCACCACTTCACTTTGACACTTTATGCCACTCCAAGTCACTCCATTCCACTCTATGACACTTGACTCCACTCTACACTATGCCACTCCACACCATGACACTACACTGCACTTCACTCCACTCTATGCCACTCCACTTTTCGCCACTTCCCTCGAGACAACTATTCCACTCTACGTCACTCTATGCCACTATGAACCCCTCCTCAACATTCCACTCCACTCTCTCCTACGCCACTAACTTTCAGCCATACTGAACAGCAGTCACTGGTGTACCACATGGCTAAAACACATTGGCAAAGCCAATAATTCTTGCATAGGCAAGACTTACTGGCTTTGCCAATGCTTGTTCATATAAGGTGTGGCAGTGTGGGTTCCTGAGGACATACTGGGAAATTATGGTATCCATAGAGATGATAACTTCAATGTGTGCCGGAGACATGTCTCCTGTAGTTGGTCCCAAAGAAAAAATTACTGTAATCTGTTCC
The DNA here is from genome assembly GCF_964263255.1 of Lissotriton vulgaris. Lineage (NCBI taxonomy): Eukaryota > Metazoa > Chordata > Amphibia > Caudata > Salamandridae > Lissotriton > Lissotriton vulgaris. The sequence continues at coordinate 297,473,052 of NC_141693.1, forward strand.
TCGGGCTAGCCATTATACTAGCAAAATTACATTTAGCTATGGATTAGAAGGCAGCAGAGACACCAGCAATGGAAAGAGTGTTTAAATAATAGGCTAAAAGATAGTATATAATACTGAAGAGAAAGGAGCAGAAGGCTGTTAGGTGATTTCCCATAGCCGAACACTGGAATGAGATTCTCACAGCATTTGAAAATCCAGATCATGCCCAGCCTAATACACTAGAGCAGCAGGCAAAAAGTAGTACAGTCAGTGAGGGTTCACCATAAAAGAATACATAGATGGTAACCATGTCTGTTGTTGAGCGGAAGATGGAAATGTAATAGAAATGATAACGGCATGTATAATTACAGTGATCGTTATCATTAAAGTTTACAGTTGGAATTTTGGTCAATGACAAGAAAAGGAATCTGTTGTGGCCAACTTGCCAATCTATCCTGAGTGCCAACAGGCATGATGTTATCATGAATTATTACAAAATGTATGCATGTAAATATGAAACCTGGATAACAAACACGTAAAAATGATTCTTACAGACTGCACGAAGGACTAGCGGTGTCATGGAATGTAAAACAGGAAACGTAATAGAAATTAAAAACAGAAAATGTAATAAACAGATTTGAAAACAACACACACAACACCACAACAACACATGACCCAAGCATCATAAAAAGAGAAAAAAGCAATCTTCCACCATTACATACTTTCAATACCCTCTCAGAAAAATATTTGCTCAACATTATCATCGCAAGCAGACTATCAGGATCACATTCAGACCTGGTCCCTCTAAAAAGAGCTGCTTGCACAACCTGCTCACAGAAGGTAGCTAGAAGCTTCCTCAACACGTCTCTTGAACTACCCACCCCAGCTGAAATCTTCCTACATTAGAACACTCCTCAAAAAGAATAACCTAATCCAACACAGCAAACTACAGACCTATAATCAAATGGGCGATTCTTAGGAAAAATATTTGCAAGAGCAATGTTTACTCAACTTTCAAGATTTAGAGAAGAAAATGACTTGTCAGACCAACAGTTTGGATTTAAACAAGGCAGACTCACACAGTCAGCCTTCATATCAATTTTGGACGACCTAAAACGTAGGGGATAAGAACAGAGTGGCCCCCTTATTGCTTCTGTACTGCATTTGCTACTGTCCACCACCACATGTTATTACTCCAATAAACATCTGATGTTTCAGCGTGTGTGAATGAGCTCTTTATAAATACACGTTATGTTAAAGACTCATCATCTCTGAACATGCAAAAATGCTCCAAAATGGATTGCTTCATACCTCAGAGGCAAAGTGTTGTTTACCTACCACCTTTCACATAAACTCCTCACAACCAACACTGTTGTGATCCTCAGGGATTGATCATTTCTCCTTCATTTTTCAACATCTACCAAACTCCTTTAACCGACCCATTTAAATCATTCAACCTCACCTGTTACAACTAATCAAATGACATTCAAATCATTCTGAAAATGGATGACCGGAAGACCTCAACACCTCAAAAGTTGACTGCCTTCATGCCATAAATAAGTGGACGATGAGTAAGCATCTAAAGCTGAATACCACAAAGTCAGAGATCATGACCGACCGACAAAGGCAAAAATAAAAGCCTCACAACATATGGTCCATAAGAACTCATAAGCCTTAGTTCACAAGTCAGAAACGTAGCGGTAACCATGGAATCAGACCTATACTCAACAACACATGTCAAAAATGTCACAAAGAACACCTGCTGCCCAATGAAAACATTATATTGAAAACAATGGTCCCAACCAAACAATTCCTTAACAGAGAAATCTGTACAATAATGAATTCCTTTAGTGAGCTTCCTAAGTTAACCACTCAATTGAATTAATCAAAATTACCACTCTGGTAATCTATACATCACATAGTTTTTTATACAAAACCTGACACAAACCAAGGATTTATTTTGAAAAAACACAGGAGTTTTAATGATTTACTCCATTTCAATTCACTATTTTTATATACATTTTTACAATTTATATACAATTTCAACTTAACGGTAAAAAGAAGAGCAACGCAGCTTCTAAAGTAGTGCAAGAAAAAAGAAAGAAAAGAACGTGATTGTGGTGACGAAAGGGTGCAAGCCTCAGGAGATAGTGACACGTGAAAAAAAAGGGGGGTTTATTTACAGATACAGCGATACTTGGTATTCAGCTGTTCTCACAGAAAGAGCCACAATTAATTACTATTGTATTTTATACATTTATACAGTCAAGCAATGGCGTGTATAATGATTTTCAAAAGTGGTCCTATCTGAAATGAAAAGAAAGGCGTCGACGTTTCGACCCGTCTTTTGGTACATGGGCAAGTTGGAGCCTCGACCTGCGGGTCTTCCTCAGGACGAAGATTGCACACACGTTTTTACCGTAGGCTATTCAACGAATGGTCCAAGGTTAATGGGCTGCCAACGTCCTCCAGTGTTGGGATAGACGGGTAGTCCAATGGATCAAAAATGGGACACCATAAACTAGATGGTACATCGACTGTCTGGATATTCAGGCGTTTTTAGGTCAAAGACACTCAATACAGGTGTTTTCCAAATGGACCACCCTAGACTGGATGGTGTGGCATCCGTATGGGTGTTCAGGATTTAGGGTGACCGCCACTCGCGCAATAGCGCCCAAACTTCTAAAACGCCGTTTGTCACGAATGTCACCCAAGCAGAATAGATTCGTTGTTCGCCAATTTCCTCCGCAGTAAGGCGATGGGAATCGCGCTTTCGCTATACCGCGTTGTTGTCTGCCTTCTAACACCGGGCCGCCATGTTGAGATCAGGCGAGGTCCTCGCCTATAGCGAAAGCGCGATTCCCATCGCCTTACTGCGGAGGAAATTGGCGAACAACGAATCTATTCTGCTTGGGTGACATTCGTGACAAACGGCGTTTTAGAAGTTTGGGCGCTATTGCGCGAGTGGCGGTCACCCTAAATCCTGAACACCCATACGGATGCCACACCATCCAGTCTAGGGTGGTCCATTTGGAAAACACCTGTATTGAGTGTCTTTGACCTAAAAACGCCTGAATATCCAGACAGTCGATGTACCATCTAGTTTATGGTGTCCCATTTTTGATCCATTGGACTACCCGTCTATCCCAACACTGGAGGACGTTGGCAGCCCATTAACCTTGGACCATTCGTTGAATAGCCTACGGTAAAAACGTGTGTGCAATCTTCGTCCTGAGGAAGACCCGCAGGTCGAGGCTCCAACTTGCCCATGTACCAAAAGACGGGTCGAAACGTCGACGCCTTTCTTTTCATTTCAGATAGGACCACTTTTGAAAATCATTATACACGCCATTGCTTGACTGTATAAATGTATAAAATACAATAGTAATTAATTGTGGCTCTTTCTGTGAGAACAGCTGAATACCAAGTATCGCTGTATCTGTAAATAAACCCCCCTTTTTTTTCACGTGTCACTATCTCCTGAGGCTTGCACCCTTTCGTCACCACAATCACGTTCTTTTCTTTCTTTTTTCTTGCACTACTTTAGAAGCTGCGTTGCTCTTCTTTTTACCGTTAAGTTGAAATTGTATATAAATTGTAAAAATGTATATAAAAATAGTGAATTGAAATGGAGTAAATCATTAAAACTCCTGTGTTTTTTCAAAATAAATCCTTGGTTTGTGTCAGGTTTTGTATAAAAAACTATGTGATGTATAGATTACCAGAGTGGTAATTTTGATTAATTCAATTGAGTGGTTAACTTAGGAAGCTCACTAAAGGAATTCATTATTGTACAGATTTCTCTGTTAAGGAATTGTTTGGTTGGGACCATTGTTTTCAATATAACGTCATTTACCCAGGTCCCTGAACCTTATTGGGTTACCCCATTTTCATAATGGCCCAATGAAAACAGTTGCATCTTCCCATACCTTGGATACCATCAACTAACAGCTCTTCTTGCAGCCATAATCTCCAAGCTTCACTATGACAACAGCTTATTGCTTGGAGTACTCATAATCATTCGTATAAAACATAAGACTTTATACCCTACAATAACTCTACTTATAGCTAGAAAGGCAATTATCAGGGCACGCTGAAATGTCCACAGATTCAATAAACAATGGGGTAACCCAGTATCCCTCAGAACCTGGGCATGGATATGTAAAGATAAACAGTGGTTCTGTTGGGTGTAAAAGCTATTTCTTATACAAATGATCAATTCACAAAGTTATTCTTTACAATCTTCAAATGTTCGTATCTGAGTTTAGTTTAAGGAACACACACAAAGCACAAAAGTGACACACGTTGATGGGTATTATGTTATTTTATATAAATTGCATCATGTATATATACCCAAACAATTTATAACAGCTGAGCAAGAATCCAGAGCACACTACGTGTATCAAATGAAATTTCAATCTTCAAGTTTGTCATACATATGGGATAGATCAGACCAAACGTAAATTTTCAAACGTTTTATTAATTAACAGTGTTCTCTTCTCGGGAATCACTGTACCTGTCACTATAGCCTACACGTGTTTCATCACAGCATGTGGCTGTGAATCTTCAGGGCTATAAAGGATATATAAAAAAACAAATGATAAAGAAAAATAATAAACACAAATAATAATTTAAAAACATACACGAAGTATGTGTGGAATGAAAGGACACCAGTGATGTGGAAACCAACAAGGACAGGTGGGAGAAAGACAGAAGTGACTTTTGCAATGTTTCTTCACATGAGCGTTCTTATATTTATATTTTCTTATCTCTACATCTGTGCAATAGATTTGTGTTAAGTGACATACGGCATATACATGTTTGGATGATCCTATAGTGAGTGAACCTTTGTTCCATTCCTAAGTAAACAAGAGTGTGTAGTGGGGTGACTTGCTATTACTGAATATTTTACTTTAGGTAATTCTGACTTTAAACAACGTAATTTCTTTATGCCTGACACTCAAAGTCTGAATAACCCCCTACTACGGAGTTAGCAGTCTATTAGATACCCGTTTATAAGGTTGTCAAAATTAGCAAGAGTGAGCAATTTAGCGTTTAAGGTATAAAACCATCCTCCATTGCTGTAATCATTAGTACACTATAATCTCTACTTCTCACTATATTGACGTTTTCACCATGTAAATTACATTGTATATTTTAAGATTAATAACGCATATTAACTCCTTCATACATAACTTGTTCGATTAAATCCAATGGCATAGTGATAATTAGCATATTTACTCAGCAATTGTCGGTTAAAAAAGCCTGAATTTACAACATTATTCTTTGTATCTCCCCTAACTAGTATGTAGGAAATACCGTTTTTCTCAAAGCATGCGCACAGTCAAAGCCGTGTCACTTAATTGTATCACTACGGGTAACTATAACTCAAAACTTAATCGTTACGTTCAATGCAAAGAATTTTATGGTAAAGAAGGGCTTGAGTAGGCAGCTGCAAAAGAAAGCGAGTGAAACAAAAGGGGGGGGGCTGGTTTACCTGATCGTAATGATCGAGGCGCGTTGTCTGGAAGTAAACAAAATAAATAAACTGTAATCAGACAGAGGAAACGGAGATTGTTGGTACAGTAACACAGAAGTGAGTTGACATGAGACCATATCCCGATTCTATGGTAAAAGGGACTCACCGGTTGACCGGTGATAATTCCGACCCGGTCCTTATCGGGTAGTTTCTGTTGAAACGAGAACGGCACCGATGGTATTCGGTTGCCGTCAGTCACAATGTTGGATGTGGGATTTCACAGCGTTAGTAATCTGTATATTTTGGGCTGGAAAAAGAAAGGATTTTGTTGCACGAGTGCGTTTCCTAAATTGTCTAAGTGGGTAATGGGAGGCAGTGATCCCCGCGGGATCGTTTTAGATTCTTACCCGTTTGTTGCCCGTGGCCAAGCTTGGTGCAGCTTCGGTTTCCAAGTGCGGGAACAAACAAACAGCGGATCCCGCCCATTTACAAAGGGCAGTTAGCAAAAAGACTAAACTGCTCAGTATCTCAAGTTACCGGCAAAAATGGAAGAGTTACTACCACTACGACCATTGTCCTACTTTCGAGCGGATTCACTGTGAAAGCCCAAACAAAAAAGGGGGAGAGGGGGTGAAAAGCGAAAATAAAATTATCTAATTTTTTAAAATTGTTTTTTTAATTAGTAGAGTCACCAGAATCGCCAATTTTGTTTTAGGAGGCTAAGTAGAGGGGACATATATATAATTTGTTACGCAGCTGACTAAAAGGTATGGAGAATCGGTAAGAGTGACCCATATATGGGATCGGACTGTTGTTGGAGTCCAACTTTATAGATTGGGATAGTGACTTGATCTGGTGGGGATGAAAATCGGCAGAAGATTGTAGAACAACTCCCAAAATGGGAGGAAAAGAAAATAGTACTGTCAAAATCTCGGATATCTAGTAAGGATGTACTTCCCTTCGATAAGGTGTATCGGCATCATTTGCATAGTCATTGCTTAGACATTGATTACCATATTTGACCTCAACTAGCAGTTTAAGCATGTCTTTTTACATGGAGAAATTAAATGAATTCGGTATAAGAATAATAACATATCATTTCTCATGGAGATTTCAGCTGGACATTTTTTTAAAATACAATAAAGATACTTAATGTCTGGTAAGGGATCATACTAGTTGTCAGATCCCAAGAAGAAATGCAGTTCATCATCAGTGTTTTGGCCTCTGTTGGTTGTATCTAGACGCATGATCCATAGTGCCTCTTGTCTTCTAAGGCGTAGTTCCCTGTTACCACCTCTTACTGAAGGTTGTACAACATCAATGCCATAGAAGGTAAATGATTTGATATCTCCTTGTGAAGGACATGAGGCCATATGTATAGCCATGGGGTATCTTGGATCCTTAGTGGCATATGCTCTTGCATGTTCTCGAATGCGTTCTTTAAGTGCCCTAATTGAGCTTCCCACATATCTGCTTTTACAGGCACATTCAATGATGTACACAGTAAACTTAGTGTTGCAGTTAATGTTTGTCTTGATTGTATACAGTTTCGATCTATGGTCTACAAATGTCTTGGTTCCATGGTTTGCCCATCTACACATTGAGCACATACCACATTTGAAAAAACCTTTTGATTTTTGGGTCAGCCAATCACATGTTCTTGTAACCTTGGGCACAGTTGGACTTAGTCTGTTTTTAAGATTCCTTCCTCTGCGAAAGGTTATTTGAGGATGATTTCCTATGGCGCCGATTAACGTTCTGTCTGCACTAAGGATCCCCCAGTGTTTTTTTTACCACAGGACTCAATTCATTGAAGTCTGTGATGAGTCTCACCGGTTGTTGACTGTTATCAGTTCTTGGGTGTCTGGCTATTAATGTTGATTCCCGACTTGTTTTTTTAATCTTCTTATCTGCTTTAGAAAGGATTTGAGGCTTATAACCTCTGTTTGAAAACCTGGACTGCATATCTTGTATGCAGGTTTCAAATTCCTTTTCTTCACTACAGTTCCGTCTTGCTCGCATGAACTCTCCATATGGGATTCCGTTAATTTGATGAATAGGTTGACAACTGTTACTATGTAGAATTGAGTTACATGCTGTTTTTTTGCGGAATAGTCTACTGTGCAGAGTCCCATTCTTGATGTATAGTTCTAAGTCTAGAAAGGACACATTAGAAGTGCTGATGTGTGTGGTGAATCGCATGTTCATCTCATTGTCATTCAGATATACACAGAATTCCTTGAGTGTAGTTTCAGTTCCTGACCAAATTAGAAGGCAATCGTCTATGTAGCGACCCCAGTACAATATGTAGTCAATCCATTTGCTGCCCTTGATGCTCCAGATCATCTCAGCTTCAAGAGCTCCCATGTAGATGTTAGCAAAAGATGGGGAAAACCTTGAGCCCATGGCTACTCCCCTTATTTGTCTATACCATTTTTTCTCAAAAACAAAGAAATTTTGATTCAGAATGATGTCCATCATTGTTACCAGCATTTTGGAATGTTCAAGCAGTGTGATTGGTCTGGTGTTTAATGCTTTGGTTACAGCTCTTAATCCTTGGTCCGGTTCAATGGAGGTATAAAGCGAAACCACGTCAAGGGTCGCCATTATCAATCCAGGTTGCCATGTGATGTCTGTTAAAATACTTAAGATGTGTTTAGAATCCTGTATATACGATGGCAAATTTTTCACCAGTGGATTCAGGAATTTGTCAACGTATTGGGAAAGTCTCTCTGTTGGACCCCCAATCCCCGATACAATTGGTCTCCCTGGAGGAAAAACAGCAGTTTTATGGACTTTGGGCAGGGTATATAGCCAAGGATAAGATGGACGTGTGACTTTCAGATACATGTATTCCGCATCGTTTATCAGACCTGCCTCCTTCCAATCTCTTAGATAGTTATTGATTAGTATTGTTACAGGACCCATGGGATTGCTGGGAATAGCTTCATAACAAGAATTGTCAGAAAGTTGAGAGAGACTTTCTGCATTGTAGTCTATTCTATTCATGACCACTACATTTCCCCCTTTATCCGCTTCGCGGATGACAATGTCCTGGTTATCACTCAAAGTTTTTAAAGCTATTCTCTCTTCTCTGGTTAGATTATCTTTGTTCTTGTGTCCCTGTTTAGAGATTTTATTCTCATACTTGTTAATGTCTTCCAATACTAGTTTGTAAAAAGTGTCAATAGTGTTGCCACTGGGCAAAGTGGGTGTCCATTTCGATTTATTTTTTAGGCCACTATCTATAGTGCTATTGGTCTTCAGTTCCAGGTCGGTTAGTAAGTCGTTAAACGAATTTGGAGGATCATCAAAATCCGTGATTGACAATAGTAAGTGTGATGCCAGGACCTCTTGAATACTTATAGGGTTGATGGAAACCTCTTCTAGATCTTCAGTGGAAGTGGCACTTTCTGTTGGTGTGCCCCAGAAATGCTTCTTTAATTTTAGTCCTCTAATATATTTGAACAAATCAATCTTCATCCTACATGGATCACCTTGATCCGTAGGATTAAAACTGAGACCTTTGCTCAATAAGGAAATCATGTGTCTGTCCAGGTTTACAGATGAGAGGTTAATCACCTGTACATCCTGATCAAGTGTATCTCTCACTTCTTGTTGCCGGACCTCAGTCTCTCTCTGTAATCGTCTTTGTCCTCCTCTCTGGCCTCTGCGGGTTTTGTGTAGGTTTGGTTTACTCTTGTGCGATTTGTTATTTTCATTGTCCTGACTTCCCGAGAAAAAGTATTGCTGGCTCCGGAGGTTGTTGGCATGGTTCTAGAATCTTGATTGGCGGTCGTGTTGTCTTCTGGCTCACTCTCAGTTTCAGGGACACTACTGAGAGAAGTGTTGCTCGAGGAGATATTAGACGCACCAGCTCTGGCAGTTTGTTGGTTGCTAGCTGGTTTTTGGAATTGTTGATCATATTTCTTGGCGAAGGTGAATACTCTGCCTTCTCGATAAGCAGCTTCATCTCTGCGTATTTGTCTTGCCTTGCGGTCTTTAATGTCATTTTGATGCTTGATCAGGATCTCTTCCAGAATCTTATAGTTTTTTTCGGTTGCATCCTTAAGATTGAGGGCTTCTATCTCCTTCTCTAGTTCCACAATTTCTGCCTGTAATTTCGTTACTTTCCGATCTGCGTTTTCTATTAAAATTCTCATCAAGTTGGTGGAATTCATGGTTACTGATTCCTCCCATTTGTTCAGGAGGTCGTCATCAAGGTCATCAAAGGTAGGGAAGGTCTGTGATCGAAGACCTCTTGGAATTCTTTGTACCCTTAGGTATTGTTTCAATGTCGCGCCATCCCACCAGCGTGAGTTTTCTGTTTTTTTGAGCCTTTCTAGTTTGAGAAATTTTTGTTTTAAGCTGGTTCCTTTTTGTTGATTTCCACTTGTATTGGCAGTAGTTGGATGTGTACCTTTCGAGAGATTTTCAAACATCTCGGAGGCGATCTTATCCCTTTTAATTTTGAATCTGGTAGTAGGAAAATCGAAACCGTAGTGGCTGCCTTTCTGAGTCAAGAGTTTTTATACAGTCTGTGAGCAGGTTTTTTAGTGTTCAGAAATTTGGCGCTCAACTTCTCACGGTAAAGTTTCAGAGTAACGTAGTTTCAGGGTAGGTGCTTCTTGGTCAGAGGAAAACCTTAACCTCTGTAAGGAAAAGAGGTTCAGGAACCTCCCTCTTTTGTGGTTGAGCAAGAATCCAGAGCACACTACGTGTATCAAATGAAATTTCAATCTTCAAGTTTGTCATACATATGGGATAGATCAGACCAAACGTAAATTTTCAAACGTTTTATTAATTAACAGTGTTCTCTTCTCGGGAATCACTGTACCTGTCACTATAGCCTACACGTGTTTCATCACAGCATGTGGCTGTGAATCTTCAGGGCTATAAAGGATATATAAAAAAACAAATGATAAAGAAAAATAATAAACACAAATAATAATTTAAAAACATACACGAAGTATGTGTGGAATGAAAGGACACCAGTGATGTGGAAACCAACAAGGACAGGTGGGAGAAAGACAGAAGTGACTTTTGCAATGTTTCTTCACATGAGCGTTCTTATATTTATATTTTCTTATCTCTACATCTGTGCAATAGATTTGTGTTAAGTGACATACGGCGTATACATGTTTGGATGATCCTATAGTGAGTGAACCTTTGTTCCATTCCTAAGTAAACAAGAGTGTGTAGTGGGGTGACTTGCTATTACTGAATATTTTACTTTAGGTAATTCTGACTTTAAACAACGTAATTTCTTTATGCCTGACACTCAAAGTCTGAATAACCCCCTACTACGGAGTTAGCAGTCTATTAGATACCCGTTTATAAGGTTGTCAAAATTAGCAAGAGTGAGCAATTTAGCGTTTAAGGTATAAAACCATCCTCCATTGCTGTAATCATTAGTACACTATAATCTCTACTTCTCACTATATTGACGTTTTCACCATGTAAATTACATTGTATATTTTAAGATTAATAACGCATATTAACTCCTTCATACATAACTTGTTCGATTAAATCCAATGGCATAGTGATAATTAGCATATTTACTCAGCAATTGTCGGTTAAAAAAGCCTGAATTTACAACATTATTCTTTGTATCTCCCCTAACTAGTATGTAGGAAATACCGTTTTTCTCAAAGCATGCGCACAGTCAAAGCCGTGTCACTTAATTGTATCACTACGGGTAACTATAACTCAAAACTTAATCGTTACGTTCAATGCAAAGAATTTTATGGTAAAGAAGGGCTTGAGTAGGCAGCTGCGAAAGAAAGCGAGTGAAACAAAAGGGGGGGGGGGGGCTGGTTTACCTGATCGTAATGATCGAGGCGCGTTGTCTGGAAGTAAACAAAATAAATAAACTGTAATCAGACAGAGGAAACGGAGATTGTTGGTACAGTAACACAGAAGTGAGTTGACATGAGACCATATCCCGATTCTATGGTAAAAGGGACTCACCGGTTGACCGGTGATAATTACATGGTGAAAACGTCAATATAATGAGAAGTAGAGATTATAGTGTACTTATGATTACAGCAATGGAGGATGGTTTTATACCTTAAACGCTAAATTGCTCACTCTTGCTAATTTTGACAACCTTATAAACGGGCATCTAATAGACTGCTAACTCCGTAGTAGGGGGTTATTCAGACTTTGAGTGTCAGGCATAAAGAAATTACGTTGTTTAAAGTCAGAATTACCTAAAGTAAAATATTCAGTAATAGCAAGTCACCCCACTACACACTCTTGTTTACTTAGGAATGGAACAAAGGTTCACTCACTATAGGATCATCCAAACATGTATACGCCGTATGTCACTTAACACAAATCTATTGCACAGATGTAGAGATAAGAAAATATAAATATAAGAACGCTCATGTGAAGAAACATTGCAAAAGTCACTTCTGTCTTTCTCCCACCTGTCCTTGTTGGTTTCCACATCACTGGTGGGGGAAAACACTAACCTTTGCCGCCACCGCCGAGAGTCAGTCAGAATCAGCAGCAGGGAGCACCAGGGAGCTCCAACAGCCATCGCCGCCACCGCCAAGAGTCCCAAGGCACCGGACTCCGCGCCGCCGCTCCGGGAGACCACAAATCCCGGCAGGCAACGCGGCGGCGCGTGCAGAGTGACGCGCCTCGCGCCCAGAGAGCGCCAACGAGGGTTTAAAGACCGGCAAACCCGGCAGAGCGGGGGGAAACACTAACCTTTGCCGCCACCGCCGAGAGTCAGTCAGAATCAGCAGCAGGGAGCACCAGGGAGCTCCAACAGCCATCGCCGCCACCGCCAAGAGTCCCAAGGCACCGGACTCCGCGCCGCCGCTCCGGGAGACCACAAATCCCGGCAGGCAACGCGGCGGCGCGTGCAGAGTGACGCGCCTCGCGCCCAGAGAGCGCCAACGAGGGTTTAAAGACCGGCAAACCCGGCAGAGCGGGGGGAAACACTAACCTTTGCCGCCACCGCCGAGAGTCAGTCAGAATCAGCAGCAGGGAGCACCAGGGAGCTCCAACAGCCATCGCCGCCACCGCCAAGAGTCCCAAGGCACCGGACTCCGCGCCGCCGCTCCGGGAGACCACAAATCCCGGCAGGCAACGCGGCGGCGCATGCAGAGTGACGCGCCTCGCGCCCAGAGAGCGCCAACGAGGGTTTAAAGACCGGCAAACCCGGCAGAGCGGGGGGAAACACTAACCTTTGCCGCCACCGCCGAGAGTCAGTCAGAATCAGCAGCAGGGAGCACCAGGGAGCTCCAACAGCCATCGCCGCCACCGCCAAGAGTCCCAAGGCACCGGACTCCGCGCCGCCGCTCCGGGAGACCACAAATCCCGGCAGGCAACGCGGCGGCGCGTGCAGAGTGACGCGCCTCGCGCCCAGAGAGCGCCAACGAGGGTTTAAAGACCGGCAAACCCGGCAGAGCGGGGGGAAACACTAACCTTTGCCGCCACCGCCGAGAGTCAGTCAGAATCAGCAGCAGGGAGCACCAGGGAGCTCCAACAGCCATCGCCGCCACCGCCAAGAGTCCCAAGGCACCGGACTCCGCGCCGCCGCTCCGGGAGACCACAAATCCCGGCAGGCAACGCGGCGGCGCGTGCAGAGTGACGCGCCTCGCGCCCAGAGAGCGCCAACGAGGGTTTAAAGACCGGCAAACCCGGCAGAGCGGGGGGAAACACTAACCTTTGCCGCCACCGCCGAGAGTCAGTCAGAATCAGCAGCAGGGAGCACCAGGGAGCTCCAACAGCCATCGCCGCCACCGCCAAGAGTCCCAAGGCACCGGACTCCGCGCCGCCGCTCCGGGAGACCAAAAATCCCGGCAGGCAACGGCGCGGGCAGAGTGACGCGCCTCGCGCCCAGAGAGCGCCAACGAGGGTTTAAAGACCGGCAAACCCGGCAGAGCGGGGGGAAACACTAACCTTTGCCGCCACCGCCGAGAGTCAGTCAGAATCAGCAGCAGGGAGCACCAGGGAGCTCCAACAGCCATCGCCGCCACCGCCAAGAGTCCCAAGGCACCGGACTCCGCGCCGCCGCTCCGGGAGACCACAAATCCCGGCAGGCAACGCGGCGGCGCGTGCAGAGTGACGCGCCTCGCGCCCAGAGAGCGCCAACGAGGGTTTAAAGACCGGCAAACCCCGCGTCGCGGGACGCGTGCGGGACGCCCGGGGCGAAGCCCGGGCAAAGGGCGGGCCCTCTTAGGCCCTCAGAGGCCTGAGGAGCCTGGCCTGGGCCAGACACCCTGCCCGTTTGCAAGTAGCCAAAGGACATCGAGACTGCAAAACTGTAAGTTGGCTAAAAACTTGCTGCCATATATTAGTGTGAGTCCCTGAGATCCTGTTGTACTGAAATAGGTACTGGTCTTTGGCCTTAAGTTTTATTTTTGTTCCTGCTGTATAGGGGGTTATTTGTTGGGTTTGCCATGAATTACCCAGAGACCAGAAGCATGGCAGCCGCTGGGGCAAAGAAATTAACAGGTACCTTAGATGACTTTATAGTACGCACACACGCCCTCATTGATGAAGGGATCATACTGATGGACAGAAGGGTGTCCCAAGACTTAGCCATGGCAAAACGTTCTTCTCTGGGCCATATTGCTCAAGCTTGCACACCCAATAATGTATCCGTTCCAAAAACACTTGTAATGGTACATAAGGATCAGGGTTCTGATTTACCAGCCTCGCAGGAAGGCCTGGAGGCAACCCCAAATCTCTCCTTGTTGCTGGAAAATGGCCCAGCGGTAATCGAAAATGAAACTTCAGCTAGTACCCTAATTGAAAGGGGGAGGAAGGAGGGGGCAATCCCTAAACAAAAGAGTATTAAGCAAAAGTCCACTAAAACGACCACTCGAAAAGGGAAAAAACCCCAGACTAGCAAAATCCATGACCCAATTCAGATGGATCCAATACAGTCGAACGTGAGCACCAATTTAGATGCTCACGCCAATATTAATGACACCGCAGGGGGGCCCCGGGTAAGCGTGGGCATAACACTAAGCCTGCCAGATGAAACCATCTTGGATAGTAGCTTGGAGGGAATTTTGGAACTAAGTGGGGTAGTTGACAACCAAGCGGGAGGGGGAGAGGACAGTAGTAGCCTAAGCATGGTCAATAATAACATCTTTGCAATGCTAAAAATTCTTTTAGAACCTATTGAGGTTAGGCTACGATGTCTGGAAACAATATTGACTAACATCCATAAAGATATTAGTGCCCCTAGCTTTAATGCGAACAATAAAGTTCCACCAAAAAAACCAAATATGAATAGACCACCCACAGTTGCAAAAAATGATGTCACTATCAATCCACCATCAAATCCTACCACCAATCCACCTCCTAAACCCACCAATAATCCACTTCCAAAACCTACACCAATACCTAAAAATTCAACTACAACTGATAAAGCAGCACCACCCATACAAACTCCCAAGGATAAAGCTAATGTTGAAAAAAGGGAGTCACGTAGAAACATACATCTACCACCAGAAGCCTCTCCATACGTGGTGGTCCTTACTGGAGTCCCACAACCTGATAATAAATCATATGAAAATAATGGGGGACTTATAAATAAAACAATACACTGGCTAAACGATAATTACCCCTTGCCACCAGCCTTTAAAAGCAATATCCTCATGGTTGAAAGGGCTCCTTGGGTGGGGTATAATAATAACAATAAAAAAAGGACACACGGTGACTGCGTGGTGATAACATTTGAGAATCCCCGCACCGCAGAATTTATTACATCGAGGCCCCCAAGAAATTATGGTTTGTCTATTGTGGCTAGGCCTTTATCCTTCTTTTATCCTGAGGGTGAACAACCGGATAATAGGTGGAGCTGGACCAGGGACAAACGATACAATGGTGGTAATACTGGTCAGGCTTTTGATAATAATTACCACAACACACAGTGGAATGGGAGGCATGAAGATGGTTGGAACACTGTGAAACACAAAGGGAGGCCCCCTTACTCTTATCCTCAAGGCTATGACCTAGGGTACACAGGCATCCCGCAGTTCCCTCCGTTCTTCCCATGTTACAACCGGTATGATTGCTTGGAAAGTGTGGATTGACTCCCCGAGACCAAGGATGATGCCCTGCTACCTAACAACTCTTTGGGCTTGGGTTCGATAAGCTGTCCAGGGCCTGATGAAACCTTAGAAATACAGATGGGGGGATCAGCCTATACAAGGGAGCCTGGTCAGCAGACCAGGGGACAGTATAGATATTTCAACTGCAGAAAAAGATTATTGTAAGGTGCTTTTTTGGAATGTGGCTGGGCTAAAACAAAAGATTACCAATCCAACCTGGGATGAGGCCATTACCGACGTGGGAATACTAGCACTCCAAGAAACTTGGGCTACCACCCCGATACATCTTAATGGCTACAAAACATACTTTACCCTGGCGGTGGGTGGAATACATGGGAGACCTAAGGGGGGGTTGATTGTATACATATCTAATCTCCTAGTATACGATAACATTTCTTTCTCCCCTGGATCCAGCTACTATCAAAAAATTGTAATTTACACAAGGAAGGGTCCAAAGATGGTTCTTTTTAATTTTTACAATAATTGTCCAGATGGCATGATTAAGGATGTACTTGACACATTAACTACAGAAATGCAAAACGAACTTGATAAGAGCAAGAGGGCTGAAGTTATGCTATTATGGGGGGGTGATTTTAATTGTACTCTCTGCAAAAAGGGCCAAAAGGGTATTTGTGGTTTAATGCTGGAACAAGACGTCAATTTAACGCATTTTGAACATACCCTATTAGGCGACTCACTAAATGAGATAATTTTTAACTTCAATTTTGGGTTTTCAAATGAGTTAGCACATTATACAACGCCATTTGTACCAACATTTGTCGGTCGGGGTGCCTCATCTACCATTGATTTTAATTTATGTACACTCAGCTCTGCGAGCAGATTGATCAAAGCAAATATCATGGACTTACCATTGAGTGATCACCTGCCACAGGTATTAAAAATGGAGAACCTATTTGCTGTAGCTGATACTAGAGATGGTCCGGACCAAATGGTCCAGGATGTGAGGTTGGGTGCTCAAAATGGTTACAACCTTAAATGGAGCAGACTGGTCCCGGATGATTTCCTGTATAAAATATTGAGTAAATGCATGAATAGTTTCTCGATCTGTCTAGATGATTACGCAGAGCATTGTGATATAATAACCCATTTTAATATCATCTCTAGTACTATTAAGGAAGCTTTGTGGGTTGAAAGGAAAAAACTTTTTAAAGTCCAATAGGAAATGGTTCGATAGGAACTGCACTAGAGCCTTAACAAAGCTTAGACTTGCAATTCATAAAAGACCACGGGATGTAATCCTAATTAGAATTGCTAGGAAGGACTATAATTTAGCACTGAAGGACAGAAAGGCCTCGATAAAAAGGGAGGCTTGGGACAATCTATGCGCTGCCTCAAAATCTAAGGATCCGGCTGCTTTTTGGAGGGTTATTAATACCCCCCTTTTACATGAACAAAAAGCACGCTTGGAAATTGCTATCTCAGAAGATGAGTGGGTGGCTCATTTTTCCTCCCTTTATAAGGCTGTGGAACTAACCCCTGACACAGGCCAGGACGAGGGGTTGTTAAATTTAGACAATACCAGAACTCTGACTGTAACCCTTCCAGAAGTTATAGCAAGTTTGAAGGCGACCAAGGGGGGCAAGGCAGCAGGGCCAGACGGCATACCAGCTGACCTCTATAAAGCTAACATCGAATTATGGGGGCCACTGCTAGTTCAGCTTTTTAATGCCGCCCTGGTAAATAGCCCAATCCCTACCTGGTTTACATCGGTAATAGTCCCAATCTTCAAGAAAGGTGACAGGCTAAGCTGTACTTGCTATAGGCCAATTTCATTATTGGACTCTTCTATAAAAATTTTGGGGAGAGTGATTTTAGTAAAATTGCAGAGCTGGGCTGAGGATAATGGGGTGCTAAGTGATTTTCAATTTGGGTTTCAAAAGGGCTTGGGGACCATAGAGCAAGGTTTGAATCTTTTCACCTTGCAACAGAAATATATAAAGGTTAAAAAACAACGTCTATACCTCACTTTTGTTGATTTAACATCAGCGTTTGACTGTGTGTCACACACTAAATTATGGTCAATTATGGCCGAATTGGGGGTAGACAATGCCATTATATGTTTTCTGAGAGAGCTTTATTCTGGGGCCACTGCTAGTGTCAGATACGGGAATAATGGTGAATGCAGCAGACAATTTGGGATTGGTCGGGGTGTGCGCCAAGGGTGCGTTTTAGCCCCCTTTTTATTTTTGTTATATATAAATGGAATGGAGAAGCATCTCGTGCAGGAGGGCAGAGACATGCCTATGGTGAGAGGTAGGCCTGTCCCTGCACTGATGTACGCTGACGATGCCGTCCTGATGGCACGCACACCAATGGCTTTACAAACTCTGGTTACAGCCTTTAACACCTTTATGCTTGGCTTAGATTTGAAAATCAATTGTTCTAAAACTTTATCTATGTTCTGTGGGTCCAGAACAAGCAAGCATTTGAAGCCAATCTTCATAAATACCAATCCCCTAGAAAGGACCCCTACCTTCCCGTATCTGGGCATATTGTTCCATGAAAGTGGCTCATGGACTACAGCAATTCATGCGAGATCTCTGTTATTTTCTAAGACTATTATGGCCCTAAAATGCTTTATGAAAAAATTTGGTAAAAAACCCATAAAGGAGATTTTAACTGTGTATAATGCGACCTGTATATCTGTAGCCACCTATGGTGCCGGATTATGGGGGTACTCAAATGTTAATGCGATTCAAATCATGGAAAACAAGTTCTTATGTCACATTCTGTCCGTACCCCAAAGTACTGCAACGATGATATGCCATGCTGAACTGGGTACACCCTATATTACAGATACAATTAAAATTCAGCCAGTCCTTCTTTGGCATAGGGTTTGGACAAACGATGAATGTGTCGTCAATCGGGCTATTTTAAAGGATATCATGGTATTGGAGAATATCAGTGACTTTAAATGGATAGGCTACGTTAAAAACTTTCTTGAAAAAATAAATTGCCCCCAATACTTTGAGGACCCGCAATCCATGGAATATATATCTAGAAGGGATTTGAAAAATCTATGTACGGTGTACCTCAAGGAAATGAGACATATAGAAGAGGCGAGAAAAAAGACTGTTTCCGCCCACCAGGACATTCTATGCGGAGAGAGACTGCAGCCATATCTTTCATTGTATATGTCCAACCATGAACGCTACCTCTTGACCCGTTTTAGACTGAATATTGTTTTTAGGACATTATCGTTCCCCTTGATGAATTGTTGGTCGAAGGATTTATGTCCCTGTCCATGTGATGAAGTATCCCATCAATCCGATATACACATATTATTCTTTTGTAAATTTTACACCCTTCCTCGAAAGAATCTTATCATCCCTATCCTCAAGGATCTAAATGTATATAGATGCCGCCTAGCGTTTACAGAGTGCCAGAAAATGGAAACTGTTTTTATGGTTGCCTCAATTGCAGAATTTTTAAAATTGGTTTTTAAGTGCCGTAAATCAATTCAAACGGACTGATTGCTTTTATTGTATATATGAATTAAATTTTGATGTTTTCTTTTCCTTCTGTGTTTTTAAAATAAGCATACTCCACCTCCTGTAAACTGCATTTGTCATGTTACTTTCATGGTTATCTTGCTTTTTAACCGAATAAAGTATTTTTGAATCTTGAATCTTGACATCACTGGTGTCCTTTCATTCCACACATACTTTGTGTATGTTTTTAAATTATTATTTGTGTTTATTATTTTTCTTTATCATTTGTTTTTTTATACATCCTTTATAGCCCTGAAGATTCACAGCCACATGCTGTGATGAAACACGTGTAGGCTATAGTGACAGGTACAGTGATTCCTGAGAAGAGAACACTGTTAATTAATAAAACGTTTGAAAATTTACGTTTGGTCTGATCTATCCCATATGTATGACAAACTTGAAGATTGAAATTTCATTTGATACACGTAGTGTGCTCTGGATTCTTGCTCAACCACAAAAGAGGGAGGTTCCTGAACCTCTTTTCCTTACAGAGGTTAAGGTTTTCCTCTGACCAAGAAGCACCTACCCTGAAACTACGTTACTCTGAAACTTTACCGTGAGAAGTTGAGCGCCAAATTTCTGAACACTAAAAAACCTGCTCACAGACTGTATAAAAATTTATAACAGCTGTCAAACACAAGATGAAATATAAAGTGATATCTGTTCAAGTGACAGATTGTGCTCAGTGATCAAGTTGGTGCTTAATATGTACATAGTGGCTAAAATATGTACAAGGGAAAAAGAAGATTAGAAGGCCAGAATAGAGCGGAACACCAATGACTTTGCTGCTTAAACAAATTAATCTTTTGCGTGCAAAGCCTTGGTCTGGACCGAGAAATATCGTAGACGTTTCAACCCAAGATATGCACTACTAAATAGTCAATGCGGGTCTTCATCAGGACAATGGTGGGGGAGTAGGGATGACAGCCTATAGATACCCAATTGAGCACCAGGAGCACATATGGCTCAAATATGCGCTATCTTGGCCCCATTGTGGCCATTCAAAGTCGGTATGATGGCGGGAGCGGTAATTAATACACCCGCTTGTCGAAAATGCTCACTCGTCTTTAAAAGCACGCTTGAGGTGATGTAAATCGAAGGGCGGTTCTAGATTTGATACTTTAGGCACCTCTGATAGTATGTGCCGTTCTCAGGCATTAGTCCTGGCCGAACGCTACAATTTGTCAATGTAACAAATCTAGAACAGCCCTTCAATTTACATCACCACAAGTAAACGCCTGAGCACGAGCACGAGCATTTCCGAATAGCGGGTCTATCAATTACCGCTCCGGCCATCATATCGACTTTGAACCAGCCTTTGATTCACATCACCACAATCAAGCGCCTGAGCAGGCTTTTAATTAGATTCTGAAGTTCGTTGAATTTTAAAACATTTACCTCTTTATTATAGATGAAGATCAAGTGGATGATGAATTAAGAAGTATCAATAGGCCATTAAACTTGAATTTTCAAACGAAGAGAAATGAAGCCTTGACTTGGCAATTTTTTTTTTTTTTTTTTTTTTAGAGTCGAGGAAAACTGACTTATTTGTAACTTTTTTAAGAACATTGGACTGCACATGTAATTATTACTCTTTTCATGATGAGGTTATTAGAGATCACTTGGCAAAAAAGCATTGAATCTGAAATTTCGATTCAACAACTTATTTCAGCCCAGGCCATGAAAGCGGACAAATAAGCAAAGATAAAAAATGAGTAATCAAAAATTTAATACATATAAATTGTAAAAACAAGTACACCTAAAAACCACCTCAAAACATTCATATATATCACTAATGGCCATTGTGCTGTTGCAGGGATTCTGCTCATGCACAGAAGTATGCCTAAGAACCCAGGACCTCAGTGAATTGTGGTGTACCAAAAAAACTCACCTCAGTACCCAGAACCCCTATCCGACTAGCATCAGTGTCTCATTAACTCTCCGTCCTACAGCAAAGCTACCATTTCCCTTTATAAACTTTATTTCGGCCAAAAAAGACCATAAAAGTCACATAATAACACATCACAAAGATAGAAATGCATTAAAAATAGCTCTCAATAAAAAAAATTAAGAATTATTTACAAATTACATCAGCTAAAAGACACCCAGAAGCTCATTAAATTAAAAAAAGGGGTATGAAAAGAATGGTTGCACAGTTACAATTGTTTTTTCAAAAACTTTTGACGTATTTTCCACATTGAAAGAAGAAAGCGAGAGACGGCAAATACCACAATAGTTTTTGCTTCAGTTCTTAAAATTCGATAAGACTCAGTGCATTGAGTGAACCCCATGTTTTTACAAAGTGGGATGAGCCAATATTTTCTTGATGATCTATACCCAGGGCAAAAAAATAGTACATGTATCACTGACTCAGAAGGGCCATTACATGCTGGGCATATATTTACAGAAGGGTTTACCCAGTTCTTTATGAATTCACATAAAGGAAGGGTGCCCAGTCTAAATTGTATAAATAGCTTCCTCGCTAGTGCGGGTTGGATTTCATTCAAGTAAGGTTCAAACATGTATTGGTCTTTAAGATTTAAAATGTCTATTGTAAGTTGACCAAGAGTGTTATTTTCCTACATAACCCTAAGCCTGTCCGGTCTATAGGATTTCACCAACTCAAGAAGGGAAATCTGCGTGCAATATATCTCTGGACTAAACCAGAGGTCAGAATGACCAATTTTGGCACAAAGATCTTTAATATAGGCAAGCCAAGGAAATTTCATTATCCCTGTTAGCTCCAGGATCGAGCAAAACTCAGACCTATATGAAGCTAGCTCAGGGGTCAGCCAGATTCTACACCAGTCCAGAAGGTCAATGTGTGCAGTCCCGATTCTTCAGAAATGGGTCTAATGCCCAGGTCAAGACGGAGAGGAACAAGGGGAGTGCTTAGCGGAAGAATCAGAAAATGTCTCATAAACTTATTCTCAGCTAGAGTCAACCCCTTTATTTTTTTTTTTTACTTTATTTTTCCCAAGTTTAGCGTACAGGAATATAACGATCAGTACATTGCAGAGCATAACATCAGCAGAATTAAGAAGATCATGCACATCAAATCAATCATAGACAATAGCAGCTTGTAATGTTAGTGGGTTATGCATTGTGGGCAAGTATTACTGACAAGTTAATGTGAACAAAACAGAGATATGTACTACCAAAAGACTGCAATTCTCAAGGAGGCGGAGGTGCACTACGCAACACAGCAACACCAGTGGCAGCAGGTCGAGATTTGAGCATTAAAACAAACATGTACAAAATTGACATTTAACCGACCCCTTCAGGAACAATTCCACTCACTGTCTGCGACTGCTGATCGGATCTATTCTTGGCAATTTATTCCCTGTATGGGCCCCGAATATCCACTGGCCGGGACGAGCTGGGAATCAGAGTGGAATATTCTTCGAAGTTAACTTTGCAGAATGCCAAACTACCAAGCCACGCCCTCAATGTTGGGGATCTCTTGCTGCCCCATAACAGAGCGACCTCCCATTTGGCCAACAGGAAGCCCATCGCAGCAAGTTTTCGTACTGTCCGAGGGAAATTGGCCATGTAACCCAGCAGTGCGATCTCCGGGGTGGGGACTAGCTGTATGGAGAGTATGTCGCCTAGTGTAGTGTGTATCAAGGACCAGTATTGGTGTATTTTAGGGCATGTCCAAGAGAGGTGAGCAAAATCATCAAAAGGAGCCCCATACTTCAGACATTGGTGGGGCCTATTGGAGTCAATTCTGTGCGAGCGTGCCGGTGTGTGATACAGTCTGCAAAGAAACTTGAAATGAAGGAGTTTGTGCCTTCTGTTTAAAGAGATATCCTTTGTTGCCCTACAGCACTGTTCCCACTGGTCATCAGTAATGGGTTTAAAAAGGTCCACCTCCCATGCAGCACGCACCTTTGTGTCAGAGATAGGCATGGATTCACAACATTGCTTGTATAATTTAGAAGCCAGATGTGCCCCAGTAGGATGTTGGATAAGCAGCGTCAGTGGAGGAGTCGGTTCAGGGGTCATCGGGAAGGAAGGAAATGTGGCACGAAGCATGGATAGTACACGTGTCAAAACAAAGATGTCCATAAAAGAGCATTCGGAAAACCGGGCGTTCTTCATCACAGAGAAGGCGTGGCCCTCGGGGAATAGGTCGCCTATCGTGCGAATGTGGAATTTTTCTAGCGTGTGCTGAATCAGTACCTCACCCGTTATAGGAAACAGTGAGGAGTTAGGTAAGGCAGAGTCAGCCCCTTCATAGGACAATGGCCTCAAAGCTCTGCTCCATATATTGCAGCATTTCTTGTATGCATATTATATATATCTGTGGCAGGGCCAGGGACCATACAACTTAAGAACTTGGCAACTTTCATAATGCCACGAGACAACTCACCAGCCTTAAAGCCGCTTTTTCCATTTGAGGTCCCCAAGAAAAAGACTCAGAGAGAGTAACCCCAAGATTGTCAAAGAGTGACACCTTTTCTAGCAAGATGCCATTTAGCGTAGGATTGGGGCGAGATTTAGTGGATTAAACACCCTAAACTTTGTCTTGCTTGTGTTTATTTCCAAGCCCCTATTTGCGCAGAATAGGGCAAAACAGTCTAGAATTAACTGTATGCCCATTGGGGACTTAGATAGCAACAAGGTGTCGTCCGCAAACAACAATGCAGGTACCTTCCTTTGATCTAATTTCGGGGCATCACTATACTCGACCTGGCTTATTTGGGATACCAAGGCGTTGACATAAAGGCAGAACAGGGTGGGAGCTAAAACACAACCCTGCCTTACCCCCCTGTCAACCGGGAAACGGGATGTCAGTTCACCTGATTTCCCGAATCTAACCTGGGCGAAATTCCCAGAATGTAAGCGAATGATCATAGCTAATAATTTTGGGGGTATTCCCAGTTCGCCAAGAACTGCCCACAACTTGGCTCTGGAAACCATATCAAAGGCTGATTTTATATCGACAAATATCAAATAGAGGCTACCACCCTCTATTGATACTGTCTTCCAATAAAGGAGTTGGAGACTAAGAAGTTGGTCAATGGTCGATATGTTTTTCCTAAAACCAGCCTGATAGTCACTCAGTATGTCATGATCTTCCATCCACAAAAGTAGACGATCAAGTACAATTCTTGAAAACAACTTCTGAGTGACATCAATCAGGTTGATTGGCCTATAGTTTATGGGCAGTAAGGGTGAGCCCTTTTTATAAATCGGAAATATTTCTGCTCCAAGCCATGCATCTGGTATTTTCACCCCCTCACTATAGCATTAAATACTATCCAGAGGTAAGGGCCCTAGGTCATTGGTTCCTCCCTGAATAGATCCCCAGGGATCTTATCCAGTCCTGGGGCTTTAGCAAGTGGGAGTAACTTAATTGCACCTCGAACCTCTGCTAAAGTAATTGCCTCTAAAAGAGGCAAGGAAGCAGAAGAATTGTTAGTTTCCAATGATACTAATGCCAGGTCACTAGCATAAAGAGATATAAAATGCACTTCCCAGGCTGAAGCAGAAATGTTCGGTTCTACCGGAGAGCGTTCGGCAAAATTATGAGAGTTAGAGACTAAATACCAAAAGCCCTTCATGTCCTTGTTGTGTAGGGCTACTCTAATGTCTTCCCATCTAGCACACTCCCAGAGCTGTTTGGCTTGCTTGATAGTTACATTATACAGATGCCTTTTTGTTTTTATTTGTAATCTATTCCCACTCCGTATTGCCTCAATAAGAGCACCCTTGGCCGTCCGACAAGATTTGTCAAACCAAGAAGGTTTGTGAGTCCTATTCACTGGGGGTTTAGAGAGGGGGTTGAAAAATTTGTAAAGATCCACTGTTAATTCGGCGTGAATTATTTCAACCAAATTCATATCCCAAGTGGTAGGAAGTCGGTTTACCTCTTCCACGGCCTTCTCAAGAAAAGGGATGATTAAAATGTATAAAGCTGCCATTTTTTCTGGGACTAGCCTGACAGATTCCCACCTTCTCCTTCTTTTGTTATTGGCCAAGACTAGATTGGTACAAGTGTTGGAATTTGATAGTCCGGGATCCGAAATTCCAAGACTAAAGCATTGTGGTCACTGTCGTGTCTCGAGAGGACCATAAAATCAGCTACCCACTGTCAGGCACTGGTTTCCACCAAAATATAATCCAGAAGGGAAAACTGTGTAGATCTATTAAAAGTGGGCTTCCCTGGTCGGTTGGACTTAGTGCTTACAGGCCCTTAAGGAGTGCAATAGCATGGTTTTATTAATCTGCATCACCAGTGGGGACCACGCCTTTACCTGCTTAATCTGTGGGTCGGGAATTAACCAAAATCTGACCTCGTCACTGGGAACTGTGTCTAAGGGGTTAACAAGGGGCTCAAATTGATAATTAAAATTGCCCCCTATCACCTTCCTCACATCCTTAGGTAGGGATTGTAGGATTGCAGAGAGATCATCAATTACAGAGGATTCCTTCGAACCACTTACAGGACGTGAATGCAGATTAATAACAATTTTAAAATTAGAGAAAAAAGTTAGCTTAACGCACTGGATATCATCTGACGATGTGGTCACACCTCCATGTGACAGTCCAGATGAGTTGCAACCCAGAGAGACAAGCCCCCTGAGGGTGTGCCCCTATTGCCTCTATGTGCAAGTACACTATACGTGGCATAACACAAGCGCACAATATCGTCTATCGCCCAGGTTTCCTGGAACAGGCAAAGGTCAAATTGAGATATAAACTTTACCCAATCTGGGTTCTGTAATTTGTTTTTAATACCTGCCACATTCCAAAATAATACCTTTAAATTTGGGCCCCTAGAAGTGCAATCACTGGGCTTCCTAGGGAGCCCATTTCTGGAGGACTGGGTTAACCACCGATTGTTTACCAAATATGTCCCTGCTTCTACCATTGGTGGTGGAATAGTGACTAATGAAGGCAGAAGATTTGTATTGCATTCTATTGCTCTGTGCGAGTGAGAAGCAGTGATCTCCATTGGGGATGAGTCCTCTATCTTCATGGTTGGGTTGGTAAACGTACTCGCCAGTCAATCACAGTCCTCCAGATTCGAACGAACTTCAAATCTATTATGTGCTGGCACAGAGTCACTACCGAGCAATTGCATCCTGGTCTCTTCACTAGATAGAACGTGGAGGGGCTTAGCCCTGTTCAGTCTATTCTTCCTAGGAAAGTGACTGTTATAAAAGTAGTCTAAATTTAGGGGGACTATCTCATAGCTCCTACGTTGGGGAGGGTAAAAGTTTGCTAACAATATGGGTAGGATTTTGGTGTTTGAAAAGTTAACAATGAAACAGTCCCCTTTAAAAAGTTTTTCCTGACTGCCCACCCATCCCACCCTCTTTGCCATAATTAGTTCATTTGCCATGAACGGACAGCTCCTTTCAGTAACATTTATGTTGGAAGAGATCCAGTGCAGGCATTTGTCCATGAGATCGGTCGTAGATTCCATTTGATCAGATCAGAGCCGAGGAACATTGGCCAGGACCAGGGCCAAGGAGCAGCAGCAGGAAACTTGATTGGGTTAAAGTTTAGACATTAAAGGACTTATTGCTTCTGTCTGGGTACACCCTCCATGGCCTGATATACGTGATACTGCTGCATTGTTTGGAGCCTCCCTTACATGGATGCTGGGGCTATGTAACAAAAGAGCTGGAATAACTGGGAGGGAAGGTGGTGCTGCTTTAGAAGTCATGATAATTGTTGGAACAGACACAAGCTGCAACGGTAGGATTAGTTCAGCACCCGCAGCTAGTTGGACAGACTGTAGCGGAGCTGAATTTACAGGCAATGCCAGACTGGAACCCTGAACAGGAGCAGGGCGGAGCTGTGACTCAAGCTTGTTCAATCTACTTTCAATAGTTGATAGTTTTTCTATAATTGGCAACATAATGTAATCCCTTTTTAGCAACAAATCGCCCCAGAGGCAAATGTTAGGCTTGGCTGACATAATTTGGAGGTCTTAAAGCTGTTTTTTCTGTGGGACCCTTCGGTTTAGCGACACACACAGGTTTCACTTGTTTAGGTTTGTGGGCCGCAGCAGCATTCTTGCCACTAATGCGCCTTGGCTTGGGTGAAGGAAGATGTTCCTCTAGAGATACATCCACACCAGATGGTGATAAACTGCAGTCCTGTTCTATCTCTATAGAGGGACATTGGGCAGAAGGGGTAGGTTAATTTTGGACGACACTTGATGAATACCCAGAGACTCATTTATAAAGTTTGGAGAGGAGACCGGGACAAAAGGAAGTGAAAGTCTACCAGGAAGGCCCCCAGGTTCCAATGAGAGCCGTCCCTCAGTCATTTCTATTTCATGAGCAAGAACGTTAGTAGCCCTAGTCAGGAAAGAATCAAGAGTTGCGCCCACGCCAGCACCTCCTTTCTTCTTAGGACCTCTCCTTTTAGCCATTGCCAGAGGATAATACCAGTAAAAAATAAATACCTTATTCTGCAGGAAACGAAAGAGAGTGGGCCCTGCCTGGCCTCCTCCGGGCAAGGACGGCCCGCCCTTCGCCTGGGCTTTGCCCAAGCGCGTCCCGCGCTGCGGGAGGGCGGGAGCACTGTTATGGGGCTCCGGGCGCTGGCGATGACGCACCTGGCCTGCGCCAAGCCGGGAATGCTGGGGCGTGTGGTTCACTCGCCTGGATTCGAGAAGCCGTTCCCCTCACAGCGACGAGCAAGTTTGTTACCCAGGTTGGACCGTTCCCCTCACGGTACTGGTAATGTCAAAGCTGTTCCCCTCACGGCAACAGGAAGAGCGTCTATGGTGAGCTACCAATGATTAGACAACCCAGAACATGCGACTTAGGGTACTTTCAGGAATGGTGGAAATCAAGAACACTCTTTCATTTTTATTCTCGTACCAGTCCACAACGTGAGTAATAAGAGACACGGAAAAGTTTCAAATGTTTATTTTTAACTAAGTGCTCTAAGATGCAGTATTTCGACTAACATAAGCAGGCATATAATTAGAAATAAAACAATCAGCATTGTTATAACTCCATAATATACAAAGGGAGAAATTATAATGATAGTGGAAACAGGTCATATAGCGCCTTGTGAACCACCCTCCCCTGCTAGGAACTAGGTTTTATAATAATAGAAGGCCTCTTAGGCTTAAATGGGGAACCCCATACCTCCAAGATCAGCAGAGGTGAATCACATCTTAGGATCAGCAAAGCTCTCTATCACTGGAAAGGTTTTTCTCCAAGTGCCCGAATCATGCATGCACTGCAATATTAAATGCACTAAAATTTCAGTTGGTTGCAGCAGTGTGCAGGTTGTGGCTAGAGCGTTGGCCGATCAACCTGAATCACAGCATACATTGTTACTATGACCTTGAAGGCTTCTGCACGCAGAGTATAGACTAAGGTCGTGGTGTAAGTCTAGGGGATTGAAAAACAGCCCGTTCTCATTCAAGGAAAATCAAGCAGTTTAACTTACAGCAACAGTTACATGTAGTGTTGTGTGCAAAAGCTGCAAAGTGGCAAAATGGCGTTTAAACTTCTAATAAGCTTATGCTAATATAAGTTGGCATGAATCTGAACTTATTTGCCGTAATAACCAACCTTGAGGATCCAAGCTGGAAAAATTAAAGAGAGAATTATTATTTATTAGGGACTGCAATTCATCAAGGGCCCTATCAGTGTGATTATACCATGTAGGATAAGCACCCAAAGTAGGAATGGAAGGGTATTCAATTGTTTAGATGTAGCCAATGCAAAGCAAGTAGTTTGTGAAATTGAAGCGTTCAGAAACAACATGTGGTTAGAGATGAGACATGCATGATGCAAAGTTTCAGTGTCTTGCACTTGCCAAGCTTTAGATGCCCAAACAGATTTAAGGTCAATTGTATCTTTCCACAGCTCATAGCACCCTATAGCTAATTGATCGATAAAGGACATAGAATACAGTAATTTAGTGAGTGTGAGTCTAACTTTGGAAGAGGACTTTGCAGTTATTTTAAAATAAAAGGCTTCAGGATAAGATTGATTAAAATCAGTACAATAGGTAAACTTATTCAAGAGAGTTTTCGAGCTGCCTTCATTGGGAGCTGGACAATGTTCCCATTGTGTATAATTGACCACATTTCTAAATGTATTTGCTTTATGCAGGAAATGATTGCCATAATGCCATAATGCTGGTAGCAGAATAAGTGCCTAATTTCTAATAAGCTTATGCTAACATAGCAATGTGGGCAAGCAGGGACCTATCTTCACTACAGTGCTTTATAATAAGAAAAAAAGAAGAAAAATACAAAGTTGAGAATGCACATTTTGTTGCGTTTGCCCACATTATCATAATTGCACCAAATGTTTTACCATTAGAGACGCAGAATTTTGGCCTGATTTTCCACATAGCCAACAGGCATTCCAAGAGTGCAAAAATGAATGGTTTGCTAAGGTCAGTATTTAATATCCTTAGGACAAGCTTATGTTCTCTAATCCCAGCAAAGAGGAGAAATCACTGCCTACTAGTTAAGTAGGCTGGGTAAAGAAAACAATACATGTTCAAAAGTCTCCTTAGAAGCCGAACACGCTAGCCATGGCCTGAAATTTCAAGAAAACCAATTTTTGACAGAAAAGATAATTTTGCTAAAATGTTTGAAGCCACATCACAAAGACTTAAGCAGTTAATGGAAATGTTGCATTTGTGGAGAAACCAGTTCATCAGATGGAAGAAAGTATAAATGCAAATGCAAACGAGATCATTGGTACAAGAGAGGTCCCAGACCCCGTTCAGGGAATACTAGGATATGTAAAAGACACGCCGGTCGGGAGGCGGAATCTACATGCGATGCTGATTCTCTTCACAAAAAGATGTGTAGCAATACATTGGGGGAGGAAAGGTAGCCCCAGCAATAAAGAATGGTTGTGGGACGTCACATTGGGGCATACGCAATTGACCACATTCTGGGAACGGATGCCCTCAGCGTCAAGACCTAAAGATATATGGGAACCTTTCCTGTCTTAGGCTCCAAAGAAACAAGGAGAGAGGGTTGTGGAACAGGAGATAGCAGGAACTACTCGAGCTGACGCTGCAGAGCCTGAGGGACATAGTAGTCAATGCGATGGGTTATTCAAAATGAGTATATGGTGGAAGGAAGTAGTATACCTGTTGTGGGAGATGGGATAAGATGGGTATTCTGGGCCTAACCTCAAGCTGTGACTATTTCTGTAGTTCGGGGTACCATATGGTTTCAAGCTCTACGACTGCATTCTGGGTAGATGGGAGATTAAATGTTTTATGGTGAGGTGGAGGCATGGGTGAATAGATATATTTTCAAATGTTATGAAGGACGTATTCGACTGTACAATAATGTAAGCACTGATTGACAACTGGCATGTTGTTTGTATTGTTTCTGATATGTTTGGAATTTTCAATAAAAACAATTACAAAAAAGTATGAATGCAAATGCAGTGGTACCAAAGAGCCTTAATCAGCTTAAAATAGATGGATTGGCATGCTTTAGGCATGGGCACAATTGACATGCAGCAGCTAGCAAAATATGTCCTAATTTCTGCCAGGTTTGACTTATCAATCAATCAATCAGAGGTTTATAGAGCGCCTACTCACCCGTGAGGATCTCAAGGTGCTGGAGGGGAGGGGGGGAGGCAGCTGGTCCGAGTCAATCGAAAAGCCAGGTCTTGAGGTCCTTCCTGAATGTGTGAAGCGTTTGGGAGCGTCCGATGTTGACCAAGAGCTCGTTCCAGGTCTTGGCTGCAATGTAGGAGAAAGCTCTCCTGCCGGTTCTGTTTCTGCGGATGCAGGGGGCCTCTGCCAGGGCGAGGTCAGCGAAGCGGAGGTTCCTCTTGGGTATGTGGAAACATATTTGGTCGTTGAGGTATTTGGTGCCGATGTTGTTGAGAGATTTGTAGGCGTGGGTGAGAAGTTTGAAGGGGACCCACTTCTCGACGGGAAGCCAGTGGTGGCTTCATAGTTGTTGGGTCATATGCTTGTGGCGCGGAGTACCTAGGACGAGCCTGGCTGCGGCGTTCTGGATGGTTTGGAGTTTGTGTAGCAGAGTTTTGTTGATTCCGGCGTAGAGGGTGTTACTGTAGTCTATTTTGCTGGTTATAAGTGCGAGGGTGACGGTCATTCTGCAGTCGGGGGGTCCATTTTAAGGTCTTACGGAGGATGCGGAGGCAGTTGAAACTGGTGGATCGGCGGCATTGATCTGGCGGTTCATGGAGAGGGAGGAGTCGAGGATTATACAGAGGTTACAGGCGTGGTCTGTCGGGGTGGCTGGGCTTAAGAGGTCGGGGGGCCACCAGGTGCTCCCATGCTGTGGTGCAGGGTCCGAGGATGAGGTATTTTCCGAGTTGAGCTTTAGGCAACTATCCTTCATCCAGGCTGCTACGTTTCTCGTTCCTTCCTGGAAGCAGCATCTGGTATCTTCTGGGTTTTGGTGAGGGAGAGGATGAGCTGGGTGTCGTTGGCGTAGGATACGATGCTGAGCCCATGCTGTCTGACGATGGTGGCAATGGGGGCCATGTAGATGTTGAAGAGCGTCGGGCTAAGTGATGATCCTGGGGTACTCCTCGCAGATGATGTCAGTGAGGTTAGAGAGAAATGGGGGGGGGGTCTGATCCTCTGGGTTCTGCCGGAGAGGAAGGATTGGCTCCAGTCGAGGGCGGATCCCTGTATTCCTGAGTTGTGGAGTCTGACGGATAGCATGCGATGTGAGACGGTGTCGAAGGCTGCGGAGCGGTCTAGGAGGATGAGGGCTGCTGGGTGTCCCTGGTCTAGCAGCATTCGGATGTCGTCGGTGGCGGCAAGGAGGGCAGTCTCGGGGCTGTGGTTGCTGCGGAAGCCAGACTGGGATGCATCTAGGATGGAGTTCTCTTCGATGGAGGTGGTCAGCTGGGCGTTCACAAGTCTTTTGGTGACTTTGGCTGCGAAGGGGAGGAGAGAGATGGGCCAGTAGTTCTTCAAGTCAGTTGGGTCGGCCGTTGGTTTTTTGAGGAGGGGTTTCACTTCCGCACGCTTCCAGTCATCTCGGCAGATGCCGGATCTGAGGGAGGAGTTGATTGTCTGTCCTAGTTCAGGTGCGATGACAGCAGTGGCCCTGTGGAAGATGTGAGGGGGCAGGGGTCGGTTGGGGTGCCCTGAGTGCGTCTTATTTATGGTTGAGGTGATGAGCTCGACGGACGCGGGGGCCCAGGAGGTGATGGTAGGCTTCTCGGTGGTGGGAAGTGTGGTGCAGCCTTCTGCTGGCTCGCTAAAGTTGTCGTAGAGGGCCTTGATCTTCAGGTGGAAGTAGGAGCGAGTTTGTCGCAGAGTTCCTGGGAGGGTGTGATGTCCGTGGCTTCACAGGTGGGTTTTGCGAACTGCTGAATGACGTTGAACAGTTCCTTGACGTTGGATGCGTTGGTCTTGACTTTGTCTCTGATAAAGGTTCTTTTGGTGTCCCTTATACACTGTTGGTAATCCTTTAGGGTGCTCTTGTGGTTGTTCCGTGCTTCCGTGGTCTTCTGGTTGTGCCAGACTTTCTCCAAGTGTCTGGCTTAATGGAGTTCGGTGGTGAACCAGGCGGCCTTCAGCGGGCGTTGTCTGGCGGTGCGGCAGAGAGATGCCAGCTTGTCAGCGCAGCAGGAGACCCAGGGGTGGAATTCCCTGGCTGCGGAGTTGGTGTTGGTTGTAGCGTTAGGGGGGTCTTGGAGGAGGGCAGAGATAAGGTGTTCTTCGGTGACCTTACCCAAGTCCTGTCGCAGCAGGCACAGGGGGTCTTGGGTTCGGCGGTGGTGTTGGTCCAGGTTTCCGTGAAGAAGGCGATGTCGGGTGAGAGGGTGTCAATCAGGTCCCAGATCTCTATGGCATGTCGGTGTAGGGAAAGCACGTTGAGAAGGATGCAAGTCAGGGTTTCAGTGGGTCATTCAGTAGGCAGCCCTTCGGCGGTTGCGGGATGCCTTGTTGATGCTGAAGGATCTTTGGCAGTGTCCGCACAAGAACTGCCCATGGGTCATGCTGGGCAAGGATCTTTCTCGGTCTGTGTGGCCTCCGGGGTTGAGAGCGTGGAGGGTGGCTGAGTCGTAGCAGTGGGGACCAAGGAAACCAGGGTTCCTGGTGCTGGTCGTGGTTGGGTCGCGGACGGGCACAGACGGGCTTGCCTTGGGTGCGCCTTTGGCGAGCCAGTGGTTGCCATTTAGTAGGGGAGGGGGGGCAGGAGCAGAGGGGCGAGAGCGGGGCTGAAACGGGGGGTGGGCCTCAGGGGCAGCAGCGGCGGGAAAAGAAGCAAAATACAGGGACAGAAGCAAAGTACAGGGACAGTAAAGATACAACCAATAAGGATCAGCAGGGGGGAAAAAAGCTGCAAAATACCGGGAAGTAACGGAGCAGCCTCGAACCCATGAGCGAGAGGGCTCAAAACTGGGGCGAACCGGCTGACGAGCAGCGCTGCTGGGGAGAGTGCTACCTTTGACCAGAGGTCAAGGAATCACCTTAAGTATGAAAGAAAGCGACAACTTGCAAGGGTGTGCAAAAATAAAGGTAGCCGAAGCAGCCAAATTACTAGTATGAATAAGGGAGGTAGAAAAAAAAAAAGGAATCCGGAAATGTTGTGCTCAATGTGTATGAAGTAGGACAAGTAAGAACAGATGGCCCATTTTGTGACATCTTAAATGGAGAACATAAAGCCAAAGTTTTAGCAGAATCTGGGGCCTGATCTAGATTAAACAGAGATATGCTAAATATGTTTGGAGATGTCAAGTTGTTGCCCTCTGATTAAGTTAGTGGGTAGTGGGAACATATTGATGAGCACACTTTAAGGAATAGGTGGTGAGGTATTATCAGCGCATAGCCTATGCAGCAATGAATCTATAGATGATTATTTCGAAAAGGCATCAAGGGAACCAAGGACAGCTACCACCCACCGCTGTCAAAGGACAGCAAATTACAAGGTAATTGTTGTCACAATAGCAAAAACTTGTGGAGTTCCCTGAGCACAAAACATATATATACACGTATCTGTAAGATTTACAGAAAACAATGATTGTCCATATCTGTGGCATCACCCAATGACTCACGCCGTACTAACATGATGATCGGGATTACGCGTTAGCACGGGAACCGGAGACACACTTGATGGTTCCAGAATTGTAGGCCAATATTGCCTATTGCTCGCAGGCGAGAAGATTACACTATTGAAGATACTAGTCAGCAATATTCTTGCAAGTTCATTTAAAGGTGAATTGTCTTACAAAAGTCCTAGATATCATCCTGGATATTTTTCTACTACAAGTGATTATAGTTTTATGCCCTGAGGAAGTCATTGGGTGATGCCCCTTGACGAAACACGTGTTGGCGTTTTGGCTGTTGTATATTATACCAAGACTGCATTGCTGTATTTACAAGTCTTCGTGATCATCCGGATTGAGAAAATAAAATAAGGACTTTTTCACAACTTGGTTACACAGATATGGACAATCATTGTTTTATGTAAATCTTACAGATACGTGTATATATATTTTTTGTGCTCAGGGAACTCCACAAATTTTAACATATTGATGAGGTTGGTTATTTTGTGACCATTTTAGAATTCAAGGGAATGCGAATAGAAGCTAATGTATATGTAGATAAAGAGGAGTCATGTTTACTTGGGTGGCCTCAGAGAACTATTTATGAAGCTGGACTGCAATCAAGTGATAGAGTATGAAGATATTATGGTAGTGGCGCTAATAAAAATTGGCGAGTCTGATAAGTGGCTACAATTGTTTCTGAAAGTGGCTACGGATTGTCTTGGATTATTAAAATGGTTTGTACATAATAATTCTTAAGAAAAATGCAATCACAGTAGCATATATGGTAAGGAGTGTTCCATTGGAAGTATAGAATGATTTGAGGTGTGAGTTGGAGTGGTTAGTAAGAAAAGGTTTGATTGATGAATTCTGAGTGATTGTCACCTGTGGTGGTAATTCATAATGGCAATGGCGTTGTGAGAGTATGTGTGGATTTAAGAGACCCGAATAGGAAAGTTTGGATGGATTGACATTCATTACCCAATATTAACAACATTTTGGGAAAAATAAAGGGTGCTCAGTATGTGACTACTCTAGATTTATCTTCAGCCTACAAGCAGATTGGCTTGCGTAAAAAATCCAAAACGTTCACATCATTTATCACACCTGAGGGTGCATACAGGTATATCTGCATGCTGAGCTAGTGTATGCATCTGCATTTTTTCAGAGGGCCACACATCAACAACTTAGAAATGTATTTAACATAGTTAATTTATAAGAGGATATTTTGTCCATGAAGCATCTTAGGAAGAACATGGTAAGATGTTATCCCAGATCTTTAGTATATTGGAAGATCATGGTTTGACAACTGCTAAGGACCAAGTTTGGTGTGGAATATTTAGGTCATTGGAGAAGTCAAAATGGTATTTCACTTAAGACAACAACTGTATATAGTAGATGCTCCCAGTCGTGTGAATAAAGACCAATGAAGCTTGTTTTTGAGATTGGCAGATCACTACTCAAACAACATTTTTACCCAATTGTTAAGAGAAAACAGCGCTCATTAGGCAATTATTAAAGATTAATATGGAATTTGAATGGTGCAATGTGTGAGAGAATTCTCAAACCCAAACGTTTTACTGCTAATGTACATGCACATGTACCATTTGATACAATTTGTAATACTTTTGTAGTGTTGGATACTAGCAATGCTGGTATTGGGGCAGTTCTGCTTCTAGTCAGCAATGGGTGTCAGCAATGGGTGTTTGGAAGCAGCTGCATTTGCTTCACGTTCCTTGATAGAGGCAGAAGTTAGGTACTCAAATTTTGAAAAGGAAGCACAAACTTGCTTGTGGGGGTTAACTAATTTTCAAACATATCTTTGGGTTATGTCTTTTTATAACAAGAACTGACCACTGGTGGATTTATTTGGCATCAAAGGTGATTGCAAAGGCAATTATAGGATTGCCATATGGCAACATCAGCTGTTAGATTACTATTTTAATATCAAATATATTTGACAAATTTAAACATGCAGGCAGATTGTCTCAGCTATGTTGTTGATAAAGGTGAAGATATCATTGCTACATGGTCATCTTTAAATGATGCCTCTACAGGTGCCTTCGTGAGAGTAGAATGGTAAGCAGCCAAGGAGAAAGCTGAAACTCTCCAACTGAAAATGTATGAAAAAACTTTGGCCAGATAAGAAAACGTTACAAGGTGAATTATTCTCGTAATATGGTCCCAGAAATGAGATTTCAGTGCCTAAATTTGCCATTATAGCTACTGACCAATTTTACATTGGCCTGAAGTAGAATTTATTACAAGTCAATACCACAGAGTTAATTATATTTCCCCGCAAAGTTCTTCAGTGAAACTGTTTTGGTACCTAAAGAGGTGTGGCGCAGCAGCCAGGGCAAATGACTCCAGAACCCAGGGGGGCTGACAGTTCAGTCCCTGGTGCAGGCGGCAGATCAGCTAAACACCATGTGACTCTGGGTAATAGCTCGCTTAATCTTGCCGGCGGCCCCCAGCGCCTTGACACCTTCGGGTTATTGTTTGCGCTTTACAAATACTGGACATTTACATAATGGGGTACACTTACTATCCTAGAAAATTAATGCGTCATTTGTATAACTGGACTAGGTATGCAAGTACATCTGTGCATTTTGCAAAACATAATGGTATTATGCATAGCTGGAATCCAGGTTTGAAATAATGGTTATGTGTGAGGGTGCAAATTGCAGAAGCATAAATGATGCAAGGCATATCACACCACACCATAGGATAATGGTGAGAAAACCCCTTTTTGCAAAATGAGAGGAAGAAAACCAGGAACTCAACTAAAAGTATTCTGGATGTATAAAACTAGAGTAACAATGGCAGGACTGAACTCAATAGAATTGAGTACTCACATGACTTCAAATTTGGAGTAGTAAGAGTTAAGTTAGCAAACAAATCCTTAATTCAGTATATAGGTACGCTAGGAAGAGCTAACAGAAGGTTAGCGTGAGTATTATATAGTAATGCCAGTTAATATATAACCCTTCTGGCTCACACCTCTACTATTATCATCCATGCAGTGGTCTTCAGCCAACTGAAACCTAGGCTTCTTACACTCGCATAAGACCTGGTATGGTTCTTGTCCATCACCCAATACTGTACCAGCCTATAAACCACTTATCACCAACTGATCAGGGATGGAACGGATGAGATCTGTTACATATAGCTGTCCAATCAGAGGGCGCAATTCTAGTCGAACACTACAGGTATCAACTAGTTACACACCATCATCACTTGTTTACATCGCACAAAAACATTCAACTACAATATGATAGTAACAAAGCCCATCCCGGCAATTCTCTACACCTCTTCTCTCTCAAACAAGGTCTGCTCAGGACCAAACATTTTAGACAAAATGTCAGGTTGGACCCGGTGCAGTAACCTGTTAAGTAAACTATCATCATAAGAAATGCCATAAAGGGAATTGCAGAGCTGCCAGCTTACTGAAAACCATAAACTGTGCATATATACATGCACCCCGCTGCACCCAAAACACAATAAAAGTGCCTGAGTAATCATCGCACACAACATGGAAACATTTCGCAAGCACAGGATAAAACCTTCAGCACCCACAGAAAGGTAGTAAGCACTATATAAATTAGAGTGAGCATAATTTACATAATTCATGCTGATGCAGCAGAATTACCCACAAACTCTGCAAGATAACACGGAATTACGAGGGAAGAGTCATTTTGCATTTAGCACTATGTTCTTAGCACGAAAATGCCCCCACTTGTTCAAAATGGACAGGAAGGTGTATTTTACTCTAAGAAATAGCGCTAAATGCTAGAGAACATGAACAGATATCGCTAGCAGCCACTCACGCTTGCTAACTGTGTACCTGGGGTATGCTTTTTCCCCCCAACTTACTCCCTGAATTTAGCACCATTTTCTTAGCTCAAAAAGAACCCTCAGGTAAGAAATGGACGTGACGATGCATTTTGTGCTAACAAATGGTGCTAAATGCAATAGAATACAAATAACTGGCTGCTGCTTGTGCTTGCTAGATGTACTTCCTCGGACTCCCCCCCCACCCCCCCACCCCAAATTAATCTTGACTACGCGAGCAGGCATAATCACTTTGTTAACCGTAATTTGCATCAAAGAGTAAAACCGAATTACAGAATTACTCTGGCATAATTGAAATTCTGCCCAGGCATAGTATAAATGCTGCAATACAATGATGTATGGGCAGTGCACAGTTCAATAAGACTGCCTCGGCTGCCTTTCCTATTAGAAGGGACATATGTGAGGGGGGCCAGCTTTCACCGCTTGTTTGCCCTAGCCGCCATAAATGGATATACCAAAGATGCATTAATGCAGATTTTTGAGTGGAGTCCAAAATTAAAAAGTTACTTATCTGCAGTAATAATCTTTCTGGTAGATACTATATCAATCTGCAGATTCCTCATCTGTAGACTAACCCCAGGTATCAGACTGGATGTAGAAAACCTCAAACCTCGCACATCACCAGTAGAAGCGGGCTTAGCATTGACTCCAGAAGTGGCTTCAGATCACATCACCAAAGCTATATAGTGCCCACAGAAATGTAACTACATCAGTTTCAGTCCAAATTTCCTCCGCGGCAAGCAGACTTACTGATAGAAAAGTGCAGTGCCTAAATATATGTATATTTGGGATCTTATTAAGATTTCCCTAGAACTAGCCATCAAATGGGGAGGCAGTTGGGTTAGTGAGGAATCTGCAGGTAGATAGGAGTATCCACCAGAAAGATAGTTACTGAGGTTAATAAACATTTTCTTCTGATTAATACTTCTACATGTAGACTCAAGCCTGGTCCCTCCTTGAGCTTTCTTCATGGTCAAAGCATAGCAGGTCTTTATGCAGAGGGTGATTCATCTAGAAATAATGGCTTTCTTAACAGCTTTACCTTTCATGGAATCACTCCACCGTATGAAGAGCTAGTCACCCAGTCTCAATTCCTCGGTGCAGTCCCAGTAGTAAGTAGTTGACAACCCAGCCTAGGATCCAACCTATGGAACCACTTCTCCACTTTTCTGGGATAGATCTTCAAAATAGTGATGGTGTGACTGAAGTGGAAGTTATCACCTTAGGCAGAAAAACAGCCCTAGTTCTCAACATCAATGTATCCAGATTAAAAAAAAAACTGAAAGGGGGGGGCGTGGCTTGGCGGGCGATGATGGCGGTCGTAGCTTGGTAGAGCTCCCGCCGGCCCGGATTTACTTTTGGCACTTATCCTGGCCCCCGAGCCCGCAGAAGGTCCCTGACTAGTGTTACCGATTCCGGAGCGTGTCCTGTTCTCTCCGGTGTCGGGATCCCGCGATTCTGTCATCACCGGGACCCTGAGGCGCCGACGGCGGAGTGTAGCCTGGTGGCTAGCCGGGAGCCGGGGACCTCGATTTTGGTGACGCCGAGTGGCGGCTGTTGGAGCGCGGCTGAGGGAGCCATCTGTGGTGCGGACCCCGGACGTCCCCGCAGCGCTCGGACCCTGAGCCCGTGGTTGGTGCCTGGCGAGCGCCGCTGGTCCGTGAGTGGGCCCTGTTCTTTCCGGTGCCGGGATTTGGCGGCTCCATCCCCTCTAGGACCCTGTGGCGCCGACGGCGATCTGCGGCCTGGCAGCTGGCCGTGGGCCGGGGACCTCGAGTTTCGGGCAGCCGGGAGGCGGCTGTGGGCGCGCTGCTGTGTGCGGCGTCAGCGGCGCAGACTTTGGCTGAACTTTGCTTTATCGGTGGCCTGAGCACTGCGGAGGTGCCCTGCCTCCTCTGGATCCTGGGGGTGCCTGTGGGAGACGTGGCATTGTGGGGGCCTGTCTGGCCCGGTGAGGTCGGGCCCCGTGTGTCTTGCCACTGGACTCGCATTGACCTGCCGCACTTCGTACACAGGCACTAGACCCGACGGCCAGAGGCATCCTGCGCTTATTGTGGTGGACTCGCTGCCCCGGGCCTGCTGAACCTACCTGCCCCGTCCAGCGTGCAGATCCGCTGTGTCCGTGAGCGGCCATGACTAGGGGTGGTGGAGGGGGCCCGCCTAAGCAGGGCCCTATGGACAGGTTCGCCGGGCCCAGTGGCGGCGCCGGGGCATCTGGCGGCGGTGGCGGATCGGGGCCGGACAACGCTGCAATCCTGGCGGCCATTACCCAATCCCGGGACATGCTGGACGCCAAAATTGGGGCAGTGGGAGCGGATGTTACATTGCTTCGCCAGGACCTCCGGAACGCAGTGGCGCGGATCACTGAGACTGAATCTCGAGTCTCGGTGACCGAAACGGACATTGGCGCCCTAAAGAAAAGAATGGCGGAGGTGGAGTGTGTCCAGAAGACGCTTGCGGCCCGCGTGGAGGATGCCGAAGGGCGCGCACGGAGAAATAACCTCCGCTTCATTGGCTTTCCGGAGCGGTGTGAGAAAGATGGCATGGAGCGTTTCCTAACTCACTGGCTGGAGAGCTGGGTCCCTGAGGGGACACTGTCGGCGTGCTTTGTGATTGAACGGGCGCACAGGGCCCTGGCTCAACGGCCGCCTGAGGGGGAGCGTCCTCGGCCGGTCATTGCTCGGCTGCTGAACTATCATGACCGCGACGCCATACTGCGGGAGGCGAGGAACAAGGGCTCGCTTACATATGAGAATCATGCCATAATGATCTTCCCGGACTACACGAAAATGGTTCAGCAGCAGCGACAATCCTTTGTGGCCGCCAAGGCTAAGTTGCGAGGCCTGAAGCTTCAATACTCTCTCCTGTACCCGGCCCGCCTGCGGGTGGTACACCAGTCCCGGACGCACTTCTTCGATACACCGGAGGAGGTTTTTCGTTGGACCGATGAGGCGGTGCGGCTCCGGCCGCATGCCCAGCCGGGGCTGGATCCTGGTGGGTCCCAGAGATCATCGCCGGAGCGGACGGACCGCACCAACCGGAAAGGACGACATCGAAGGTCCAGATCTAAGAAGCGGTCAGCATCCGCCAGTGCGACGCAGACGAACGGCACACTTGACTCTGAACACTCTGATGCTGGCAGTTGAACCCTGGCGGTGCCTGGACGTTGGTGTTGCACGAAATGGACCGACTGGTGAGACTGTTCCGTGTGACTCTGTCTGAGCTTATCTGGATGCTTCTAAGACACTCTGAGGCTCTGGGTTGAGCCACTGCGGGGCTCGGGTGGCGGCTTCTATGGGCCTTAGACCCTCACGAGTAGTGGGTGTTGTTGGGGGGGTGGTGAGTGTGTGTTGATGGGGGTGTTGGGATCCATTGGTATGGTGGGCCCTGGGTTCTCTGTTCTGGACCCGGGTCTCTCCATGCCGCAACAGATACTTCACTGTTTTCTGAGGTATTGGGGTTGGGGGTGTGGGGTGCAAGGGGGGGTTGTCTTGTTGTTGGGGTTTGGGGTGGCTCGGGCCGGGGGTGGCCTGGTGGGCGTTGGGGTACTGGGTGTTTGGGTTGGGAGGGTGGGACCGCACGTGTCTTTGGCTTTTGATTTTGTTGCTTTGTGGGGTGCGCCAGGGTGGGGCGGAGGGCTGCATACTGGACACTGTATTGATCATGGCTGATACTACGACTGTACCTCCTCAAAAGACCCTGCGTGTGGTGACGTGGAATGTGAGGGGTATTCTGGACAAAATTAAGCGTGGGGCTGTGCTGCGTTGGGGGAAAAGGGAGATGGTGGATGTGCTGCTGCTTCAGGAGACTCACATGCTGGGCTCTAAGGCCCTTAGCCTCCAGAGGTTCGGGTTTCAACAGGTGTACCATGCGGGTTTCACGAGGGGCTCGCGGGGGGGTGGCTATCCTAGTACACCGCAGGGTGGCTTATGTGCATGAAAAGCAGTGGATTGATCCTCAGGGCCGGTATATCTTCATCAAAGGCCGGCTGGGTACCGAACAGGTGGTCTTTGGTAGCGTGTATGCCCCCCCCCCTCTGCAGTGGGCCCTGTCTGAGCGGCTATTCGCGCTATGGGATGAGATTCCGGAGGTCCTAACCATGGTGGGGGGTGATTGGAACGAGGTTATGGATGTGGGCCTGGATCGCCTGAGGCGGGTGCCTGTGGTGTC
Source organism: Lissotriton vulgaris (assembly GCF_964263255.1). Lineage (NCBI taxonomy): Eukaryota > Metazoa > Chordata > Amphibia > Caudata > Salamandridae > Lissotriton > Lissotriton vulgaris. The sequence goes on from NC_141693.1 coordinate 297,515,128, forward strand.
GGATCCCCCCCCTACTGCTGCTCCCACCAAATTGTGTGCTACTGTGAGTGGCCTGGGCTGGGTTGATGTATGGCGGCACTTTCATCCTGCTGTGCGTGAATTCACATATGTGTCAGCGGTGCATGGGTCCTTCTCGAGACTAGATTATCTGTTTGTGCCGGGTGCCTGTCTGAGTCGGGTTAGGGATTCTGTTATACTCCCCAGAGGTCTGTCTGATCATTCCCCCGTTCTAGCTACCATGACCCTCCCCTCCACGAGACAGCCGTTTCGGTGGCGGATGTCATCTTGGCAGTTGCAGCGGCCCGAGTATGTGCATCACCTGCGTGAGGCGATTGATCATTTCTGGCGCGAGAACTTGGTTGGGGATGTGGATGCAATGGTGGTGTGGGAGGCGCTGAAACCCACGCTTCGGGGCATTGATATAGCTTGGTGCGTGGCTGCTCGGCGGAAACATCGGGAGGCTATTGTGACCGCCGCGGCTCGCGTGGAGGAGCTGGAGCAGCAAGGTCGACTTGGGAGCGACGAAGGCATTGTGAGGCAGCTCTTGCAGGCCCAGCAGGCGTACGCCTCTGTCCTCTATGAGGAAGCCCGAGAGGCGTGGCTCGCCACGCGCAGCAGGGTGTATCAGTGGGGCGACAAGTCCTGTACTATGCTGCATAGGTTGTGCCAGGCGACCTTCCAGCCCCTGGTGTTGCCGGGCCTTACTGCAGATGACGGCTCGGTCATGACCGACCCAGAATTGCTGGCGGCTAGCTTTGCCCGTTATTACGAGGCGCAATACGCCCCCCGGGATCACTTGGAGACGGTTGAGATATCCACGTATCTTGACGATCTGCTACCGCAGGCCGTCCCTGATGAGACCAGAACCGCACTGGACGCCCCGCTTACGGCTGAGGAACTCGGGGAGGCCCTTGGTCAACTGAATACGGGTAAGGCGCCCGGCCCGAGTGGCTACCCGAGTGAATTCTACAAAAAGTTTCACGTCCAGCTGGGGCCCCACTATCGCTGCGCCCTGGAGGCGGCACGGGATCGGGGAGAGCTGCCACCAGATTGGCGTCATGCTGAAATCGTGGTATTTTTGAAGCCGGGCAGAGCGCCTGACAGGCATGACTCATACAGGCCGATTTCCCTTCTTAACATCGAGGCCAAGGTTCTGGCTAAGGCCTTGGCAAACCGCCTCCTGCCCCACATTGCAGACCTAGTCCACCCCGGTCAGGCTGGTTTCATGCCTCGCAGGGCCACTCGGCATAATATTCGACGGGCGCAGGCAGCGGTGGATGCCATGGGTGCTAGAGATGAACAGGCGGCACTCCTCCTGGCGGACATGGACCGGGCCTTTGATTCGGTGAGCTGGGCATATCTGTTCACTCTGTTGGCCCGCCTCAACCTGGGGCCAGTCTTCTTGTCGTACGTTCGTCTCCTTTACACCAACGTGACGGCCTCGGTCCGTGTGGCCGGTGCTACCTCTGGGCGCTTCCACATAGGTCGCGGTACTCGGCAGGGTTGCCCGCTATCCCCATACCTGTTTGCCCTCGCCATGGAGCCTCTGGCGTCGCGGATACGTGCGGACGCCCGGTTGCGTGGTTTCGTTTGGAATGAGGATCTGGTGGATAGGATTGCACTGTATGCGGATGACGTCCTCCTCTTCCTTACGGATCTACGGCGATCGGGTCCCCGGGTTCTGGAGATCATGCGGGAGTTTGGCGAGGTCTCGGGCCTTCATCTTAACCTGAATAAATCGACCCTGTGGGTGCTGGGTGGCGGAGTGGTTGCTGACCCCTGGGCTGCTGAGTTGCGAGTGGCGTCAGATGGCCTAAAATATCTGGGCGTCTTTCTCTCAGAGTCGCGGCCCGTGGCCTGGGCGCGTGGAGTCTTACCGGCGTGGGAACGGGTCCAGGCCGATGTCAAGACATGGTCTAGAATGCCGCTCACCATCTTCGGGAGATCGGCCATCTTCAAGATGGTGGTGCTTCCACGGCTCCTGTACCAAATCCAGAACTTCCCATACCCCATTGGCCTGGAATGGTTCCGTCAGGTTAACTCAGGGTTGGGCCGCTTCCTGTGGAATGGCGGTGCGGCTAGGGTGGCTTTGAAGACGTGCTTTCTGTCCACATACTGTGGTGGCCTGGCCACCTCGGACCTCCTCTCTTACTATCAGGCTTCCCAATTGCTGGTCCTTAATGAATGGTGGTACGGGGATAGGGGAGATCCGGCTTATGCCCTGGAACGGTTGCTCATGGGCGACCGCACGCTTCACACCATTCTTTACTCCGCTCGCCTACGCCGTGCATTGCCATCGGTCACCGGAGTGGTCTTTGCGGTGTGGCGACAGTCACTACGTCGCATGGGTTGGTGGGGCAAGTTGACGGCTGAGACGCCGCTCTGGCATAATGGTCTGCTCCCGGAGCTGGCGGCCCTGACCGGGTTTGAGGGCTGGGAGGCCATTGGGATTACGCAACTGGGCCAGGTCATGTTAGGCACCACCCTCAAATCCTTCGAGGAGCTCCGTACAGAGTTCCAAATGCCTCAGTCCCAGTTCTTCCGCTACCTCCAGCTGCGGCATGCCCTCACCCCGAGCATCGCCGGTCTCGACTCCCTGCCGGAATTTAGCCCAGTAGAGGCCAAGGTGTTTATGGGGGACCTGGGGGACAGGAAGGTCTCTAGGATTTACCAGACGCTTGTTATACATTGCTCCTCCACCCTACACTCCCTTCGGGAGGCGTGGGAAATGGACGTGGGCCCCCTTGACGAGGACGATTGGAGGGAGGCGCTGGAATCCCCACGTGGAACCGCCATTGCAATCCGGCTCCGGCTAATTCAGTTCAAATATTTGCATCGTGCTTATTATACACGTGAACGGTTGTGGAAGGCTGGGCTGATTGCATCTTCGGAATGCCTGCGCTGTGGGGTGGTGCCTGCCTCTCTGGTGCATACGGTGTGGTCGTGTGGCCGGTTGACTGGGTTCTGGAGAGGTGTGTGGAGTTGTCTGGCTGAGGTCCTGGGCTGGGATCTTCCCCGTACTCACCGGCTGGGCCTCTTGCATATCATGGAAGGGATTGGAGGCAATGTTTATAAGCGCCACTTGTTGCTCTTGGGGCTAGTCGTGGCTAAACGAGACCTGGCCCGAGCATGGAAGTCGGTGAGGGCTCCCCCCCTGTCTGCGTGGAAGGCTGGGCTGGATTACTTCATGGGTCTGGAGAAACCGATCTTTGAAGCGAGGGGTTGCCCGCGCAAACACTACAAAATTTGGAAGCGTTGGGCCGACTATCGTGGTCTGTCCCTGGACCCCCCCGGCGGAGCAGGAGGAGGACATTTGATTACAGTGACAATTTTGGCCTGAAGCGGCAACGCCCTGGTGGCATTACACCCACATATTTCTTTTTCCCTGTTGCTTTATATACACGTGCGGTAGGGGGGGTGGGGGGAGGTTTTCAGAGCGAGGGGGGGGGGGGGGTAGCGTTGTGGGTTTGGGTAAGGTGTTGGGGAATTTCTATATTGAGCCTCTTCTGAATCAACCCTGTCATTTGCTGCCTATGTGATTGCTATATTGATATTGTTGTGGTGTTCTTGGTGTGTGGAGATGCCACATTCTTGATGATCATTTGCTCAATAAAATTGGTTGTGAAAAAAAAAACTGAAAGGGGGGATGTGAGCTAAGGGCCTAGTAAAACTGCTTTGAAGGTCAACATCCTGTAGGAACAACTATGTAAAAGCCCAAACAAAGTTCCCATGAGAAAAGTTAACACCAAACTAAGGCCCCACATGGAACAACAAAGGGGTTGGAGGACACAGATTGGCCAAGCCTTTCAGAAAATGCATCACAATTGGGGATTTGAATAGCAACAGTTCAGATAGCTCAGCTAGATATCCTTCAACAGTACCAATTTTACCCCACCCTCCACTCTGCAAGCAAACATGCAAACTATTAGCAGGTAGACAACATGGACCGTAAGGGATCTATGTTATCTGTGCACCACGCAATAAAGTTACTTCATCTGCCAAAGTAAGCCTGAAGATGACGCCAACACCCTCCTTTAGTAGCTGAGAGGAACTCAATTGTCCTTGCTCAATCTCCAGTCATGAAGGTGGAGCCCACGGAGATTGGGTGCAGTACCATCCCTTCTGTGAGAGCAGGTCCGGTCTGAATGGCAGCTTGAGTAGGGGACAAGTGGAGAAGTGCAGGTGGTTTTTATACCATACCCTCTTTGGACAAACCAAAGCGATGAGAACGTCTTGGGTCTAGTTTTGGCATATCTTCTTCAGACCTAAAACTCGACAATTTCATTTAAATTGAAACCCGTCCCCATAACAAATAGTGGATGGCACTAAACCGCAAGCATTGATCGATGAGGTGAACAGGTCCAAATGTGGTGTGCCTCCCCGGGCAAAGGAAGAAGTTGTCCCTCGTGATTGGCAGGATAATGCCACCTCAGGCTGTCTGCTTAGACCGAGACCCTGCTAATTAGCAGTTAAGCAGATCACTTGCCGTGTGCCCAAAACCACAGCCTCAATGTCTCCAGAGGAGGTGGGACCCCTACTCTCCCTTACTTATTGACATACTGTCATGTCTGTCAAGAACTGGACGTACCAACCCTCGATAGAGGGAAGGAAGGCCTTGAGCGCTAGCTGAATCACCCACACTTCCAGCAAATTGATGTAGAGAACCTGTTCATCCGGAGACCAGAGGCCTCTATCTCCAGATCCTCCTGGTGAGGTCCCCACCCAAAGGTGGAGGCATCTGTCACTACTGCAGTCACAGTTGGGTGGAGGGGTTGCGAGAGGATTGAAGCCGATTGCATGGCTGAGATTTACCTTGTACCCACCACATACCACATCTGTCAATGCTGGAGATCATGGTGGAGTCAGACAGGTCTCCCCCATACTGCAGCCATTGCTTGGGCGGGCACCATTGCAGGGCCTTCATGTGCCAAATTAGGTGCATGACCAGGAGAATGCAGAAAGCTAGCAAACCTAGGAAACTCAGGACAGAAACTCTTGCCCTGTAGAGAGGGTTTGGAATGTGACAATCCTCTGAGGTAGAGGAAAGGCAAGGGAAGAGAGTTGTCTAGTACTGAACCTATAAACTGGGTTAATTGGAAGAGCCTCAGGAGAGATTTGGGCTTGTTGATCGAATAGCCCAGGTTGAATAGTAAGGATACAGTTGAATATCGATGGCACAGCAACCTCTGGTGGCCGGCTTTGATTTGCTAGTGGTTCAGGTACGGGAAAATGGGGATGCCCACCCTACTGAGGTGAACCACAACCACTGCCATCACCTTGGGTGAGGCTTGAGGTGCTGATGTTAAGCCTAAGATGTGAACTGCAAGCTGGTAACATGTGTAACCGACAGCAAAGTGCAAATACTTCTGATACAATCGCAGGACGAGATGTACAAATTCACATCCTGCAGGTTGCGTAACACCACCCTATCTCCAGCTTTCAATGCCTACAACACCCAAGCTAGGGTTAGTATCTTGCAGTTTTCCCTTTTTGAAGAAGTTGAACTCCTTTTGGTCAAATGATAGGATGCAGACCACTCTCCTCCTTAGGCAAAAGCACAAGGCACTTCTTGCCCTTTTTCATGCTCAGGCACGAACGACACAGCTCCTTGTTGCAGGTGTGCCATAACATCTTGCTGGAGGATGGCAAGGTGGTCCGGGGTGGAGAGTAAGAAAGGGGTGAAATGAGTGGTGGAGTCTGAAGGTAAAGAGTATAACATCTTTCCACTATTGAAGCACCCACTGGTCCAAAGGAATGACCTTCCAGGCTGGCGGAAAGGAGGGCAATTGTCATCCCACATGCTTCGAATGTAGTTGAGGAAGAGATCCAAGACTGCTTTACTGGAGGATAAGGGGGAGGAAGGGGAGGCTTGCTGATGGGATCCACAACTTTTACCTCTTGCTCTGCATTGTCAGACCATCAGGTTCTGGGGCTATTGCATTTGTGCCCCATAGGGTTGCCTCTGCCAAAAGGAGAATCTTCTGGGGAATCCCTGCAAGTAGCACAAACTCCTAGTCTCTTTGGGGCTGTAGCTGTTGACTATCCAAGGAGCAGGCAGTTGCCTTGCAGGTCTTAAACCTTTCTAAGTGTCATCCGCTTTGCTCCCAAATACATTTTCATGGCAAGGGAAAATCCAGCAAAACCGATTGTATATATGATGAAAAACAGGAGGTTGACCCAGCAATGGAAGAGGATTGAGACTGAAGTACCCATTGCTTAATCTGATAAGACTTTATATGCCTAGAAGCGTTGAGACTATCATGCAGGGCTTCCTGAAAATGTGCAGCATCTCATCAGGAACATATGGCACCATCAGTTGGGCATGTTCCACAGGATACATACGGAATGGGCTGACCGGTAATTCGTGTTTAGGGACTTTAGGTACATCCTCCCAGCTGAAAATATATTCTTCTCCCAGGCTTCTAGCTCCTTGAATTCAGTCACAGGGGAATTAGGAAAATCTCTACTCAGAGGTCTGGATGCCTGAACTACCAGGCGCTCCGGGGAATAGTGAGGGGAGAAATGATTGGTTATCAGGAGTAGGATGATAGCACCAGCTACCAGTCTATTTACTGCAGGTGTAGAGGACAGCTTCTCCCAGGCTATGAAACAGGTTACACCACAGCATCATTAAAATGCAGCAAGGGCTCTGATGAGGGGTTCAATGGCAGAATGGCCTCAGTTAAGATATTTGCTTTTACATCCATCGAGGACAACTGTAGGTCCGAAACCACAGCTGCTTTCTTGATTACAGAATGTAAAGACTGGAACTCTGAGGTAGGGGGTTCAACAGGGAATTTGATGCCCAGTTCTATGGAAGTGCCCAGGACACTCCTGGGATCTCATAGAAGTCTTTGTCCCATCATCCTGGGGTACAGTTCCAAGGGGACAGAATCTGTGCCAAAGAGAATCATGGATCCTTGTATAATCCTCCTCAAAAAGCCTTTGCACCTCCCTTCTTGATCTCTTGAGTTGGATCAGCAGTCTGAGGGGGTGGAGTTGGCTGTTTCGCTGTTGGCGGGCTCGCATAGCTAAGCAATGGTGGAGCTAGTGATGCCAGTCCCATGCTGAATGGCACTATTGGCATAAAAATAGGGGGGTAGAAAGATGTTCCTGGTCCATGGGGTGCAGTTGAAAACTGCAAGGTCCTGGCAAAAATGGCATAAAAAAAACACTACTGGGTCCATTCCAGGTGCCATGAAGTCTGGAAAGGAGGGTGCAGAAGGATCCAGCTGGAACCACACCGCTTGCATTGGAAAACAATGTAGAGCGCTGCTCACAGGCTGGGTCTGGCTCAGGCACAGGCATGGTGCCACCCCAAGCGGTACCAGATGGATCCACCATTACTAATTTCGGGTCGGAGGAATATCCTGGTGGAGCTAGAGGTCGCCTGGGGGACTTACCTCTTCCAGAGTTTTTCTTGTGCTTGCTATGCTTTTTCCTTTCAGTTCCTGACAAACGGAGGGAAGGAGACCTGGAAAGAGATCTTGATAGTCAACTACTCTGCGTGTGCTCACTAGACCGCTTTGACTCATTCCTTGCTTGCTTTCTGGTGCATACCAAGGTAAGATTCACAGGAGTAGGAATAATGTTCTGATCCTAGGCATCAAACACACCCGGAATGTGAGAAGATGATGGACATCTGCCCCTTGCAATCCTTCCAACACTTAGTCAGAACATTTTGAAGGAGACATGGCACTGCACTCGATTACATTTCCCTAAAGAGAGAATGTGTCCCAAATCAATTTCAAAGGCACCGAAAAGAAGGGAATTGATGTAACGCCAGGCTGTGCGCTATAGTGCTTCGGTGATGTCATAGGACGCCATTTCTGGCATCGATGCAGATTCAGCACCCTCTACCAGCGACATGAAAGCTTTTACATTTCCAGATTCAGCCTGACACCATGGGTTACTCAGAAAAGAACAAGCTTTATTCGATTTTATGCTTGTAAAATCACAAAAGCAGACAACAAAACGCAACATCTTAAATAAAAAGCTTATTTGTGAACATACAGCAAAGGCAATTAATATAAAAAAGAAATCTTGATTAGATCAACGCCTCACGGATTTAAGTTCATCACTGAATTTCGAAAACACATTCCCGTGTGACATTTAAATCGAAATAGTCTTTCTGATTGTCAGAGTACCTTTTAAAAAACAAGCAATTGCATTGGTAAAACATTCATAGTCTAAAAAGTGCAACAATAAAAACGCTGGTCAGCATTGGGTCCACACTCCTATTCTTAAAATTGGCTGAATCCACCTCCTTCTTTGCATTTTATCAAATTTGCAGAATAAAACCATGTGCATTGATGATTGCTGGGACTAATAATCACATGGACATTGATGATTGCTGGGACTAATAATCACATGAACAACAGCATTGCTCGTTCGACCAATTCTTTACTTCGTGAAAACTTATCAACAATAAAAATTCCCAAATCTAAAACGGGTTAGAACATATCTATCATACCCACTTAGATTATACTGCATATAAGGCTGTACAGTGTAGGTAGTTTAAATCAATTGGTGCCGTTGTACTGTTGGTTTATTTGCTTCTAAAAACAATCTGTTCGTCTCCAGGTGAGTCATACAAATTCTTTTGAACTCCTTCCTGGAGACAGAGTTTATGGATTCGGGGGAATTATTGTAATCTGGGTGCCCAAGGTCATGCATGACGTTTTTTATATATTTTAACCAGGCGATCTTAGTAACCTGGTCCAACTTCATGCTATCTCTAGAGATATCACGGAAAATACCAGTTCTGGTGGAAGTTCAGATCCCATGCCATAATAGAGCGGGCTGAGCTTTAATAATGTCGGAGAAGAAAACAAGTTCCTTACCGGTAACTTCGGTTCTCCGGTATTGGAAACTTTTTAGATTCCCTTGCTTGTATCATTCCCAATCGTCAGAATGGGAGTGCCCGGTATACATAAAATAGCAATAGAAACCATTACCAAAACAGAACCTAGGCCTAGGCCCATTCTTTTTTTGCAACCTATCCACATCTTTTTGTAAAAGAGACCCAAAAAAAAAATGAACCACCAGATTAGCTCACCCCTTAGAACCCTCCTGAGAGGAGTTCAGAACCTCAGATGTTCGTAGCCGTTGTGTAACCACACCACTGAAAATGGAAGAGGCTGAGCTTTCCCAGTGGGGTGGGTTGCATGGGAATCTATGAAAATTACCAATACTGGAGAACGAAAGTTACAGGTAAGTAACTTGCTTTCTTACTCCAGTATTTGAACTTTCATAGATTTCCATGCTTGTATCAGAGTAGCTAGCAGTTATGAGCACATTTTTGGAACCATGACCATTATAAGAACAAAGCGATAGCATATTCACCATTATGACAATTTCAATGGTCAATAACATACTTAGAAACTTTAGAAAATATAAACACATGAGATTCAAAAATGTGCAAGATCTGAAACAGTAAAATGGAAGGAGGGATGAAAGGGAAAGCTCACCACTACTGAAAGACGTTGCTCAGGACTGCCAGGCCGACTGCACTCTGCGTTGCAGAATCCAGACAGTAATGCCTTGTAAACGTATGGGTACTGCTTCAGGTCGCCACCCTTTAGATCTCTCAGACAGGAACTCCGGCAAAGAGGGCTGTCGAAGAAGAAATCACCCTCGTGGAATGAGCACAGACCCGGGGCTTTCCCGCTGCTCTGTGACAATACTGGATAGCGCTGGTAATCCAATGAGCAATCCCCTGCTTGGAAAGGGGAAAGCCCTTAAGAGGGACATTAAAGGACACAAATAGTTGGGAAGAATTCCTGAAGTCCTTAGTAAGTTGGAGATATAACTTTAAGCACCCCTGGATGTCCAGTGAGTGAAGTGCCTTTTCTGCCGGAGTAGCAAGTTGAGTGAAAAAAAGTTTTGAGTATAACCGGCTCCTTCAAATGAAAGTCTGAAGGTACTTTCGGTATGAACTTTTGGTTGGACACAGTACCACGGTTTCATTTTTGAACTGGAGAAAGGGTTCCTGAATGGTGAGAACCTGCAATTCTACCACTCGTCTAGCTGAAGTCAAAGCTAGTAGAAGAGCTACCTTCCAGGAGAGGAATTTCAACTCCGCCCTGTGAATAGGTTCGAAAGGAGGCTTCAAGAGTTGGGCGAAAAACAAGTTAAGATGCCAAAGAGGAGGAGGCTTGACTGGAGGGAAAACTCTGAAAAGGCCCTTGAGAAACTGCTTAATTATCTTTGCCGACCATGGGGAAGGACCTGAAGACGTGCGTCTGAAGCGAGAGTTGGCTGCAAGATGCACCTTAGTGGAAGAGTGAGCCAGTCTCGATTTTGCCAATGACAAAATATATGGAAGACTTAAAAGGATGGACACCGTTTTGCTGGCACCAAATGCAGAAACGATTCCACTTCAACTTGTATGTCTTGTTGGTAATTGGGGCTCTTGCCTGAGAAAGCACTTCTCTACATTCTGTTGCAAGAGTCAGACTAAGAAATTCTCGCTGCTCAGGAGCCAAGCCGAGAGCTGCAGAGACTGCGGATCCGGACACCACACTTGGCCCTGCCCTGGGACATTGTCAGCAGCGAAGGAATCTGCTGCAGCGGAAGGTCCAAGGAGAGAAGGTGCAGTTCAGTGAACCAAAACTGTTGGGGCCATGCAGGAGCTATCAGAATCATCTTGCAGGGCCCTGCTTTAAGCTTCCTATGAAGTCTGGGGATCAGACAAAGGGGGTAAAAGCATAAACAAATGTGCCTGACCAGGCCATCGAAAGCGCATTCCCCAACGAACTCAGATGGTGAAGCCTGCTTGCGTAAAATCAGCCTTTTCTGTTCTCCAGCGTGGCAGAGAGATCTATGGAAGGCCTGCCCCATCGGCGAAAGGCCTTCTGTAGAGTGGTCCAGTTCCCACTCGTGGCTGACCGACTTCAGTTTGCTAAGCGTGTATGCTGCTTTGTTGAGAAAACCTGGAAGGAGCTCCGCCTGGAGTGACACTACCTGCTGGATTTCCTATTCCCAGATTGTCTGGGCTTCTTGTGAGAACAGTCGAGATCTGGTGCCTCCTTCCTGGTTTATATAATGCATGGCCGTCGTATTGTCTGTACGTATTACCAGCCAGACTGCTGTATCCGTGGAAGAAAAGCCTGCAAGACCAGGCGAATTGCTCTGAGCTCCAGCAGATTGATATGTAGAAGACGATGCGGAGGTAGCCAACGCCTACTTACATGAAGGTCTTGTAATACTGCTCCCCAGCCCTCTAGCAAGGCGTCTGTAGTTATTATGTGAGGAGCAGGGGCGATCCTGAGCAATGTTTCCCTTGCTCGTCCACCATGATGCAGCGTCCCTCATGGCCATGGTAACTGAGATCTTGTCATCGAAGGATTCGTCGACTTGAAGCCACTGCAAGTCCAACTCCTCCTGGAGTGGACACATCTACAACCTGCAGTGAGGAATCAGAGGTATGCAAGAGGAAATGGACCCCAGAAGGGACTTGTAGAGGCGAACTGAAAGTGATTGTCTTTTTGAAAACCGAGAGGCCATGGTCATCAGCTTTTCTTGCCTCTCCAGGGTCGGGAAATCTTTGTTTATGGACGTGTCCAGAATGGCTCCCAGAAATCTGGCTGTTCTAGATGGACAGAGAGCAGACTTTTCTCTGTTGAGAGTTAGTCCGAGATTGTCGAACAGGCGTGTGCATGCTATGACGGATTCTGTGCTGCCTGACTTGTAGAAGCTTTCAGTAACCAGTCGTCCAGGTAACGGAAGTCCTGATTAGTTTTGTTTGCAAAGAAACCTCCTAAGAGCTGGATGTATGGGTTCGTGAAAATAAGCGTCATCTAGATCCAATGTGGCCATGTAATCCCCTGAGTTGAGAAGACGAAGGATGTCCTGTAGAGAAACCATCCGAGATGATTGATGAGATAGGTGTTGAGCTCCCTCAGATATAGAATAGGGCGCCACTTTTTTAAAGTCTTCCGGACCAGGAAGAACTGAGAGTAGAATCCCTCTCCCTGCTGAGAGATAGGGACCGGTTCTATCGCTCCTTTGAGGAGCATTTGATGGACCTCTAACCGTATAAGACGGAGATGTTTTGATACAGTGGCGCGAAGGGGCTTAGAAGGTGGTACTTTGACAAACTCCAGTGTATGGCCGCATTGAATAATCTTCAGCACCCAATGGTCCGATGTTATTCATTGCCAGTTGGCGAGGTTATGTGATATTCTGCCTCCCACTGATGTTACAGGAGGGCCAGAAGTAAGAGCAAGCAAGCCGCCATTGACGCTTCGAGAAGTCCCTTCCCTGGGGGTCCTTGTCTTCCTCGGTTAGACAATCGAGAGAAATAAGAGGATTGATTTTGCTGCTGGTTATAACCGGCCGGTAAGATTGTGAATTCGATGCATATGAGTAATACTGTTGTTGCTGGTACCATCCTCTATATGTGGCATTACTTTTCCCTCTGGCCCCAAGAAAGGTGAGCTTGCAGGACTGCAGAGTCCCTAAGTATTTTGCTGTCTCTGTCTTTTTTGATGTCCTGGAGCGCATCATCAATATGTTTTCCAGAGTGTTCTTCACCATCTAAGGGAAAATCCAGGATCTTGTTCTGGACCAAGGCAAGGTAAAACTGGAATCACCATAGCAGGATTCTAAATCACTTTTAACCCCTCACCCCAGATGTGACCAACTATAAGGATAGAGCGGACCGTTTTCCTGTAAGGCTCCTTGAAGTTTAGAGGAAGTATTCAGACTTCTCCAGGTGTATGGGCAGCTCAAACCTCATTGAGGCCCTATCCATCAAATTATGGAACTCCCTATGTCCGCAGATGGGGGAATCAACAGGTGAGGGTGCAGGAGAAGCCAGGTCAAGAATGACAGTCATCCCACTCGATCAGTATCTGGAATGGCTCCAGTGCCCTGGTCTCGATCAGAGGTGTCATCGTAAACGAGAGACAACAGGTGGTGCGTCTTGAGCCCTTCGTATTGGTTGAGATGTCAGCAATTGGGGGGTAGCAGGCTAAGCTCGAGGGACAGCCGTACCTGGTACCACCGCTGGAACTGAAGGTTGCATCGCAAATCTTCTTCTACTCCACCAGCATAGATTGCAAATCCTCTAGTAAGGAGGAAGGCATGGAAAGAATGCTGCTGCTCTCTGTAAACCTCCTCCGACCTCCGAGCCTGTGTCCTGACACTTGACGTGTAATTGCGAAGGGCTAGTCGCATATGCAAAAGGACCATCTTCTTCAGAGTCCTGTTCTTCCAGAAGAAGTGCTGGAGGTAGAGGAATTACCCTCCTGAAGATGTCAAATCAGGCGTAATTTGGCGCTTTTTAAGAGAAATTGTAATTTTTTCCACCATCGACGAGGTACTCGACGGGGCCGTCAACGAGGTGAGAATCGTCGACACAGCCGTTGTCAAGACAGTCTACACCCCAGCCATCGTCGTAGCAGTCGTCACCTTCGTCGCATGGTCAGCACCATGGACAACGACACAGGCACCAGCGGCGACAAACTAGTCGACGCAGAACTCTGCAATAGTCCAGGAGACAATGAAATCACAGTCAACGAACCCGTTGACGGAGCCATAGATTAAACAGAAGATTGGGACTGTACCTTTGATGCTTTTGCCGACTGAGTCGTTGACAGCGTCGTCGACGAGGGAGCTTTTTTCATTGATTTCACATCAGAAGAGTAAAGAGGGCTTTTGAAAAGTCTTTGTAGCCGCAGGAGGAGAAGATGGATGAACAGAGCTGGATTTCCTCTCAGACATCACTCCCTTAGACAGTCCTTCCCTCGCCTTTACACCTCGGTGAGGAGTTTCGCCAGGACTACGTCCTTCAGACCTATTAGAGGTCTTTATTAAGGCCTTACCAGGACGTTCCTCAGAAGGTGAAGGGGAGACTCTACCCCTTTTTGCAGACCTTCTGGAAGATGTGGCAGAGGCTGAGTCACTATCACTGGAAACTGGTTCTTTCCTTGACTTAAGCTTCTGGAGCCAGGTCAAAAGACATCCTTCGCGGTCTCTTAAGTGTTTTTGTTGAAAAAGTGCAGCATATTTTACAGTCTGCTGCCTTGTGGTCTGGATACAGTCAGTAAATAAAATCCTTGTGCTTGTCCTCCACATACAACCTCTTCTTAGCACAAGTTGCACAGGGTTTAAAAGAGAGCTTGCTTCTCCTTATCAGATATCTTGACACGAGGTCCAAGAAGGTCTTGAAGAAAAACTGGTGAAAAAACTGTAAATTTAATGATAATAGGCAAAAAACTGAGCAGAACTCAGTGGAGACTCCCTAGCATAACGTGCAGTAGAAAATCTAAGGTTCTGAGCTTCTCTCAAGACGGTTCTAATGGGTGAGACTAATCTGATTGGTTGTTCATTTTTGTTGGTCTCTTTTACAAAAAGGTGGATAGGTTTCAAAACAAGAATAGGCCTAGGTTCTGTTTTGGTAACAACGGGGAATTATACAAGCATGGGAATCTATGAAAGTTCCTATACTGGAGTAACACCTAGTTCACTGACAATTATAAACAGAGGTGCTAGCCGGACTCGCCAAAAGGAACTTCAAAAAGGCATTTTCAACTTTCTGAATAAGTTAAGAAACTTGAAATCCCCACACACCTGCCCCATAGGTAGCTATACTCATACATTTAGCTTGGTTAATCTGAAGGAGCAGGGCTGGTGGCCTTCTACCCAATGTTTTTGCGAAGTTGGCCACTGCTGCCGTCGATTTCATGAAAAGCAAACTCCTACTTTTAACAGCCTGATACCAAGACTCATAAGAATCAAATAAAATACCTAGATATGAAAATGTCTTGGTAGATTCCACCCTGCTACCCCCCATGGACATGCACCTACATTTCAGGTTTCCCTTCCTGCACTTCATTATATAGGTTTTTGTTGCATTTAATTTCAAGCCAAGATTGTCCATATATGCAGTATAGGTGGAGAGTGCCTTTTGTACACCCAATTTTGTACGGGCCATCAGCACCGCATCGCCCGCATACAAAAGTGTGGCTAGAGGGCATTTATTAATTTGTGGCGCTTCCTGCACCTTTTCCACCATTACTTATTCCAGGGCATTTGTATATAATAAAAATAAAAACGGTGCCAGGACGCAGCCCTGTCTAACCCACCCTTTCCACGGTAAACGGTGCAGTGCATTCTCCCCTGATTTCATAGCGGACCCTAGCTGTCGCCCCACAATACAGCTGCCTCAGAAACAGGACCAACAGGGATCCCCCCCTCCCCCCCCCCCCGTGATTGGTGATAGTGGTCTTCTAAACCCTAACATAGATAGTCGAGAGGGCCCCAAATAGCATATCGTCCTGGTTATTAGCAAGGGAAACTGGGACAATATGGGTAGCCGCTAGCTCTCTGAGACTGGTGCCATTTTCCTGAATGGTTAGTAAATCAATCTCGTCTAGTGTTTGGAGTGGCGCAAATCTATTGCATGAGTCTATGTTGTAAGTACGTTGTTCAGAACCAGGCACTGCCAAACGATTTACTTTTTGCCCTATACAATAAGATGGCTGGTAAAAATAACCCAAAGGTAGGACATTAATGCCGGCATATTATGTATTCTTGTCCCCGGCTCATCAAAAGATTTCTTCCACTAATTGTGGAGAGTTAAACGTAAGAACACAGCCCCCCTGGAACGTTTTCCTATCATTGCCCAGCCAACCAATTCTCCTAACCATTTTAAATTCATTGAACAATATGTTGGCCAGCCCTGTATTGGTCCCCAGCCAATGTAATGCCTTATTTCGTTGGGAAACCCAGGTTTCATTTTCTCTCGGATGCAAGCTTGGAACATTTGCCTACATAACTGTACATGGTGGCGGCTGGTGGTAAGTTCAGGTGATTTAAGCTGTCTGGCGTCTCCACATGAGGAGAAAGGATGAATAGGGCTATATTGGATGGCACAGGAAAATGTCCCACCGCAGTGCTATCTTTATTCCTTTCGTACGCTAGTTTACCTGTTGGTCCACATCTGTTTTGGAGGGCGTGGCACTGCTTTTTAATCTATGCTGGGTAGACTCAAAGTTTCCCACTTTTAGCAGTTGTTTTCGGGTGTTTAATTTTAGAGACTTAGGTTCATGGGGGTTTATCTGAGTTTAGCACGTAGCAGTCTTAGGACTTAGGATTTTCTCAGGATTACGTGGTCTTTTTGAAGGGGGCTGAGTTTCCAACTCCAGGTCACTACCAGATATATAATAGGAAATATACTGAGTACACCCATTTTGAGATAACCCTCCCTCAGAAGACCAGTGGTACCAGTCCGCATATCCTCAGCTTCCATTCCTTTTTCTTTAACTAGTGCCCCCAAAGATTCCAAGTTCAAAGTCTCTTTGACCGTGGAAATTTGCTTTTCGATGGCTCCCATGGCCCCTGTAAGAAAGTTAAGTAAAGTCAATCGAGCCGCCCCCTTGGCCTTGCTCGGTAGTTGTAATGATTGACAGGTTGTTATCTTTCTTTTGCCCACCCTTCGTCCTGTGTTTTACTTCAAATTTTAGTACTGCAAAATAGGATTCCTCATCCTGATTATTAATAGGGAGACAGCACGCAAACACGAATTCAATAGTGTGAGTTTCAGGTGTTTAACAGCTCCCCGGAGTCAGTGCTCAGCCACCGTACTAATAGTTTTACAAACAGTAATAGATTTGGACTTACTTTTACAAGTGAGGAATTTGCAGGTACAAGTATCCATCAGCATCAGTCATCAATTTATGTAGATGACTTGCCTTTTTATGATCCCCCAAGGAGATGGCACAAAGACTAATGGAGAGGCTAAACATTTTTATGATGAGCCTGGGCATGGCATACGCTGCTGTGATGCATGCAGGGTTGGAGTATGGCTTTGAAGTCCCGCCCACTCTTCGCCCATATTTTTAACTCCACGGTGGAGCTGTGCTCATGACGAGCTGGGCTCGTCATAACGGCTGCGCTCCGCCCACGCACAATTGATTCCCCACCTGTGCGGGCGAATTATTCCGTGGGCGGAGTCGCGACTAGCCCAGCTCGTCATGAGCACAGCTCCACTGTGACTCATGTCGAGCTGGGCTGGTCACGAGCACCGCGCTCACCCCCCCACCCCCACCGTGGGGGAATTACCCCCGCAGCGAAGGGGTTAATAGACTTGTGTCATTGTCTTTTGTAAACGCAGGCATCGAGTCGTTATTAGGCTTGTACCTCCTTGGTACCGCCTTCCCTGCATTTCTTAACTCCCATAACAACTGGACATTTTACTTGTCTTGTTGCACGGTCTGCTTTATCTTGGCTGTACAGAAAGGGGGTGGTGATGAACAGAGTGTCTGAATTAAGCAGACCACTCTTACCCAGTCCAAAGATCAGGGCTTGATCCATCACCGTTATTTATCTCACTGCCCCATCCCAGCTCAGAACCTGGCTATATGCAAATTAGTCTGTCCCTGGCCCAGTGCATCATGGGAACAGGGCAGACCAAACTACCAAGCCAATTCTTCACCAGAAAGGAGACAAGCTACCGGGGACCGGTTTCTGGCATTTCAGCCTCTTCGGCCCGGCTTGCTTGAATCCTGATGGAGCAGTGAGAAAGGGACTCATGTCTGAGTATACCCTGCCACACCTATAGTGGCCAAAAACGATACAGAAAGGGGGTGGTGATGAACAGAGTGTCTGAATTAAGCAGACCACTCTTACCCAGTCCAAAGATCAGGGCTTGATCCATCACCGTTATTTATCTCACTGCCCCATCCCAGCTCAGAACCTGGCTATATGCAAATTAGTCTGTCCCTGGCCCAGTGCATCATGGGAACAGGGCAGACCAAACTACCAAGCCAATTCTTCACCAGAAAGGAGTAAGCTACCGGGGACCGGTTTCTGGCATTTCAGCCTCTTCGGCCCGGCTTGCTTGAATCCTGATGGAGCAGTGAGAAAGGGACTCATGTCTGAGTATACCCTGCCACACCTATAGTGGCCAAAAACGATACAGAAAGGGGGTGGTGATGAACAGAGTGTCTGAATTAAGCAGACCACTCTTACCCAGTCCAAAGATCAGGGCTTGATCCATCACCGTTATTTATCTCACTGCCCCATCCCAGCTCAGAACCTGGCTATATGCAAATTAGTCTGTCCCTGGCCCAGTGCATCATGGGAACAGGGCAGACCAAACTACCAAGCCAATTCTTCACCAGAAAGGAGACAAGCTACCGGGGACCGGTTTCTGGCATTTCAGCCTCTTCGGCCCGGCTTGCTTGAATCCTGATGGAGCAGTGAGAAAGGGACTCATGTCTGAGTATACCCTGCCACACCTATAGTGGCCAAAAACGATACAGAAAGGGGGTGGTGATGAACAGAGTGTCTGAATTAAGCAGACCACTCTTACCCAGTCCAAAGATCAGGGCTTGATCCATCACCGTTATTTATCTCACTGCCCCATCCCAGCTCAGAACCTGGCTATATGCAAATTAGTCTGTCCCTGGCCCAGTGCATCATGGGAACAGGGCAGACCAAACTACCAAGCCAATTCTTCACCAGAAAGGAGACAAGCTACCGGGGACCGGTTTCTGGCATTTCAGCCTCTTCGGCCCGGCTTGCTTGAATCCTGATGGAGCAGTGAGAAAGGGACTCATGTCTGAGTATACCCTGCCACACCTATAGTGGCCAAAAACGATACAGAAAGGGGGTGGTGATGAACAGAGTGTCTGAATTAAGCAGACCACTCTTACCCAGTCCAAAGATCAGGGCTTGATCCATCACCGTTATTTATCTCACTGCCCCATCCCAGCTCAGAACCTGGCTATATGCAAATTAGTCTGTCCCTGGCCCAGTGCATCATGGGAACAGGGCAGACCAAACTACCAAGCCAATTCTTCACCAGAAAGGAGACAAGCTACCGGGGACCGGTTTCTGGCATTTCAGCCTCTTCGGCCCGGCTTGCTTGAATCCTGATGGAGCAGTGAGAAAGGGACTCATGTCTGAGTATACCCTGCCACACCTATAGTGGCCAAAAACGATACAGAAAGGGGGTGGTGATGAACAGAGTGTCTGAATTAAGCAGACCACTCTTACCCAGTCCAAAGATCAGGGCTTGATCCATCACCGTTATTTATCTCACTGCCCCATCCCAGCTCAGAACCTGGCTATATGCAAATTAGTCTGTCCCTGGCCCAGTGCATCATGGGAACAGGGCAGACCAAACTACCAAGCCAATTCTTCACCAGAAAGGAGACAAGCTACCGGGGACCGGTTTCTGGCATTTCAGCCTCTTCGGCCCGGCTTGCTTGAATCCTGATGGAGCAGTGAGAAAGGGACTCATGTCTGAGTATACCCTGCCACACCTATAGTGGCCAAAAACGATACAGAAAGGGGGTGGTGATGAACAGAGTGTCTGAATTAAGCAGACCACTCTTACCCAGTCCAAAGATCAGGGCTTGATCCATCACCGTTATTTATCTCACTGCCCCATCCCAGCTCAGAACCTGGCTATATGCAAATTAGTCTGTCCCTGGCCCAGTGCATCATGGGAACAGGGCAGACCAAACTACCAAGCCAATTCTTCACCAGAAAGGAGACAAGCTACCGGGGACCGGTTTCTGGCATTTCAGCCTCTTATCTTGGCTGTAAGCACTATTTTGTTTAACGATTTGCCCCTATACCACCCACTACGTCGCAGTACACCGCCCGCTTTTATTATAGTTACTAATGAGGGTCCGCTTTAAGTATAGCGGCCGTGCTTTTTTTAAAAATTATTTTTTGTTTACTAGAGCTTATGGGACGCTTTCACATTCATGGAGGCCACGCCCCTTTCTTTAGACACAGCTTGTCTTAAGAAAGGGGCGCGGCCTCCATGAATGTGAAAGTGTCGCATGGGAGCTTGTAATTTGCAATGCAATAAGTCTCGCATGTGCGAGAGTTTATACTACTGCATTGCCAATAGCTCAAACTCTCGTAAATGTGAGAACTATTGCATTGCAAATGTTTGTTTGGTAAGGTTTCAGGTCAGATAGTGAATTGGAACAAATCAGTGATTTACAAGTGCGAATTGGGACCTTGTAACATACGGACAGACCGGTTTGTGTGAAGAGACAATGCTTTACATGTATTGGCATGCAGCTTGTGCTTGATCGAAAGTGAAATTGGGACCTTAATAAGAAATCCTTACGGGGGTAAGCGTAAGGGCCTGCAAGGCTGAGATTTTCAATCAAGGGGTGGGCGAGTTCAAAATGGTAAGTCTCTTATGGTGCTGCACTCTAAAATAATCCATATTAGATAGTAACCAGTTTCTTTTGCAGAATGAGCGATTATATTCACTTTTTTCCTTGTTGGCTATAGAGGTGCCTCGAGTTGCCCTTGAGAACTGTCTCAAGTTGACTTAGGGATGTGGCTATGGCAGGCCTGCACATCTTACAGTGGTGAATGACAACCCCTGTGGGCAACAGAATGACTTCCATGTTGAGAATATGACCTGTGTGACAATACTTACCAGATGCCCCCAAATGTTCCCCGTCACCATAGTAGTGCTTGGCCTTGGGCATAGGACTTTACAATGAATAGGCTGTGAGGGGAAGCTAAGGAAACTCCAATGCTCTATATTATGTGAATGGTCAAATTGAATCATTGCCAAGCTTCCTACCCTGGGACTTAAGAGGTAAATCAAAATTAGTTAAAAATCGCGCTCAAATGCCTGTTGAATTCTTCAATGATTTGGCCACTATGAATTGCCCACCTTCCAGACCTTTAGTTCCACCATGTGCTAGATGATTATCAAGATGCCCTCTGTGACATCAGGCCTCACAGCCAAACTACGCACTGACTGAACTGGTACGAAAAGGGGTGTTGGGACACTTCTAGTTTGTTGGCTTGTATGCACCGGGATAAGACAAGTGAAGTGGAGGGAAGCAAAATATAGTCTGTAGGGAGGTTGTGATGTAAGTCAGGTTGAACCTAGTTCAGTTCATACATTTACACAGCATATATTACATGCAACAGAAATTGTGAAAAAGGAGGGTAAATTATTAATTAAAATAAGTTTGTTATAGGTAAATAGAGATTTAGCAGAGCACCCAAGGTAGCCTATGGGTAGCAGACAGATGTTCAACGGCAAAAACATCCATATATCACACTCACGGAGGTCTTTAGGAGCATGTCAGCATCGAATGCCCTGGTAGGATCACTTTCGTATCAGGGTAGAATCTTATGTGCCTGGCACCACTCTTTGTGTAGGCTGCCAAATGCATCTCAGATTTGCAAACGTTTGTTTGTGCTACTGTTCCTTTAGTGGCTGTGGTAGCCATTGCTGGTGCTCTGTGATATTCTGGGTGTCACGTGTTATTTTATACCAAAATACCAATACCCATCATAAGTACATAAACACAATGCGCTACACCCCCTACCTCCCTGCTCCCCCTTAATCCAATAAACCACTGGGGGCCTTCGGCTGCAATCTAAACTCCTACGGGGCATCAATTACCATAAGGAAAGCCTAACCCTGACTGATGTCCAAAGATCCACAAAAACGCACATATGATACAGACCGGACATTAAGCATTTCTCATCTGGCTGCCAAGATGGTCAACAACCTATTTTTTGACAGTCATCCCTATCAGTGGGCCATCCCAGACTCATAACCAATCCTCAGTTGGCTCTGGTTACACAAACCACAGAGACCAGTGGTCAGCATTCGGAGACAATTTGTCCCTCTGTGAATATAAACAGATGGCCCAGTGTTGAGCTCTTCAAAACCATCTCCTCACTCTCAGCAATGCTTTCATTGCTCAAAGCAACCCTTAGTCATGAAGAATCTACATTGCAGACATCCATAGCAGTTTGTTCCAACACCCTCAGAGCGGACTGCTCAAGACCCTTCCACTTACCTGCAGGCACCATTAATTGGTCTTACTACTCAACTCCTGCTTCACGTTTTTTGTTAGACTAAATATGAATGGTGATGCCTAAGATGACTAAATAAAATTTCCCGGAAAATTATCCCTTGGGTTCACTCAATATCTAAATATCAGACCTTCATTCACATTCCACTCAATAGTGATTAGTAGTACCAAGCAGCAGATATGCAATGGTTATCAATACAAGCACCTTTCAATCATAAAGAACCTGAAATCTCTATCACAATGTATAAATGTATTTAAATCATGTTGCAATTAAAATCCATTTAACAACATTAGCACATAGAAAAATATACACAATATACAAAAATACAATAAAGGAAGAGAGACTAAAGGCCCCGTGGTATTCAATCTAACACATCGGAATGTCAATTCAGAGGAATCTTTACAGAAAAGTCTGAATTATCAGAGATCCATCCTGACAAGTTGTTCCGTGAATTTAACTTGGAAAAGATTGCGTTGGCGCGTTTCGGTGTACGACTCTATATGCACCAATTTTATCAAGATTAGTGTTTCGTTATGTCTCTTTTCTCAATCAACATTTTTTGGTAAAACAGATCTAAAAAACAATCAAAAAAATATTACACATTGATTCCTAGACAACACTCACTACAGTGGTAAGCATTTTAAAGGACCTAGATCGCAATACAGATCGCAATGTTAATACATATTGCTACTTATTTGTATATATAATCTACATGTAAACAATAAGTGATGGTTAATCGTATGTCACAGGTTTACTGCACCTCGAGACGGCCGGCCGGAATCTCTTTGGGTCAGAAATTCACATGACATCCTTTCTTTCTTTCTTACAAAACCATTACATCAGATTCAGTGACTCCTAAACTTTCAGAAAGCCAACCTAATAAGAACTATCCTATACTCTCTAGGGCTAGGCTAAGCCTACGCTCCCACTCTTCCTTGGCATTCAACCCCTTTCTTACGATATCAAGTATGGATATGGCACCTTTTAAAACATCTCATGGTATGTGAACTGATGTGTATCTAGAGTGTGGAAAACATCATTAGGATGGTGAATGTATGCTATGGATTAATGTGGGTAAAATGGTTATAAACACAATCACGAAGATTGCACATTAAGCAAGTTGTGAGTGGGTGATTATCTAGGCATCATGTATAATGGGATGACGAATAACTTGTACCATATTATGAATTGTAATGAATTGTAGATCTATTTTTATTTAAAGTCTGTGAAATGTAATGAATTGTATATCTATTTTTAATTAAAGCCTTTAAGTCGATGTTTGCTATGGGGTGGCGTTGATATTGCATGCAATATAATGTGATATAGGACATAGCCTGATGATATTTTAGCAATGTAATGTAAATGATGGATAGAACCGGAGTATTGTCTAGGAATCAATGTGTAATATTGTTTTTATTGTTTCTTAGATCAGTTTTACCAAAAAATGTTGTTTGAGAAAAGAGACATAACGAAGCACTAGTCTTGAAAAGTGGTGCATATAGAGCACATACACCGAAACGCGGCAACGGAATCTTCTCCAAGTTAAATTCACAGAACAACTTGTCAGGATGGATCTCTGATAATTCAGACTTTTCTGTAAAGATTTCTGTGAATTGACATTCCGATCTGTTAGATTGAATACCACGGGGCCTTTAGTCTCTCTTCCTTCATTGTATTTTTGTATATTGTGTATATTTTTCTATGTGCTAATGTTTTTAAATGGATTTTAATTGCAACATGATTTAAATAAATTTACATATTGTGATAATAGAGATTTCAGGTTCCTTATGATTGAAAGGTGCTTGTATTGATAACCATTGTATATCTGCTGCTTGGTACTCCTGATCACTATAGAGTGGAGTGTGAATGAAGGTCTGATATTTAGATATTGAGTGAACCCAAGGGATAATTTTCTTTGATTCTTGTTGGTACCCTGTCCCTTGGATAGTTGGGCCATTCCCTTTTTCTTTTACATAAATAAAAGATCCCACTTGTGTGGAGCAGGTCAGGGGAAAGCTGCCAATCTGCTCCTTGGTTTGCCTGAAATGAAGGTGGGAAGAGGAAAGAGATAGGACTTGTAACCCCCAACAATCACAAGGTTGGATTTTATAGTAAATTTCTAAATAAAGTTTGCAAAATGTTATGAAAAACTAAAAGTTACAAGGGATTAATGTAAAGTTTGTATGCGACATTTTATATAACAAGGAAATTAATTTGATGTATGCTACATTTTTGTTTAGATCTGAAATACTCCAAATGAATAGTCTGATGAACAATAAATTCCATGTGAATCTATAAAGTGTCCCCGGTGTGTCAAAGGTCATACACACAGATTACCATGAAAGACTGATTCTTTACAAAGATTTAGACATTGGTCGAGTTCACTTTTTTATTGGATACATTTTCTTTCAAATTTATACCGTAATATACAGATATGAAATTCATTCTCCCATTGTCTTGTTTACCAATTACATTTCAGAGTTTCAAAACAGGAACATTACCCAAAAGAAAAAAACTACATGACAAATACTTAAATTAAAATAAATGTAAAAAGTTAAAGGAAACAATATTAATTATTTATTTGTATTTTCATAAGCGCACAGAAAATCCAAATTTCAATCCCACTCGTGCTAGCAGGATTTAAAATAACCTTGATTTTTATTTCTTTTAAATATGTAATTTCAATATACATCTCCACCTATGTACACTTTTGGATAACCACTTTTTTGTGATCACATACTTGAAAGGTAAAATGAACATCACTGAATTAAAATGTTAGCAAAATAACATTTTATGGTGGCGGAGGGGTTTGTAATGCCATTCACCGTTCCATATACTGTTGGTTGAGGCCTAAGAAAAAAGAAATTTGCTTTAATAAAAGCTAACAGTATGAAGAAAGTTTCTTCCACTTTTTTCTTCAAATTCTTGTAACAGTTCATCTATTTCATTGTCCATGTCATCCGTGTGTTGTATCTGTGGGAAGAAGAACAAAGGATGGCCAAGGTTATTGTCATAACAGGTAAGACTAAACCTGTGAGGCAAAGACGACCCACAGAACTAACATCTATAAGAAAAGATGGAGTAGACAGAAGAATGGCAACAATCTGAGAAAACACATGTTCTCTATGCAGTAAATGCTTAAACTGTATTCTTTTTCTATTATCAAGACTCTGAAACAAAATCATCTTATAAATGTATTTAATAGTGAACATTCTCACTGGTGGCTCAGACGATGACTTTCGCCTTACTTAGAGGAGGAGAGAACACTTAATTTCACATTTCACAAATGAATTAGAATACCTGTTAGCCACAACGAATCACAAAAAAAGCTTTTAAACTGCTCTTTGTGAGGGGTCCTAATGCAATGGTCTCCTCATGCAAAAATCATTGCTCCAGCATATGCTCTACCAGAAGTGCCAGTTCAAATCTCACTTTTTTAACTGCCAGGTATAGCTAGAGCACGGCAAAAGTTTATCAAAGGTATAGCTGGGTGGGTGTTGCAAAGTAGTGAGAGAAAGAGTCAAGAGTACCAGAACCAAAGTCACATTGATTTTCACTTATTCGGTTGTTCTCGATATCTCCATTGAAATGTTTCAGAACGTCATACCAAAGCATCAAAGTCTAGAAGTTAGATCACGTATGCCAAACCAGGTTTCAAAATTCCTGCCAAAGGCTGCACACCTCTGCAGGATGATGCTGTGTGAAGCATTGCTTACTAAAGTCATGTGAGGTAGCCCACACCAGGCTAGCTTTCAAATTTCTGCAAAGGGGCCATCCCTCTGAACAGCCAGTTATTCTGCCTTGACTCTGGTGCAATAACTGAGAAGACTGTTGAGAGGTTGAAGCACTCCCATATTCAAGCCTTTGGACATTCAAGAGACTATACTCCGAGCAATAACAACGTTCACTGGTTTATAACCTGTGGCAAAACACCATAGGCAGCGAGTAGACCAAACTTCCTTAAGTTAGCAACTGTTTCAAAGAAAGGTGCAAGAGGCTTACACACATCAAGGTTATGTTACACCTCCTCAGTCCGGGAGCTATTTCTGAGGGAATGCCGGAAGAATACTTTTCTGGTTAAGGAAAAAAACTCTGGAATAAAAGAGCAGTGTACCACTTACGCCCCATGGAAAACTAAATGTATGTTTTGTGGAATGAGTGCTGTGCACTTATCATACAAACTGAATATAGTGGGTAAAAGGGCTATTCACACCCGTACAGGTCATTGTAAGAAAATGCCCTGGGTTTAGAAGATTTGTGCATTTAAAAAAGCCAGGCCAAACTTCAGATGCCACGGTGGAGCAGAAGCCCTGATATTATGCACATGGAAAAAAAGACATTAAAATGTCTCAAATCCAACTCATCTTCTAAAATGAAAACTTCTCCAGGCCTTCTAAGATATACCAAGAGCGTTTGTAGGAGTCTACTTGGATGCCCAAATGTACTAGATGGCTGCAAATGTCCAAATCTAAAGGGCTGGTAAATGATTTGGGTTAGGACAATAGGTCTGGTATCAAACCTATAGAAATTTCCTCTTACACATACAGGAGTCTTTCCTGCCAGCATCATGGCAGTATTGCTGTGCAAAAGTTCGTTTTTAACACCGACACTTAAGTTCAACAATGGTAGTGAACAATAGGGGACCTGTCCCTCTTGTTGAACCAGGAAGTCCAGATCTTCACAACTCGACAGGTGTAAGATCTGACAACCAAAGCTGGTTCTGACCAAAATTTGGTACTGAAAATAGTTAAATTGCTATAATTACTGACATTTTCCACCAGCATTAGTCAAACGGGAAATGCCCGTTGACTGCCAAAGGAAATTCAGTAAAATTTTTATGGTCACATTTTTCAATTGAGAAGAAAAATATATTTGACAAAGAAAACATTACTGAGTATTCCTGAAGATGCTTCTATTTGCAACGAAAGCCCCTAGGAGCAGAACCACGCCACAATCAAAATAATGCAAGCACTACTGACATCGAAACTCTTTATGATGTCTATAAATACTTGAAGACTACGGCTTGGGCACACATAGGGAACAAAGGGAAATGGAGGAACCAGTGACCAAAATGTAATTGTCATGTCTCCATATAACATTACACCCAGCCGTGAGAGAAAATATAGATACAACTTTCAATCGCTGCACCACTCAGCCAAAGGTCCAAAGATCCTAAAATTAAATTAACAGAATGAGAATCCAGTAGAATTCTCACCTACCTACCTACATTCATTCATTTTATTACTATAACACTTCAAAAGAATTTTCAGGCTTCAATGGGCTAAAGAAATAAAATATACCTTCATTCAGTAACTTAGTTTGGCGGGGGACCAATAGGACACATCCAACCCCAAAGAAACTAAACTTTTACAGCTTGCCTTTCCTGTTTCTACTCTTGCGTAGTACGATATCCACTGCAAAAATTGTACTGTAGAGCCAAGCAGGAGCAAGCCTTACTAGCTCACAACATTGCAGACTAGGTTCATGATAGTTGGTATATTTTTCTTCATCATAACCAGAGCAACCCGACACTTCTGACAGGGCTTCTAGTTGAAATCCTGGTAGCCTTAACACTTCCGATGGGAGGGGGCACTAAAACACCACCTCCGTAAGAAATGCTTTCTGCTTCAGCTAGTTCTGAAACCCCCAGCCCCTTCAGCTAAGTCGCTTCAGGTGCATTCTCCAAAATTCTCAATTTTTGTCTCAAATTGCTCAAGTCATGTGAGCAACGCCTGACCTGGTCAGTCGCCCCCCCACCCCCCCCAGCTGCACCAGCCCTTGTGCCTGACCCTCGCTTTTGCCTCAGACCTGAGCGCCGTTTTTCCCTCGGCCCCCCCTGCCCACAGCCCGCTTTCCCGCCGCTGCTACCCCTGCGGCCCCGCCCCTGCGCCCATTCGCTTAACCCCTGTCCCCCCCCACCCCCCCCCCCACCTACTCCGCCCTCCCAGATACCCTTCAAATGGAGGCAGCTGCACAATCGCGCAGCGGACGGCGCGCCTAAGGCAAGCACGTCTGCGCCAGAACCCCAGGACCTCGCGAACGCCACGACACCAGAGTCCACTACAACGTCAGCAGCCTCCACACACTCAACGCCGGCCGAAACCACACCTGCTTCCAGGCTACCCCGAAACTGACCCACGGACCCGTCTCCTGTCGCACCTGCAGCTACACCTGCGACAGAACCACCAAACGTTCAAGGACTGTACCCAACCACCTCCGCTGCATACTCAACACCCGCTCTGCACGCAAACACGCCATCGAGCTCTGGGATCTGCTCGACACCTCCGCCCCAGACGTGGCCTTCCTGACCGAGACCTGGTGGAACAACTCCTCGGTGCCCAACACCGCCATAGCCATCCTGGACGGCTACAAGATCAACCGCAGGGATCGCGCCAACGGAACCGGAGAAGGAATAGCCATCGTCCACAAGTCCACCCTCAAGGTCGCCACCCACACAGACGACACCCTCAACACCGCCGAACACCTGCACTTCCTGATCCACACCGACCCCAACACCACCCTCAGAGGAACACTCATCTACAGACCCTCAGGACCCCAGGCCCAGTTCAGCGACTCCATCGCCGACCTCGCCAGCACCCACGCACTCGCCTCCACGGACTACATCCTCCTCAAGGATATGAACTTCCACCTCTAGAACAACGACGATGCCAACTCCGCCACCCTGATCGACAACCTCGGCCTCAGACAACTTGTCACCGCACCCACCCACGCAGCCGGCCACACGCTGGACCCTGTCTTCTCCACAGGCACCCACGTCGCCTTCAACCACACCACAGAACACCACTGGACCGGCCACCGATGCATCAATTTCACCTTCAAGAAACCAACCACGCACCACCGCACCTGCTGGAGCAAAGTCACCAAAGACCGGCTGATCACCACCCTCGTCCAGAACCCACCCACCAACCCAGACACCGCAGCTTACAACCTCAGAAAGTGGATCGACAACTGCGCCAACACCCTCGCCCCACTCAAAAAACTCTCCAACAACCACGCCAGCAAGAGAGCCACCTGGTTCACCGACGAACTTCAGACCTCCAAACGCGCTTGCCAGAAACTGGAGAAAATATAGCTCCACGAACGCACACCGACCAACCATGCAGCCCACAAGGACGCAACCCGAAGACATCACCACCTCATCAGATTAGCCAAGAGATCCTCCTTCAAAGACCGCTTGGATAACAACGCACACGACCGCAAAGAGCTCTTCAGCATCATAAGGGAACTCTCCAACCCCAGAGCCAACGCCATCCCACCCTCAAGATCTGTGCGACTCACTAGCCATCTTCTTCCGCCGCATGATCGCGGACATCCACGACAGCTTTAACACCACAACCGCCCCGACTACACCAGACCCCACCTCCCCTGTGAACAGCGCCATTCGCCTGACCTCCTGGTCCAACGTCAACGAGAGACGCAAGGTCATGAACTCCATTCAATCAGGATCACCGTCAGACCAGTGCCCACACCACATATTCAACAAAGTAGACGCAGCCATCGCACCCCAACTACGGAAGGTCATCAACTTCTCCTTCGAACAGCGACATTTCCGGAAAGCTGGAAACACGCCAAAATCAACACCCTCCTCAAGAAGCCCAAGGCAGACCCCAAGGACCTCAAGAACTTACGGCTCATCTCCCTGCTCCCATTCCCAGCAAAGGTCATCGAGAAAATCGTCAACAGACAGTTGGCCCGCCACCTGGAAGACAACAACATCTTGGACCCTTCCCAGTCCGGATTCAGACGAAACCACAGCACAGAGACAGCCCTCATCGCCGCCACAGACGAAATCAGGCAGAAACTAGACAACGGCAAAACATCAGCCCTCATCCTCCTGGACCTGTCGGCTGCCTTCGACACGGTCTGCCATCGCACTCTAAAGACACGCCTCTTAGAAGCTGGAATCCAAGGGAAGGCCCTTGACTTGACCACGTCCTTCCTCTCCAGCAGAACCCAGAGTGTCCGCCTCCCACCTTTCCGATCCGAAGCCACCGAAATCATCTGCGGAGTCCTCCAGGGCTCGTCCCTCAGCCCGACACTGTTCAACATCTACATGGCCCCCCTCGAACAAGTGGCCCGCCGTCACGACCTCCTCTTACGTCGACGACACCCAGCTCATCCTCTCCCTCACCAAGGACCCACCCACTGCCTAATCCAACCTCCACCAGGGAATGAAGGCCGTGGCCGACTGGATAAGGAACAGCTGTCTGAAGCTGAACTCGGACAAGACAGAGGTACTCATCCTCGGACCCACCCCCTCAGCCTGGGACGACACCTAGTGGCTGACCACACTTGGAGCAGCACCAACACCCACCGACCATGCACGCAACCTAGGATTCATCCTCAACTCCTCCCTCTCCATGACTAAACAGGTCAATCCCGTTTCCTCCTCCTGCTACAACACCCTCCGCATGCTCTGCAGGATCTACAAGTGGATCCCGACCGAAACAAGAAGAACTGTGACATAGGCCCTCTTCAGCAGCAGACTGGACTATGGCAACGTACTCTACGCAGGAATCCCAGCCAAACACCTACGACGACTACAACGCATCCAAAATGCCTCTGCCTGACTGATCGTCAACATCCCCCGCCGCAGCGACATCAGCCCCCACCTGAGACCTACACTGGCTCCCCGTCGACAAGAGGATCACCTTCAAGCTCCTCACCCACGCACACAAAGCACTCCACAACGCCGGACCAGCCTACCTGAACAGCAGACTCAGCTTCTACACCCCCACCAGTCAGCTCCGCTCCGCCAGCCTCACCCTGGCCGCTGTCCCCCGCATCCAACGAACAACCTCCGGCGGCAGATCCTTCTCCTACCTCACCGCCAAGACCTGGAACACCATACCTACCCACATACGGCAGACCCAAGACCTACTCACCTTCAGAAGACTCAGGGCCTGGCTCTTCGTGCAGTAGCAGCACCTTCTTCCCCTCAGCGCTTTGAGACCCTCACAGGTACGTAGCGCGCTCTACAAGCACTATGATTGATTGACAGTCCTTAGTATGGTGGAGCTTCTGAACTGGGTCATATCCCTCAATCAGATACTTAGATTTGCATCTCAAGGTCTCAACATCAGATGGCGTTCTCAGAATTGCTGCTTCATGAAGTCTAGTCCTGTCTGAGACTGTTTTCAATGAAGTTGAACCTTCAACTGGCAAAGGCACCTATGGCAAATACCAGGTCAAATAGTGTTTTCATGGCTTGTTTGGAGAATATGTTGTCACTATAACCTTAATAGCCTATGTCTGCTCATTTCAAGGAGAAAACAATCCTCTGACCATCTCCCACTATTCTCGGGGAAGCTGTACAACTGCAATGGCAGCCTGAATCATAGTGATGCAATGTGAAACACTTTTCCATATAAGCTTCAGTTTCTGCACGTTGTTTTTTGCACCTTTTGTTTGATCAGGGCTCCTAAGAGTAGTTTTAGCAACAACTTTTAATCTATGAACATGGTGGCAGAGTGCTTGGTACGGCTGACCATGTTAAAATTGATTACTGTGGTGCCCGTCGTGGGTGCCACAGGCAGTGCAGAGAGCTGTGACTATGTAAAAATCAAGGAAGACAGGAGTAGGAAATCATGCTGTGATATGCCAGCAGTAATGTCGGTAGGTGTCAGCAATTGATATGAACCAAGGTGCTCAACATTATTGAACACTCGCAGGAGCACTGAGGAGTTGGTGGAGCTGGGTAGTTGGGGGTGGGCAGAGCAGGTAAAATCCTTCCCGAGATTTGACCTGGCTGTGGTAGACCTCTGACAGCATCCAACTGCTGAGTGCACTTGGGACAGGGCTTTTTTACATGGGGGAAACGTTAGAAGGGATCACAAGTTGTCTGACTCATTCTTTCTTGGCTTTGGACGAAATCTTGACAAGCCACAATTCAGGACATATTTGAGATCATTTATATAAGGGTCTTCTTCTGAGTTGTTGCTTTTCCACACTGGGTGCAGACCTTGAAAAGACTTACTTCTTCTAATCTTATATTTTCAGAAAAATATTCATTTGAAAACTGCCATGCACTACATAGGGCGCTTGGACAAGGGTGGGACAGTCCATTACCCACCAGAGGCCAGGCCGAACAGCACCTCCCCTCCAGGCCCCATTGCATCATGACAAAGGACAGTAATAGATCAAAGGAAACTTTCCATTTCTCCCCATGCGGCAGTCAAATGTAAGAAACAAAGCTTGTACCGAACCCTGGGCGTAGTTCGCTTAGTAGCACTACGCGTAGCTACGCTTAGAGCACTTTGCACTAGGCAAGCTACGCGAACTGCGGAGTGCACTGTATGCTTGTCCGCACTGTGCATTCAGTGCAAACTGCATCTTGCACAGTGCAAGAGGTCGTTTTTTGCCCGATCGAGTAGATTTGTACTCGAACTGCAGCTTTCTCAAAGCAGACTGGTAGTTTCTCAACGCAAGCAGTTGCGAGCATACGAGACCACTCGCAATGAGAAACCGGGAGGTTTATTTTCCACGCTTGCGATCGGCAACTTTATGTTGCTGAACGCGAACGAGAAAAAAGTCTCGCCGGGATGTTATTTTGCTCGCTCGCCAACTTGATGTTGAGGACTGCAAGCAAAGAATTTTATTTTATTTATTTTCAGAGTTTTATATAGCGCGAACAAGATCTTCGCAGATATCAGAGCGCTTTACATAGAAGGGTACATGAGTGAACAAAGTCAAATAGGTGAATCAATAGATCATACAGTACAGAAGGGTACATGAGGGAACAAAGTCAAATAGGTAAATCAGTAGATCATACAGTACAAATAATACAAATAGGTGGCTGCAAAGCCAATCATGTGAGTGATAAGACAACTCATACAAATAAGTAAAGGGGTCAAGCAAGTAATACAGATCAGTGCAGGGTGTTAATAGGGTTCGAGATAGTAGATCAAGTGTATTTAGCCATAAGGATAGCTTTTACTTCTTTTTTAAAGAGTGTAGTGGAGGAGATAAGCCTGGTTTCGGGAGGGAGTGAGTTCCAAATCCTTGGCGCCATTCCTGAGAAGGAGCGCTTGTATGTTTTTTCCTTCCGGAATCTTCGAGGTTTCAGCAGAAGATTGTTTGTGCCTCTCGTGTTTCTGATTCCCCCAGAGATTGTCAATTTCTGAGCAAGGTAGCCGGGTGAGTTTAGGTGTACCGCCTTGTGTGTCATGCAAGCGATTTTCAGATGTATTCTGGCTTCAAAAGGCAGCCAATTCAGGGACTTCAAGTCAGGGGTAGTGTGGGAGTGCTTTTTTGACCCAGTGATGAGTCTCGCTGCAGCATTTAGAGACGCTTTTAGTGGTGCGGTTGTAGTTAGTGGGAGTCCGCAGAGGGCGGTGCTGCCGTATTCAATTCGTGGGATGACTAGTGCTTGTACCGCAGTTTGGAAGTCTTTGGCTGGGAGGTAGGGTTTAAGTTTCCTCAGAGTATTGATCTGGAAGTTCGCTCCCTTTGTTGCCTGGCTGATATGTTGCTGCATGCTGAGATTGGTGTCGAGTGTTATGCCTAAAGATTTTGCTGAGTCCACGATGGTGGGTTGGACATTGAGTGCGGTTAGGAGTTTAAGCCAATGTTGAGTGGTGGATATCTTCGCTGGAGGTGAGATCAGAAGGAACTCTGTTTTCAGGGCATTGAGTTTGAGGTGATTGTCGGCAAGCCAGGATTGGGTGCATCTGATCGTTGAGTTCAGGAGCAGGATGTCGTTGGGTGATTGTAATTTGAGGTAAAGTTGGGTGTCATCGGCGTACATGTGAAAGTGTACATTGGATGCTTGTAGCAAGGTGGTGAGAGGTTCCATGACTAGGTTGAACAAAGTTGGGGATAGAGAGGATCCTTGGGGGACGCCTAGCGTTACAGGTATTGGCGAGGACATCAGGTTGTTGCTCTTGAATTTCTGCGACCTGTTGTGCAGAAAGGAAGTGAACCATTTGAGGACAGTTCCAGATAAGCCCATTCTTGTGTTTAGTAGTTCTAGTAGATTCTCATGTTTAACGGTGTCGAATGCTGAGGAGAGATCAAGAAGGATGAGGAGGCAGGTGTCGTTTTGGTCTAGCATTTGAAGTGCGTCGTCAATTATGTGAGTCAGCAGTTTCTGTGCTGTGTCCTGCTCGGAAGCCTGACTGGTGAGGGTTGAGGAGATCGAATTGCTCAATGTGTTTAGTCAATTGTAGTTGTGCGCATTTTTCCAGCAGTTTGGCGAGAGTGGGGATATTGGTGATGGGACGGTAATTGTTGAGATCAGAGGGGTCGGCTGTTGGTTTCTTTAGTAGAGGTGTGACCTGACCAACCTTGAGGGAGTCAGGTATGTTTCCTTGTTGGAGAGAGCTGTTGATGATTTTAGTCCAGAGAGGGAGAAGCAAAGGGGTAAAGTCTTTTACTGCGAAGGCAGGGAGGGGGTCCGTGAGGTGATTGGATGGTTTCAGGGTGCTGAGTAATTTGCCAATTTCTTCTTCCGAGTATGTGTCAAAGGTTGACCATGTAGCATTGTTTTTTGGTTCAGCGGGTGCTAGGCATTTGGGTTTGGAGTAGAGGCTTGCGTCAATGAGGAGATCGCTTTTTATTTTGTCAGTTTTTTGGATAAAGAAAGCAGCGAAGTCTTCACAGGAGGGTGCCTCACGACCAGTGTTGAGTGGTTGTGGTTGTTCCTTGTATTGCGATTTGATTAGCTCAAACAGTTTTCTCGGGCGGTTTTTTGCTTGGTTAAGTTGGAGGCTGAAGAAGTCCGATTTTGAGCGTTTTATTTTCCTGAAGTAGGCGTTTCTCTTTTTCTTCAACTCCTTTAGGTGCATTGCGGAGGGGGCTGATCTCCAGGTCCGTTCTGCCATTCGCATGTCTCTTCTATCTTCGTTGAGACTCCCGTCGTACCATGGTTTGGAGATTTTAGTAGAGACTCTTTTTAGCTGCATAGGTGCAGCCTCATTAATTATAGAGGTCATAGTGTTGAGATAGTGGTCCGTCAGAGTTTGGACGTCCGAGGCGCCTGCAGGAGGGAGTAGGAGATTGCAACTGTTAGGGGGCAGAGAGCCTGGGTTGAGCTTTTTCGTGTCTCTTTTCCAGACTTTGGGCTTGGAGAGTTGCGCCGGGTTGACTTTGACTTTTTCGTTGATAAAGAATGTGATAATATGATGATCTGACCAGTCACAGGGTTGGATGGATTCGAGTTGGATAGAGTCCTCTTTGGAGATGATCAGGTCGATGGTAGAGCCTTTCACGTGGGTCGGGCTGTTGCATATTTGGGTGAGGTTAAGGGCATCGAGGAAATTTTTAAGACTATTTACCACCGCGTCGTTGTGGTCGTTCCAATGGAGGTTGAAGTCACCAAGGTATATTTGGGTGAGCTGGCGTCCAGAATTGGTTGAGATCATATCCATGATTTGTTGGGAAAAGGTGAGGTTGTCCCTGGGTGGGTGGTAGATGCTGTGAAGAGAGCATATCGGTTTGCCCTCACTAATAATGTCGAGGCAGATGTATTCCCAGGATGTTGGTGATGGTAGGGATGTGGAATTGACTTTCTGAACAGAGAGGTTGTTCCTGTTTATGCATGCGATTCCGCCACCTATTTGGCCTGTTCTGTCGAGCCTGATAATGTGGTAGTTGGGAGGAACCAGAATGTCCATTATGGGTGTCGAATATTCAGTTAGCCATGTTTCAGTCAGGATGATTAGGTCAAGGTCCCGCGATAAGAGGAGCTCAGCAATGGCTGCCGAGTGTTTCGTGGCCGATCTGCAGTTGAGAAGAGCGCACTTGAGACGGGGTGTGTAGAGGGTGTTAGATGGTTCTAGCAAGAGAGGGACTTTTCTAAGGTTATTGGGGATGGGTGGTCTAAGGGGATTTGGGTGTATCGTGGGAATTTTGCGGTGTGGGGTGCTAGTGTGAGTTTGGGGGACTGGGTCATAGGAGCGGAGAAGGGTGAGTGTGTCGAGGTCAGAAGAAGAGTTGTGGGTGCGGCGAGGGCGGTTGTTGCGATTAAGAGCTGGGATTGATGTGAGATTGGGGGATAGCTGGGTGCGAGAGTTATTCGGAGGGGTGGGGGACAAGTTTGGCGGGAGGTGTAGATGTGTGAGGGGTTGCAGGGGCGATGCGGGGGACGAGGGCAGTTGCTGCGCCTATGAGCAGGGATTGACGCCTGGTGTGGGGCGTGATGAGGGTGGGGGTCCGCCGGCGGAGTAGGAGACAATTTGGGAGGGGCAGTGGAGGAGGGTGGGCGGTGTATGGGGCGTGTGGAGAGTAGTTCTTTGATGGCGTGAATGTCTTCTTTGATCTGAGTGAGGGTGGCCGTGATGTATTCCATCGTAGGGTAGGTGGTGGGGGTGGGAGTGGCAGTCAGGGGTGAATGGCTAGCCAGGGGATTCGTGTGCAGGTGGGAGGGCGGGCTGGTGTTCGAGCAGGTCTGCGTTGTGTTGGTGTGCGGGATGGGGTTAGGGATGCGAGAAGTTTTGGACAGAAGGGGTGTGGATGAGGTAGGGAGGAAGTTGATGTTATGGGTGGGGGCATTGGTGGTAGGCGGGGGGACAAGGTGAAGGTTGGGAGACTGGTAGCCGTGGTGGGGGTGTAAGGAGGGTAGTGGGGGCTGAGAGTAGGAGGGGAAGTGGGATTGGAGATGGTCCTGTTGAGGGGAGGGGGAGTTAAGTTAGGAGAGGGGGTATGTTCTGCGAAGTTGGTTGGAGGGTAATGAGGACAGAGTGGGGGGGGATAAAGGGGGGGAATTGTCGGAATGCGTGTTGTTCTGGTGCTGGACTAAGTTAGGTGTGTTATGTGTGGGAACTGTGCTGTCAGCGGTGAGCGGGGTGTTAATGCCAGCTGTAGGTGTGATAGGAGTGTTGAGGGTATGTGTGGAGGTCCGCAATTTGGTAGAAGGGGCGGGGGAAAGAGCGGTGTATGAGGGGGAGTGATCCGTGTCTGTGACGGCGTGCTAAATTGGGGTAGTGGGGAAGTGGGTAGGGGATGGGAGGTCAGGGGTGGTAGGTGTGTCCCTGATTGAAGAGTATGTGGCTGTGAGGTCATGGTTGGTGGGACTGGGGGAGATATGAGTGTTTGTCCGTGACTTGGAAAGGTGTCCTTTGAAAGTGGGGAACATGTTGTCTAGCAGTTCCAGGTTCCTGTCTGTGGATTGTGATAGGACAATCCCGTTATTGTAAATAGTGATGGTGGCTCTGCCTGGAAAGACTTGGGATGGTGAGATGGTGAGAGTTTGGCTGTGAGCGGATTTTCTAGTGGAGGAGACGGTGAGTAGGGAGAACAACGCTTTTCTCCATTGAGCTCTGCGTGTAGTGTGGAAGATGATATCGGTGTTCAGGGATCCATTGACCGGTGAGAAGTAGGTGTCAGCAAAGGGCGTTTCCGAGTGTGACCTAAGGAAGGTTTGCACTAGGCAAGCTACGCGAACTGCGGAGTGCACTGTATGCTTGTCCACACTGTGCAATCAGTGCACTGCATCTTGCACAGTGCAAGAGGTCGTTTTTTGCCCGATCGAGTAGATTTGTACTCGAACTGCAGCTTTCTCAAAGCAGACTGGTAGTTTCTCAACGCAAGCAGTTGCGAGCATACGAGACCACTCGCAATGAGAAACCGGGAGGTTTATTTTCCACGCTTGCGATCGGCAACTTTATGTTGCTGAACGCAAACGAGAAAAAAGTCTCGCCGGGATGTTATTTTGCTCGCTCGCCAACTTGATGTTGAGGACTGCAAGCAAAGAATGCCCGCTACATGTTTTTGCACTGTGCTACGTGCAATTCCCTTAGCGTGTAGTTGCGCAAACTACACAAGCGTAGAGTAGTCCTACACCCAGGCCTACCCTACCATTTTGGACACAGTCTTGGTCCACACTATGCATGCCTTATACTGCAAACTAGCCATCACAAAGCAATGGCTATCCAATGCATTTAACTCTCCCACAATAGGCAGCAGACCCTTTTTGGTAAATGCAGAGGTAAATTGTAATGCATTATCCATGCTACACCCCATATTTACTATCAATGGTTGTTCATTCCTTGGAGTCGCACTGGTGGATAAACTGGTTGTAGGCCCTTTCACCAATATTAATTTCTATTTAAGAAAGAGTACCCTTCATTGAGCTATGCCTTAAATTTGATTTACCTTTCAACACCTCCCATTATCGTCTTAGTTTCATGTAAATAATTACTTGATACAGACAAGCCCGGTTAAGGGACACCCTCTGGATATTCTGTCCCAGAACTCAAACAGGGGAGTGTAAAACATCAGCACAGTCTCCAATCCTACTTATTACAAACCTAGTCTTTGACACGAAGGACAGTATTCTCTTGGTCAATTTTTACAATAATTTCAACCATTAGGCTTATTCTACCATTCCAAATCTTTCTGATTTGCTATTGAAACAGATTCCTTCAACAAGATCTCCTCTCGTTATTGATGCTTTTGTTATACTTGCCGCAATTTTAACTTAAAACTGAGTATGTACCACAGCCCTTTAGGCAGAAAATGGTCTTGACACTCAAAGATCACAACCTTTTCATAATTAAGACCAGGTAAGTGGAGTCTCTGATGGAAGCACTATACACTAAACTGTCTAATTTAGCATTTTTATTGACCTTTGGCATGTGCCCACTAACGAGAGAGAGTGAGGGTGTCAGGAGCACAATCATGTCTTTGTTTCATATAACCTTCGTGACCTCATCAGTATCGGTCATATTGAGGCACCCCCATTAAGTCACTATAATCCTATACTTCTTAAAAATCTGGCTTTAGTGCTCATAATGCAATACTATCAGCCTATACTAAGTACTGCCGATCAAGGGATGCATCTTAAATGGGACTCTTAACCTAGATGTCCTGCTCGACAAACTCATTCACCAGAATTTTTGCAAGGTTTTACTTTGTCTAGCTGAAACTTCCCCAGTTGTAAGCGCATTAGAAGCTTTTCAATGCATCTTTAGTTCAGTTACTACCTTGTTGACCTCTAGCAAGGTTTGTCATCTATCTGACAAGAGCCTTAGATGGGTTGATCATGCCTGTTCAAAGGCAAACTCATACCAGTATCTTGCTTAATTTAAGCAAGCTCCTTGACAAAGATGAGAATAGGAAGCTAAGAATACCGTTCAGATAGGTATTCAAAGTAGGAAAGCTACTATTCATAACAAGGCCTAGGAGAATCTCCACTTGGCCCACACTCCGCGCTTATTCTGGCAAGTTGTCAACAATCTCTTTTCCAAGATTGGACAGCTGCACACCTTTATTCACCATCCCAGTTTAAGAGGAGCACTTTGGTACTCTCAATGGTCTTTCCTTAAACTACTTATATGACACTATAAAATCGCTTGGTAAATTTGACTTAAATGAAGTTACTAAGTCAGTCCAGTATAGGCTCTCTGTGAAAGCTCGAAGCCCAGCAGGATTACAACCCAATCTCTTTAACTTAGACCTATGGGCTCCAATCATAAGTGCTAATCTTCGAGAACACCTCCCTGTGGAGCATCTCCTGGTGGTCTTCTGAACTAGGACCCTAACGAACTAGGACCCTCATCCACTCCGACAGACCATGCCCACAATCTTGGCATCAGCCTGGACAGCAAGCTCACCATGAAAAGCCGGATCAATGTAGTCTCCCCTGCCTGCTTCTTCACTCTTCGCATGCTCCATAAGATCTTCAAATGGCTCCCTGTCAACACTAGACTAACAGTCACTCAACCCTTGGTCAACAGCCGGCTGGACTACGGCAACTTACTCGATGAAGGAATCACTGCATACCTCCTGAAGAGAATGTAGACCATTCAGAACTCAGAGGCCAGACTCATCCTAGACCTCCCTAAACTGACTCATCACTCCCCACCTCAAGAAGCTACACTAGCTCCCCATTCAGAAGAGATACCAATTCAAGATACTGATCCAAAACAACAAAGCCCTAAACAAACAAGGCCAAAACATAATCCACCCACCACCGGAACGTCCACCAACCCTCCTCACATCTGCACTCTGCCTCCCTCACATCCCACATATCCGCCATAGCAACAGTGGGGGACACTCCATCTCCTACCTCACCACAAAGTCCTAGAACAACCTCCCCCTTCAGCTCCAAACCTCATCCTCTCAGCTGCAATTCAGAAATGGATTAAGATTTGGCTGTTCAACATGCAATTAGCCACACTTTATAAGTTCTGATTGATTGGAAATGTTTTAAAAGCTGCTAGTAACACTCAAAATTCCTGGATGGCATCAATCATCGTTGCAGTTAGTTGCTAGAAAAGGCAATTGGAGCAATCAGTTATTGCTACTACCAGGATGCTTTCAAATAGTCTTGGGTAAAAGTGTCAGGCAAAATAATTCTGGTCAAATTAGGTCTTGTGTTGCAGTCAACAATATTCTCACTGAAACTCAATATAGTTTCAGGTCTGTACTAGGTAGAGTTAAACAGTGCTTGAATCTAAAGCTTCTGATTGACAAATATACAGTCATGTCTAGTGAGACCATACATCTGACCATCAGGACATTAGCATGGACCCCGATTGTGTCAATGGGTCCACACTCCACCTCTTTATTTTATACAGCAAAGGGTGTGAGGGCAATTTGAAACCAGTAAATTAAGATGCGACCAAGGTACACAGTTTTGGTGGTCCCTCTTTTCACATATGCCAACAATGCAGCAATCATGGCTCATACAGCCATTGGTCTACAGCATCTTTTAGAGGGTGGTGGTGCGTATGGATAGTATAGTTTGAAAATAAAGAGGTCCCTTTTGTTTCACTCACTCTAGATCTTCCTACTAAAATAACATTTTCTAGAATCTTGTTTGAGCTCAATATATCCTTTCTCCCAGTCACACTTATCTAAACACTGAACACAGTTGTAGGTAAAGAGGTCTCATTCATTAAAATTATTTTTTATACAACATTCTCACTGTAATTCTTATAATGAAGCAAATACATTAATACATATAGAGAAACAATACAAATAAACTTAATACAACAATAAAATTAAGTATACACATCCAGAAATAAGTTAAAGACCAATATCAAAGTTCTTACACATTCAAATCACAAGTTGCGACGCAGTGTTTCGGTAGATACAACTTGATAAACCCCAACTTCTTCAAGACCAGATATTTACAAAAGAAGTTTAAATCATCTTAGGTCATTATGGATCCACTAATTTAGAATAGGTTTAATTCGCACTTCTGCTTGTTATTGGCTAGAAGTAAACTCCTCCAATGGGCTTTAACGGGAAATCCCTTGGTAGGGTACTAGTATTTCGTTCCACATAAAATCATTGTTAGGTTTGTTGCATCATGGCAGGCCACTTTCAGAAATGCTTTATACCACAGCGGTTTGGGAGCAATTCATCAGTCTTCCCTCACGTTTTCTAGATTTTTTTAATGCCCGTCCTCTCCATCTGGGATTCTTTCTATGTTAATTCTATTCTAAATTATTGGATCCATAAGGACCTAAGATGATTTAAACTTCTGTTGTAAATATCTTGTCCTGAAGAAGGTGGTGTTTATCAAGTCTTATCCACCCAAGCGCTCAATCGACAACTTGACATTTGAATGTGTAATAGTCTAAAGACAAATTGACAACTTGTGATATGAATGTATAATAGTGTAGAGAATTTTATATTATTTCACTTATTTTATGATGTGTATACTTAATTTAATCATTGGATGAAGTTTGCCATGTTTCTATAAATGTATCTGCTTCTTAGTAAGAATCCGTGAGAATATTTTTTATAAAAAAATAATTGTAATAAATGAGATCTTTACATAGAACTGTGTTCAGTTTTTAGATACTAGAGTGACTGGGAGAAATGATATAGGAGCTTGAATAAGGTTCCATCAAATTATCTTTTAGTAGGGAGAACTAGAGTGAGCGACACAAAAAGGACCTCTTTCTGTTCTCATGTATGGACACTTTCCCTTCTGGTTGGAAGAGAACTTCTCCCTTTCTGTGGAGATAGTTTGAAAACAAACATCACTAAGACATTCGTAATGAATACAAGGTTAGGCATACCATATCTAGGACATTTTATATTATAGGTTCAGTGATAGAAAAGTTTATAAGTATCAACTATCTAGGAATCATATGAGATGCCATTGGCTCTTGGACACACATTTTGCAGTCTCGGACATTTCAGCTCCCTCAGTCCTTGGGAGCACAGTCCAGATTTCCCACCAAAATGTGGCAAGCCTGTCCCATGTATTATGGATATTTATTAAAGCAGTTGCATTTCCATGGTCAAGTATGGTGCCGGAATTTGTAATGTTACTGACCATTCTTTGCAGGTTGTAGAAAATCAGTTCTGCAAGAGATTATTGGGACTCCAGCAGAGATCTGCTACTCATGCATGTCACAAAGAGCTTGGGCTGGCCTATTTATTAGACTAACTTAGCACACATCCACTTTGCCTGGATAACTGATTTTTTAAATCATGCTACCAGTTTAGCAAGAAAGTTATCTGACTGTATGGAGGGAAATTTTATAAAGGAACCTGGGATTACATTTTTTGAAGAAATCATGTGAAGACTGGGTCAGAAATTATTGTTACAACACGGGCTCATTACTGGAAGAGAAAAGTATTGGATTAAACACTTTTTTTCTTTAAGTTTTCCCGCCGTTTTGATTTACCTAGAGAAACAAAGGAACTTAAATGAGTGGTCAGAAACTTTATTATGACTAAGACAAAGCAAGGTATGGAACTCCATTTCCCCACTCATCACATCCACCTATGACAAATGATTACTGACAAAATTTAGAATGGTCTCCATTTGCATTCTTTTTTCACCAAGAGCTGGAACATTCCTGATTCTGCTACAACCAGTTCATGTGATAAGACCCAACTTCAAACATTGATGTATTCTGTTTTTGTGATTATTTTTTGTAACACGTTTTTAATACTAATATATTTGAATAGGACTTCTCCCAATCCAGACCGTTTATTGTTACAACATTTAGATTGAGCATTTGTAGGTCACTAGGAGTAGCTTTTTTGCTGTTGTGGTAGGTTACATTTTTTTATCTACCAATTTTAGGGCGTTTTTAACGATGACCATGTGAGTCTGTGTGTTTATGTATCTAAATAGAATGTTATATTTTGTTTAGTAAGTAAACAGAAGGAATCCAACATTCAGAAGTGAAGGGAAGGGAAGTGAGTGATCAATAAATGTTGAAGCACTCAGTGTTTTGTTAAATACCCCTCACACACCAAAAGGCCCCTTGGTGTCATGCTAGATCATCGGGGTCTTCGCACCCCTCTATCGGGATGCGGCGTGCTGCGACCTACGGCTACGCGGGAGCACTTATGGTGTAGACTATGTGTGGTGTACGATGTGTGGGGTATGTTGTCAAGAGAGTGGGGGGGTGTAGTGAAGGTTTAAAAAGTACCTGGCGCTAGAGAAAAAAGAAAATTTTATTTTGAACTCTGGCTGGTACTGTTAAAAGAAGTGCAAGACGAGGTCAAGGCTGTTATGTTAATGAACAGGACCTCTGGTGTGCGTTGTTGTCGACATGTTTCGGAGACAAGCT
Source organism: Lissotriton vulgaris (assembly GCF_964263255.1). Classification (NCBI taxonomy): domain Eukaryota; kingdom Metazoa; phylum Chordata; class Amphibia; order Caudata; family Salamandridae; genus Lissotriton; species Lissotriton vulgaris. The sequence continues at coordinate 297,558,462 of NC_141693.1, forward strand.
CCTTCCTCAGGACGGGGGCACAACCTCCCCTCCCTACTCACGTCTTAGTTATTAAAAAATGTGTATTTACAGAAAAGTGAATTATTAAGTATAGGCTAAGTGTGCCTACAGCGGTCTGCTACAAGCACAATGACTTGTGAAGCTTCTTTGTAGGCTTCCTGAGCAGTATAGAAACGTCGGGGTGTTGCTCCAATAGCTATAAGGACAGGACACTCTGATCACCGCCTTACCCCTGGTGCTGCTCCGCTGATGATCAGCGGAGCAGCGCCGTGAGTAGGGAGGGGAGGTTGTGCCCCCGTCCTGAGGAAGGAGCTTGTCTCCGAAACATGTCGACAACAACGCACACCAGAGGTCCTGTTCATTAACATAATAGCCTTGACCTCGTCTTGCACTTCTTTTAACAGTACCAGCCAGAGTTCAGAATAAAATTGTTTTCTTTTTTCTCTAGCGCAAGGTACTTTTTAAACCTTCACTACACCCCCCCACTCACTTGACAACATACCCCACACATCGTACACCACACATAGTCTACACCATAAGTGCTCCCGCGTAGCCGTAGGTCGCAGCACGCCGCATCCCGATAGAGGGGTGCGAAGACCCCGATGATGAAGCATGACACCAAGGGGCCTTTTGGTGTGTGAGGGGTATTTAACAAAACACTGAGTGCTTCAACATTTATTGATCACTCACTTCCCTTCCCTTCACTTCTGAATGTTGGATTCCTTCTGTTTACTTAATTATCGTTGTGGAGCACGAATCCAACTATCTGCTCTACCTCCCCTCTGTGTTTTTGATAAAATATTTTGTTTAGTGTCATTTTCATTGGTTAAGTATATTGCATTTTGATAATTTTATGATTAATATTGCTTCTGCAATAAAGATACTGATTGCCTGTCATCACATCGTACACAACAAACCTGCAAGAAGATTATAGTCCTTGCGTTCAGATGTAAAAGAGGCTTGTAGTGTTATCTGTGTGTGCCGGCACCATCATGTCTGTGAATCTCGGCATATTTAGAACAGACATTCATTGCCAAAAGAGTGCCGTCAGCACCAACAAATGTGTTCATAATTTTCAACAAATTATGAGATATAAGAACAGTTGAAAGTAAGAGCTATACAAATAAGCTACTTACACATTGGCAAAGGTCACAGATAAGGAAGGCTCCTAATGTGGCTTCTTCATGGTTGTCCTGGATGTCAACATTGATGACATGTACAGGTTGGCAGGTCTCCTGTTCTCTGGAGTTTAAATCTGAGCAGAAATCATAGGGGGAGAGGAATGAGGAGGCTCATAGCAGCAAACGTAAAGTTTAAAGCAGAACACAAAAGGCAGAACACTGGGGCCTACCAATATATTCAGACATATAAACATGGAAGAAAAAATTACCCCAAAGACTTAATCCAGAATGACCTGCATTGTAATCAATGGGTACACAGATTTCTACTGGTCGTCAATTTGGTATCAAAAATATGAAAATGTCCTAACCATCAGTAATGTGATTGCATTATGAAAGTAATTAACTCAAAAAACTCTTCTGGCCCACCCACCATACAAGCCAGATCAGTATGAACTGCTGCACAACTACTGATCCCTATAATGTCATTATACATCCCAACCCTGTACAAGACTAACATTCTTGCATTCCGCAGTTCACAAGTTACATAGCAGGTGTGAAGTGAAGAAAGAACACATACATTTGTGGAATCTAAGCACCCTTCCCTTTTACTTTAAAAAAAAAAAATATATATATAGTTATTGAACATGTTCTGTATCGCAAATTAGTTAAGTCTCTATTTGAATAATTAAAGATGCACTCTGGTTAAAAACAGTCATGCAGCATTAAAGGAGATCATTTTCAAATAGAAAAAATACACTGATTCCCTCTTACCCCTTGAAAAAAAAAGCCAAACGCACTGTTAATTTCAGTGAAGTCGTACACCTGACTGCTTTATAAAAAGATGGTGCATCACTAAAGGCTTTAAACTTGGCTAGTGTCCAAATGGAATAATGTTTAGAGCAAATCAGTCCTGGTAATTATTTAGATTTCAAGCTGCTTACTCTTACCAATCAGCAAATCTTACCTTCTACTACTTGGTCATATACTCGTTCTTCACACGTTACAACGAGGTCAAACACATCTTTGCAATTCTGGAATCTTTCTGGCCGAGACTTTATCCTTTTGTTCCTGTCCAACATATGCAAAATTCCATTCTGGGTATATCTGAAGTGGCTGGAGTTAAGGAAATTTAGGGACTCTGGAAGGGTAATTTTTCAGTTACACACAACATATTTGGAATCACTGTGAAATGCAAACCTGAATGGGTGGTGAACCCATGGTCCTATTGTCCCACAGCAACTTTCAAGACCATTCCATCAGCCGGATACAGAAACGAAACCATAATTTAATTGAGGTTATTTGATTAATTACATTTTAGTTGTATCTGAAATGGCCACTGGCAAACTTATTTTTGATTAAGATTAACAAATGTAAGATATAAATTCATTTCATTTTAACTATAACAATGGCTAACAATGACAGAACCTCCTGAAATGTAGACAATGCCGCAACCCACTCCACAACAACTTTTATACCACAGGACAACTCTGGCAGGAGGAATTTGCTTGCTTTGACAACATTTACCGTCTAGTACTTTGATGACTTATGTTTTGCTATCTTTACTGGTTTTACCTCCAAATATAGGGCATGACGTTCTCAGCCAACTGGCTTTGCATGTGAGCTCTAGGAAGATAAAACTCGTATTGCTGTAGTTCCCTTTGATTTAGCCCAAACAAAATGAGTTTGCTACTTATGATAACTGAAAATTCTTAGGGAGTCCTTACACCCTACAACCCAGTTGTAAAGAGGTATTTTCATAAACTTAAGAATATGACCCCATAAGGCCACCAGATCAGTGGTTGGATTTGGATATTTCTCACATCAACGTGTGCACATTTCCCTTTAAACCGCTGGCTACAGACCATAAATTCAAAGAACTCTAGTCTCTTACTGATTCAGAACTCTTCAAGCACCTTCTTTAGCAGAACTTAGGCAGGCCTTAATGTTGATCACTTAATGTTTTTTCCTTATTCAAAGTCTCTTTTGTCTTCTGGGTATCATATGAGGACAAAGTTATATAATGACCCTGTACTCTACAAGTCAGAAGACTAAGACCATACCAGTCTAACTCTCGCCTGAAAGGGTCTTTTGTGGGGATGTTAATTGTTCTTTTTTATTTGTATAAACACTGTTTGCCACATCGTCCGAATGTGTAACACCACCACATAATATAATCCTGACCCTCTGATATAACTCTGTAAAATAAATATTGTTGTCCAGAGATTTGTAATTTGTGTTTTTGGATCATTAGAGAAGTAACTTATTTCAGGAACCATGAGACCTATATTCTTCAATTTAGTGTCAAGTAGTCTTCTAGAGACAGAAAATAAACCCTCCGCGCAACTCTTTCTCCATTTTCCAAAATGGTGGCTATAATAGAGGAATGAGATACCTATATAGAAATGAAACAAATGTTTTTTAATTATTGTATGTATATACCAAACAATGCTTATGTTCTGATTATGAAATGTTTGCACTCCTGTTTTAGACGCATTTCCATAGTTCCCTTTTTTTGTTTCGGCAATCACTTATGGTACATTTGCAGAACATTGAACATTTGAGAAAAGCATATCGACAGGAACGCCTTGTTGTCACACAGGTTTTGAAAGTACATGTAAGTGTAATTTCTGTGGGTAGAGGCTTTAGCAATTTCGTAGGTTATAGCACCCCATCAGTATCTTCCTAACCAAATTCACACTGATCTTTCTCTACATATGCAAAATCCAAAACATTTAAACATCTTCTGATCAAGTAGAACACTCTGTTAGTGTACATGCACAGAATAGGACATAGAAGGTCACTTAGCTGGATTGATCTCATGAACTCACTGTACAGAAGATAGTCAAATGTGTGAAAGTCCAGACTTGTTTTCCACACATGCACCAGGAAGTTTTCTACATCTTAAAAGACACATTATTCTTTTGTCTCAGCAAATCCTTTTAGAAACTTCACATGTTCAGCAGTTAAAAGCTCCAAACTTTGTTCCAATTTTGCTCATAGTTTCATCACCCATAAGAATATGTGCCTGATAAGAACACTGGGCATCTCTGGGTCAAATGTCTTGTACAGAATATGAAGTGGGATTGTCATTTCTTGCCTGTTAAGTTAATATCTCCAAGTTCAGCTTGTTCGATATGGATTACCAGAATTTATCAAGTTGCACAGGTATAGGTGCCGAATTTTTGATGCAGGTCAGGTCAATTGTTTCACGTGTAGACATATGTCTGATTCTCATATTTTTCAAAATAGTTTAAGATAACCGTCAAAGACAATGTGCAGTTCTTGCAAGGTGCACACCGACTGATATCTGTAACATAGTCTGAATGACCTCAGCGAAGTTTTGCATGGATGAAATCATCATTCGCAATTGTGACAGTACACAACAGCAGTTTTCAATGAGGACACTTTTTCAAATTGAAATTCTTCAAATTTCTTTTTGACCTCTTGTATGAGTGTGCTTCACTGGTTTGGTTGGAGCATCTCCAGCAAATAATGCATTTGTTGAAAGATCATGCGCGAGACTAGCCTTAAGAAATTCACTCCTTTCTTTTGCTACATCCATGTCTCTATGTGCTTGTTCTTTGGTAACCGGTTTTGTAGTGGCTGCTTGGACGAAACTCTTACTATGGCATTTAAAGCGTGAAGGTTTAGGTGTAGTGACTATGGCAAACAGCTTTCTCTCTTTACAACACAAATCTATCCTGGTTCAGTTCTACATATAGTTTTGATCCGTGTTTCAGGATATCTGGTAGACGTGTCTATATATAGTTATCCACATATTGTTCGATCATGAAGTTGTGCAGTCGCACAGGCTGTCATTTCAAAGGGGTTTCCTTGCTGCTACATGTATGAAGGAGGCTGTCAACATGTTTATTAAAACGTTCCCCTACCCTTTTCCACAAGTTCGAGGTGAGGAACAGTTTCACGATAGTCCATTCATTTTGAATTTGCCATTGCTCTGAAAACATTGCAAATAGAAAGGATTTCATGGTAAACCAGCTGCCATTGAGCAGCATATTCACTTTTACTAGTCTGACCAACAATTTCCTATGAGCTTTTTAGTGATCTCTGGATCGTCTGTTCCAGTTTCATATCTGGAGCCACAGAATTCAACCTTCCCCTCCCTCGGTCTCATCACCAAATGTCTTTGGATGAATTAACTGTAGAGTTATGGTTTTTCTACCTATAGCTTCAACATTCTTTCCCAATACCAGGACCCATATCTCAGGTAGTTTATGTAATAGAATTTGCGAAACACAGTAATCAGACTCCACAATCTTCACGTGCAGGTCCCAATCACCTTCCCAATCAGCATGTACCAGGTTTTTCACTACAGCTATCATGTGTAATACATTTCTGCAGTACTTGAAAAGTTCTGATTTTTCTTTACATTCTTTGACAGACTCTACAAACTTGGGTTTTATTTATTTATTTATTGGCATTTTTAAAGCGCGGCGAATACCCGTAGGCGTCTCGGCGCTGGCTTAAGGGAGTGGATCAGCATTTAGGAACACCTACAGAATATACAGAGCTATTGGTCAAATAACCACGTCTTAAGTTGTTTGCGGAATATGAACAGGGAGGGGCTGGTCCTAATATGTAGAGGAAGGATGTTCCAGAGTCTAGGGGCGGCGACCAGAAAGCGCCTATCGCCCCAAGTGACTGTTCTAGTACGAGGCACTACTAGGTGATTATGATGAGAGGAGCGGAGGGAACGGGTTGGAATGTAGTGGAGAAGGTTGTGTTTAAGGAAATGGGGGCCTTGATTGTTGAGTGCCTTGTAAACAATACACAATGATTTAAATTTGATACGACTGCGTATCGGGAGCCAGTGAAGTTCCCTGACGGTGTTTGAGACAGGTGCAAACTTGGGAAGTCCCGCCAGTATCCGAGCGGCTGCATTTTGAATTGACTGCATCTTGTTTGTCACCCGGGATTGTGCATTTAGGAAGAGGGCATTACAGTAGTCCAGGGCGGACAAGACCAATGAGCTGACCAGGGTTCTCCCAGCAGTATCCGGTAGGTAGGATAGTATTTTCCTGAGCATTCTGAGTTTCATGTGAGCTGTTGCAGCAGTCTTGTTGGCGTGTGCCATGAAATTTAGACCTACATCAAAAGTGACACCCAAATTTCTAACTTTGAGGGCTGGACTAGGAGGAGTTCCAAACGATGTTGGCCACCAAACTGGTGACCAGCCCGGGGAGAGGTGACCGAAAATGACCACTTCAGTTTTTTCTGAATTGAGTTTAAGACAATTCGTGGCCATCCAGTCACCTATGGCCACCATTCCTCTAGTGAATAGATTGGCCACTTCTTCACCATCCCCTTTGATGGCCAATACCAATTGGGTGTCGTCGGCGTAGGAGGTCAGGCTCATCCCAAATGCTTTGATGACACTAGCAAGGTCCGACACATAGATGTTAAATAGTGTCGGACTTAGGGACGAGCCTTGGGGGACCCCACAAGGCAGGGACACCTTAGAGGATTGGTATGGTCCTAGGGATACCGCCTGAGTTCTGTTAGCCAAAAACGATACAAGTAGGTCCAGCGCTGTTTCCTGGACCCCTAGTCGTTCGACACGGTCGGCCAGGATCTTGTGGTCGACCGTGTCGAAGGCCGCAGAGAGATCCAGCAGGACCAGGACTGCTGTCCCCCCCCGATCTTGTATGGCTCTGATGTCATCGGCCGCTTTTAGGAGGGCCGTTTCCGTGCCATGGCATTTGCGGAATCCAAACTGAGTGTTGTCAAGCAGCTGATGCTGCTCCACAAACTCCGACAGTTGCTGGTTCATAGCTTTTTCTATGACTTTGGCCAGGAACGGGAGACTAGCTATCGGCCGATAATTTTTTAGTTCATCTTTATTAAGATTAAATTTCTTTAATAGGGGTTTGACCAACGTGTGTTTCCGTGAGACCGGGAAAATGCCGGAACTGAACATAGCGTTACAGACCCGAGTTATGACCGGAATCAACGTGTCCATAACTGGGGCAAGCACTTTAAACGGGCATGGATCCAGTGCTGATCCTGTTTTAATCCTTGAAATGATGCTCTTCGTCTGATCCATAGTAAGGTCAGCAAAGCGCGTCAATGAGTTATCCCGCGGTGTAGGAGGAAGGGAACGAGGAGCGGTTTTGGTATTTAAGGAAAAAGCCTGATAGATATCGTTGACTTTCTTAAAGAAAAAATCAGATAGGGCATCGCAAAGATGTTGTGAAGGGGGGGGGGGGTGTAAGATCCTGCGTGCCACCGGACAGGCGCTTAGTTATGTCAAATAACTTTACATGAGTTTTTTGCCTTATCGATTTGTTCGGCATAATAGGCTCTTTTCGCCTCTGCAATCATCTGTTTGTACCGAGCAAGTAAATCTTTATATAATGTTTTACTCTTGGGGTCGTACTGCTTTCGCCAGTGTCTTTCTCTTTGTTTATTAAGTTGTTTCTGCTTTTTAAGTTCATCAGAGAACCAAGGTGCACTGGGGGAAGCCCGATTCTGGGAAATAGATTTTAAGGGCACTAACTCGTGTGTGGCCTGACTGAGCCAGTTATGGAACTGATTTGTAGCGACAATGGGATCATCTGACAGCAGAGGCGATGTTCTTGCCAAGAGCATATTCAGTGTCCCCACGTTTAAGTCTTTCCATGCTCTCACCTGTTTGGGGTTTTAGGTTTTCGGATTTTAAACTGAGTGTATTGAATATGGTCTGACTTCGCATTATGCCCATAGAAGTGAACAAGGCACAGGGTGCACTTAGATAGATATGTAAAACCTAATTTGTCATTCTTGTTCCAGAAAGCACTCCAATGCAATGTTTCTATAGCGGCAGGTATGATGAGCATACCTTGTAGTGAACAAACGAGTTCTGCTCAATACTGACTGGACAGTTTTGCTTCCAAAGATTTCAGCCTCAATAAGTGCATTGTTAATGCCATATCCACTGAGAACCTCCTACACACCTCAACGCAACTTTGTCATGTGGAAAACGCCCATCATTGGATGAAGATAATCAAATTCTATTGGATTGCTCATAAAAATGTCAGCTACAAAATGGAAAACACCTTCATTGCAGAAAATTGGCAGGATATGCTGGTCTTCAAGCTGAGCACGCACATTTTGGAAAGATTTTTAGAGCTGTGTATACTGTAGTGTAATTTGTGACTGGAAGAGATGGTATTACTGGTAAAAACCAAGCCATCTTTAGTAGGACAGTATTCTGGAAAATCAGAGCATGAATTTCAACCCAAGGTGGAATTGGCTTTTCATCCTTCAGTCATTACCGAATAAGCGATGGTAAATTCAGTTAAATCAGCTTTGTGGACCGCAGCATCAGTTCGAAGATCCATGTCCTCAGCCACTTTTAAACTTTCTGGTAGACTGGGACATGTTGATGACTTGTAGTGATTTTGCACTCGTTAGCAAGGCAGTTGGGTTATAAGTAAGGAGCTTTAGTTATTTATGCCTACAGCCAACACTGCAGGTTTTCAACAGCTACTTCAATGGTACAGTCTTAAAGCACTAAGGCAGTAAGTATGTGTGCTGGATGTTCTAGACAAAGAAGAGCTTTATTCAAAATCCAAATTATCAAGACCAGCAACTGTAAATCCTTTCCTGGTAAAGTGACTTGGAAGTGGTGTGCTGTCAGATTCACAAGATTTCACAGCATGAGTTGCTAACAAGTTCCTGCTCCGTAATAGGTCATAACTTGTTGATACACCAATCCTATTCATTGAAGTGATTAGCTCTCTAAGTATACACTTGCCATAGATTGCGTGGGCAGTCATGTGTAGCGGAGTTTTCTTTTTCATAAAACAGGATTTGGAAAAGACAGTACATTTGCAAAGCATAAGCCTGTCGTTTCATGGGATTGTCTGCCACTTCTCCGCTTATATCTTCAAAGCCATCATCAATGTTGTTGACTTCTGTTCCTAACTCAAGTACTTTAGTTTTTAACAGTTTTGCTTTGCTGATATTAAACAATGATGTATAAAATGTTAAAACAACAGCAGGCATTCTTGTTGACTTCCATGATTTGCAGAGCTCTGGGGCATCACAATATTTGTCATTAAGTCCAAAACCTAAATCTTTCAGGACGTTTCTTAATATGGTTCCTACTGATTTTACTGCACACTGATCATATTTTGGCAGCAGGATCTTCAGGAATCAAATCAGAGAACACCATAAGTGGCTCATTCTTTTAGTTAGGCTGACAAAAATTTATTCAGTCATTGCACATTCTAACCAGAAAAATCTTAATTTCATTATTATTGCTCAATACAGTTTCATCAATATTGACCATTATTTCTCTGACCTCACGGATTGGGAGCCAGTAGCAAGCACTCAAAAGTGGCGTTAAAACTTAATTTTCTTTTTCAAACAGTGCAACCTTAACTGAAAGCTGGTGGTTACGTAGCTGCTGGGAGCTCATGGTATATTGATATTTTGGAATGTATGCATGCATGCAGTTCGGGGGGCACACAAATCTGCTGCAAATAGATTCATCCTTTCAGTTTAGATCAGCTACTCGGCTGAAAAATTCACCTTGGAAGAAACTAGCTGCTGATAAAACATGTTTGCGGCTCACATCTGTACTCTGTTCTTTCGTCAACCCCTTTGGCTTTTTTTCTGGCTAAATCACAAACACATGGAATATCCTCAGCTTTCTGTTCAGATGTTGGAGGTGGACGAGGGGTAGCCATCGATCTTCTAAGTGGGTTTGCTTGTCATCACCTTCTCAGAAGGTTCGGATTATTGTATTTCACTGGTTTCTGGCATTTATTGAAAAAAAAATTCCAGGATTTTTTCCATTGCATGCGACTTGAAGCACTTGTAATAATGAAAATATTTGATCCTCTTCACCCATCAGTTTCAATCTTTTGTGAACTTAGTCTTGTCGTATTTCTGAAGCATGTCAAACTCTTCTGTCCATGTTAGCTTTACTTTCGGATTAGCTAGGCCTAAGACACATTTTTCTTTACGGAGTATTCAGATTTTGTAAATAGCAACACTGTCGGGAGGTAAAGATCCTCTGCTACCATTATGAATTTGAACAGAAAACCAAAACCAAAAACATTAAAATAAATTACAAATATGATGCCTAAAACAAATTATTATAGAGCCTCCATTTTGGAAATGGTGGAAGGGTTATTCTGAGGAGTCATTTTCTATCTCAATAAGACTACTTGATCCCAAAACCTATGATTTGACACTAAAATGAAGTATAGGTCTCACGGCTACTGAAATATTACACTACAGTAACATCTGCTATTTAAAAAAAAATAACGTCCAGAAAAATTCACCCCGGATTAGCAATGTACCAAGCTAAATTACTTCTCTAATGATAGAAAAACACCAGGACTACCCTTGTCTATATTTCTTCTTAATTGCATTCTGACTGAATAATATGCATGTTGTGATGACCTATGTGCTGTCCCCATGTGATGCATTATGGTTGAAGTGGTCAATAAACAGCATGGAGGGGAAAAAAAGTTAATTACTGACCCTAGCAGTTACATGCCGCATCCGTGATAGAATCACACCTGGCAAGTAAGGTTCCAAATAACCCATGATGTAATTATTTGTATGCATTTTGTACAACTAAGGTTAAAAAAACTCTATAAAGGACTAGCTCACTATAGAAAAGTGAAAACAATCAGCTGAATTCCAAAAGCTATAGCTGTAGACACAATCTACAAGGATTGCCATGGGTTATAGTTCAGAGAGGAAGCCAACCCTGGTCAAGCTGCTTTTCATTTACTCTTCGCTTAAAGAAAAGTCACCCCAGACTGCATAATATCACAATATCTAGACTATAGCAACCTCACTTATTACAACAGCCCACCTCCTTGGTACAATCATGTGTTGTACAAGCTTCCAGCTTTTACAAAAGGGAAACGGGGAATAAAGGAAGACACATAAGAGGAATGCTTTGGCATCTTCCCCTAGCACCTCTTCCATTCTATGCATGCAATGTAAGGCAGTGACTGGTTCTACATTAGCGGTAAATGTCAGCTTTTGGCGATATCCAGTTCTAGGTTCACTGTTTGCAACAGACCCACACTGCTGTCAGTTCTTGTAGGTTAGTACAGTTCTAGCAAATCCAGAAGAGATTTCATCCTGGACTGTTAATGCAGGTAGTGTAGCCCTTTGAGGACTATATGCTAGAAGTACACAGCAGACTAGGGATGATATTTTGCTTGTTCAGGAGCAGACCAGGGCTGATATTCTGCTTTTCCAGGATTATCAGTTTTAGGTGCGCAGACATTTCTAGCTGAATTCACAGGTAAACAAGAGAAAGCAATTTAGTCGGACCATGTATCAATTGGTCTGACGTAGTCCATAGTGGATACACAAGCTCTAAATATATATTTTTCAACAATTCAATCAAAAAGCATTTCGGAATTCTAATCTTATCACATTTTTTAAATCCAGATCCTCCCCAATTTAAACTGTCCTTCCACTACACACAGCGGTAATTTGGTTATCCTTTTAATGGAAAGACGAGTGTATGTTAAGAAAGGGCTTCAGTCAAACCCATTGCCATCCAACACTTACACCCAGGAAAAAGGCATGAAGTAGGAAAGTCCAAAGTTTTCTGAAGAACACACCTTAACCATATAATCCATTACATTTGCGTAGCATCCGGGCCTGTTTCCCATGTGAGAAAGGTCTATTGCTCAGGAATAGAAGAACAAGTTACCTACTTTCAGTAACGCATAATCTGGTATAGACAGGATCTAGCAGCAGATTCCTTGCTTTAGAATCTTCCCCAGGTGGAAGACTGGATCGGAAATTTTTTCCCACAGCACGTCTGCACGTTCGTGTGTTCAGCGATTCCATTAGCATAACATCTAGTAGACTATGTTGATACAGAACCCATATATCTCCCTCACCGTCAACCTTTTTTTTCCATGACTATTTTCTGAGCTTAAAAAACGAGCCACATATAGAAATAGCCTATTGAAACAGTGTGCTAAAATAGACACCCTTGTCAAATAATCACTCTTTTCAGGATGTGAATGACCAAAATGAAATCTTTGAAAAGAGGACTCAGTTCGCAGAGCGGGGACGACGGGAGGATTGTTAAGGAATCTGCGGCTAGATCCTGTCTCTACCAGACAAAGCGTTACCAAAGGTAAGCAACTTGTTCATCTGATAGATTCATCTAGCCGCAGAATCCTTACTTTAGAATCAAATGCCAAAGACATACAATCCCCGGAGGTAGGTCTGTGAACTGAGACCATGAAAAGTCTTACTATAACAAACCCAGTCCAGAACTAGAGAAATATACATAATTTAAGTGAGCAATAAAACTACCACATAGAAAACTCGCAAAAATAACCACAGGCGAGTAAAGTTGAAAAACATTTAAATCATGGGAATAAAATATCCACGTAGGTTTGACACATCTGTGTCAGAAGCCAACCCACAATTGGAGTATAAAGCAACTTGCATCCCTAACTGGATAGGAACCATGCATTCTCACCTTACAATAACAGTGGACAGATCCACAGTAACAAAACTCAAAAACATTAAAAGCATGGGGATAACACAAGACAACGTCACCAAATCACCCTATGAAAATAAACCCATTTGGTTTTCTATTCAGGCCCGAACCGTGTGTTTGAATCTGTGTAACACATAAAAGGCCATCCCACTAAGCAATACCTTTATGCCAAATGAAGTCCTGCCCTAGCCAAGACTGCCCTGCAAATTACACAGAGAAAAATCCATCTCCTGCTGAGAAAACATAACTAATGTTCTTATCAAAAAGAAGTGGAAGACAATAATAGCAACTATTAGCATAGAAGCAGTCTTTTCATATAAAAAAAAATAAAGTTGATACAAATATCTTTAGGCTATTCTGTATAGTACAACATTAAATGCCTGTGTATCAACAGAAGAAATATATTTAACCCGTTAACCGCAGCGGAATTACCGCCGCGGGCATTTCCTTGAGCAGGTGGGGCCGCGTCAGCCAATGGACGTGCGCGGCACTACGAAGATAGTGCTCGCGACGGCCATTGGCCGACGACAGCAGGGAAGGGGTTAAAGATACAAAAATAAAGCCAAATAATCTGCAGCCAATACCGGCATAACACTATGGAGCTATAGTGGGATCATACAACTTAGGAAAGCAGCAACCATACAACCCGTCATAGTAATACAAGTCACCTGAGACACCACCATTAAGCAATGGTTGTATAAAACTGAATAAGAAAGTAAGTATGGAAAAGAAACCTTGATATCCAAGGGAAATCCAACATTATTAGGTGACCTTACTTTTATGAACAGAGACCGATCAACAGATATTGAAAAAAGGTCCCCCACATTTTAATACCGGAAACTTTAAAAGGATTCTATAATAAAAGAATCAAACCACTCTGCAAAATGAACCTCGATTTGTAGGTCATCTAGGGACCACCAGAAACTAGAGAGGTAAATAATTAAAAAAGAGCTGTCCCCTAAAGGAGTAACGATCCTGTACAATAGCAAAAAGAGCCTTCTACAAAAGGTAGAAGCTATGAGGCCAACATCTCTTCCCCTCAAGGATCAACATACATGAACACCTTCATAGGTGAGAACAAGTACAGGAAATGTCCTTCAGAAAAGAAGAAAATATTCAGTAACGCACAGCGTTAGAACAACCTAAAAAGAGTCAAAAACAGTAAGTATCCTTCATAATAGAAGGAATAGAATCGCCTGAGAGAGCCTAGGACTGCCTGGATACCCTGTAATAGCATGACAACCCGAGGAAAACAAACATGCTCAAGGAAAGTGTACAAACCAACAATGTCTACACAAAGGGGCAGAAGAGTCAATAAACAGCAATGGCTATAAGACAGAACCTGAAGAGCAAAACATGTAGGGTCTTAAGGCTCACATAAGCTTTTGGTTAATAATGTTCTAAATCTAGCAAAAGAGAAGAAAACTTACCATCAATCATAAGTAACATCACCGAAACTTAAGGCAACTTCCATGGGAAAAGCCGAAGCCAAAAACCAATATAGGCTACCAGCTACTTTCTGTGAAAATACCAGAAGGAATTTTGTGATAGTCACCTTCAGTGCTGTACTATCCCATCAACAGTACTTAAGTCTATTGGCGTATGCCCATAAATGAAGCACAAGGTCACACAAAAACCATACAAAAGTATGAGACTTCATTATATTAACCAAAAATAGTAAGCGGATATTGTAAATAAACCTCCCATCAAAAGGCAGATCATATACACTGAGACTCCCTTGGGGTATAAATTCAAACATAAACAAGGGGTGACCAGCTTCACGAATGTATAAGATCATACGTCAGAGAAATAACCTGACAGAGGGTAGAACTCTGCACAATCAAATGTGAGACTAATAGTGCACAAGCAGAGCAATCTCATATACACATATATATTTAGAAATGCTCACAATAGCATAGAAAAGATACTCCACATTGAGTATGGTACATACCATGAAGGTATCCACTCTTGAGCTCTTCTGCAGAGTAAAGCAAACTGCAAGACATGTAATACTAGGCCTCAAAAACCCAACACAAACAGCTGAAAAACTCAGTGACAGCGTTGATTAGAAAGTCACAACTTCTGCAGCAAGCAGTTAATAATCTAGAAAACCACTTATCGTGGAATGCATTTTAAAGAATTAAGACTTCTCTGTAAAGAATTCTGCAGAATAATTTCCCTATAATCCTGACTGACATGAAAATACGTGTAAAGAAACACAAGACCATAAAGCCCTGCTACAAGCAGAAACATACTGGTGGTCACCATATAAAATACATAGTTCAACTCAGCCACGTATAAGCACTTCTTTCAGCACAAGTCAAAAGAGAAAAAAAATCAACCAGAAGATTCAAAGACAAGTCTAAGAGGGCTTTGTCACACCGACCAGCTCTGAATCTCCATAGCGCTGAATCAGCATGTTCACCAAATAAATGTACAGCATAAAATGGCATCTCTTTTAGGCTAGCCTGTACAAGGCTCTGAAAACCCAGACTGATGCAGCCATGCATGTCTACGCAGTGCAACTGACTGAGCCATAGCTCTACCCACGGAATCTATAGTGTCCATACCACATTTTATGGTGAATTTTGCTGCTTCCCGGCCATCTTTCACCACCTTCAGGAGCTCACTACTGGCTTCCTCTGAAACAGAAGCAGCCGATGTACCACAGTCCCTTAAAGCATGAGAAAATCTGCCCAAAATACATTCCATGTTTAACGACCTCAATGCCGAACTGGCGGAAGAGAATATATTCCTCCCACAATATTCTAGCCATCTGGACTCTTTGGTGGAACCAAAGGGAAGGACATTACGGTCTGGCGAAGCTGTAGCAGCCCTTTTGTGGTGGGATGTCGTGAGGGTCAAACTGGGTCCACAGGGGCAGGCCAATGCCTTTGGGCCACAGCCCAGTCAACTGGAGCTTCCGTAAGAGGTTTCGCCCAAGCGTGTAACAAAAGGTCAAACAGACTCATAAGGTAATAAATGCTCCACTCGCCTCTCAACTTGGTGAAGCACATCCACCAAAGGGTCTGTGGATGATTCCACTGAGGCCAGCTGGCAACCTAAGACTGCAGCTGCCCTCCTCAAATCACAGCATAAGAACTTCTGTTGTCATACCAGGTGGAGAAAGTAAATCTGAAACTGGAGAGGCCTCTAGTCCACTTGCCTTCCCCAGGTTAGTCAGCCAACTTTCTTCCAAAGGAGGCTGGACAGTATTGGCCACAGGGTTTTGACACCCTAGTCTCCCTTTCACCTGTCAAACTGTGCATTCCTGTAGCAAAAGCAGGAACAGGTAGACTAAGGCCAGATGTAAAGTCACCCAAAGAAGATGGCTACATCAGCGACAACCCCAGTAAATACCCCGAAACACGTGTCCAGGGATGGCGAAGAAAGATACATCGCGGAATACAAAACGACACTGACCATAGTCCTTAGGGGCGATCCCGCTGGTGAGTGAGTGGTGTGCGACCCCACCCCCTTTTTGAAATATTTAAGCGGGCTGACGAGCCTGGGACCCCGCACCCGCGCGCCCGTGTGGTACTAGACCTGGCAATATTTGGCAGCCACCGGCAACCCCAGAAGATAAGAAGATGGCCTATTCCCTGCTGATGAGGGGTAAATACCCCGAAACACGTGTCCAGGGATGGCGAAGAAAGATACATCGCGGAATACAAAACTACACTGACCATAGTCCTTAGGGGCGATCCCGCTGGTGAGTGAGTGGTGTGCGACCCCACCCCCTTTTTGAAATATTTAAGCGGGCTGACGAGCCTGGGACCCCGCACCCGCGCGCCCGTGTGGTACTAGACCTGGCAATATTTGGCAGCCACCGGCAACCCCAGAAGATAAGAAGATGGCCTATTCCCTGCTGATGAGGGGTAAATACCCCGAAACACGTGTCCAGGGATGGCGAAGAAAGATACATCGCGGAATACAAAACTACACTGACCATAGTCCTTAGGGGCGATCCCGCTGGTGAGTGAGTGGTGTGCGACCCCACCCCCTTTTTGAAATATTTAAGCGGGCTGACGAGCCTGGGACCCCGCACCCGCGCGCCCGTGTGGTACTAGACCTGGCAATATTTGGCAGCCACCGGCAACCCCAGAAGATAAGAAGATGGCCTATTCCCTGCTGATGAGGGGTAAATACCCCGAAACACGTGTCCAGGGATGGCGAAGAAAGATACATCGCGGAATACAAAACTACACTGACCATAGTCCTTAGGGGCGATCCCGCTGGTGAGTGAGTGGTGTGCGACCCCACCCCCTTTTTGATACATCAGCGACACATCCGGTGCAGCATCATATTGACGTCTGAAAGAGTAGTGAGATCAGCATCGCTGACGTCTTTTGCTGACCTGGCCCAGACGCTTAAGTTGTGAACCCCGAAGCCACTTCGAATCCAATAACTGATTCAGAGGGCCCAACTAGCGATGATCCAGTCAGTGCATCTCCTACCTCTTTGGAGCCAGAAAGCGCACCAAGACCAAAAACCTTATGCAGGGAAAAATTACATTCCCACATTTGGGCTAGAGTTGACCCAGCTTCAGGATATTTAGAGAGGCATGGGGTGGACTCTTATGGAAGTTCCACAACCGAAGGTTGGGAGATGGACCTATGTGCCAACCGTTTGCATTTCAGACCCTCCCTAGACCTCGGCGGCCCCTCCCTCGAACGGCTCCTCAACCGGGTTCTGGAATGCAGTGAAGATGGACAACATGGTTTCTCAGACTAACCCGCCACCAGAAGTTACATCTGATGCTCTCTCAACGCCTTCGGCTGAAGATGCTCACAAGTACCGCACTCCTATGAATCATGGTGTTCTCTAAGGCACAACAAACAGACCATATGAGGATCTGTGATCGACATCTAGATTTCACAAGATCCACAGGGTTTAAACCCGGACTACATTGCAAAAAGCACACTGTTCCCGCGACCAAATGTTGAGACTAGCAAAAAAATGCTCCCCAACCAACTGCTCTGAAGAAGTAAGTTCAGCCAGGGAGTTATATGGACTCCGTCAACATCCGATCCGGAGAACGTAGTCAATACGGAGTCACACGGACATGCGGTGGGAAAATATTTCAGGATCCAGTCTAGGCCTGGGTAAGATTCTAAAGTAAGTAATCTGCTGAGTTTTTAGCAGATCACACTGTTAGCTATTCAAAATTCACAGGGTTTACTTCAATGCAAAGACGTTAGAAGTAACAGCAGTTACAGAATATCCTGACTTTGGGACCCGTCACTCCATGGACGATAGAGTGCAATACTTAAATGTGAAAATTAAATGACTGTACACTACCAAACAACGGATAATCAGAAGTAACCTTAAACAAGGTCCAAAGTAAAGTTGTTCTACAGAAGAGCACTTCAGTGACTAGTCTTCTTAAGGATACCACCCTCTATTTTCAAATTATGAGTTTGCAGGATTGCTTTATTTCTTGTATTAAGAATACACAAAGGGCCCTCACTCCCACAAAACAAGTTCAGGAATAAAATGCATTTAAACCTTCATGGAGGAGAGCTGCAGCTGTATGAATGCATTTATTGTTTTTAAAGGATTTGTTAGAAACCTGAATAGTGAAAAATGCCAAACAGTACCACTTGATACTAGAAAGCGTAAAGGTGCCCAACTGGGATGCTTACCCTCCCATATTTAAATTAAAACAAGTGTTGCTTATTTTTATGTGCACTATTGCAGCACTTATTTTAAATAACTACCTTCTCATGTCGGGATCTGGACTAAGTATCAGGCAACATAAGAGTGCTGCAAAAGAGAAGACACCTGGCTGGGCTTGGAGACACCAGATTGAGTGGCTATCAGAAAGTGGCACCTCTTCGCATTTACATAACAATGAGGGAGAGTTGGTGTATGTTTCCTGCGCCTCTTGGCACCAAGCAATGCAGGCCAAAGATGGTTAAATTAACTCTTTTCGATCAAAAAAATGGTCTGCTCTAAAAGAGTCTCAGGATTACCAGAGGCAAGTCTTTTGCCCAAAATACTGCACAGGCTGGTTCTTTTTAATCTGCATTGCAGAAAATCCCTATTTGCACACGAACCAAGTCAGCTAGTCCATTGCATTCTATGTGACACACAATAAACAAACGCAGAACAGATTCACTTAGGTGTGTTTATTCTCCAGAGAATCATGAGGACATTTACAATTTGACATGTTGGACCGAAAGCAAACAGGCAATTTCACATTTCTAGAATTACAGAACGATGTGCCATAGCTTTCTTCGAACCACTTATGTGCATCTTTTTGTTGTTTAAAATTACTTTGTTACAGATTAGGTTTTAATGAAAAAAATAAGTTCCAGTTTAAATTACCCTTACAAGATGGTAAACTTTCTCAGTTCGATATCCTGAAACCTATTAAAAATGTATACAAATGTTTCAGACGTATGTGGTGAGAATTTTGATAATACTCGTCCAAGATACATGAAACGCCTCTGTACAAAAGATATTTTCCCATTTTGTTAAGGTTTAAAGAAGTAAACTTCTGGTGTACGTATCGATTTACATGAAAAGGCCTTTTTGGAAGCATACTAAAATATTGAATACTGCCTAGCAAGCAAATGCACAGGAAATGTGTGAAGGGGGTGGGGGGTATAGGGGATGGATAGAAGAATCAAACTAAAATAAAAAATAAGGTAACCACAGACACCAATATTGACACCTACCAAAACATGGTGAGGGAATGCTTTTCCTACTGTGTATGTACATTGTGACTGATCCTAAAGTCTTGTTCAAACAAGAGCGAAACACCAGAAACGCTAACCATGGATAGTTATGGTAATAGGGAAGCCATGACTACACAATGTAGGCATTTGTGAGATGTGCAAATGTGTGGCGCGTATAGACACTATGGTCGACGCCTGCTGCGTAAGGCCAAAGGCTTTTCACAGCAACGGTAGATGTCCCAAAACGGTAAGCAGTTTATGTAATTGATATTGCCAATTCACCTCTGCAGCTCAGCCACATTTTTACGGGACTCCTCCAACCAAATACTGCCTTACTTCTGTATGATCCCTTAATTTCAGAGTCCTAGCTAAGAAGAGCTAAAGTGTACGTTTATTTGGTCGACACATCTGGTCACATTATTTATGAATGCAATTCAAGCAGAAAAGGTGCCTGACTGCCTTGGAAGCAATGCAGGAAAACTAAAATGGGAAGTATCAGATGCTGGCCCACAGGACACTACCTCTACAGGAAGACCATGGCAGAGGAATGTTGAAAGTACAGGCTTCAAAGTCAGCAGCGTCCTTGGCAGCCTCGCACAAAGCCCTCCACCATTTAGATTTCCAGATCAAGCAGTGCTTTAAATGGGCAAGTACTGTGCTTTGTGCTTTACACTGACCGGTATTGTCCGGTATCGAGTCCATGCACTTCTTGAATTTGAAAGGGGGAACACCTGCACTTAACAGCACTGCTACAGTACATTTAATGGAAGAGTAATGGCACGTCTCAGGAGCAAGTAAGTACTCTGTATAAAGAGTAACTGCACTTCTGTATTTCCATTTGAAGCACTGCAATGAAGCCAAAACGGACTCTCTTGCAATTGGTCAGACTGGTACACAGGACCAACTCTCACCCTGTAGCACAAGTTACTACTTGTGTAACAATATATCTGTAAGAGACATTAGTTAGTGATAGATTCCTTACCTTAGAATATCCCCAGGCATCAGACTGGATCCGGAAATTTTTGCGTAGCAGTACCCTTGCACGTCGGTAGGCGTCGTCTGCGGCTCCGCGTCCGTCGTCGGCGCCGTGATGACGTCGTCTGAGTACTTAGGCGCCGCCTCCGCGTGCTGACGTCAGTTCTTAGACACAGCTTTTCCGCGCCAGAAACGCAGAGCCATGCTAAAAACCAACACTGGTGCCATTGAAACTAGGGCCCTGAAAGGGGATGACCTTAACCCTAGATATCGGTTCACTGAACGGGGAGGATGGGTGGGTCGGTAAGGAATCTATCACTAACTAATGTCTCTTACAAATATATAGTTACACAAGTAGTAACTTGTGTATCTGAAAAAGACACGTTAGTGATAGATTCCTTACCTTAGAATAGATACCCCAGCAATACCAACCCCGGTGGTGGGTCTGCGAACCAATAATCACACCAGAAAGTCCTGGAGGATGGAACGGCCAAAGAAGCCATCCCTCCGGACTTGGCTGTCCAGGCAGTAGTGTCTTGCGAACGTGTGCAGTGAGGCCCACGTAGCTGCCTGACATATGTCCTGCAAGGGGACTCCTCGGCCCAGGGCAGTAGTCGTCGCCGTGGCTCGAGTGGAACGGCCCCTCAGCCCAACGGGAGGTTCCTTTTCAGCCAAAGAGTAGCACGCTTGGAAGCACAACACGATCCACCGAGAGATGGTCCGTTTGTGCACCGCCCGTCCTTTCTTAGCGTCCACGTAACCAACAAAGAGTTGGTCATCCACCTGGAACTGGCGTGTGCGATCCAAATAGAATGAAAGCGCACGTTTTGGGTCCAGACGGTGGAGCCGCTCTTCCTCCTTTGAGGGATGCGGAGGGGGAAAGAAAGTGGGCAAGGTGATAGACTGCCCGATGTGGAAGGCTGTGACTACCTTGGGCAGGAAAGAGGATTTTGTCCGCAACACAACCTTATCCGGATGGACAGAAAGGAAAGGAGGTTTAGAGGATAGAGACTGGAGCTCACTCACTCTCCTGGCAGAGGTGATGGCAACCAGGAAAGCAGTCTTCAGAGTAAGAAGGCGGATAGGACAGTTGTGAAGTGGCTCAAAGGGAGCGCACATCAGAAAAGTAAGAACCAGGTTCAAGTCCCACTGAGGCATCATGAAGGGAACAGGTGGAAACGTGTGTGTGATGCCTTTCAGGAATCGATTTACAATAGGGGACTTGAACAAAGCTGGTTGATCAGGCAGCCTTAGGAAGGCTGAAAGGGCAGAAATATAGCCCTTGATAGTGCCCAGAGCAGAGCCCTGCTGGGCAAGAGAAAGAAGGAAGAGAAGAACCTCAGAGAGGGGCAGAGAGAGGATCCACAGCCTTTGCTGTGCACCATGCCACAAATCTGTTCCACCTGCAGGCGTATACCGACTTTTTGGAGGGACGCCTGGCTGCCAGAATGATGTTACAGACTTTAGGAGGCAAGTCAAATGGCCTCAACTGTCGCCGCTCAATCTCCAAGCATGGAGGTGGAGACTGGACCGGTTCAGGTGGAGGACCGTCCCCTGCTGCTGCGACAGAAGGTCCTCCTGAAGAGGCAGACGAACCGGGGGATCGACTGACATACTGAGTAGCTCGGGATACCAGTACCTTCGTGCCCAGTCCAGGGCCACAAGGATGACTTGTGCCCGGTCGCGCTTGATCTTCTTCAGCACCCCATTGCAGAAGCGGATAGGCGTACAACAGACCGCAACTCCACTTGCGGCGAAAAGCGTCTCCGAGTGAGTGCCGCCTTGGAAATTCCAACGCGCAGAACTGATGACATTGCGCGTTCTCTTCGGTGGCGAATAGATCTAACCAAGGCTCTCCCCACTGCTGAAAGAGGCCTTGCGCCACGTTCAGACGCCATTCGTGATCAATCATGCACCGGCGGCTGAGTTCGTCCGCCCTGGCGTTAAGAGAACCTGCCAGGTGTTGAACAACCAGGGTCACACCCTGATGTTACAGCCACTGCCAAAGGCGCAGAGCCTCCTGGCAAAGGGTCCACGACCCCACCCCGCCCTGTTTGTTGCAGTACCACATGGCGGTGGTGTTGTCCGTGAACACCTGCACTACACTCCCCCGGACAGAGGGGAGGAATGCCTTCAGTGCTAGACGAATCGCCCGCAGCTCCAAAAGGTTGATATGGAGCCGGGACTCCGCAACAGAGACCAGAGGCCTCTGATCTCCGCCTCTCCCATGTGGCATCCCCAGCCCAGGAGGGACGCGCCAGTCACAACTACGTGCTCTGGTTGGGGAAGGGAGAGGGATCTGCTGCTGACCCAATCGCGGTCCGTGAGCCAACACTGCAGCTGTCTCACAGTGCCCTCCGAGATCAGGTCATGGTCGGACAGGTTGCCCTGATGCTGGGCCCACTGAAACTACACGTCCCACTGCAGAGCCCGCATCCGCCAACGGGCGTGATGCACCAGAAATGCAGGAAGCCATCAGCCCCAGAAGCCGCTGCATCAACCTGACCGAGACTAGGGATAAAGGCTGAAAGATCGGAATCAGGGCCTGTATATCCCGAACCCGCTGTTCGGGCGGGTAAACCCGAAACTGCGCCGAGTCGAGAACCGCTTCGATGAAAACGAGCTTCGGAGAGGGGCACAGGTGTGACTTCGGCACATTGATGGAGAACCCCAGCTGGTGCAGGAGGTCTGCCGTAGTCCGGAGGTGGCGGACTACTGTCTGGGGCGAGCCTGCCTTCAACAACCAGTCGTCGAGGTAGGGGAAGACTGTAACCCCTAACCTGCGCAGGTGAGCTGCGACCACCGCCATCACTTTCGTGAACACCCGTGGGGCGCTGGTAAGGACGAAGGGGAGCACGGTAAACTGAAAGTGCTCGTGGCCTACCGTGAATCGCAGGTAGCGCCGGTGGGCCGACAGGACGGGGATGTGGAAATAAGCGTCCTTCAAGTCCAACGCTACCAACCAGTCTCCTGGGTCCAGGGCAGCTAAGACCTGAGCCAGAGTCAGCATTTTGAACTTCTCCTTCCGGAGGAAGCCGTTGATGTTCCGTAGGTCCAAGATAGGGCGTAGGCCCCCTTTGCTCTTCTTGGGGACCAGAAAGTAGTGGGAGTAGCAACCACACCCTACTTCTGGCCCAGGAACGCGCTCCATGGCCCCCTTGGCCAAGAGGGCCGTAACTTCCTCCTGCAGAAGCAGCAGATGATCCCCCGATACGCGGTGGAATTGCGGTGGCATGGCTTGAGGAGTCGTATCGAAGGGGAGGGAGTAGCCCCTTCGGACGATTTGCAGCACCCACCTGTCCGATGCAACAGTGCGCCAGTGGGAGTGGTGATGGCGAACCCTGCCCCCACTGGCGTCACATGGGCCTGAAAGCATGGACTAGGAGGGTTTTGAGGCAGATGCTGCGGGGGAAGGTGTGGACTGGCCTCGCCGTTGTCCCCGACCGCCTCCACGGCGATTTCCACGGCCGCCACCGCGTTGGATGTTAAGTCTGCGGTGCGTGGCTGGCAGCACGCTTGGGGGGCGTCCCTTCCTTGGCCGCGAAAGGCACCCGTTTGCTGGCGCTGGGCCGAGAGGCCCAAGGACTTGGCCGTAGCCCCGGAGTCCTTAAAGCGCATGGTCTGCCTCGTCGCCAAAAAGGCGACGGCCATCAAACGGCATGTCCATCAATGTATTCTGGACATCGGCCGAAAAGTTGGCGGACCTCAACCGGGCGTGGCGACGAATCGCCACTGTCGTTGCCATCGCTCTGCCCAGTGAGTCTGTGGTATCCAGCCCACACCAGATAGAATATTTGGCTGCATCCCGGCATTCCACAAGGGCTTGGCAGAGTTTGGCCCGTACCTCCAACGGACACTCTGGCAGCAATTCCGCGACCGTATCCCACAGAGAGTGGGTGTAGCGGCCCAAGAGGCATGCGGTTTTGGAAGACCGCAGTCCGAGACTAAGGGATGAGAATATCTTTTTGCCGTACTGCTCATACCTCTTGGATTCCCTGTCCGGCGGAGCCGCCGGGAATGCGGTCTGGAAATTTGAAGCCTGGATGACCAGACTCTCGGGGGTGAGGTGGGTGGACAGGAAACATGGGTCGCCCGGGGCCAGGCGGCAGCGTCTGGCCACGTTCCTATCTACGGGAGAACCCGTAGCGGGCCTGGACCAAGTGCCCAAAAGAACGTCGGTCAAGGCCTCATTAAACGGCAGCAGAGGCTCGGACGAGCTTGACTGCGGTTTAAGGACCTCAGTGAGGAGGTTAGTCCTCACGGCCGCGACGGGGAGCTCAAGGCCCAAGGCCTTGGCCGCCCTCATCAACACCACACTGTAGGTTGCCCCCTCCTCCGTAGCCATGGTAGGAGGTGAGACAAAGCCAGTGTCTGGTGAGGTGTCCAGACCACTGGCATCCCCAAGTCCACCTGTCCAGTCCGCTTGAGACTGACACTCTTGTGTAAGAGGGTCCTCAGACCCCTCCCAATACTCCTCATTACCCATCCCCTGATAATCAGGGTTGTCAAACGATGGGGCCGGTTCATAGAAGGTAAACTCCCCAAGCTGCGTCGAAAGCGGCGTCCAGCGGCGCCGTTCCGACGCCGGAACCGGAGCGAGGGAGGCATCGGGGACGGCGCCGCCCGAGGACAGCACCAAAGGTGACACCTGAGGGACCGGCGCCGCCGAGGTAGTTAGGTCAACCGGCGACGACCCGGATCCCGAAGCGGATCCAGTGGGGCCCTGCGGCGCCGGCTGCGTCATGGCCAAAGCCCCCGACCCGCTAGGGACCCCAGACGGGGTCCGCTGGGCCCGAAGGCGCCGCGGAGCCCGTCGGGGAAGAGAGGGACCTCACGGCCATGAGGAAGCGCTCGATCTCCTCCGGCGTCGTGTTCTGCCCAGGGACCGGAGGGCGTGGAGCAGGCCGCGACGCCCGCAACTCTGACGGAGCCGCATGGGCGGTGTCACCCGAATCCCCGGCCGCGTTGAGGGAGTCAGAAGAGCGATGACGTCTCTTCGACTTCTTGTGCTTACCTGACGACGACTTCGACCCGGAGAAGTGATGTCGACTCTCGGAGCTGTGATTGCTCCTACCCCGCGACCTGTCCCTCGACCTCCGGTGGGACCGGGACCCCTTGCGGCGCAGGGCACACTGCCGGAGTTTGAGTCGCTTGCGGGACCGCTCCCGCCTAGCTTTCGAAGTCAGGGCCCGGCAGTCGGGGCAGGTCTTGTCGTCGTGGTCGACGCCGAAACAGTGGAGACACCGACGGTGAGGGTCGGTGACCGACATCAGTCGGTCGCAATCCTCACAAGGCTTGAAACCTGGCATCCCCATTGGCACTGTCCGGAGTCGCAAGACTCAAGAAAAGAGATCAAAAAGACTAGTCAAAAAGTGACTAAAGTACTGCTTTTACCGGATCTGCGCTTGCTGGCACGCAAAAAAGAACTGACGTCAGCACGCCTACCGACGCGCAAGGGTAATTGCTACGCAAAAATTTCCGGATCCAGTCTGACACCTGGGGATATTCTAAGGTAAGGAATCTATCACTAACATGTGTCTTTCAGATACAAACAGTTTACATACACCATTCCCTTCTGGCTCTGAAGGCTCAAAAGGAAAGACTCTGTAGAGAGACTGGCAGAACCTTTTAGGGAGGCGAAACAGGTTTAAAGAACTGGCTGCCACAGCCGCCAATCCTACAAACCTTTCTAAAGAAAACAGCAGTCACTCCTAGAGGGGACACTTTGGGTGACCACCTTGACCACAGCGCAGCACTCTAGAGTCTCGTTCGATAACGAAGTGAAACCCTACAGCAGGGGTCTTCAAACTGTGGGGCGCGACCCCCAGGGGGGCCGTGGAATGATGCAAAGGGGGTCGCGCCTTCACAGTGTCACTTCTGTCGGCTTCCAGGGCTTCAGCCCCCCTCCTCCCCCCAATCCTGTGTCTCAGCCAGGGCTGCTGCAGTGCAGCTCGCGCTCCTGGGGCCTCGGCTGGGCAGTGTCTGGAGTCTTATCTCCGGCCTGAGTTTTTCACAGGTCTTTAAAGACCATTAGCATATTAACATGCCTTTGTTAACCGATTACCAAAGCTTAGTTTTTGTATGGTTCCAGTACCCCCTGGGCCCCAACTCTGCCTATTCCTTACATTTGTATTTTTACACTTACTGCTGTAGTGTGAGAATGCATTTAATGAAAATAAATATAAAGTTGGGTTGCCAAAAGAAACATGCCTGCTATGTGTTGTTTAAAAATCCTGCAGAGACCTGCTCTTGAAACTAAATTGAGTTATAAATAAAAAAGTATGTATTAATTAGGTATGTGACTGTTCTGTCTTTATTCTCTTTAATTATTAGTCATGGATCATTAAGGCATCCCTAGAACACAATTAAAAGTGCTTACTATTTATATTTGCTGTTCTAAGTATTCACAGATAAGTGCAAAAAATACAGCTGTAGGTGACTGCTTATTTCTGGGCCATCAAAATAATGAGCTGGTAACCCTAATCATTAGACTGGAAGTTTGTTGCAGGATCAGCACATTATTTATTTCCTCCACCCTCGAACCCTGATTAATGCCATTATAGCAATAGTTTAACTTATATCTGAAACCCTGCGCTTCAAGTTTCTGGGAATGCACCCTGCTTTCAGACTACTCACTTCTCATTCTCGCCTTCACTTTCACGTTCACCCTGCACTCCCAACAATCGCAATGCACATACACTGATCATCATGCACTCATAGCGATCACCATGCACTCATAGCGAACCCTGGTCCCGGGCCATCCTCTGCTCTCGGGTCTGCCGCCTCTAACCAGTGAGCCACACTACTGCACTCACACTGATCACAATGCACTCACACTGATCACCATGCACTCGCACTATTCACCCGCTCCCCCTGCACTCACACTATTCACCCGCTCCCCCTGCACTCACACTATTCACCCGCTCCCCCTGCACTCACACTATTCACCCGCTCCCCCTGCACTCATACTGATCACCCGCTCCCCCTGCACTCACACTGATCACCATGCACTCACACTGATCACCATGCACTCACACTGATCACCATGCACTCACACTGATCACCATGCACTCACACTGATCACCATGCACTCACACTGATCACCATGCACTCACACCGATCACCATGCACTCACACCAATCACCATGCACTCACACCAATCACCATGCACTCACACCAATCACCATGCACTCACACCAATCACCATGCACTCACACCAATCACCATGCACTCACCAATCACCATGCACTCACACCAATCACCATGCACTCACACCAATCACCATGTACTCACACAATTCACCCGCTCACCCTGCACTCACACTGATCACCATGCACTCACACTGATCACCATGCACTCACCCTTGCTGCTCCCGGCCATGGCCAGGTGAGCTTCTAATGTGGCAGCGCGTATTCCTGTGGATTGGGAGGCCCTTCACAGAGGTTGACTAGACATCTTTCTGATGTTAATTGCTGTATTTTGGTTATAAACTGGTACTGATGGGGTGAAATCTTTCCTCAGTATTACTGTGTTTAAAAAAATTCTAAATAATAAAGCAATGCTACTCCAAAATACGCAGCATCACAGAACATTATTTACATTTTCTACTCACACAATTTAGTCAAGCCTGTCACATAATTTGGTCCTCACCTTCCTCATAACCTAGAGGTTTAGAAATTTTTGTCAGGAGGGGGTCCTTACGCTTGAAAATGTTGACAGGAGGGTCTCGGCATCCAAAAGTTTGAAGACCTCTGCCCTACAGTGAGTTTGAATATTTGCTCGATAAAGGAAAAATAAAAACCTCAACCGTACAAACAGAAAATGACAAAGGGCAAGGTAGCCTACTTAACAGTAATGCGGGAGGGGGGAGGGGGGTACTCTGTTCCTGCATCTGGAGAGGTAAGTGGATCCAAGGACTACAATACTGCAAGCCACAAAACTATACTAATGGTAATAAGCGCTTTCGGAATAGGTCTATTACTTGCAGTGTGCAAACTGTAAAAGCAGCAAATTCCTCTTCTAAATTGGTGGCTGGCATAAAGCAGTTGGAGGACGTTGCAAATAATGTCTTCAAAACCATCTGACCAAATTGTGGCTTATTTTGGCCTGTACGCTCCTAGTCTACATGTCAACTAAAGAAATGAGCCCGATATAAACCAATCTAGCTCCATTCTTGCACGTTGAATGAGCTTGTGGTGACCATTTCCGTGTTTAACCTTTGCAAAACAAACCTGAATATACCGAGCAGAGTCTATTTTTGAAATAGCCCTGACCTGATAAGTGTGCAACACAGCCACAAACTTTTTTTTTCTTTTTGGCCGAATAATTATGGTCAGTATACCACTTTAAAACTCTATCGTCAAGGATCTCTGGGAGATTTTGGGAGCCACTGAATAAAAATCTTAACTGAATAATAATAATATATAATAATAATAATAATCCACATTTGTAAAGCGCTGGTGGGCCATCTGGAAGATTAAGCAAGCTATGGCCCAGTCTCACATGGTACTGGGCTAACCTGCCGCCGGCGCCGCGGATCGCCAAATTCCCCAGATTCCAGCGTCAGTCGCCCTGGCCGCGGCACCACACCTCTCCCCTATTGAATGGGTTGATTAATACGAGAGGATCAGCATTGGTAAGAAACATGGATAGGCACATAGAACCTTTTTTTGACCTTCGGGTCCTTTAAATCTGGCTCTTCTAATGAGAAATCTAGTAACTCCCTGACCCTACATAATAAGGCTATAGCCACTACGAAAACTACCCCTTATCAGCTGTTGCAGGGTACACAAATGTAAATGCTCAAAAAGTGACTTTAAACAATCTAGTAATAAAATGTATTGAATCCAAAGAAAATTCAAGAAACACACTTTAATCATTCTAGCAACACCCTTATGACTGATATGTAAACAAATACATTTTTATTAACAGTTGTATGACTACGGACTAGGCTCAATGGATGATACGGCACTTTGCAGGACGTTTTATACAAGAAGAATAAAGTATTTGTATTTTATATTTATATGGCGCACGAATCATGTAACTATGTACAATATAACAATATAATAAACAGCAATTACATAGGATGATTGAATATGCAGAACAAGTGGCACAAACAGGAACAGAACAAATGTCAAGGAATCTTACATAAGAACTGGTGATGAAATAACATGCTTTGTATCGATTTTTAAAAGTACCATGTAACTGAATTGTCCAAATGTCCAGTTAGATGGAGTTTCTCACCCTTTGGAACGCTTGTCAATGATTGTGTTAGAATGTTAAGGAAAGGGTTGCCACTACTCTGAAGAATCCACAGGCATGGTCTATTTCTGGGTGTTTTTTTGTGGGTGGGGTGTTGGGAAGATTCACAAAAACAAAGCTTTATGGGTGATGCAAGCTAGTTTATAGAATATCCTCGCTTCTGTATGAAGCCACTTCAAAGAGATCTGACCGATGAGATGTGGGTGAACTTTCTTTGATGGTGCTATAAACAATTTGTGAATAGCAGTGCGCTGTCAGCTACCATACAACAGTCTAGAATGTACAAGGGACTGGATAAACAGCTTACAATCTGAATATAGGATAAAAGGTTTGTTTACACAGAGGCACAAGACCCTCGGTGGCTAGGTGTCGCCGATTCAGAGTTTGAACAAAAAAAACAAAGAAAAGAAGAGTATTTTGGTGCTTACTGCACCAAAATCAAAGTTTTCCTGCACCAGGTCTCTTCTCCAAGGACTAGATTCCACTATAGGTTTGGAGGGCGTCAGTGTAGAGGGATGTAATGGTCGTTCAGTGTTTGCAACACTGGAATGTGTGCACATAAGTTCAGCAGATCACCATCTACCCGCCTTGAGGAGCGTGCACATTTTAAAGATACATGACATTTGGGTTCTTGAATAAGCATGACGCTCAACAGAGTTGCTTTTAATATCCTTGCTGACAGTTTCTGCTTAAGGCTGTAGGACTAGTGGCAGGGGGAATCAAGTCAATTACTAACGTTCTTTCCTTGCGAGGGGCTGCTGGTGCATAGTAGGTAAGGGCTCCTCTGACGAGCAAGTACAGACTTGGTAGATGTACGTGTCTAGGGATGTTTGTGCCCAGCAGTGAAGGATCAAACGTGGCAGCTGGCGACAACAGCCAACAGGCATTGCAGGTTGAGGGTGGAAGCACATTTCTGGGGTTCTTAGCAAAGGTGGCAAGAGGAATCCTTTTAGGAAGTAGGCAAAAGGGATATCACTTACAAGAGGATTGGTAGTGTTGGCGAATAAATAGTTAAGGCAATTTTTCTCAACCTATCTAGCCACACTGTTCCTGTTGCCAGTGAAAACAGTTGCACTCAAGTGGGTTTGTAATTTATGCTATAAAGAATTGCAGTTACTTACCCACAGCCGGTTTTTCGCCAGAAGATAAATTTTAAGGCAGAGTTAAACGTCAAACATGCTATTCCCTCTTGGACAACTGACTAGTGCTTATGCCTTCCTGCTTCTGAACGCGATGCATTCATGTCGCCACTGCATACCAACGTTAGTTTGCTTTGAAGCACTTTCTGAAATACTTTAAAGCACCAATTTCACTCCAGTCAATTCCAACAAAGAGGCTGGTGAGAATGCATTCTTCTCAAAGCGCTCTCAATGGTCAATCCTAGCCTCTGTGCCTCTGCACCCATCCCAGTAGTAATGCATCTTTGGTTATAACGTATAATGGCCTGTGGCTTTGTAAATGTCTGCCCAGGACTAAATTAGTTTGTTACACCGTTCAATTGTGTGTTGTAATCTGCACATCAACACTAGATCCACCCAGGTCCAGTTACTTGAAACAACTGACTTGCAATACATTCTTGTAGAGTGCGTTGGTAAGTGTGCTTTTGAAATTAATACCATGCATGATGTGATCCTTCTTACCAATGGGAAGAGCTTTGCAAAAAGAATCTGCTGCTTCTGGTACAGAGAGTAACTTTTTAAATGTCAATGCTCCTTCTCTTTGTTATTCGATGTATTGACCATCACATATTTGAGTTTGGAACATAGCAAGTTTTGAATCTGCTATGGTTGTAAATTCAATTTCTTTAATTTGACTTTAAATTTAAACTCCATGTCCTGCAACAGTTGCTTTGCTGTCTATGAGATCTCAACTGTTTTCCATTTACAAACTTGGTAAGCTAAGTTAAAGGTAGGCATTCTTTTAAGCTACAGATCTGCGGTCACAACAGATAGGCATTTTAAAAACCCTATATACAAATTGTATGCCTAACAGGAGAGCCTAGGACGGATGTTTCACACTTACCACAAACCGAAGGTATAGCTGGCAAGTCCAAAATTGCCATATATTTTCCTTCCTGCAACAGCATAAAGCCTTCTTGATGTGTCATTCGAAATATACAGCCTTGAGATGTCTGTTTGAGGAGGGGTGCATCCATGATACATTTCTTTCTGCCTTGAATGAGTATCTAAACAATGGTTACCTTGGGGTTGGACTTTAAAGCCTAAACCTCCCAGACAAAGTATTATGATTTTGAAACAATCAGATGGAATTATACAGCTAATGTTTTTCACTGTATGAAGTTCTCCAACAAGGTGCTCCAACAACGATCCAGTGAGCGTAAATGGTAATATTTGTGAAAAATTGTGCGTAGATGCTGTACAGAAAGTATACATACATAAAAAAATACAATTCTTGCTAGGGGTTGATCAGGATTTTCAACAGGATTTAACCTTCCCACGGATTCACAGGACCAGAACTAGAGGAATTCATTTTACTTCGCTATCAAGACCTGGAACACCTTGCCCCTCCACCTCAGGCAATCAGAGTCTTTGACCCAATTCAAGGAGGACCTCAAGACCGGGCTCTTCGACTGAACCTCCACATCTAGACAGATTAGAACCCCCCCCCCCACCTTTTGCGCCATGAGACCCTCACGTTTGAGTAGCAGCGCTATACAAACTGACTGTAAATGGCAGTACAGTGTGTACATCGTGATAAATCATATCCCAGACAGCTGTCCAGCATCTGCTTTGCTGACTTCATTTGAAGGCCAGCATACTGATCATTTGAAGGTTTTTACCAGACTTCGTATGGGATCATGTGTTCAATACTAGTCGACTCTAGAGCTAAAACTATTTACTCAAATACAGTGATTTTGCCCTGCATAGTGGTTGCTACCATAATTTTTGTCCTGATGAGCCAGGATAAATCAGTCTATATAGGGTTGAAACGTCAATATATAAACTACTGGACAGATATGATTTATCACAATGTACACACTGTACTTATTTTGAGTTCTGTTGAAAACCTAAATACCAGCCCCAAGCAATACATATATGTTGTATATATACTTTTTGTACAGAACCAAAGCACATTTTCCCAAATGTTACCATTCACTTTCACGGTCATTTTTGCAGCACCTGTAATGCGATACAATATCTTGAAGAGAACTTTATACAATAAATAAAATCAACTGTATAATTTTATCAGATTGTTTCAGAATCATAATATTTTGCCTAGGAGTTTCAGGCTTTAAAAACCACCCCAAGAGGGTACCATTGTTTTTTTCTTCTACATTGATGAGCCTTGGTTCCCAGGGTTGCCCCATAGTAGTTTGCTCTTGAATGAATATCAGGCGCCATTTGGCTTCTCAGACTCATTTTCTAGATCTTTCTTCTCTGATTGAGCTTGTGTAAGAGCAATTGGTGACTAGGGCAGAGCTATTGTTGGCTGGTGACTAGGGAAGTGCTATTGTTGGCTATCTTAAAGCAACTGCACTTTTCCTGCATAGTTGTTTTGTTAATTTTAGGAAACGGGTAAGTTCTGATTTCACAGAATAGGACTCTTGAAGTTAAATACCTTTTCTTTTTCCAATTGGCTTAACCCAATAGGAGGACTTGATTGCGTTTCTGGGCAACCTATTGTACAGAACGATATATCAATCCTATTCCTGTGTTGATAGGAGTCCTACTTTGGCTTAAATCTACTACAATCAATATCTGTGCTATAAACTGTTAAACTTTTTTCCCCATCTCTTAAATTTTTTGTTGCTATTTGTTTTTACGACTTAGTTGTTTGGAAGGCTATGAAAACGTCACTGCCTAAAATAGACCAGTCTGTGCTGTTTAAGCTAAAATTCTTCATACTCCTGTATGGTGTTCAAAGGCCCAGGGATGATCATCCTTTTGATTAGTTTACAACGGTCAGGGGCTCTTTTCCAAGCCATGCTTGGAGTCAAGACAGTTAACATCAGCACTTTTACAATTTTCTATGCTATCCTCCTTTATGGTCTAGATTGGTCTTTTCTAACCAAAGGTATCGATATAAACTGTTTAGATGTCTAAGATGCTTGGTTTGTCCAGAATTTTGCAAACTTCTCGTGTTTTAATTTATTTTTATTACTTTTTTTATAACCTTTTCTTCTTGAAAAGGGGATTGACATTAATCCTCTTTGTTCAAATCAACAATATCAGACCAACTCTCCTTCACTGGTTGTGGCAACATCAAATTCTTCTTCAAATACTCGATGTGCTAACTTGGTAGAGCAAGAAAACGACACAGGGTCGTGGCTCAAAACCAGCAAGGCTAAGCCTAATCAATCAAAAAGATCACAAATGCCAGTACTGGACGTCACTTTAACTTAATACAGCCGACCTTTATGAAAATAAAGCATATAGGTCCATCTATTGATTCATGTCACTAGTTTATTCATTAATTTACTCACTAGTGGAACAATGCTTTAATCAACACTTCAATTATTTGTTTACATATGTACAAATATAAAACATTTGGTACAACACATGACAATTTCAATACACAATACAGTTTACTAATTTACAACACATCCAACTCATGCACACACACATCCATAACGTACAAAGATATATACACTTAAAACCTAATGTCAATAGTGAATTCTCTATACATGTAAATGATAACAATTTCCACAATTATTTTTTCAAATTTCAACAATTCTTCTAGAAATTATCCACCGTTTCCGTAATTTACACTAATTATTTACAATTGACAAAAAGGCACAAAAAAAACAGGTCGACGCGTTTCGAACCCCCCTGATGCGGGGTTCTCCTCAGGACCAACACTTTCTCAATCACGTGAGAGACAATTGAAGTCCAAGTGAATAGATGTGAAAAAGGTATTCTCAATTAATGGTGCTGCGATGTAATCGCGTATGGGGCTGAATCCATCGTTTCAGTCTAGATGGGCAGTCAGAGCTTTTTAAATAAGAGTGCTTTTAAATTCAGCTCCTCAATGGAGTTCGATCCGCGTCTCAAACAATCCCAGTGGCTGAATATCTGCTAGACATTCAGCCACTGGGATTGTTTATTGTGGATAATTTCTAAAAGAATTGTTGAAATTTTAAAAAATAATTGTGGAAATTGTTATCATTTACATGTATAGAGAATCCACTATTGACATTAGGTTTTAAGTGTATATATCTTTGTACGTTATGGATGTGTGAGTGCGTGAGTTGGATGTGTTGTAAATTAGTAAACTGTATTGTGTATTGAAATTGTCATGTGTTGTACCAAATGTATTATATTTGTACATATGTAAACAAATAATTGAAGTGTTGATTAAAGCATTGTTCCACTAGTGAGCAAATCAATGAATAAACTAGTGACATGAATCAATAGATGGACCTATATGCTTTATTTTCATAAAGTTCGGCTGTAATAAGTTAAAGTGACGTCCAGTACTGGCATTTGTGATGTTCTTTTTAACTTGGTAGAGTAGCGTTGTGCAGTTATAGTAAAAGATCCTGTCCCTCCGGTGCCGAATTCGCTTCTTACACCTAAACGTTTGCCAAAACTAATGCATTCCTTGTGATCACTG
This sequence comes from Lissotriton vulgaris, assembly GCF_964263255.1. NCBI lineage: Eukaryota > Metazoa > Chordata > Amphibia > Caudata > Salamandridae > Lissotriton > Lissotriton vulgaris. Next base: position 297,593,576 of record NC_141693.1, read on the forward strand.
CAAAACACAAGTTACAAGCCTTAGGCCCAATCTGGCATTACAACTTTAACTTATGTTCAAGGATCTACTTTCGATAACCACGCAAGACAACTTTATATGACAACTCAAAGTCAAAGGAGGAAATGTTGAGTCAATATTTCTCATCAATTAGATTAATAGATTTATATAGCACGGATTATAAACTGTGAGGGTATCCAGGCACTGTCCATGGGCACAGGGAAATTAAGTAACTTGCATAGAAACGCAGGAAGTTGAGCCGACGCAGAGACACGAAACCGGACCCCCAGCTCCCAAGTTGGAAGCTTCAGTCACTGCACCACATCCTTTTCTCAGGTGCAGTTTTCAAGTATTTCTAGTATTTCTCATGGAGCTTAGTCTGCATACCATGTCCGAATAAGTAGTTCCAATGGTGGAAAAATGTAATGTAAAGTTGAACTCGTTTGTGTAAATTGCAGTATTTAGGGGATTGGATTATGAGCAATTTTTCTAAGAAGGCCGTAAACAAAAACAAGTTGCAGCATCTGAGTTTACAACCATTGAACATGTACGGCATAATGCCCTGCTGGGCGGAGGCATATAAATTAACAATCCAGCATGCATCTATCTAGGCACCCAAGGAGTGAGGTCACGGACTGTATGTTCCCCATTTCTTGTTGAAAACCTACAAAAATATAAGTTGCAATATGCCAATCTGATGACAAGAATATGCTGCAAGCTCAAGTCCAGCAAATCCTTAGGTGATCAATGACATGGCAAACAGTAACTGCCAAGCACTTATTGAACTATTGGGTGACTATGAAATAAAACCCCTCTGCAGAACTCTCCTCTCCCCAGACTCCCGTCAGAGGATTAAAAGTCTGTCAATCCTGTATTGTTCGTAGAAACTGCCTGCATCCAACACCATTATCCCCTGAAAGGAGTTGTATTCCACACTTATTCAACAGTGTGTTCCAAATCATAGCTAAAATATCCACTTTAGTTCGCTCTTAATTCAATAGCTTCCATCACTCAACTATATAACCTTGCCTAAGATTCCGAAACCTATTGTTATTAATCAGACAAATATCTTGCAAAATATAACTTCCTGGACAGGTGGCAAATTGGTTTCCACTATCTTCACACTTCTAACACCACGTTGGAAGTCAACAAGTAAGCACTTACATGCAGTTGGTGAAAACTACCCAGATGTGTTTTTTCTCCTGCACCTCAGTGCGACCTTCAGTAAATGTAAACTCCACTTCCACACATTTAAATCTTTGAGCTGAGCACAGAAAACCGAACCGCCATTCTTAATTAATTCTCCCCAATGACAGACAAGGTTCGAATAAGGCAAATATGTCACGATGCAAGATGTATGGCATTGTTCCACAGGACTCGCTTGTTCTCAATATTTTCCCTCTCCCTACCTCGGTCTCCAAGTCAATTTAAAATATGCAACTCCTAACACAGACAATACAATACTCCTTAGGGCTATAAAAATGCCAAGACCCCACCAACGAAACACTCTAAACTAGTATGCCAATCCCATACATGCAAACGCAACTTGTGTAAAACAAGCACTGGCCAAGTCACTAGATCTCGTCTGTTACCTATAGGCTATGCCAGTGGTTTGTAGGCACTCTGCACAACATTCCCAATGCTGTGAAGCGTGACCAAAGTTTATTTAAAACAAAGGTTCAAGAAGGGGGCAACTCAAAACACAGGCACTTTCATATAGTGCTTAGCAGAAAAGAAAACAAGCATTTGCAATCCAAATAGGTCTCATATTACTGATAGATTGAGGTATTGCCGCTGCAAATAATAATGCAAGCCAATAGCTCCATCTTTCAGTATTGCAAGACCTAGTGCATTGCAAATGAGTGCATAGTGAGCCAGGAACCAGATTTGTATGTTTCAGTGCAGTACCGCAAGCTGCTCCTAGAGCTCCCTAGTGAGGAAGGGACCAGCACTGCATGTCTAGGTGCAGTACCGCAAGCTGTTACTAGAGGTGCCTAGTGAGCAAGGCACCAGCACTGCTTGTCTAAGTGCAGCACTGCAAGCTGCCCCTAGAGGTCCCTAGTGATCATAAAAATAGATGGTACATTCACTGTACCCATAATGCATTGCATGCAAGACAGTACCACAAGTACATTCAGATAGATCTGTCCAGTTATATAAATAGTAGCTTTGAAATTTGACAAAATACTTACATTAATTCTGGATTAAGTTGTACTTTATGTGGAGCTGATGAAGGGACATTTTTTAGAAGGTCTAATAGAAATGCGAGATGTAGTAGGTGCAGTACCACAAGCTGCGCTTAAAGGTCCCTAGTGAGCAAGCACCAGCACTGCCAGTACCACAAGCTGCTCCTAGAGGTCCCTAGTGAGCAAAGCACCAGCACTGCATGTCTAGTTTCAGTACTGCAAGCTGCTCCTAGAGGTCCATAGTGAGCATCAAACGTTTGGTTACATATGGTACTCTCTTAATGCATTGCATGCAAGACAGTACCACAAGTACATTCAAATAGCTATGTCCACATATATAATTAGAAGCTTTGAAATGTGACAAAACAATTATATTAATTCAGACTAGGTTGTACTCTATGTGGAGCTGATGAAGGGAAATGTATAGAAGGTCCAATATAAATGCGAGATGTGTAGGTGCAGTACCACAAGCTGCGCCTACGAGCATCAAACTTTGAAGACCTGGAAGATCCATCCTACCCATAATGCATTGCATGCAAGACAATACACACAGTGCACTCAATATATACAATTAGTAGCTTTCAAATGTGACAAGATTACTATTATATTAATCCTAGATTAGGTTTCACTATATGTGAAGCTGAGGGAGGGAAATTTATAGAAGGTCTAATATAAATTGGGGGGGGGGGGGGCATTGTTTGTGCTGCAACAGCCTTTAATAAAGAAATGTGTATTTGTAAAGTGCATATTCACCCATGGGTATCTTTACGCCGAATAATAGATGTCTGTTACCAAATCAATGGCACTCATTTCATCGACCTCGGGAGGATGAAAGGCTGGGTGGACCGGCTGGGATTTCAACCTGTGACCATGAAGTAGAACACCAGCCCCTACAGTGGAAGTGGTAGTCCACTACACTACCAGACCTGAACATTGGAACACTCCCGCAATCTTGCAGAGCATAATAGCAAACAATGCAGGTACCACCTCCTCTGAGCAGCACAAAACAAAATAAAACATGTGCCCAAGGGCCGGCAGCAAGGCTCCCACCAGCAGACCTGGGATCAATGCCGGACGGCATGAGCATTTCCCCAGAAGGGTGATGGATACTCCTTACTGGGAAAGCACTGCAGAGTTCCTTGTGTATCTCACAGTTTTCAGGCAACAATAAAAGTGCCCAGAGTACTCTGTTGGTTAATGCACCTACTGGAGAGAGATCAGATTTTTCTCCAATAGCAGCGTTGACTCGTCTAAGGTAGCGCAGGGTGTTAACATGCCTGCTGCAAAGAACATGTACCATGCAGATCAGAGAACATCTTTATATGTTCAGCTCAGTGGGTTACTGCATTTGCCACAAATCATTTTGTTACTGTGCTGTTAATAAACTATAATCATAATCCAGGTTAGAAAGCTTTGCACCCCCCCCCCCCCTTTCAATATTCAAGTGTTGCTAAAAAGGGTTTGTTTCGGTAGAAATATATTATTAGGCTCAACCCTCACTGGTGTGTGGATGGCCTGTGAGTCCCACACCTTGTAGTCTCCCATGTCGTTTTGCAACACATTATACACATTTCAGTGTGTGATGTAAAATGCTCCTACACTGGTATGCGGTGGAATCAATGCAGAGCCCCAATAAAGAGTGCTGTAGACTGGTGCACTGTAGGATCATTTAATATGATATGAAAGTCAATATAATAGACAAAGTTATATGTTATAGATCGCAGTTTTGTGACACACCTCCCCCTATTTGGGACAGAGCACCAGGACTGTAGTGGCCAGACTCGCTGTGCACCGTATGGGGCGCTTTCAGTGAGGAATGAAGCCAGAGACAGACTCCTTTCACTAATCACCATTGCAAAATGTAGACATACATACTATTCCTTGGAAGGCGCTTCATGCAAGCACTGGATAAAGGGGGCTTAAAAACTACTGCAATACAGGTTATGTAATGCAGATTTAGAGTGTACTTTCACCCTGGAGGGCATCCTGGCGCTGAGCAGGTGTGAATCTAGGCACATTAAAGTTCGAGTGGGGCTACGTCTTCAGCTTCTTATTGAGTTGAAGAACTGAGAGGCTCATGTGTAGCGCAGGCGGATCCACGCTTTAGGGGTAAAGTAGGAAAAGGCTCGATAGTTTAATTTGGTTTTCCATCTGCACAGGATTTGTGCAAGTAGTAGCCCATACTAGCAGAGGGGACTTGAGGGTATGTGAAAGCAGATGAGATTGTTGAGGTATGCCGGCCCAGTGTCATGTAGTGCCCTGAAAATGTGAGTGAGGAGTTTGAAATGTGACTGCTTGTGAATGGCGAGCCAGTGGATATCCTTCAGGTGCATTGTGACATGAGTGCGGCGAGGGAAATTGAGTGATTCTTGCAGCCAAGTTCTCATTGGTAAAAAAAATAATAATAATAAAGGGAGCTTTCAAATTACCTCTCAAAGAACCCGGACAGCATTTTACTAGACAAATTGATTCTCTGTTGGGATACATTTTAAATGTATTTGGCCAACAATATCTTACTGAATCACAATTAAATTAAGACTGCACAATATTTCCCCCAGTTATCTTTACTCTCTGTTAAACAGCCACAGAGGGACAATGAGGCAAATCTATCTACATGCCTAAGGTGTGGAGTGCATATGTGCTTGCCAAAGGTCATGCAGATTGCAGAAATGTCTGACCTACCTTCTTAGTTAAGTGAAGTTCAGGCAATATCACCTGTGGAAGACGTGGTTGGAATTTAGCCTTAAAACACTGGGTGCCAATTGCTCCTGGATGACTAATGACGTCTGTAGATGTACGAGTTACTTACCTTCGGTAACAATGTATCTGGTAGAGACTATTCTAGCCGCAGATTCCTTCACGTACAATTATCCCAAGGCGTGAGACAGAATCCGGAAACTTTTTGCCACAACATCCCTGCCTGCCGGGGGCAGCATCACGCGACTCCGCCAAGGCGCCGTCCACATACGTGATGTCAACGAGGTCACATAAGCCCCACCCCGGCGCGCCTACGTCAGTTTTCTTCGGAGAACTTTTCACGCACCACAAAGCGGAGCCACCATACAAAACTGTGGGAGCATGGGAACAGTGTGCGAAAGTAGAAAAAGAGAATAGAGACAACACCATAAGGAATAGCGTAACACTGCAGTGTCCAAAGACCGGGGCAGAAGAAAGAGCAGAGCAATGAGCAGCCACCCTGCCAGTACATAGACAGCCCCCCCGTGCCCCGGGGACAAGGAACATGCGTTAAAAGTCATGACACATGTAGCAGGCCTATGACCCCCATCCAGAAAGAAGGAAGGGGAGCCAGTCCCAAGACAGACGGAACAACAAGCTTCCAAGCCACCCCAGCATAGAGGGCAACAACCCCCAAAGGAACAAGGGCAAGGCATGGCCAGGGGACCCAGCAGAGGGGCCAGGACACCTAGCAGCAAGAGGAAGGGAGGGGAGGGAAGTCCAGATTGAAGGCAACCCCCCCCCCCCCCAAACCTTGAGTAGCCAGAGCAGCGGGGCACAAGCGCACCGTAACTCCATCCTCCAAGAACCAAGAGGAGGAATGAGTCACAACCAGACGGAGCCACCCATCAAGAGCAATAGAAGGCACTCACAGGATGCACAGCCCCCCACCGGGAGGAGAGTTCTGAAGACCAACCCAAGGGTCCTCGCAGAACGAGGAGGAAGAGCAGGCTTTGAAGTAATCTGCGGCTAGAATGGTCTCTACCAGAAACCTAGTTACCGAAGGTAAGTAACTCGTACATCTGACAGACTACTAGCCGCAAATTCCTTCACGTAGAATAAATACCCTAGCAATACCCCCGGGGAAGGAGGGTCTGCGAAAGGACCCCACCAGCCTGGACAGAACAGAGGGTTTCATAGGGGACCAGATCTGCGGACCAGGTAGGTAACCTAGTCCCTGCCAGGCCAGAGGAACCTCCACAAGCAGAACACCACTGACCCCAAGAGGATCGAGGAGGAAGAAAGAAGACTGAAGAGGCCCGTACACTCACAGCAGAGGAGCCAAGGCCAGAGAGGCCGAGCACCCCACTCCCCTACATGGAACAGAGCTTCCATCCAATGCCAAAACAGGAAGAGGAGGAAGAAGAAGCAGAGAGAGCCCGTGGAAAACTAGGGAAAGGAAGGCGAGCCCCCTCCAGATAGAAGGCAACAGGCCAGCCAGAACAGCACTGCAGTCATAAGCCGCAAGAACAGCCCGAGGCCCCAGGAAGACCGGGCAGGCGACACCTGACAAGGGAGTACACAAAATCATCCCAGCCCTCAGGACGGGAGCAAGAAGGTGAGGAAATGCCCGGACACACCACTAGGAGGGGTCGCGCAAACAACCTCAAGAAGCAAAGCAACATGCATAAACACCATGGAGAACCGGCACCCGAAGTCAACCAGAACTCTCTAGCAGAGTGCAAGCTATATACCAGCAACCACTACCCCAGATAGGGTACGTTAAGTCCCAAGATAAGGGAACCCTCTTTGGAAGAACTTCCGCAGCGGAGAAAAAAAAAAAAAAGAGCCTCGGGGAAAGAAACCCCCGCGGAAGGCTTGTGAAGCAGCCCAAGACAGAACAGAAGGCCTAATCTAAAGGCCAAGTCTGTGCAACAACTTCTGCAAACACACACACACAACAAGGAGCCATCCAGCAGCCAACAATGCCGCAGTCCCAGCAAGGAGGACTCTGATGGCCATAAAATGCGCTCCACAGCAAAGGCAAGTGGCCCACAGAAAAGCAGTCACAGAGGAGGGGAAGGAGGTTGAGGAGGATAGGGCAGAGGAGGAGGACGGAGCCCCGCCAGGAACCTTTGGATGGCGGAGTCAGCCAGGGCATGGAATAACAAGCTGCCATCAAACGGAAGATCTATCAGCCGCTCCCGGATATTTTCAGGGAAAACGCAGTCCCGAAGCCAAGCCTGGCGACGGAGGGCGATTGAGGAAGCCATTGCCCGGGCACCTCCGAGATGTCCAGAGCAAAGCAGGGAATAAACGTGGCTAGCTCCCGGCCATCCAGCGCATGATGCCGTAAATCCACCTAAACCATCTCTTGGAAAACAGCGGATCCCAAAGACTCAGCAGAGTCCCACAAACAAGAGGAGGCCCTAGCCAACACACAAGGTGTTAAGGGCCCGTAGGGCAGTGCTTGTCGAGGCGAACAGGTTGCGTCCCCAAGAGTCCAAGCAGCGGGCCTCCCAGGACAGGGGAGTAAACAGTGGCAGCAGGGAGTGAAAAGCAGTCCACAAAAGTGGACTGGAGGCAGAGGGGTGGAGGGAAAGACACGTTGTGTCATGCGGCGCCAGTGCAAAAGGTGGTGAGGCACCGGATCCCCTGAGGCGGGGCGCCTCCAAGCCCCCGTCAGGGAAGAAAGGAGCGAAAACCTCAAAGGCAAGCAAGATCTCCCTCTCACCAGAGCCTTGGTCGAGAACCTCCAAAAGATGGTCCGCCGGAAAATGAGCAACCATGCGCAGAATGCCCACTGCCGTGGACACCACGTGAGGGAAGGCCGCACCAGCCTTCGTAGGGCCCCGCGGTGGAGAAAGCAGCTTCGCCGACATAAGACGCCCACACGACGTGCAAGTCTTGAAGCCTGAAGGCATTCGCACACTGTTCCCCCAAAAATTAGACAATGGGGAAGAAAAAAGGGGGCCCCAAACAGGCCCGTAACAGAGACCGGATCCGCGTTGCACGCGGAAAATGAAAAAACAGACATAGGCGCGCCGGGGTGGGGATTATGTGACCTCGCTGACGTCACGTACGCGGTCGACGCCTAGGCGAAGTCACGCGATGCCGCCCCGGCACACAGGGATGCTGTGGCAAAAAGTTTCCAGATTCAGTCTCACGCCTGAGGATAATTCTACGTGAAGGAATCTGCGGCTAGTAGTCTATCAGATACTCCTATTAACAGCAAAAAAAAACTGCCTGCAAGTGGTAGTAAAAAGTACAGTATCATGAAAGATAATGCATCCTGTGACTCATTGCTCCTCTTGTCTTGGCTACAGCTGTAGATTCACCTGCTTTGCATACTCCTGCCATCTAGCGTTGGATCCGGATGTTTGCAAGTTGTTGTTCTTCGAAGAAGTCTTTCCAATCACAAGGTAGGTGACTCCTTTCGGTGATAGTGCGCATGGGCATCAACTCCCTTGTTAGATTGTTTTCCCGCAGAGGGTGAGAATGGAGTTAGTAATGATAGAATAGAGGTGTCTGTGCGTATGTATGTAAAGTAAGAAAACTGCAACAAGTATAGTTACCCAGGGAGGGGGTGGGCGAATGTGAATCTACAGCTCTACATGCCAAAAACATATGCTTATTGGCTAAAATTATCCGTTCGAGGCATGTGAGCTTTAGATTACATGCTTTGCAAAGACTATACAGCAGTAGCATCAACTCCCTTGTTAGATTGTTTTCCCGCAGAGGGTGAGAATGGAGTTAGTAATGGTAGAATAGAGATGTCTGTGCGTATGTATGTAAAGTAAGAAAACTGCAACAAGTATAGTTACCCAGGGAGGGGGTGGGCGAATGTGAATCTACAGCTCTACATGCCAAAAACATATGCTTATTGGCTAACATTATCCGTTCGAGGCATGTGAGCTTTAGATTACATGCTTTGCAAAGACTATACAGCGGTAGCTTCCAAAGCGGTTGCTAACCTGTAGCTGTTGCAGCTGTTTGAAAAAGTTTTTTAATTACTGCCTGGCCTACATTAGCTTGTCGTCTTGCTAACACATCTACACCATAGTGTTTGGTGAATCTGTGTGATGTAGACCATGTTGCTGCCTTACAGATGTCAGCTAGGGGAATATTCCCTAACGTGACCATAGTCGCCCCTATTTTGCGGGTGGAACGTGCTGTAGGGGGTATTGGCAATGTTATTTTAGCTTTTAAATAAGTTCGGATACATTTCACGATCTATCTTGCAATGCCCAATTTTGAAATGGGATTGCCCTTGTGTGGTGGTGAAAAAGCAACAAAGCTGTTGCGTTTTATAAAAATCCTTTGTTCTTTCCATAGAATATAGTAGAGCTCTTCTAACATCCAGTGTGTGTAGCACTCGTTCCGCTACAGAGTCGGGTAGAGGAAGGAACATCGGTAACTCAAATGATTGATGTGAAAAGCAGAAACTACTTTAGGACAAAATGTGGAATTGGTTCGAAGAACCACTTAGTCTTTGTGAAGCTGAAAAAAAGGCTCTTGTATAGTTAATGCCTGGAGTTCACCAACTCTCCTTAAGGACGGGATTGCGATAAGAAAAACAACACTCCATGAGAAAAATTGCAGTTGACACTTGTGCATTGGTTCAAAAAGTGGACCAATTAGTCTGGTAAGGACAATGTTCAAGTTCCATACTGGTGTAGGTGGAGCTCTTGGTGGTATTACTCTTTTTAGTCCAGCCATAAAAGCTTTAATCACTGGTACTTTGAATAAAGATAAGTGTTGTCTGTTTTGAATGCAGCTACTGCTCCTAGATGCAATCGAATGGATGTGTAGGCCTAACCAGATTGTTTTAAGTGTAAAAGATACCAGACGGTGTTTTGCATGGAAGCATCAAGGGGACTGAAATCGTTATTGTTACATTATTTAACAAATCTTTTCCACTCTACTGCGTAACATGCCCTAGTAGTAGGTGTCCTACCTTATTTAGGATGTTCATACTGTCTGGTGGCCTTTGTAAATAACCAAACTATGACCTCGGGAGCCAAATCGCCAGGTCGAGTTCCTTGGGATTTGCTTGCCTGATTTCTCCATGGTTAAGAGTGAGGAGACTGGAGTTGAGATGCAGCTTTTGATGTGGAACCACAGAGAGTTCCAACAGCTTGGTGAACTAAGTATAGCGTGTCCATGTGGGAGCTATAAGAATCAGTTTGAGGGACATTTGTCTGTGCTTCCGAACTACTAGCGGAATGAGTGGGAGAGGCGGAAAAGCATAAGCAAATATCCCTGATCAGTTCATACATAGAGCATTGCCTTTGGAGAGCTGGTGTGGGAACTGGGAGGCAAAGCTCCGGCATTTTGCGGTTTGAGCTGTGGCGAACAGGTCTGTGTGTGGAAATCCCCATTACAGAAAGTAGGGAAGAACCACCTGGGGTTGGATTTCCCACTCGTGGATTTGCTGCCTCTGTCTGCTGAGAAAGTCTGCCATCTGATTGTTTACTTCTGGGAGATGTTCTGCTAGGAGATGCTTTTTTTGATGTATGGCCCATTTATAAATGGCTTGTGCTAGGCATGACAGTTGGAGAAAGTGTCCCCACCCCCCCTTTTTTGTATATAATACATAGCTGTCATGTTAGCTGTGCGGGCTAGGACAGTTTTGCCCGTTAGGTGAGGGTGAAAAGCTTTGAGCGCTAGAAACACTGCTAGCAGCTCCAGGTGATTGGTATTGAGGCTCTTGTAGGTTAAGAGTCCACAATCCTTGGACTGTGTGAGTTTGTAGGGGAGTGCCCAAACCAGTGAGCTATGCGTCTGCTGTTAGCACGGTCTGTGAAGAGGGTCGAGAAAAGGCCGCCCTTTGGATAAGTTTTGTGTGTTCCACCACTGCAGAGTGTGATGGGTGCGGCAATCTACCAGCATTAGATCATTCAACTGATCCTGCAACTAGTTCTGACTCGCTAAGCATTCCTGAAGGGGACGCATGTGAAGACTTGCGTGTGGGAACAACTAAAATGCAAGGCACCATCATTCCTAGCAGTTGCATGAATACTTTTACTGGTAATTACTGGTTGGGTTAAAAGTGAGGGAGAATGGACTAAATATTGCGAATCCTTGCAGCACTGGGAGATGCTAGAGCTTTGCGAGTGTTTATTGGGCTTCCATACAAGTTTGTGCGTTGGAAAGCTGTAGATGAGACTTTATTGCATATACTGTAAACCCTAGTTGATGAAGTATGTGAATAGTAGTGCGAGTGTGTTGGAGACACATTTGGTAAAGTCGTCCAGGTATGGGAAGACAAATGTGTTGTCTGAGATGTGCTGCGACTACTGCCAGATATTTGGTAAATACTCTGGGAGCAGGGGTGATTCCAAACAGAAGTACTTTGAATTGGTAATGACGCCCTGCTATGATGAATCTGAGGTATTGAGGTGAGCGGGATGAATTGGAACATCGAAATAGGTGTCGTAAGTCTACAGTGGACATAAAATCTCCCTTCTGAAAAAGTGGGAGCACTCCAGTAGAAATGTTACCATCTGAAAATGCTCTGACACTATGTAGAGGTTTAGTTCGGAGGTCTAGAATAGGTCTGAGGGAGTTGTCCTTTTTGGGTATGAGAAAGTACATGGAGTACAAACCTGCTCCTTGATGTTGTAACAGCACAGGTTCTATGGCTCCTTTGGACAGGAGAGACTGGAACGTTTGCTGAAGTAGATGTAAATAATCTGGTGACATTTTGTGCGAACGTGGCAGAGTCTTTGGAGGATTGGTGGTAAGCTCCAGGCAATAACCATGTTGGATAATTCATAGCACCCATTTGTCTGTACTTATGGATTGCTAGATGGGGGGGGGGGGGGGGAATTACAAAAAGACGTCCCCAGACACATGCTGGATGATCGGGGGAAATATAGGTAAGTCACAGTTCGCTAGGAGAGGGGGGAGGTACATGGTGTAGAACCTCTACCCTTGCCATTGTTATCTCTGTACCCTCCTCTAAAGAAGCCTCTGGAAGAGGAGGATTGATTGTTGGCTTTGTAGGGCGCAGCAGTAGTGTCTGAATATATTGTTTTGGAACCCCGTGATAGGAGGAGACTCAAAAGGAGCCACAATTCGAAAGAGATTAAGGCTCGCATAGATTTGGCTACTTCTGCATCTTTTTTTAATTTTTTGTAAGGACGAATCTACTACAGGTCCAAAGAGATGTTCTTTATCCAATGGTGTATTTAAAATAGATTGCTGGACTTCAGGTGTGAACCAAGAGATCCTTAACCATGCGTGCCTCCATAATAGCACACTAGTATGAATTGCTCTAGCAGCAGTGTCCGCAGCGTCTAAAGCACACAATTGATGAATTTGAGATGAGCTTTCCCACTTGGACTAGGTCTCGAGCTTTGGCCTCATGCTCATCCGGTAGACATTGGAGAAATTGCTCCATCTAATCCCAGTGTGCCCGATCATACCTGGCGAGAAGGGCCTGTGTGTTGGCAATACACTAGTGATTTGCTGCTTGGGCTGCTACCCTTTTACCGGAGGAGTCTGTCAGTTTGGACTCTGTCTAGAGAGAGAGAGGGGGGTCCCCCGAAGTTTGTGAATTGGCCTGTTTACAGGCATTAGAAACTACCAAAGAGGCTGGTGGTAACTGCCCTATAATGAAAGCTGGATCTGATGGTGCAGGCTTGTACTATGTCTATCCTGGGGGTGATAATGTGACCCTAACAGGATCTTTAAATATATTGTCTGCATGTTTCATCATGCCTTTGAGCATGGGGAGAGTGTGAGTGGACCTTTGTGAGCTATGGGTTTCAAACCAAAAGTCCTCTTTTAGGGATTCTTTATATAATTGTACCCCATGATACTCTGCAGCCCTAGATAGTAATTCTACGTACCCTACATTGTCAGGTAGGGAAGGCTTTGTAGGGTAAAGGTCTGGTTTATTATCTGTGGATGAGTCAGTGTTATAGTCCTTTCAGGGATCTGCTGGAAAAGGATCATCCCCACCATTCCCTTCATCCTCAGGTTGTTCAGGAAAGTTAGTTGGTGAAGTAAGTAAGTGATGGAACTATGGTGAAGGAGGTGATGGAGGAGAAGGGTTACTAACATGCTTCCTCTTCAAAGGAATATAACATGTGTCCTCTGTTTCTGGTTTACGTTTTTGAGGCAATTTGGTAGAAAAATGTCCTGTCTCCGAGTTCTTTCTTTCTGTTTGGGGTCGGGTTTCGGGGGTGAGACGTCGAAACATAGGTCTTGCTGCTGCAGAGGAGCATTTTTATGTTCCAGACCCGTAATTTTCAGTGCCGAAGGTTTAATTTCAAGAAACAACTAAGGGCTGGCTCCAATCAGTAAGGCTGAGCCTTAATAATTATGAAACAAACAGAATTGCCAGTACTGATGTAAATGATTTAAAGTAAACAAATAATCATTCAAAACTAGAAGTGAAATTCAAGAGTGGGAATTGCTAGTTAATAGCTTTTTATTTTAGCAAATTTTTCAAAGAAATATTTCAAAATTTTTAGTTCATAATACAAAAAAGGGTTCTCTTAAAAAAGGCACATAGGACATTAGAATATAACTGTACATCAATCATTCATTCAACACGCATATCACAACCAACCATATTACAATCAAACAGTCAAAAAAATAACACAAAGAATATAGTACAATATATATACAGAAAAATACAGGAAAATGAGGAGAAATAGCCAAGGTCTGCAAATAGTTTACAATGATATTAAGATAACCAATTTTTTCATAGTACATTCCTCTATATCAAACAAAGTGATCGGAGCTCATTGGAATTATTACTACTAGGTAATGTACAACATGGAGCTGCAGGGTTGATTCGTTAGATACCCGGCGGCTCTCGCAGACCAATGAGCTCCGATCACTTTGTTTGATATAGAGGAATGTACTATGAAAAAATCGGTTATCTTAATATCATTGTATTATCTTAATATCATTTGTATTATGAACTAAAACATTTGAAATATTTCTTTGAAAAATTTGCTAAAATAAAAAGCTATTAACTAGCAATTCCCACTCTTGAATTTCACTTCTAGTTTTGGATGATTTGTTTACTTTAAATCATTTACATCAGTACTGGCAATTCTGTTGGTTTCATAAAGAAGGTTTAATTTAAGAAGCCAGTTTTGGTGTTGAATGTTTAGGCTCAGAAGCGGTTCTCGGTTTCGAGCAGGCTTTGGTGCATGTTTTGATGGCGAACCAGAAGGCGGAGCATTGGGAATATCTTCTTGGTGCCGACCGTGGCCCGAAGGCTGAGGTGGAACCGGAGTCTTTTGCTTGGGCTGAATAGATGTTTGGGGCAAGGGGTGTTCAGTACTCACGATAAGTTGAACTTGCGGCACGTCGTCTTCCATGTCTGTGTCAGATCCCGAAATAGATACAGCTTCTTTCTGTTCTTCTGCCCCTTGCGTGTAATAATCTTCCTGCTCAGAGCCTTCTCCGAAGATGTCTGGCTTGGTTTCAATGTTTTGGCTCTGCATTTCAGAACGTCGAGCCTGGCGATCACGGAGTATTTTCTTCGAACTGAAAGATTTACAAGTGTCGCAGCTCTGTTCGCCGTGCTCCAGAGAGGAGTACAAGTTGCACACTTCGTGGGAGTCGGTGTTCTGGTACTTCGCGTGACACAGAGGACAGAATTTGAAAGGAATCTGTTCCATCGACTGCGAGGTGGACAGACGCAGTGAGGCCCGACAGCCTTCGATGAGTTTTCTGATCGAAATAGAAGTTTTTACCGACCAATGCGATATACAGAGAATAGATAGATTGCAGGAGAATGCAAATCATGTGATCTACAGCTCACATGCCTCGAACTAGGTAGTTTCTCTCAATGATGACTTTATGGACTGTTACAGGGGAATAAGTCCTCCAGGCCAGTACTACGCAGAGCACCAAAGACTTTGCTATGCAATGTCCTAGTTGTTTGAGTGCACCAGTATTGTAGCTTACGTAAACTAGTGTAGCTACAAAAGAAGCTGCCTTGTATGCATGAACCTTTCCTGTACCCAACCAAGGATCAGTTCACACCAGTACAGGTAGCAATTTGAAGTGGGAATACCTTTTTTTATTTGTGTAAGCACACCATGGGACTAAATGGACCTCAATTGCTTAAAACTGAATGCTGAGAAGCATGGGGCTCTAGTACTTGGCAAGCATCTGGTGACCAGATAACCGCTGTCCCTTACCATCCCCCAAGGTTAAGAGCCTGGGCATCTGTTTCGATTAAAAACTCAGATGCTCAGGTCAATGCCCTTGGAGGAAAGTGTTTTGGGATATTGAGATCCCTACAAAAAGATTCCACCCAAAAAAACAGTAGCCCTGGCATTGGTTACATCCAAATTGGACTACTGTAATATTCTGTACTTGGGTGTTTCCCAAGCACAATTAAATAGGCTTAAACGTGTGCAGACTGCAGCAGCTCGGGCACTGCTCTGGCGTCAGAGGCGAATCTCTATCAGTACTGCATTGAAGAAGCTAAACTGGCTGCCAGTGAAACAGAATTACCTTTAAGGTCATCTGTGTTACAAAAAAGTGCTTTCCTGACAAGTCCCTGCCTAGCAGCAGGACATGACTACTCCCTATCCCTATGCTCCAAGCAGAACTCTGAGAAGGACTACAGCCAAACTGGCCTCCCTTCCCAGAGTCAAGAAAGCTAGAGTGGGTGGTTGCGCCTCCAGTTACTCCCAAAATTTGGAATTCACTACCAGGGGCTCAATCTGAATTGATATTCAGAAAAAAAAACTAAAATCCAGGCATTTTTGGTTCCAGTTCGACTTCTCCTGTTGTGCTCAGCTTTTTTTTGCACTCTGCTTCCTACCACTGGGACCCTTCATGTGAAATAACCACACGCTCCATAAAAGGCATTATTATGCATTTTCCAGTTTCTCTGTGTGCTTCTCCTGACCCCCTGGCATGTACTCGCTCTGCTCTGTGTTGCGGTTTTCCTCGTGTTGCAGGCTCTTTTGTGCTTCTTGCCCCCCAAACTCCCTGCACCGTCTTTCTTTTTTTAATCGCTTGTGCTGCTTTCTCCTTTTCACCCACTCCCCGATACTTTCTACCCTGTCCCCAATCACCCTGCCCACACTCTTTACATTGTTATTTGGGTTGTGGAGGCAGGCAGCTAATTACTCCTAGCCCCTAAAAGGGGCAATTGAGATTTTTTTTTTTTAACAATTCATCGTGTATTAGTAACTTTAAAAAAAAGGCACTATTTCATTTTGTAGGCATGCATGCATAATATTTATATTACATCTTTTCAAAAGTTAACGTCAACCCTTTCATCAATATTTTATTCACATTATGCAATTATACATTTGAATAACATTTGTTGTAGATTTACTATTGATTTGGATTAGAAAAGGCTTCCACCACCCAGTATATATAGATAGTATTGAAGCCATTACCTAATTTGTTAAACATAAAATGTAATATTTCAGCCCACCAGTAGTTTATCTTAAGTGGTCGAGCTTGTGCGGATGTGCAACATGTAAAAAAAAGTTGACAAAGCCCATAGATAGGTAAAACCTATTGGCTTCGCCAAGGCTTGGTTTTCTTTGCTTTTAGGAAATGATGTGGAGCAAATCCCAAGACACTAGCAATACCAATACATCCCAATGGCAAGACTTTTTGCCTTTGCCAGCACTCGTCTTAAACGCATGCAGTTCAAAAGTTTTCTTGGGTAAAAGATTTTCCACCACTTAAGATGAATCAACTACTGGTTGACTGAAAGATTGCAGTTTACTTCTAGTTGGTGGTTGGTGCCTTTTCTAATACAAAGCAATAATAAATCTGAATGTAAAACAAGTTAGTTATTCAAATTTACAATAATTACATAATGTGAATAAAATGCTGATGAAAGGGCTGGTGTTAACTTTTGAGAAGATGTGCTATAAAAATAAATTTAAATCCAGTACTTTTATAGCGCACGAATCACCCCCGAAGGGGTTTCTTGGCACTGGGGGCTGTTGGGAAGATTAAGCAAGCTATGGCCCAGAGTCCCATGGTGCTGGGCGGACCCCTGCCGCCAGAGCCAAGGATCCCTAGCGTCCAACGTCAGTCGCCCTGGCTGTGGCGCAGCATGCCTACATAATGATGCAGTGCCTTAGTACTGCAAAAGCTCCTTTTAGGGGCTAGCAGTAATTTGCTGCCTGGCCCCTCAACCCAAATAACATTAATAATGTAAAGACTGTGGGCTGGGAGGAGGCCACAGAGGAGCGGATGGGGGAGAAAGTATCAGGATCGATGAAAAAAAAACTGTGTGGAGGGTGCAGGGAGTTTGGTGGACAAGAAGCACAAAGCCTGCAACAGAGGAAAACCGCAACAGAGCAGGGTGGGTATATGGCGAGGATTGCGAAAAGCACGCGAAGAAGAGACCTAGAAAACACAAGCAGTCTCATGGTGGCCTTACACAAACAAAAGAGAAAGTACCCAAAATGTGAAAGGGTAGCAGCCAGCCAATCGGAGACGCGAACAATCTATACTCCATCGGGAGGATCACAGAAGGAACTAGCTGGGACAAGGAAAGCTATAGAATAAGCAAGCATATGAGTAACAAATCTAACCCATAGGAAGCAAGAGGAGGACAGCAAGGCCCTTGTGACATCTTAGTAAGCCCACAATAGGTCTTCTGCAAACAGACAGCTTGCGCTGTCAGGTAGGCTTAACCTAAAAAGTGCACCCATATCCAACAATCAAGCATATAACAAAATTAATTTCCTCTATCGAAAACACCACATAGCTAGACCCCAGAAGACCAGTCAGAAACTTGATAAATTTAGAATCTTTATATTTGGAATAAACAGCGGGCTGTCTGTGCAAAAAAAAGTACTGAACGTGTCAAAATTATGAAAAGCTACTGACAGCAAACTTACATTTCTTATATGCTCTAAGATTTCAACATATTCTATATTAAAAACTATTCTAATACCCTGGTAATCTTTAGAAGGTACTCATCATTTTCCAATATCCTCCAGCATATGAGGTTTGCACAGTAAAAAACAAGTCAATAGCTTTGTTGTAAACAGACTGAGCCAAAAAAGAATATTTGTAAATTAAACTGCTGATGAGAACCAACTGAAGTGCAGAATAGTTTAGAGGCAAAATGATATAGCGGTTTCACAGCATCACAAATGTCAACTTATTTTGCCATCGGGCAAATAAACTGGTCTGATGGTCTCCAGGTTACACAACTTTACAGAAATTAAAAAGAAAAACAGACCCGGCAAAGGAGGCGCACGCATACTACAGTAGAGAAAGTGTCTTTCTTCTAGTCCTATATAGTAAATTTATATTGGACTCTTTAGTATATGCTGTCAGGTGGAAGGGGAACAGTCAACCTTCTGTAGAGAAGGGACAACTGATTATTTCGGCTGCTAGCCTTGAAATCAGTGGGCCTCAATTAAGAGGACAAATAGGTTATGTTAAAATAAATTTGTCAAGCGCACGTTCACCAAAAGTTTCATGGCACTAATAATACAAAAGTAGCAGCGAAAGACCAATTTAGCAGGATTGCCCGAAGAGCCAGGTTTTCAAGGCCTTTCTAAAGCCCAATAAGCTGTCACAGTTCCTGACTGATAGTGGGAGTGAGTTCCAAAGCCTGGGAGCCAGGTAGGAAAACCTACGACCACCCTGCCGTTTTAGTTTAATTGATGGAATAGTGAGGAGATGAAGATGGGCGGAACGAAGGTTACGCATGGGGACATGTCTGGTCATCGGGCTGTTAAGGAATTTAGGGCTTGTGCAATGCAATGCTTTAAAGACTATACATCCAGTCTTAAAAGCAGTGCGTTGTGCTATGGGCAGCCAGTGTAGTTTAGACAGTAAAGGCCTGGCTGATTGCCATTTCGGCTGTTTATAGAGATCAGTCTCGCCGCCTGATTCTGAATTATTTGAAGGCGGCTAAGCAGGCCCAGAGGAAGGCCAGTGTGAAGAGAGTTGGAAAAATCGAGGCGAGAAAGCAACAAGGCTGTCACCACCTGAACAAGAGCTTGGTGGAACAGCAGGTACGCGATTTTCCTTATGTTGCGTAATTGAAAAAGACAAGAGGAGACAACTGTGCCCACAAGTCCCCTCAATGAGAGATCAGTCTATAGTCACCCAGAGACTTTTTACTGATAGAGAAGGGACAGGAGGAGGACCTAATTCGCAAGGCCAAAAATGAGGTCCCCAGCAGGTGGAGCACTTCGCAGGCAGCACTAATTCTGTTTTGCCAGGGTTGAACTTTAATTGATTCAGATCCATCCAGCGTTTGATATGTAGCATGGGTAGATCCATCCAGCGTTTGATATGTAGCATGGGTGAAGCTTCTTTGGTGATTAAGGTCACTTTCACCACTCTGCCCCCTCCCCTAGGACCCTCACTTCCCAAACATGGTTGCCAAACACTTCACGCGATACAGATGTAAATATCCAAGTTTAGACAGAAGGTGCAATCCCGAAAAGGGAGGTAGGTTGAAGCTCCGAGTATCCAAATAAGGTCACACGTACACTAATTCGTAAAGATATACTTGCTGCCTTTGACAAAGCGGCGAAAATCCTGGGAATCAAATGTAAAACTAGAACTGCAACTTACTGGCATTCATACGCTTGCTTTCTTCTGCCACCTTGTGGCAGAAATTGCAACAGTATTTAATAATAGCCCAGAAGGCGACCACAGCATAACTAAAAACACGTCTTCAGCAAGAAAGCCAGCCTTTTTCAGATTCTTATTCCGTTATATATATGTATGCAACAGTTATGTAGAAAATGGATATACAGGTTCAAAGGCAAAAATACAGTCAATAAATGAATGGAGGGTTAGCTTGGTCTCGAGAGAGAAATAACTGTTAATGCTCTTTGATGAAGGTTATTCACGCGGTGTCCCTTCAGCGGTTTACACTATTAGACAGGCTAAAGCAGTCCTAATGGATGGCGGATGTCGCTTCAGGTGCATACATTGAAAAGCTCTGCTTTTTTCACCGCTACATCTTCGGTCTCACCGTGTCCCTGCTGCAGGTGAGAACAGTGGCAAAGCAGAGAGCGAGCCTAACAGATGGAGCCTCGGGATAGGCAGCTGAAGGTTCGGTTGACGCCCGGAAGGCCAATTTACATTTCGAGCTCCAGTCTTAGAAAATCTGGAGAGTTAAGTTTTCCTCAAAAGAATGCAGATTGGCTATTTACAATTTTAAAACTACAGTACTGAAATATTTTAGAGAAAAATGTAAACCTCCGAAATATTTTGAGAAAGGGTTGAAATGTTGCAAGTCTGTATTACTAAAGACAAAAAAGTAGGACTCCCGAAACAGGAGATAAGTTGAGCTTTCCATATTAGTTGACACTTTGCCTTAGACAGTGCTTGACTAAGTCTTCTTACTAAGGACCTAACAATTCGATACACCACCTTTTCACCAAAAAAAACGGGGAGGACTCAAGTCAAGATTAAAAGATTTCATGCAGCAGGACGACGCATGTACGTACCTTTATTGTACTCTACGGGCTACAACCTCTCAGATGCCCACCTGTCTCGTCCGAAAGCTACTTCAAGCTGTTAAGCAATTTAAGTTTCACCTGCGAGAGTGGTACTGGATTTGAAAAGGTAATTAAGCCATGCTGTACAGCAACGTGGAGTGGCCATGGATTGGGGTGGAGTAGAATAGGATGGGATAGTGTAGAGTAGACAACAAGCAAACCATGACAACTCGGGTCATCCTCGCACTTTTCCAAGATATTTAAATGGCGCAACATCACCCAGGCTCTCATCTCTATCCGACTGGATTACAGCAGGGATCGTAGCTCACCTACTCAGACCACAAAGAACGCTACAGCCAGATTCGTTTTTGATCTCCCTAGACAAATCCACATCACCCCCCTACTTCAGGGAACTCCACTGGCTCCCTGTACAGAGAAGACGCCCGTTCAAACTCCTGACTTATGCATACAAGGCCCTAAATAACTTAGGACCAGTCTACTTGAACCACCACCTGAACTACCATCACCACACTGGGCACCTCTGCGTCCCTTTTTCTAACATCCTCCCATCCATTCAGATGTAGCAAATGCAGAGGTTGCGAGTTCTCCTAACTAGCTGCACAGACATTGCATGAGCTACCCTTTGAACTACGGACCTCCCCATCTCTTCCAGAGTTCCAAAAATCCCTGAAGACATGGCTATTCAGCTAATCAACTCGACCTTGCCAGGGTCTGGGTTCCCTTACATGTGTGAAGCACACTCAAGAGCACAGGGGAGCAGAGTGGCGCAGGGTAGAGAGACGCAGAGCACAATGACGCAGAGCGCATTGGCATAGAGCAGGGTGGTGGAGAGAAGAGCAGAGTAGCGTAGAATGAAGTGGCTTAGAGTGATGTAGAGTAGAACGGTGCAGAGATGTAGTGTGCAGTGGCGTAGAGGTTAGGGGGTGGGAGGTGAAATAAGCGACTAGGAAGGGGAAATAGAAGCTACACGGGACAGGGATATGGGAGACAGACAAAACACAAGCACTTAAATGGAGTGCTTGAATACACAGAAAAAAATTGCTCCAAAAATAGGAGCCGTGGATGGACAATACTCTGTCCATTCTTAAGGGGAAGGCCAAATGAAAGAAGAGGACAAGGCGCCTGCATGCTGTGACAAATGGGGAAAAAAGAAATGAGTGACGTTGAAGCTAATGGTAAGCCATGGACAGGCTGTAAGCCAACTGTATGTAAACATGCCTCACAGACTGCCTGAGCAGCCTAGGTGCAACTTAAAAATGTATGACATGCCTATATTCTGGACCTCTTGAAAGGATCAACAGCAATTCAATTCTGGCTCAAAAGGTGCTTGTATCAAATTCAGTCTTCCACAAGAGAAGCGACAGGAAAGGTGTAACCTGAAAGGATGGTGTTGACCATGTGCTAATAATATACGATAGCTCAAGTCATCAAGAGATTGCTAAGTAGTGTAAAGAGAACAAAGAAAGAAATAGGAGAAAAATGCAGTCCATGAAGTAGAGGGACTGCAGATGTTGGGTCAGGCTGGAACTAGTCATTTGAGGAGTAAATTTAGAATGACCAAGCTCTGCATGTAAATCAGAGGTAGCAGACAAAAGTTCATAAAGAAATGGGTGGGCTAGTCTCTAAACGTGACTGCTGGCGTTTAATTGTTCGAGTAAGATATCCGGTACACTCACCTTTATTTCAGACGAGCATAAATTCAACTCTTGGTACAGATGCGCCAAAAGACAAAAATACAAATTCATGTTAGTTTTCAGTCTAACATGTCAGGGAGAATTTAAGAGAGTAACTATTGCACCAGGTAGTGGTTGGTCTATGCTCACCAACTCCACAAATGCTCACATTTTCGTAAGAGCTTGCTGTCAGTGCAACATGGCAAAGGGTGTCTAATCAACTGCGACTATAAGATATAAGAACGAAGGTGTACGAGGTATCACAGAAGGGTTGTTTATCCGCTCCCTCAAGACTGCTGCAATTAGCAAATAGCCAGGCCCAGAGGCCCGTGCTCCATCTAAGCATGAGCAAAATCTAAATTTCATCTACACAATTCACATAACTTAAAGAACTCAGAACTACGCTAGTTACCGAAAAGTTACACCATGACAGCATGTCGCATGATTACAGCGTCAGCAGCAACTTTATGGTATGGGAACATTGTGGAGAACCGGAACGCAGCAACCGTCTTCCATGCTTTAAGCACAAAACACGTTTTTGCATCCAATATTGATGCGAGGAGGCATTTTAAGATTAAAATACGAATATACATTTTGCGTAATTATGCAGTTTTCCTGAAATTTCGTGCAAGTATGCACAGCAAATTACGCCAATTTCACACACACCTTGCTCTAAAGTGCAACTCACTTTTACGGAGTGCCACATTTATGATTCTCAAAAGGAGACAAGCGCGTCTAGGTCAGGACAGAGGTCCGTACCTGGCTATAGCAGCATGTGTTCTGCTATAATCCGTAACCTAGTTCTTTTATTGCACTCAATTCTTGAGACTTAATGAGCTTTTGTCAATCTGTGAACATTATCTTTGTTCCTTTAGGGCTGCATACCACTTTTAGATTGGGAAAGTGGGAAATATAACTCCGAATACAAAAGTATTCATCCTTTAGTAACCTGCGTTTCCAATTAGGATTGATGCTTGAACTCACCTGTGAGTGGTGCTTTTCCAAAAGCAGTTACATAATCTATCACTCAATTTAGGAATTGTTCTGAGAGGAGAGTTGGACTATTCTTAAAAAATATCCTAGTTCCGAAAAAAAAAAAAAAAAGTCTTGGGTACCCTTACCGCATTTCCTAGGTATCAAAAACACAAAATGCTTACCGGTTCTTTATTTTAGTTTTGTGTGCCAAGTGAAAATTAATTGCTTCTAGGCTCACGGGCCTAAAAAAAAAAAAAAAAAAAATTTACATTTTCGAATAGCTGGTGTGTAGACAGCCCAGCAAGAAACAAGCATTAGAAATGCAATCGGGCTCGGATTTATTTGAGTTTGAGCTAATGGCATTGTAAATGCCAATGTCTTTTTGCCATGTGTTATGGAGTGTGTGCATGTGGTGTGTAGTGGAAGTATGTTGGTTGAATTGTAATTTTACCAATGGTGGCATGCTGTGCTTTATATGAATATGTTTAAAAGTAAAGTGTACCATACTGGGATTGCTTGGTGGAAAAGTGCACTGCCGGCTGGAGGTGTGTGTGCCTGGTGGAAGGGTGCACTGACGGCGGGTGGGTGTGTGCTTGGTAAAAGCGTGCACAGATGGATGATGGTTGTTGGTGTTTGTGCATGGTGAAAGCATTCATTGACGGCTGGGGGTGTGTTGTTGTGTGTGTTGTTTTCTATGTGCTGGTGAGTGTGTGGTGGTGAGTCTGTGGGGGTGAGCCTGGGGAGTGAGTGTGGTGGTGAGTGTGTTGTGTTGAGTGGTGACAAGTGTGTGGTGTTGAGAGACTGAGGTGTGTGGTTTGTGTGTGCGTTATGTGTGTGTGGTGTATGTGTGTGTGGTGTTTTCTGCACACTCACACACTGCCCCTACACATTCACACACTGCTCACCCGCACACTCCCAATGTCACCCTGCATAGTCACACACTGTTTACCCTGCACACTCATTCTGCACACTCACACAATGTGCACCCTGACACACTGTCTCTGCTGTCACTCTGCACTCACTGCCACTCTGCACTCACTGCCACTCTGCACTCACTGCCACTCTGCACTCACTGCCACTCTGCACTCTCAAACTTCAATCTGCACTCTCAATCTGCACTCTCAATCTGCACTCTCAATCTGCACTCTCAATCTGCACTCTCAATCTGCACTCTCAATCTGCACTCTCAATCTGCACTCTCAATCTGCACTCTCAATCTGCACTCTCAATCTGCACTCTCAATCTGCACTCTCAATCTGCACTCTCAATCTGCACTCTCAATCTGCACTCTCAATCTGCACTCTGCACTCTCAAACTGCACTCTGCACTCTCAAACTGCACTCTGCACTCTCAAACTGCACTCTGCACTCTCAAACTGCACTCTGCACTCTCAAACTGCACTCTGCACTCTCAAACTCTGCACTCTCAAACTGCACTCTGCACTCTCAAACTCTGCACTCTCAAACTGCACTCTGCACTCTCAAACTGCACTCTGCACTCTCAAACTGCACTCTCAACTCTCGTGCTGCACTCTCAACTCTCGTGCTGCACTCTGAAACTGCACTCTCAACTCTGAAACTGCACTCTCAACTCTCAAACTGCACTCTCAACTCTCAAACTGCACTCTCAACTCTCAAACTGCACTCTCAACTCTCAAACTGCACTCTCCACTCTCAAACTGCACTCTCCACTCTCAAACTGCACTCTCAACTCTCAATGTGCTCCTGACCACGCGATCCCAGGAGCACACACTCGAAACACTTACCACAACCAATCATACAGGGGCAAGGGAATCACATATTACTAATCTACCTATTTGCATCTAACATTGGGTTTTGGAGTAGCGTGGTACTTGTTGGAAAGCGCTTTAAGGCCTCGTCAGGGGTAGTAAGTGCTATATAAATACAATTTACAAATAAAAACAGTATACATGCAAACGGGGAGTGTCTGTTGTTGAACACAGGGAGAGAATAAAGTTTTGCCATAAAAAAAATATGAGACAAACTAGTGAGAACACAGACTCTCGTATTATAAATATATATATATATATATATATATGATCAAAAAAGAAGATAAAAACATACACTTGTTACATTCAATTAATAAAGAGATAGCGCGCCTCCTTTACACAGACCACTGTCCATAAAATCGTCAGACCACTAACCAATGTTTTTTCAGAAGCTTAGGGGTGGGAAGGTAACCGCTACCCCCTCCCTCCCCCCGCCCCCCCTTCACCTCGCCCAAGTGGCTCGATGCTCCACAAATCAATCTTAAAGCTGTCGTTAAATATTGATAAAAAAGGGGGATGTAAATGATTGCCCACACAGTGAAGGTGATCTTTACAGTTAAACTGCATCAATGCCATTAATGTATAGAATGGCTATTATTACCACCAAACGTTTCCCATTAAAAAGATTTAGAGGGGGAAAGACCGGGGCTGTGACCTCCTCGGCGCAAGGTGCCCCTTGGAGAGGAGCAGGAAGTGAACTCCGTTCTCAGAGGGCCCGAGCCCGCCGACATGTACCAAGTGTGTCCCCATTCCCAAGGTGCCACTAGAGTGTTGATTTGTGAGTTGTACGAGGCGCTGAGGGTCATCCAGGCCCAGTCTAGTAACTATTGATCTGAGGGGGGAGGTTTCTGAACCAAGACGGCGTCTCGTGCGCTGGAACGTGTTTGTTTGCACAGCGCCACACGTGTGCATACTACTGGGCACAGCGAGGCAGCCTGATCAAAGAACTGCACACGTATGAACACTACGTCAGCTAGTGTGGGTAAAACATTCCAGAGGAGAGTGAGACACTCGAGATCCACCGAAGAGAAACTTCACTGGGCCAGAACAAATCCACCACTTTCTTAAGAATCTGTTCCCCTGGCCAGAAAATGAAAATGGATGCGATTGGATGAATACATCAGCGAACGTGTATTTGGGAAACCTGACACTCAGCAAAAAATAAAAAACACTATTCCTATAAAATATGTTAGTTACTATAGGCAGCATCGTTTCAACAGCTCTACGTACACATTGCACAATACACGCAAGGCATTTTCTCTCAGCGCCTGAATAACAAGTGTTGATCTTACCTAACTCTTTGGTTCTCATTTTACCGATTCTGTAAAGATGAGATGCTGATTATTCCCTGCCAGATTCAACCTCGTCCCCTGTAGCCCAGGCGGCGCGCCTGCGGCTACTGCTTTATCTTGGAATTTTCTCACTAGCCCCAAAGAAAACGTGTACTTTACCACTATACAACGTCTAGTCCACAAGGTCAGGTGATTGTATTTAATAATTGGGGACAGAAGGGAGTTATTTCAACTTTGTATAAAGGTTTATAACGGAAAAAATACTTGCACTGCTACGTTATAAACTCTGTCGAACAAGAATACAACTGACTCAGGCAGTTACGGAAAACTGAGGGGAAGGGGGGGCTGTATTTCCACTCAATCTATAGAACTCTGTGCCACAATACGTTAGTGGGGTATGTATAGAGAAAACATCTACCGCTGCCGTGGCCTCTTAGCGCTTTGTCGTGTCTGGAATGTGTCTCCCTGTGCAGCGCTGGTCTATCTGCAATTTCGAATGTCTCGAGGGAAAGCGCCTTGGCACCCGGCCCCTGGGAGCACGCATGCTGGGGTCAGGCGAGGTGGCCGCTGGTCTGCGATGTGTGGATGCAATGTTGATGTGTGCAGGGTACGCGCGCCCACAGGCATCCAAGTGACTCATATATTTGTGTGTTTTCAATAGAGCGGACAAGGCCCTGACTGGCATCAGAGCGCCTCGCAGACTGGGTAACAGAGCGCATATATCACTTTTTCACAAATGAGTGTTTCGCTCGTCCATCTCTCTTGGCAGATCTAGTGCTTCGAAACGGTCTAATGGTATTAAGTGCTAAACAAACGAGCGACAAAACACACATTAATGGGGACAGTAATGGGAAAACACATTTAGTACTTGGAGTGCGAAACAAAGCTATCGGACAGAACTGCTCTTTATTGGGAAAAGGCTGGTGAAGAACCAGAGAAGTTTTCTTTAGCAGTGGCTACCGCCAGCGTGGGGGCTGCAAGACTCCCCTGCACCGCTGAACTGCCCCTCCCAACGAAAGCGCTCTAATTTCTCTCTGAAAGGAATGTCAATTCCACGCGCCCTGCAAAGAGTTTCATTTTGGTAATCTTGCCCGTGCTGAGCGCTGCTGAATGGTGAACGCGCCCGGCCATCTGGATTCACTTACGGAGGCACCCTGACAGCTCCTAATTATAATTAATGTACTTCTTTGCGCGCACACGAACGAAAAATGCCAAACATGGCCGACCAAAACGACATTTAGCCTATCACTTCAAGGCTAATAAAAAGACACCACAGCGAAGACGAATCACTGGCCAAATGACATAACACACTAAGGAATGTGTCTCGCCAAAGCCCTAGGAGATACTTTTTTTTTTTCTTTAACAATACGGCTCGAAACTCCGCCCACTTCTGACGAAGTGGCGCAGGCCTCGCCCTAAAAAAAAGGACACCAACCCTAAGACGTAAATCGATATATATTTTTCTAAGATTTCCCGGAGCCTAGCAGAGCTGACACTCGAGGTCATCTTGAAGGAAGTTCCAAATACAAGGACCCAACACCACGAACCCCCACCCGCTGCATTAGAGTGCTAAACAATTCGAGAGCATTTAACTTTTGAATCATAAGGACAGTTCAGGAATGTAGCCGATTAGCTTATCCTGTATGTATGCAGACACCGATCCCTGAAGACACTGGAACATAAGACAGGCTATTTTAAAACTTATCAGTTTGTCTGCGAACACTCTAGTGGTCAGTGTAACAATGCTAGTTTGGCCCCAATACTATTTTTGTACACACAACAAAACCGGCTGCAGAGTTTTGTACAAAACATAGGCTTCCTGTTTTTGAGCCAGTCTTCCACCCATTGCATTAGCGTTATCCAATTTGGAGTGGATAAAATAAACTATTACTGTAACTTATTTGTGGTCAAGAAAAGGTACTAATACAACACAAAGTGGACGCGGAGGGGTCTAGTCTGAGAGATGAACTAGTAAGTCATGATCATACTGTGCAAAAAATTTTGAAGAAAAATTACTTTGTTTTAAGTATTCCTCTTCAGCTTACTAACACAAATTGTAGTGGTGTGGGCTACAACACATTATGTATGTGAGGCTACACTAATGAAGGGTGCTGATGAGGGTGAACATCGTTATACAACAAATATTAGCAAAACCAATTGGTACTATTGGCTGTGCCAATGTTGTTTTACATGTTGAACAGCTGCAGTGCAACACGACTTAAAAGTTAATATATTTTTTTAAAGCACTTGGCGTAGACAAGTGGAGAAGTGTGGCTCACTGGTTAGGTGGAGAAGTGTGGCTCACTGGTTAGAGCAGGCTGACCCTGAAGCAGAGGTCAGACCCGGGACCAGGGTTCAATTCCCGACGCGGCAGGGTCTTGAGCTTAAATGTCCATGGACTCGATAATTCTCGCTTCGGTGCCTGACCTAATCATGGGTTCACACTCTGCAACTCTGGGCATTAAGCTTGCTTAATCTCCACAACGCCCCCCCGCGGCGGGATGCCTGGCTTTCACCTTGGGGATGCCCTGTAGGGGCTATCTCACAGGGAAAAGCCAGGACGGGTTCCCAAGGCAAGCGCGGAGATACCCCTTTGGGGGTCGATTCAGGCGCTATATAAGAAACATAATAATATTAATAATAATAATAATAGACAGTTTCATAGCAATCCCCCCACCTCCCTCTAAGCCATTATACACAGCAGACCGTGCTGCTGTGCAACATGTAAACTAAAAAAAACATGTAAAAACAGTTAACACATTGGAAAGCGGGAGGAGGTGGGGGAGGCAATAAAGGGCGGGTGTGGAGGGGAAACAGGCGGGATGAAGGAGAGTTACTTTTGGAAATGCACTCAAAAGTGGAAGCCCAAAAGTTAAAAAAGAAAAAAAGTGTGTAAGTGTGTACCTGCAGGAGTCTGTGGAAGGCCACTGGCCACAGGAAGATGTACATGGTCCATGTTCCACGGCATAGACACGCAGAGAAGGCACAGGAAGAGGTTGAGGCAAGGAGGAAGTGCTCGACAATGAGAAGTGAAGAAACACTAGTGACGTGGGAGCCAACCAAAGGTAAGAAGAGGAAAGTAACGAGAGGGCTCCAAGCCCCTTTTAATTGTGTAAAAAATTTTTTAAGACTAGCTTTTGCAGACAACATGCGCAGGGTAGGATAAACCTAAAAACGTTGAGGCAGTTATTAAAAATGCCTATGGGTGAACTTAGTGCTAGCTTTAATAAGTTATGTTATATAGAGTTTTATTAAGCGCTCAGCTACTCTGACCGAGTGTCCCGGCGTTGTCAGACCCAGCACAACACAACCATCATGGCAGAGGGGGATTAATTACAAAACAACCACATCTTAAGCTCCTTCCTAAAAGACAGTAGGGTCACGCATTTTTCAAGTGACAGTGGTAGTGCATTCCAGGCTCAGGGTGCAAGGTAACCAAAAGAGCGACCCCCGATGCGAGCACACCTAACTTTCGGGATAGTAGTCAGTGAAAGAGACGCAGAGCGAAGTGCTCTAGATGGAACGTGAAAACCCAACCGCTTCCTTAGGTAGCCTGCGCCAGTGCCATGGAGTGCCTTAAAAGCCATGGTCAGCGTCTTGAACTCGATACGTTTCCGTATCGGAAGCCAATGAAGGGATTTCAGCAGGCCTGCTACATGAGCCCTCCGACCGAGGCTAAGATAGCTCGGGCGGCCGAATTTTGCACCACCTGCAGCCGAAAAAGAAGATCATCAGGGAGGCAGAGGTAGAGCACATTGGCGTAGTCGAGCCTGGAACCTACCAAGGCTTGCACTATACTTTTCCTGTAAGCAATGGACAGGAGGGGGAGGAATTTCCTGAGCATTCTCAGTATCCTGAAGCATTGACCCACCAGACCCAAAATCTGTGGTTTAAGGGACAGGGCGGTGTCCATCTTGACTCCCAGATTCTTTGCCATCTCCGTCTCAGCAGAGGGAGGGTGGATATCAGCCAGCTATCAGGACTTCCAGCATGGGTGCGGTGAACACCGAAGGAAGAGGACCTCAGATTTGTCTGGGTTGCATTTCAGCTGGTTTGTATGAAACCAGCCGAACACGGCACCCAGGCCGTTCTTAATAAGCTCTCCGTCAAAGTCCCTATTCCTGCTACAGGTGAAGAGCAGCTGGGTATCATCGGTGTATGAGACAATCTGGGCACCGCAGGCCTCAGCCAGCACCGCCAAAGGGGAAATATAGATATTGAAAAGGGTGGGACTTCGAATCGACCCCTGGGGGACTCCCACCTCCAATGGCGGTACTGCGGCCGAGTACGGCGGGTCCCAGAGTGTCTGTTGCCGATTCGAGAGAAAGGACTCGAACCAAATAAGCACCGTTCCCCTTAACCCAATCTCCAAGAGTCTAGCCAAGAGACGGTCATGAGGAAAGGTGTCAAAGGCCGCCGACAGATCTAGTAACACCAGCAGAGCCTTTCCTCCCCTGCCCAGGACCTCCTTGATCACTTCCGACACCTCGAGCAGTGCCGTCTCCGTGCTCATGTTAGCCCTGAAACTGGACTGAGTAGGGTGAAGGAAGCCGTGAGATTCCACAAAATCCACCAGGACAGCCTGCACGTGCTTCTCAGTCACCTTAGCCAGAACCGGGAGCAGCGAGATAGGACGGTAGTTGGCGTGGGTGCCAGGATCTAGTGCCGGCTTCTTTAGAAGGGGAAGGACCAAAGCTTCCTTCCAAGCTGGAGGCACGACTCCTGTCTCAAGGGAGTAGTTTAAAATTGGATTGACCATAGGGTTAATCACGTGTGCCAATTTGGCAAGGTATTTGGCCGGACATGGGTCCAAAGGTGACCCAGATCGCATCTTTGATATAATCTCCAGCGATTCCTGTGGTGCAATAGGGGGGAAATTAGCAAGAAAGGGCTGCACCAGCTCCGGTTGGGGGGAAGGCAGTGCCATGATAGAGGTTGCTGCCCCTGCAGCAGGAGTAAAGGATGCTGATGATCTTATTCGCAAAAAAGCTTGCCAATTGAGTAACCCAGGCCTTCGAGAAGGAGCGTCTAGGAGTGATAGAGGCCGGAGAGGTGAATTCCTTTACAATCAGGAAAATTTCTTTGCTTGAATTAGAGTCCTCCTCAATCCTCCTAGCAAAATAAGATTTCTTTTCTCCAAAAATTGCCTTGTGGTAGACCTTCACACACTGCCTGTAAGCCTCCTTAAGGGGCTCATCATAATTTGAGCGCCAAGCTCGTTAGGCCTTCTTACAGAGCCTACGGCTGTCGTTAAGCATTGGCGTGAACCAAGGCACCGAGGCACGCTGAGAGTTCTTAAACTTCCGCTGAGGAGGGGCCAGCTCCTTGAGGCAATGAGCTAACCATGTTTGAAAGAGGTCCAAGTCCTGTTCCAAATGGCCTGTTGACTGGCATGGATGGGACAGTAGATACTGCGCAACCATGTCAGGAGAAATATTATGAAAGGCACATGAAGGCGGGGGATAGGACAGGTCCCTCTGGACGAGAGGCTTGATTTGTGTGGAATATCAAAATTGACCAAAAAATGGTCAGACCAGAGCACAGGTTGAGGGAGAGCAACTGTGATGGGAATTGTAGAAAAGATCTGATCGAGCATATGCCCCTTATTATGGGTGGGGGAAGCCAAACATGGTAGCAGGCCAAGCGGCTTGGTAGTGTCTAGCTAGCAGCTTGATGGTGTCAGCTGCATCTGGCATATCCCTATGGATGTTGAAGTTACCTAGAAGTACGCAGTGCTTAAACTGCATACTTAAAGCAGAAATCACAGAATATAGCCCCTCGTGAAAGGACCCAATAGGTCCAGGGGAGCCTGTACACTAACAAGCCTGCGCAGGATTGAGCTGGTGAAATAGTCAGGCAGAATCCCAGAGCTTCAGCCCCGGGAATGTCATCAGTAGGGACAATAGAGCACTCAAAACGACGGTCGATCACCAAGGCCACACCCCCACCTTTGCCTGTGCCCCGGTCCTTCCGCAGCATGAGGTAACCAGGGGGCAAAGCATTAGCGATATCCGAACCGGAAGTCTCGGCCAACCATGTTTCCGTTAAGAAAAGACACACAGGCTTAGAGGCTGAAAGAAGGTCAAAGAGGTCTTGCGCAGGTTTGCTTACGGACCTCGTATTCAGAAGAGCACAGGAAATATTGCGCACAGGCGGTCCCTGACCCGGCATAGGAACGCCCGAGTGTCCTACATTTGCCGGGGCCCACCCGCCCCATACCTCATGCATAGACCATCCACACCCCTTGCAGAGAAAGTTCCCTCTAAAACAACGGCCCTGCACCGAGCAGGCACAATTTCTACTACCTCAAACTCAACAGCTGCAATGCAGAATACCTAAATGTCTGTGACTAAGGGTCGCCCCCACGTCCGCTTCCGGGACGCCGATGGACGCAGACTGGCTCTCCTTCGGCGCGGGACAGGCGCGCCCGCTGCACGCGTCCTCTGCGCGGAGCCATCCCCGTCTGAATTTATAGCTCCCGCCCGTGAGTCATCAAGGCTAGTCCGCCGACTAGCGAGCTTGCCTCACCTAAAATGGCCACCGAACTACAGCGCAGCCTTCATATCCCACAATGCCCCATAGCTCCTCAATCGGCTGAGAGGGGGGCAGACAGATGGACTCTGCACAGAAGGATCAGCGCGGCAGTCCGGGAAAAACGGGTAAGCGCCCGCTGCCCCGTAGCAGTGAAAGGCACACTCCCTCACAGAAGAACACAGAACAGAAGGAGATCTCCCGGCTTCCGCCTCAGGAGAGAGATAGGGAGAAGTAGCGGGTAGTCCCCAGTACCATAAGTACCCCAAGGAGCAGGTTTATAAACGAAAACGGGGAATGTGACTTTAGCCCGTACGTGGCAATGTGGTAAACTTGTTTCTGCCAATCCTACTAACCCTACAAGGAGGTGGTGTGTAGTATTCTTCATGACAATCTCTTAACCTTATAACTCTGCAGGTAACGTATGCGTAAAAGAAACAAAAAAGGCCAAAAATACAATTGTACAAATGCTGGTTCACTTTCGGTTCAACAGATCTATCTACAGCAAAGAGCTCCTTGCTCTAGCCATAATAGGTAGTGGACGTTTTAAAAGCCCCATGTTCGTCTAAGGATTGGCAAGTTAAGACTAGCATACCAGACAGTTGCAGATGTGGACAATGTTCAAGCCACATTGAGTGCAGATTAATGAATGATTGTATATCACTGAAAACTCTTAAGGTTTGTTACTAACAGTTTACACTTTATTATCAAAACTGTTGAACTGACAGTCACTGGTTAGCATATCATGCTTGTCAGCAATGACCCTCAGCCTCAACCACAGACTCTGCATTTGGCGGTCCTACCAATACCAAAGAAGTGGAGAAGTGTGGCTCACTGGTTAGAGCGGCAGTCCCTGGTGCAGAGGTCTGGCCCGGGACCAGGGTTCAATTCACGCCTCGGCTGATCTCGGTGGTTCTTGGGTTCATAATTCCTCGGACCTGATTTCTCGCATCGGTGCCTACTCTGAACACGAGTCCCACGCTGCAACTCTTGGTAATAGCTTTTAGTCTCCACAACGGCCCCCAACAGCGCTGGGGATGCCTGGTTGCACCCCGGGGATGCCCAGGAGTGGACATTTCACTGGGAAAATCCAGGGTGGATTCCCTAGCGGTATGAGTACAGTGCCAGGATACACTGGTTTCCAGGGTAATAGAGCGCTTTACAAATACGTTTACATTTAAAGATGCCCCACTACGTCATCCAGAGCTGCCTTCTACTGAAGGAACTGGAAAAAGGTTAAACAAGAGGCCCCAAACACCAATGCATAGCATATCCTCAACAATAATTTCTGGGGAAAAAAACCCCTAAAATTCTGTTCTTTTGAGGTGCTAAATTAGTGATACCACAAAACATCAATGTCAGTGGAGTACGCCACTATTCACCTGCCTATTTCTTGCACAATTAGATTGTGGGATTTCAATATGTTGAATAGTGATTCTAAAGATCTGGATTAGATGTCTTGCACACAACTTGCTAGGACTTTTGACTTATCAAAACATTTGTGAAAATAAAATCTATACTTTAGTTCAACAACATAGATTTTTTTGCGTCTGGTGGGTCAGTAGACTAACATTCACTTAAGGCATTTGTTTCACCCCCAAGGTCACAAGTTTAAAGCTTGGTGGTCCCATTCATACTTCAATCCTTCTAATGTTGATAAAATGAGCACCATCGAGTTGGGTAACATTTGCTTTACAAACGCATTATTGCAAAGAACTTTAGTTTTAGAATTCAATGAACAACCACACTTTTGCAATGGTGTATGAAGGAAAATATTAAACCATTTTATCAGTGGCATAAATCAACATTTTACCGATCTTAAATATTTAATCTCACATTTATTTTCTGAACTAACAGATCTGGAAAGTTATAGGAAGGCCAATATAGTTGGCAAGACCTCTTATTTCTAAGATCATATAGTTGAGGGCAAAAAAAGTTAATTTGTAAAGATAAAATGCCTATGATTCCATATACTGTGGATCTCTCAAATTTAGAGCAAGAAGAGCTTTTGCAGCTAATGAACATGACTAGTCCACAATAACGGGCAAATTAGTTGGCATCTAAACTAAAATGAAAATCTTGTGTTAACTACCGAGTTAGCTTTCAGTTTTGTTACTATTGAAGAAAAGGCTGTATACTTAGGTAAAGTAGCAGAGCCTTTATAAAGGAAAATGAATAAAACAAATTATCGGTGGAAAGCTTACAGAAGTCTTGGTCACAGGCAATGACTTTGGTCGCATTTCAGCCCATTATTTTTTTGCCAAAAGCACCACTGCATGCGGAACCAACCCATATGAATTCAATCTTGGTCCTGCTTCTCTAAAACAGGGCAGCCCAAATTCCGGGCCTACACCCTTCTGAATGGTAACACAAGCAACACAAGATCAATTTCAGGTTTGTTATGGGACTTCTCATACGGCAGCTGGC
The DNA here is from genome assembly GCF_964263255.1 of Lissotriton vulgaris. Taxonomy (NCBI): domain Eukaryota; kingdom Metazoa; phylum Chordata; class Amphibia; order Caudata; family Salamandridae; genus Lissotriton; species Lissotriton vulgaris. The sequence goes on from NC_141693.1 coordinate 297,628,574, forward strand.
ATCTGAAGCTCAGCGAGTAGAAGACTCATGTCTGCACATACCTGGTGGATTTAGAGCATCACATTAAAACAAGCATTGGCAGAGCCAATAGGTTTTGCCTATGCAAGAGCTATTAGCTTTGCCAACGTGTGTTAGCCATGTTGTACAACAGTGTGGCTACTGTTCAGCATGGCTAAAAGTTAGTAGCGGAGTGGGATAGATTTGATCAGTCTACATACAGCGTCATAGAACGGGTAGCACGCGTGCGGCACAGGGCGGCGGGGTAGCGCGCCTGCGGCACAGGGCGGCGGGGTAGCGTGCCCGCGGCACGGGGAGGCGGGGTAGAGCACGCGGCGGGGTAGAGCGCGCGGCAGAGGGCGGCGGGGTAGAGCGCGCGGCAGAGGGCGGCGGGGTAGAGCGCGCGGCAGAGTAGAGCGCGCGGCAGAGGGCGGCGGGGTAGAGCGCGCGGCACAGGGCGGCGGGGTAGCGTGCCCGCGGCACAGGACGGCGGGGTAGCGCGCCCGCGGCACGGGGAGGCGGGGTAGAGCACGCGGCGGGGTAGAGCGCGCGGCAGAGGGCGGCGGGGTAGAGCGCGCGGCAGAGGGCGGCGGGGTAGAGCGCGCGGCAGAGGGCGGCGGGGTAGAGCGCGCGGCAGAGGGCGGCGGGGTAGAGCGCGGCAGATGGCGGCGGGGTAGAGCGCGGCGGGGTAGGGCGGCGGGGTAGAGGGCGGCGGGGTAGAGGGCGGCGGGGTAGAGGGCGGCGGGGTAGAGCGCGGCGGGGTAGGGCGCGGCAGAGGGCGGCGGGGTAGAGCGCGGCAGAGGGCGGCGGGGTAGAGCACGCGGCAGAGGGCGGCGGGGTGGAGCGCGGCAGATGGCGGCGGGGTAGAGCGCGGCGGGGTAGGGCGGCGGGGTAGAGGGCGGCGGGGTAGAGGGCGGCGGGGTAGAGGGCGGCGGGGTAGAGGGCGGCGGGGTAGAGCGGCGCGGCAGAGGGCGGCGGGGTAGAGCGCGGCAGAGGGCGGCGGGGTAGAGCGCGGCAGAGGGCGGCGGGGTAGAGCGCGGCAGAGGGCGGCGGGGTAGAGCGCGGCAGAGGGCGGCGGGGTAGAGCGCGGCAGAGGGCGGCGGGGTAGAGCGCGGCAGAGGGCGGCGGGGTAGAGCGCGGCAGAGGGCGGCGGGGTAGAGCGCGGCAGAGGGCGGCGGGGTAGAGCGCGGCAGAGGGCGGCGGGGTAGAGCGCGGCAGAGGGCGGCGGGGTAGAGCGCGGCAGAGGGCGGCGGGGTAGAGCGCGGCAGAGGGCGGCGGGGTAGAGCGCGGCAGAGGGCGGCGGGGTAGAGCGCGGCAGAGGGCGGCGGGGTAGAGCGCGGCAGTGGGCGGCGGGGTAGAGCGCGGCAGTGGGCGGCGGGGTAGAGCGCGGCAGTGGGCGGCGGGGTAGCGCGCGGCAGTGGGCGGCGGGGTAGAGCGCGGCAGTGGGCAGCGGGGTAGAGCGCGGCAGTGGGCAGCGGGGTAGAGCGCGGCAGTGGACAGCGGAGTAGAGCGCAGCAGTGGGCAGCGGAGTAGAGCGCAGCAGTGGGCAGCGGGGTAGACTGCTGCAGCGGGGTAGACTGCTGCAGAGGGCAGCGGGGTAGACTGTTGCAGAGGGCAGCGGGGTAGACTGCTGCAGAGGGCAGCGGGGTAGACTGCTGCAGAGGGGTAGTGCTGCAGAGTGCAGTGGCGTAGAAAGAACAGTTTACCTGCAACTCCAGCTCTCTCGTTGGGGTATTTCAATGATAAGACATAAGCACTTGACTAGAATAGTCCCGTCCATGTGATGGGACCCCGGAGAACTTCTTCAGATGTATCTTCTTAAGTGGGATTTTTTTCCCTTTCTTCAGGAGGCCTGCAAAGACACTGAAGAGATCAAGAGACATTAATGCAGCCTAAATAAATAGGCTACACTGGCCACTTCATCTTGAAGTGAAAAAAAGAGCCAGTATACTGTATTTTGTATCCGTTTTGAAGTGTTGTACACAGAAGAATCCCCTTCACAAAACTTTTTTCATGATCGAGATGAAAGGATAGGACAGAATAGCCCCATAGGCTGACATTATGTCTTAAAAATAGAAACTGTGTATTTAAGAATATAGAGACCACCAGTATCCCATCACGCAAAGCTAGTGGCAGTTACTTCAGTTCTTTTTGAGGGCAATGAGATGTGAATGCATGTTCTATGTTATGGATCCTTTGATCTACTCCATTGGGGAGGAAGGAGTGTTGCTTATGACTTATCATTGAAATACCCTACAAGAGAACTGGAGTTACAGGTAAGAAACTGTTCCTTCTCTTGTAGGAGATTTCCATGTATAGTCCAAAGCACTTGAATAGACTAGCAAGGCCATCCCCATAGAACGTGGTGGAAGAGACAGAAAAAAATCATATGCAGATTTAAGCAAATAGGTTTCGAAGGGCAGCCTGCCGTACTTGAGCATCTGCCTTAGCATCTGAGTCCAGGCGGTAGTGTTTAGTGAATGTATGAACCGATTTACAGGTAGCAGCTTTGAATATCTCTGCAATGGGTACATTAAGAAGCAAAGCCGCAGTAGCTGCCTTCCCTCTGGTTGAGTGAGCTTTAGGCTTTGCATGCCACAGATATTAGCTTTTTGGTAATGCAGGAAACAATCCATCTGGAGATGGGCTGCTTGGAAGTCGCTGGACCTGTACCGAGGGACCCGTAGTTTACAAATAACTGGCCAAATCTGCAAAGATCCTTAATTTTATCCAGATAGAATTTGAAAACCCTTCTAACATCCAGGGAATGAAGAGCTCTCCGCTGGAGTAGATGGATGCTGCAAAAAGGTAGGTAAAGAAATAGTCTGGTTTACATGAAAATCCCAAACCACCTTAGGTCCTCATGACTACTTTAGATGCATGAAACACTGTGTATGGCTCTTGACAGCAAAGTACCTGGTTTTCACTAACCCTGCGGGCCAAAGTAATAGCCACAAGAAAAACTGTCTTCCAAGACAGATGCTGAAGAGACACCTTATGTATCGGTTCCAATGGTCCTGCATAAGACAAGAGATGACCACATTAAGCGCCCAAGAAGGAGAAGGACTTCTAATAAGAGGAAAAATATTTTTCAAACTTCCCAATAAATCTCTGATAACAGGAATTCTGAAAAATGAAGTTAGTGAAGGGCATTTCCTGTAGGCAGTTAGGGCTGCTGGGTGAACCCCAATAGAAGATGATTGAAGGCTAGGTTGTGCCAGATGGAGTAAATACGGAAGCACGATCTCTTCCTGGCAAGAGGGTAGGATCCTCATTTTTCGATGAGCACCAAATACACAATCTCTTCCATTTAGAGCATAAGTAGAACATGTGGGCAGCCGCTTTGCTTCCTTGAGAATGTCCATTAAGCTCTGAGGTAAGTTCAAGTCTCACTACTGTACTAGCTCAGGATCCATGCTGCCAAACTCAAAGAAGAGGCTGGAGTGCACCATCTGGCATCAGAACTTCGTTGGTAGGTCTGATCTGCATGGAGGACTGAGATGGGGATGGATAGACCGGTGAAGGAGGTCCGTAAACAGCCACTGACGTGGACACCTCGGAACTAGGAGTATCATTTTGGCCCATGACTGCATCAGGAATCTTTCACTCCGAATCCCCTTGTTGGCCATCCTTAGATCGAGAAAAGGGTTTAACCCATTCTTGTCTTTCTTTTAGACAAGAAAGAATCTGGAGCATAGCCTGTGCCTCGCTGTAAAGGAGGAACGGGTTCCACCGCCTGTTTCTGAAAGAGAATGCTTGCTTCCATTTGGAATCTGGATTGTTTCGGAGGCATTGACGGAGGGCTGATTAATCTGAGAGAATATCCATTGCGAACAATATTTAGCACCCCAATTGTCTTGCATCATTTTTTGACACGGTCAGGTAATTGTTGGATGCCCCCCCACCGGAGCAGGCAACGGAAGAGGGGGAAGACGGTATTCAGGGTTTTGCCTCAGCTGGCATCTTCCCACCTTGAGCAGGTTGCTGGCCTGATCTTCCTCTTGCCTGTCTTTTCGGATAAGGCTGGTAGGAGTGTTGGTACTGTTGTGTACCTGACTGGTGGCCCCATACCACCGAGGGGTTTGAACCCTCTGTGTAGAATAGCAGCGTTGAAAAGGTCTAAGATTTACGCTGCACCCTAGGTCTTTCCAAGCCAACAACTATCAGGGTCTCTATTTCTGCCTCATCCTGGCCATCGCCTCGTCTGCATGAGCACCGAACAGCGTTGTACTTGAAAACAGGAGATTCAGGATGCACTGCTGTGATTCAGGATTAAGCGACGTAAGACAGCCATGAGTAGCTCCGTAGTGCCACACCATGGCAACACCCATGCGCAGCAAGAAGGGGTGAGTCCGCTGCTGTGCTTATAACCGGATTAGAGACCATAAGACCTTCTGTCAAGTTCTCATTAAAGTCCTCTCTTTTGTCTCTAGGTAGGTAGCCCTCAAAGTGGTGGAGCGAATCCTACAGCACCAATCATATCTGTCAAATAAGGCTATGGCACTAGCAGCTTTCATGGTAGTCACTGCTGTGTTGCAAACGTTTGTCCCCACTGAGTCCATTTTTCAGCTCTCCATCTGGTGGCACTGTCGAGGTTGGAGAGGTGGCGTGTTGCTTTTTCACCATCACCACAATAAAAGAATTTGGAGTTGGGTCCGTCCGTAGGATATCAGGGTCCTGTTCCGGAGGCTGGTATTTCTTCTGCAGCCTGTATGGAGCTGACTTAATTGAAGAGGGTGTCAAAAAAAGTTCCATTGCCAGTTCTAAGAGGCACTGCACCAGAGGAAGCAATGGACGCAAAGCTTTTTTTTTTTTTTTTTTTTTTAGAGTCTCAAATAGGACGAAAGTTTTTGGTGTTTGAGTGGACACCGGAATGTTTAATTTTGAAGCACCAAGCACCAGAACCTCTCGAAAGGTCGAAATATCAATTGGTGAAAACCGTGGGGGGAGACGAATGCGATAGTGTAGGAGTATCTCCCTGTGCTTGAAGTGGTGTTCTCGTAGTCTTCTTCATGATCGATGTGGAAGATCCTAGACTTGGAACGTAGGCGCCTTTTAGACCCAGGGTGGACGGCGAACAGATCGGCGCTGTACCTCTGCTCGACGCCATCGTCCTAAACCGGGACCGGCACAGTTCTTAAGCCCTTCCTCTGCTGGGGAGCTCCACATAGGCTGAAGACAGAGCCCTGGTAGAGGACTGACCGTCTCCTCACTCTGAAGTCCCACCTGAATACATGACCTGCTGTTTTCGTCCCTTTTCTGCTCCTTGAAGCCGAATCTTCTCGCAGAGTATGCTTAGAGAAGGTTTTATAGATTGAACAGGAGTCAGGAACAAGAGTAGCAGGTAGACATAGTATACACATGGAGATTCAGTCTTGGCCTTCTTCCTACCACAGTCTGGACACTTATCAAAAAGAGAATGCATTTTTCAGTGAAAATTGCTACACATTCGTATCAGAAAAAGGTAGAGAAAGACCAAAGATGTCGACTGAAGTAGCCATTTGTTAAATTCAGAAGTGAATTATGCTCCAAGATCCTGATAGCAGGAGCTGGAAAAAAACTGAAAAAACTGCCACTAGCTGTGCATGAGGAGATACTGGGGGTCTCTGGGTTCTTAAAGGAAGTTTCCATTTTTAAGACATAATGGCAGCCTAGGGGGCTATTCTGTCCTCTCCTTTCATCCCTATCATGAAAAAAGGAGTTTTGTGAAGGGAATTCTTCTGTGTAAAACACTTAAAAAAGTATACAAAATATAGTATACTGGCTCCCTTTTTTCACTTCAAGATGAAGAAGCGGCCAATGTAGCCTATTTATTTAGGCTGCATTATTGTCTCTCTATCTCAAGTGTCTTTGCAGGCCATCCTGAAGAAAGGCGAAAAAATCCCACTTAAGAAGCTATATCTAAAGAAGTGCTCCAGGGTCCCCGTCCATTGGCGGGACTATTCTAGTCCAGTGCTTAGGACTATACATGCAAATCCCCTACGAGAGAACAGTGTTTCCCAAACCTTTTAACCTGCGGCTTTGACCTATTGCCCATTGGCCGAAGCTCTACATTAGGCTACGTTTTTTGGGCGGGTGGGGAGGATGTAAGAACGGGCTCTTACATTTTTCATCTAAAGAATATTTGGATGAAGCGGATAAAAGTATTTTAATCATAGATTTAACTAAATGAAAATATAAAAGATGATTAACAAATAAAAACCTTTGTCACAAATGCTGTTCACCACTGGGGTCTGCATATGGAATATTTAAAACTATATTGTTGTAAAAAAAATTGCCTCTGCGTAGTCTTTCAAAGCAGAGGGGGGCGGGGCAAAGCGTGCTTTAGCCCTGGTGAAGGACACGGTGCAAGGCAAAACTCCCAGCTACACAATCAGAAGGGGCGCAGCTCAATTGCGGATAATACAGTGGGGGAATGGGGTGGAACACAATGATGCGGCATAGAAACAGAAAAACTAAAGTTGCGGCTACCATCATTGTTGCAGAGCCGTAATAAACTGCAAAAGAATCACTTTATAGGGGCTCAGAGCCTCACCCAGAGCTGCTCTGCACAGTAAGCACCACCCAAGATAAGACACCAGAAGGCGAGACTGCAACTCCATGGAGCACATCATACCCAGATAAATGGCAACATGGTGGCTGTGGTGTTTCATGAGCTACCCATACTAAGCTGTCATTCAATAAAGTAGCAAACGGTCACATGGCGAAGGGACACTAGACCTCACGCAGAAATGTCACCTTATCAGGGTGCCTGCCACCCAAGAAAAGAAATACATAGAGTAGTACCAGGACACAGCACATCACAAAATCCTGCCTAAGTGAAACAAGTCATTATACCTATCTGGACACCGCAAATGCTCTCGAGTTACAACCTAATAAATTCATCCCAACCCCCAAGGCTGGTGGTGGGACACAGCTCCCCATCCTGAGCTGCCTACTTGCCACACACAAAGATGATAGAGCTATGCATCATTCCCCCCACTCAAACTCAGCCTCGCACTTGAGATTCCTCCCGCACATATGAACATGATCCCAGCTCTGCTCCTTACCCGGATCTTGGCATGATGGTGCTTCTCGTGGTATGGTCCACTGCAATGCCCGTGTCTCTTCAGGAATTATGCTGCTCTGTTTTCCTCCTCCGAGCGATACAACAAGGGGGGCCTCTACCAGAGGGAATAGGAGACAACCGCGAGGTCTGCCACTACCGGCAGAGAGAGGGTAAGGGCGCTCATGGTGGCTCAGCCACTCGCTGCAGGGGGAGAGGCTCCGGCTCAGAGTCTTGCCGGGGGCCTTGTGCTTACTGCTGGAAGGGTGGGCTGAGAGCAACCCGGTTCCTCCTGCTGACAGGGGTGGCAGATTCACCCTGATCCTATAGGGGCTAGTGAAGGAGTCCATGCTCTCCTCCTGCTGCCAGGTGGTGAGGGGGTGGAGGTGTGGGGGTTATAATAAAGTATTTGTTTTAAACACTTCAGAATTTAAACAATTTCTTAATTTGTGCTTTGCTAATTCGAATATATTCTGAAATACTTGCACAGTTCATTTACTTCATCTAGCCTCAGCATCCAGCAAGACAGTCTCAGTTTGAAGTCAGAGAAAGAAAAGTGAACATCAAGCTCCCTTCAGAAGACGGAGCCTGACATTTGAACTCAAGTCTGAATGCACAACAAATGTAAGAAGAGAAGAACATTTACAGACCTGTTCACAGAGAGGAGAACTCATTGAAGAGTAAGCGAGGTAGTCTAAAAAGGATTTGCTCCCTGTAAGGGGCAAACTGAATATGGACAGCATAAAACAAGCAAAGTCAGCAAATTGAAAGCCGGAAAATGTGACGTACAAACGAACTAAGCCAATGGTAAGCAATGGGCGGAAAGCATTCCCAGCTGTATTTTTCTGGTAGATGTTCAGAGTAGAATATGGAATACTCTAAATCTGGAAATCAGTGTTTATAGTACTATTGGATCTAATATCTAACACCATTTTGCCCATTTAGAGCAGATGGTGGGGTCCTTTAGGCAGCAATGTGCGGCTCTGCTTTTTTCCATAACAATGAATAACCTTTGTCGGCGTCTAAAGTCCAATCTATTTACAACCAAGTATTGTTCCTAAGACCTGAAATGATTCTTGGTCATTAAGGACCTCTTGCATGAGGATAATCAAGAGGGTATGAAATTTCATACCTACGGCAACCATGAAAAATTAGCTCTCAGATGACAAGCTAAATTTGTCTGAAGTCTTTAATTCAGTGTGCCTGAATAGCAGGGCAAAATATTATTAGAATAAACTAACATCTTTTCAAAAGATGAGGTCTAACACCCTGCCGAAACTCAACCTCCAGGGTGCAGGATGCCAAGACTTAAACAGCAGTGAAAAAGTCAAAGATACAGCAATAATGCAACAACTGATTCAGAAACCGGACTGGCTACCGGCTAAAAACCGTTACGCTAACCTCCAAATATATATACACCGGAATCCTTTACTAAAATGAAATGATTTACCCTGATTAGTATTACGCATCATCCAGATATTGCAGCAATCAATCATAAAGGAGGCGGGAACAAGAAATGCGCGAAAGGGGGTGAGGGTGGAGAGAACAAGAAACACAGGAAAGGGGGTGAGGGTGGAGAGAACAAGAAACACTGGAAACGGGGTGAGGGTGGGGAGAACAAGAAACGCAGAAAAGTGGCGGGAGGGTGGGGAACAAGAAACGCAGAAAAGGGGGCGGGAGGGTGGGGAACAAGAAACGCAGAAAAGGGGGCGGGAGGGTGGGGGAACAAGAAACGCAGAAAAGGGGGCGGGAGGGTGGGGAACAGCAAAACGCGGAAAAAGGGGCTGGAGGGTAGGGAACAAGAAACGCGGAAAAGGGGGCGGGAGGGTGGGGAACAAGAAACGCGGAAAAGGGGGCGGGAGGTTGGGGAACAAGAAACGCGGAAAAGGGGGCAGGAGGTTGGGGAACAAGAAACACGGAAAAGGGGGCGGGAGGGTGGGGAACAAGAAACTCTGAAAAGGGGGCGGGAGGGTGGGGAACAAGAAACTCTGAAAAGGGGGCGGGAGGGTGGGGAACAAGAAACTCTGAAAAGGGGGAGGGAGGGAACAAGAAAAAGGGGGCGGGAGGGTGGGAACAAGAAAAAGGGGGCGGGAGGGTGGGAACAAGAAAAAGGGGGCGGGAGGGTGGGAACAAGAAACTCTGAAAAGGGGGCGGGAGGGTGGGAACAAGAAAAAGGGGGCAGGAGGGGAACAAGGAGCGCGAAAAAGGGGGGCGGGAGGGGAACAAGGAGCGCGAACAAGGGGGCAGGAGGGGAACAAGGAGAGCGAACAAGGGTGCGGGAGGGGAACAAGGAGCGCGAACAAGGGTGCGGGAGGGGAACAAGGAGCGCAAACAAGGGTGCGGGAGGGGAACAAGGAGCGCAAACAAGGGTGCGGGAGGGGAACAAGGAGCGCGAACAAGGGTGCGGGAGGGGAACAAGGAGCGCGAACAAGGGTGCGGGAGGAGAACAAGGAGCGCGAACATGTGGGCGGGAGGGGAACAAGGAGCGCGAACAAGGGGGCAGGAGCGGGAAAAGGGGGCAGGAGGGGAACAAGGAAAGGGGGCAGGAGGGGAACAAGGAAAAGGGGGCAGGAGGGGAACAAAGAAAAGGGGGCGGGAGGGGAACAAGGAAAAGGGGGCAGGAGGGGAACAAGGAAAGGGGGCGGGAGGGGAACAAGGAAAGGGGGCGGGAGGGAACAAGGAAAGGGGGCGGGAGGGAACAAGGAAAGGGGGCGGGAGGGAACAAGGAAAGGGGGCGGGAGGGAACAAGGAAAGGGGGCGGGAGGGAACAAGGAAAGGGGGCGGGAGGGAACAAGGAAAGGGGGCGGGAGGGAACAAGGAAAGGGGGCGGGAGGGAACAAGGAAAGGGGGCGGGAGGGAACAAGGAAAGGGGGCGGGAGGGAACAAGGAAAGGGGGCGGGAGGGAACAAGGAAAGGGGGCGGGAGGGAACAAGGAAAAGGGGGCGGGAGGGAACAAGGAAAAGGGGGCGGGAGGGGAAGAAAAGGGGGCGGGAGGGGAAGAAAAGGGGGCGGGAGGGGAAGAAAAGGGGGCAGGAGGGGCAGAAAAGGGGGCGGGAGGGGAAGAAAAGGGGGCGGGAGGGGAACAAAGAAAAGGGGCCGGAACACAAAAGGGGGCAGGAAGAAGAAATGCTGAAAAGGGGGCAGGGAAAAAGAAACACTGAAAAGGGGGCAGGGAACAAGAAACGCTGAAAAGGGGGCAGGGAACAAGAAACGCTGAAAAGGGGGCAGGGAACAAGAAACGCTGAAAAGGGGGCAGGGAACAAGAAACGCTGAAAAGGGGGCGGGGAACAAGAAACGCGGAAAGGGGCAGGGAACATGAAACGCGGAAAGGGGCAGGGAACAAGAAACGCGGAAGGGGAGGGGACAAGAAACGCGGAAAACGGGGCGGGAGGGTGTCGAACAAAATACAGAAGAGGGGTTAGGGAAGAAATGTGGAACAGGGGTTGGGGGGAAAAGAAACGCAGAAAAGGGGGTGGGGAACAAGAAATGCAGAAAGGGGGCGGGAGGGTGGAGAACAAGCAAATATGGACAAGAAAGGTGGTAGAGAGCCAGCTGTAAAAGACACTGTAGAGTGGTTCAACAAAAAGAAAAGTAGCTCCAAAAATAGCGAGCACTGAAAGGACAGCTGCACCTGAGCCAAGCCCCAGAGAAGAGCCAAACACAAGAAACAAAAGTGGTGGCACAAGCTAACAAAACTGGAAGCTAGTAAATCAGAGCAACAATGTGTGTACAAAAGTGAGTGATGGAGTAGTTTACGCGAAACTAGCCAGGTACCTTATTGCTGGAGGGCTTATTCATAGTGGCTCAAGTACCCGACAAACCAGATTAAGTTATGATAACTGGCACCTGTTGGGCAGGTGCATGCCCACAGCATTAGCATCCACTTTTCTTGCAAAGGTAGGCCACTTATTCATGCCTCACCAGCCAGGTTTTGCTCAGGAGAAACACGAATTTCCAAAAGTGTAATGTTTAGATAGATAGTTCCTGTGTTGAATATGAATAAAACTCATCCAGTCATACACTTGCGAGGAGGACTGGGCAGACATTTATAACGGGAAAGTACCAAACTTTAAAGAATATAACCAGACCTGGTTACATTTCTAATGATCGACATGGATCAACTCGACAGCCCTGAAGATGAGAGCACAGAATATGACAGCTGGTTGGATGTTGAAGCTAAAAAGAAAATTGCTGAAAGGAGTAACAGTACAGACTAGGGGTGGGCGGAATAGACCTGCAAAATTGGAGGAATTTGGCAACTCCACAATACTCTTGTAACATGGAGCTCTAGCCAAATTCCGCCAATCGCTGCGTGGCTAAAATACATTCGCAAGCGAAGTTTGCCACCCCCTAGTGCGATCTCCAGTCTTAGAGGACATCTGGTAAGATTTTTCCAACATGGCAGGTCGCAACAATTTGCAGTCTAAAGGCTCCAGCTTACGTAGAAAATCTACTCGAGCGATAGTAAAATCAAATTGAGAAGCTGCGCACTGCGGCCACTGCCTTGTCCCGTTCAGATTTTTTTTTTAGTGCAGGGTGCGCTACCGTCACTATTTCATAGTACAACATACCTACTTCTGCATGCTGATGGAACTCAGCGGAATCTTGTTGATTTTATGTAATTCCCGAGTCAAATTCCTGAGTTCACCCACTCCAAATACAGACAACTTTGAAGGTCATCTTTCTATAATCTTATGTCTTGACCCCACTCCTTTCTTCATAGCTTTGTTGGGATGCTGATTTTGCAGCTACAAAATACAGTGGTGGGGGTGGAAATACTAAGCTTCTGCTCAGATGGGCTCCAATCAAACACATTGAGCAAAACATTTTTGGCAAAATCTGAATTTTTGAGAAGTGATACATCCAGAAAAGGGGGAGGGAATGGCAAGTTGCTGAATTGTGTGTACAACACCAGTGATGCTACTTTTGGTCTAATTTTTGACCGGGTGGAAGGTGCAGGACATTTCAAGGGAGGCTGAAGTTCTCAAAGTTCAGAGGGTTAATAAACAAAGAAAGACATTTTGGCAAAAGAAGCCTGTATTGTTTTGCGGTTTAGGCACGTTCAGTTTTGATGACTAAATAGCCCAAAATCCAAAATAATATTTCTCGCCAAGTCAAATTAAGAAATTTAGATCACAAGTTGTGTCCACTGTTGCAGCGGTCACTGCAAAACAAATAAAATAAATGTATTGCTCAAGTAAATTAATTTCTAAACAAAGAGGCTGTTTAAAGCACAGCGTGGTTGTTAGGGTTCCCTAGATGAACTGCCTGAAGATTACCAAATCTTACACTTCCAAGCCAGTACTTCAATGAAGCAAGAAGCTAAAAGTTCAAAGGCAATGTGTATTGCAGACATCATGACCAGGTTAAAATTCCACTGGTGGCTAGATCTTTAAGCAATTCACCTAATGACGTACTGCTTTTTTTTTTTTAGGGAAAAGCAATCTGGGGCCTTACAAGGTAGGATATTCAAGCCAAAAGTTGATATTTGGAGAACTAGGTTTATATTCCAGTATCAGCCAGTCTTTCGAAAAGGTCATCACTGATGGATATATACAATGCTGGACATGGCTGGTTAATTATGTTAGTTAGGGATTCTAAGTCAAATAATCCAATACTGTGCCTCTCAAATGCCTTTGAAGCAGTATACACTTCAGCAAGATTACATCTGAAATGCTCAATATTCCATACTCCAGTGATCTAAGCTTCAAGTTAAGCAACAGTAAAGAGAAGTGAAAAAATCTTGTGTTGAACAAGGAAAGCTGAGAAGCTTTGTTGAAACAAGTGCATATGGTCTGACAAATCAGAAGACCCATCAAGATAAACCCATAACGAGAGGAGTGAAAAAGTGCACATAAGTATCTATCCATTCAGTCGAGACGTACAGTATACCAAATATATCCTTACCCACTCCTAGAGAGCCAGTGTAGAAGCGCTGCATCCTCTTGTAGTAACCAGGTCCTACTACAAAATGGGTGTTGGGGAGAGAGGTGAAGGGGAATAAATAGGATTTAATTGCTAGAGCATAATCAAAATTGCTGGAGGCTTTTTCATCCATAACTCTCGATTTCCCTATATTCAGCAAGAAGCATGTTGAGATGGAAAAGACAGCCTTACAGCTTGGTTATAGGTTGGCATGGGGAGCAAGAGTATGTCTCAAGCTGAGGCTCTAAGTAGGATAGAGATGGTTTACAGTGTTAATACTTGAAAATCCTTTCCATGGCCAATAAGTATAATATACTCTTAGCCAATAAACATGGCCTCTTTTATGAGGTGATATGAAGAGTCATCTCTGAAAAAACATTACCCGAATGATAGGTTGTTCACCAATCACATTATAGTCGGAAAGGTCATAGCTTAAAAGTCCACCACCTGTACCTGGTAAGAGACCAGAATCTTGGTGGATACCCTGAGTTTAACAAAGTTTGCCTGTTCAGTCTATGAAGGGTCACACAAACTGTAGGGTGCCCCATCTATGGTTCAAATCCAACACTCATTTGGTACGTTTGAGAGAGGGCCTGGAATGAATGAAAGTTCCAAAATGGAAGGTGTATACATATTTTCAATTAAATTCAATTTTAGAGAAGAAATCCAACGGTAATTGATTGATTGAAGGCGTGTAATTCACAAGTTACTTACCTTCGGTAACGATATATCTGTAAGAAACATTAATAGTGATAGATTCCTTACCTTAGAATTACCCCCAAGCATCCAACTGGATTTGGAAAGTTTGTCAGGAGTACCCCTGCACGTCGTCAGGCGTCGTCGTGCGGCTCCATGTGCGTCGTTGGTGCCGGGATGCCGTCTCTGGAGCTACTTAGACGCACCCATGCTAGTGGACGTCAGTTCTGTTCACTACTTTCCGCGCCAGGAACACAGAGCAATGTAAGCAACTGACCACTGGTGCCATGAAACTAGGGCCTGAAAGGGATGACCTTAACCCTAGAAATCAGTTCGCAGAAAGGGGAGGATGGATGGGGCGGTAAGGGAACCATCACTACTGTTTCTTACAGATATATATCATTACTGAAGGTAGGTAACTCGTGCATTTGAAAGAGACACGTAGTGATAGATTCCTTACCTTAGAATAGATACCCCAGCAATACCAACCTCGGTGGTGGGTCTGCGTACCAAGATCACAACAAAAAGTTCTGGAGAACAGAACGGCCAAAGAAGCAGTAACTCCGGACTTGGCTGTCCAGGCAGTAATACTTGGTAAACGTGTTCAGAGGCCCACTTAGCTGCCTGACAGATGTCATGCAAGGGAACTCCCTGTCCCAAACCAGTAGTTGCTGCCGTCGCCCTAGTAGAATGGGCGCGTAGCTCCACCGGAGGCTCCTTTTTAGCCAAAGAATAACAAGCCTTAATGGACGGAAAGACCCATCGAGAGAGGGTCCACTTGTGCACGGCCCGACCTTTCTTGAAGCCCACGTAGCCAACAAAGAGCTGGTCATCCACCCGGAATGGTTGAGTGCGGTTAAGGAAGGAGAGTGCACGTTTTGGGTCCAGACGGTGGAGCCCCTCTTCCTCTTTAGAAGGATGCGGAGGCGGAAAGAAGGTGGGCAGAGCGATGGTCTGCCTAAAGTGAAAGGCATTGACAAACTTTGGCAGAAAAGATGGACGAGTCCGTAGAACAACTTTGTACGGGTGGACAGAGAAACTGAGGTGTAGAAGAAAGAGCTTGGAGCTCACTCACTCTTCTGGCAGAGGTGATGGCAACCAGGAAAGCAGTTTATAGAGTGAGAAGACGAAGAGGACAGTTGTGAAGTGGCTCAAAAGGAGCACACATCACATAAGTCAGAACTAGTTTCAAGTCCCACTGAGGCATCATGAAAGGGAGGAGGGAACATGTGCATAAGGCCTTTCAAGAATCTATTTACAACAAGGGACTTGAAAAGGGAAGGCTGATCTGGAAGCCATTAAAAGGCTGAAATGGCTGAGAGATAGCTCTTGACAGTGCCCAAAGCAGAGCCCTACTGGGCCAAAGATAGGAGAAATAGAAGGACCTCTGAAAGAGGGGACAGAAAGGGGATCTACAGCCTTTGCTGTGCACCATGCCACAAATGTATTCCACCTGCAGGCGTATACCGTTTTAGTGGAGGGACGCCTGGCTGCCAAGATAACACAGACTTTGGGAAGCAGGTCAAAGACGTCAACTGCCGCCACTCAATCTCCACGCAAGGAGGTGGAGGCTGGACAGGTTCGGGTGGAGAACCCTCCCCTGCTGCTGCGACAGAAGATCCCACCGAAGAGGCAGGCGGAGTGGGGGATCGATCGCCATGCCGAGTAGCTCAGGATACCATACTCTTCGAGCCCAGTCCGGAGCCACAAAAAATAACTTGGGCCCGGTCGCGCTTGATCTTCTTCAGCACTCTGGGTAGAAGTGGTATAGGCAGAAAGGCGTATTGGAGACCGCAACTCCACTTGGGACGAAAAGCGTCGCCTAGCGAGTGCCGCCTTGGAAATTCCAACGCACAGAACTGAGGACATTGCGCGTTCTCTTCGGTGGCGAATAGATCTAACCAAGGCTCTCCCCTCTGCTGAAAGAGACCTTGCAGACACCATTCGTGATCCATCATGCAGCAACTGCTGAGTTTGTCCGCCCTCGCGTTCAGAGAACCTGCCAGGTGTTGAACCACCGGGGAAAAACCCTGATGTTCCAGCCATGTCCGGAGGCGCAGAGCCTCCTGACATAGGGTCCACAACCCCACCCCGCCCTGTTTGTTGCAGTACCACATGGCGGTGGTATCTGAACACCTGCACTACCCTCCCCACAACAGAGGGAAGGAGTGCCTCCCCACGACAGAGGGAAGGAATGCCTTCAGTGCAAGTCGGATCGTTCTAAGCTCCAGAAGGTTGATATGGAGCCGGGCCTCCACCGGAGACCATAGGCCTCTGATCTCCACCTCTCCCATGTGGCCGCCCCATCCCAGAAGGGACACGTCCGTCACCCCTGTGTGCTCCGGTTGGGGAATAGAGAGCGATCTGCCATTGACCCATACACTTTGTGTGCCACCACTGCAATTGTTGTGCAGTGCCCTCCGAGATCTGGACCTCATCGAACAGGTTGCCCCGATGCTGTGCCCACTGGAACTTTAGGTCCCACTGCAGAGACCGCATTTGCCAACTGGCATGATCCACTAACAGGATGAGGGAGGCACTCGGGCCCAGTAGCCGGAGGGTCATCCTGACCAAAACCTGGGATAGACGCTGAAAGATCTGAATCATAGCCGGAATATCCAGGACTCGCAGTTCAGCAGGATAAACCCAAAACTGCGCCCAGTCCAGACCCGCTCTGATGAAGAGGAGCTTCTGTGAGGGAATCCGGTGCGACTTCAGCACGTTGATGAAAAACCCCAGCAAATGCAGGAGGTCAGCCGTAGTCTGGAGGTGGGATACGACTGTCTGGGGCGAGCCCGTCTTCAGCAACCAGTCGTCGAGATAGGGGAAGACTGAAACCCCGATCTGCGCAGATGAGCTGCGACCACCACCATCACCTTCGTGAACACCCGGGGGCTCTGGCAAGGCCAAAGGGGAGCACAGTGAACTGAAAGTGCTTGTGGCCTACCGTGAACCACAGGTAACACCGGTGGGCCGGCAGGACGGGGATGTGGAAATAAGCGTCCTGCAAGTCCAACGCTACCATCCAGTCTTGCGGGTCTAGGGCAGACAAGACCTGAGCAAGTGTGAGCATCTTGAACTTCACCTTTCGGAGGAAGCGATTGATATTCCGAAGGTCCAAGATAGGACGCAGGCCCTTGTCCTTCTTTGGAACCAGAAAGTAGTTTGAATAACAACCACAACCTACATCTGGCGACGGAACGTGCTAGATGGCCCCCTTGGCCAAGAGGGCCGCAAATTCCTGCTGGAGAAGTGCCAAATGATCCCCCGACATGCGGTGGCACTGAGGTGGCAAGGCTGGAGGCGTTATCTCGAAGGGGAGGGAGTAGCCCCTTCTGACAATTTGCAGCATCCACTTGTCCGATGTGATGTTGAGCCAGTGGGGGAGAGGATGGTGAACTCTGCCACCCACTGGCATTTGGTGGGCTTGAAATACCAGACTGGGAAGGCTTTGCAGTGGATGCTGCTGGGGTGGAGGTGGACTGACCCGCCCGCTGGCCCACTGAACCGCCTCGACGGTTCCCACGTCCTCGGCCACGCTGAAGTTTTTGCTGCAGTGGCCTGTGGCCCTGCGAACGTGGTGGGGCACCCCTTCCGTGGCCACAAAAGGAGCGAAAAGCAGAAGGCGGAGGAGGCAGAGTGGCCGACAGGCCCAAGGACTTGGCCGTAGCCCGGGAGTTTTCAAAGCGCTCAAACGCACGGTCTGCTTTATTGTCAAAGAGGCAAATGCCATCAAAGGGCATGTCCATCAGAGTGTTCTGGAAATCCCCTGAGAAGCCAGTTGTCCTCAGCCAGGCGTGAAGCCTAAGCGCAACTGTCGTGCAAATCGATCTGCCCAGCGAGTCGGCAGTGTCCAGCTCACAACATATGGTGAACTTAGCTGTGTCTCTCCCAGCAGCAATAGCCTGGGAGAGGACTGCCTGGGCCTCCTCCGGGCATTTGGGCAGCACCTCCGCAACTGTGTCCCACAGAGGTTGGGACTAGCGGCCCAAGAGGCATGCAGTGTTCACAGACCGCAGCCCTAAGGGGCCAGATTAAAACAGCTTCTTGCCAAGCTGCTCCAGCTTCTTGGATTCCCTATCCGGAGGGGCTGAAGGGAATGCGCTCTGGGAAGTAGAGGCTTGGACAACCAAGCTCTCAGGGGTGGGGTGTTGGGAG
This sequence comes from Lissotriton vulgaris, assembly GCF_964263255.1. Lineage (NCBI taxonomy): Eukaryota > Metazoa > Chordata > Amphibia > Caudata > Salamandridae > Lissotriton > Lissotriton vulgaris. The sequence continues at coordinate 297,646,395 of NC_141693.1, forward strand.
AGAAAGAGGGGGTCACCCAGAGCCGGGCGATGGAGTCGGGCCATGTTCCTGTCCACAAGAGCCCGTGTTGGGCCTGGACCATATGCCCAGAAGAACGTTAGACAGTGCTTCATTAAAGGGCAGCAAGGGCTCCCAAGAGGTTGCCATCGGCTGGAGCACTTTTGTCAGGAGGTTAGTCCTGACAGCCACTGTATGGTGGACACGGTGGAGGGCCTCTGCTGCCCTACGCAACACCACTGCGTACATGACTCCCTCCTCCGTAGCCACGGTAGGAGGAGACAGCATGCCCAGGTCAGGTGAGGTGTTGAGACCACTGGCTTCCCCAAATCCTCTAACCAGTCCGGATCATAAGCACATTGCTGTGCTAGAGGGTCCTCAGACCCCTCCCCTTCCTCCGAAGTCTGTGGAACAGGCTGAAAATAAGAAGGGACATTTGGCAAAAAGGGCGCTATCGACGCCGATCCGGCACAGTGTCCGGGCTAAACCTGGGGACGACGTCGTCCAGAGGAGCGGGTGACGTCGGTGGTGGTGTTGGTGCCGGGGAAGTTGGCGCCGGTGGAGGTGTTATTTCAATCGGCGTCAAATGGGGACCGATCCCAGAGGGTCCTGCGGTGTCTGTCCAGAGCCGCCGGCGACACCGGTGCCGAAGCCACCGGTGATGGAAGGACTGGACCTCCATACGGGCCCGCAGTGCAGTAGGCACGCCGGCGGAGCCAGATGACTTAAAGAGTGGGGCAATGGCAGCAAGAAACTCTTGCACCTGAGCAGGCGTCACCGACGCACTCAGAAAAGGTGGGTAGATCAGCGGCGACGTCGCAGTCTCAGCCGGAGCCGCGACCACCCCCAGCCGTGACTGGAGAGGGGAAGTCGAAGGGTGACTATGCTTCTTTAACTTCTTTTTGGAATGCTTCGACTTACCTGACCCCGAGTGCAAATACTTCGAACCAGAAGAATGATGGTGACAGCTCCGTGACCGGTCCCTTGAGCGGCGCAGAGCCGACTACCGGATTTCCAGCAACTTTCGGGACCACTCCCGCAAAGTCTTCGGCACCATGGCCCAGCAGTCAGGGCACGATTTGGGGTTGTGGTCGCGCCCCCGGCAGTAGAGACACGTGGTGTGGGTCCGTCACAGATATCATGCGGTGACAGTCCCCTCAGTTCTTGAAGCCAGGCAGCCGTACGACACCAGGAGTCGATCAACTCGAAAAAGATAAGACAAAAGGCCTAAAAAAACTCAGTCAAAAAGTGACTGAGGGTACTAGCTCTTCCCGGATCTGCACTTGCAGGCGCGGAAAGAGAAATAACTGACGTCCGCGGAGCCGCACGACGCCTAACGATGCGCAGGGGATACTGCTGACAAAAACGTTCCGGATCCAGTCTGACACCTGGGGGTAACTCTGAGGTAAGGAATCTATCACTATGTGTTTCTTTCAGATAAACAAGACCGACTGGCTGTACCATGAAACATTTTGATTTAACTGAACATTTAGCACAGGGCAGCTACCATCTTAGTAAATATTCATCTGGATAGTGGAATCTCTACGGCAGAGGTCTTCAAACAGGCGAACACTCCCCCTAGGAGGTGTTAAGTGATCTCGGGATGGGGCACTAGGCTTTGGCCAAGAGAAGCATCATGCTTTGCTTCAAGTGATAAATAATGAGCAGCAGTAAGCCACTTCGCAATGGGCCATAACGGACATTTGTCATGTATATCCGGACCGATTATGCATAAACGGAGCTTAACTGCAATGTTTAAATATGTTTAGACATATTTAAAACATTACCAATCTAACAGAATTATGAAAAAGTGAGGCGTTCCCACGCCCCACCCCCCAATTATTTTTCTTTTTAACACGGGGCGCGGCATTAAGTAGTATGAAAATCACTGCTCCTATGTGACATCACCGCTTCCTCGCCACAAAAAAGACCCACGACAAAGCTGAATATACCATTTAGATAAGAGGAGCACATCTCTCTTCAATGGAACTGCCTACGTGCACAGTATTCCTGTCACTGGACGGATATAGGTTTGTGTACGATGTCACGAGGGGAGGGCAGTTTGCACCGAAATGATAGTTTCAAGTCATGGAACCTTTGACAGCAAAACCTAGTTATATGCCCAGACACCCTAAACTGAAAAAACATTACAGGTGGTTTGATTTTGGCAATATTAGGCACCAGAAAGTAAAAGGTCAAAGCAGAACTCTAACCAGAATAGGTCCTTCTCAGACACCTTTTCTAATCACTGTTAACACAGCCCTTCACACGTTCCAGATCTATGTAATCTGAAGAGCTCTTCAGACCAAACGGCAGCCTCTATAAATAACCAAACATGCACAACATAAGGATTCTAGAACTCTACAGGGGCTAGGCTTCCCTTTGATAAAAAAGAATCTGTCTCGAAGCGCCATTAATCTTCCTGGAAGATTTGACCTTGGGAACTTTTTTCAATACCAAACTTCTCAAAGCCTTGTGGCAGAAGCACTGCTTGGTGGCATACTTAGAAACTTACTGGTGTGAAAAAGTCACTCAAGGAACTCTAAACGATGAGCAATACATTCCAACAATGAATTTCAAGAGCTCCTTAAGTAATAAGTCCTTCAACATCAAAGGGAACTACTCCATAAGGAACTGGTCCATCAACAACCTTGGATGAATGCTGGAACGGAACAGGTACAAAGCCCCCAGATGATTGAAAAGAGGTCTTCAGATAGTCAGTTGATATTGAAAGACTGTAATAAATTGGGCACAAAGAAAACAAAGGGGCTTTTGCCAGCTGGAATTATATGAAAAACAAAATGCTTCCAAGAAGGCAATACGGAAGAAGGGAGACAGCTAAAAACCCAGCTAAGCCATTTTCTACATCCTGAAGACAGGCAAGCAAAAAAGAGGAACTGATTGGCAAGGTGTTGAATTGCGTGTAGGGCGCAGTATATGCCTACATGAAGTGTATGTTTGTGAAAATAACCGTATTATTTGTATTTATTTTTCAATCCTTCCAGTAGAAAGCAAATAAAAAATTCAGAGCAGGATGAAAGTGAAAAAGGGGTCCTTTGCTTCCTGATGGTTTACAACACGTTTTGTGACTGCAGTACTTTGTGCCAAGGAACCAGTGGTCAGAAAATAAATGGGGAATCCAGACAAGATATCAGCATGGTATGCAACACACCAATAAGTGCTAAAATGAGGGAAAAACCACTCTAGATGTCGGATTACAGCTGGGCAGATGGTGGAAGCAACATATAAAGAACACAAATTAGTGTCGTCATGTGGGTCTAAGCCACAATTGCCCTGGTCATGTCAAGCCTAGATTATGCGAACAGACACCTAACTTGGGACTCCTATCTATAGCAAAAACTCTACAGAATACACATTGCAGCTTAAAGAAAGTACCTGTATCTGCACACACTATTGTACTTTTTTTCAACACCTCCTAGTTGTATATGGCCAAACAAGTATCAAGGTTCTTTGATTCACCCGAATGCTATTGATAGCGTCTGATACACCATACTCTATGATGGATACTCCATTCCAGAATGGCTCCACCCATGATCATTGTTTCCCTAAAACAAATAAGTGTAATGTAGTAAATTTCTCTGTACGGCAAGGCAAGCTCTAGAACATACTGCTGAACGGTATAGCCACCCATCACCAACGAATTCAGGATAACCTGGTTGTTCCCAAACAGATCACTCATTCACATTCATGTAATCTTTGAAGGCTGTGGTATTTCTGTAAGTATTTAAATGGTATTTCTATATTGTGAAATAAGTCAAAAGGCAGCGAAGTGTTGTGCATGGGCAAAGTCAGACAAAGTCTATGAGCAATGAAGTTAAGCTGTGGATGGTGACTGGTTTCTGATGGAATTTTCCTTAAAATTGTGAGTCTTCAACTCATTCATAAACTTGAGCAGCGTTAGGGCAGTCCTGATGGATACAGGGATTTTGTTCCAGATCCTGGGTACGGAGACGAAAAAGGCCTGCCGTCTTATTTTTTAACATTTGTGTCTCGTCTGATGTTGTCCTGAAAGCACGTCTGCCAAGAACCAGAGATGGCGAGCTTGCCTACAAGATAAGAGAGGGTGCGGTTTGTAATGGCTTTGTAAAGGATGCAACTGGTTTTGAAGAAGTGGGCAGTCAAGGGGATCAATGAAGTTCAATCATGGAGGGTGGAAGTGATGTGATTGCTTTTATTCAGGCACTGGATGAGATTTGTTGCGACTTGTAGGTTGCCCTAAGGGGTGGCAATGGAGAAGGGCATTACCACAATCCACATGCAAGAGTAAAATGGCTTGCACAGCAGTTCTGAAGTTGGTCGTTGGAAAAAACTGGTTGACTTTCTTCAAAAGAGAGCTGGTACCAGGCCATTAGGTTTTGAAATTTCTTTTTTACATTTTGACCAGGTGTGCCTTTAGGGAAAGTATGGTGTCCTCCATTAAACCAAATGACTTGGCATTCAGTGACAGTTGGGTTCAAAGCGGTCACATTTAATGGTAAGTTTACACTTGGCTTTCACAATCAATCGTAAAATTCTCTGCCATTCTTAAGTCAGTTTGCCCTGTTCCCATCATGCACTGGGACTGGGACAGGAACAGACTAATTTGCATACAGCCAGGTTCTGAAACTGGGATGGTGCAGTGAGCTAAAAAACGGTGTTGGATCTAGCCCTGATCTCATGACTGGGTGAGAGTATTCTGTTTAATTCAGAGACTCTGTCCCTCACCACCCCTTTTTGTAAATATTCTTAAGTCACAGACGCAGCTACAACACTACTGTGCCACAATTGGAGCATTCACGCAAATAAGGAAATGTGACATCGCTCACATCTGCTTCACCCCATGAATATGCGCAGCCACAAACTGGCAACTATTACCACCTTTGTACTGCATATGGCAACCTAACTCTACCTGTATAGGCTAGATTATGACTAAGGCTTCTGGTTTTCCGTTCTTACTGATTTTTACAGAGAAATACAGACCGAAAACAATGGGTTTCCTGTTTATATTTATTTTTAAAAGCAGAAAAATACTGAAAAAGGTGCTTGTTGTGAGAGACTCTCCATGCGGTCTTTCATGAATACCAGGCAACAGCTGAGGAGATAGACAGCAAGGAGAGTTAAAAATCAGGACTAGATTTAATTAACTACAGGCATATGTTAAACAAATATTTGTAGTATAACACTAATATGTACCTGCGGGTGTAATGTTTTGTTATATGTGGCTGCTTAATTTGCTAAATCGTGACAGACATCCATGTACGAGAGAGTTGTTCAAGAATCAAACAATCATGCAAATATAAAATTTTACGGCTACATTTTGTCTCCAAATATAAAATAGATATGGATAAATACCAATAAGATAGGCAAAAAATAAATATGGATAAATGCAGACCGAAAAGTAAAAACAAAAACCACAAAAAAACGAGAGCCCTAATTATAAGCGCTCATCTCCAACCAACCATGCACAAACTGAGTAGCCTTTTTATTTAACCACCGGGTAACACCTCAGGCCTTGTTAGGGACAGGAGCCTAAAAAACAAAACAGTTTCTTGTTTCAGGTGAAAAGTAGCCTCAGGCACAGTAAACAAACATTAGCCGACGCTTAGCAATTACAAGTACAAGGGAGAAAAGTTAACTTCTACTCCGAAAAAATACTAACCATTGACATACAACTTACTGAAGGAAACAAGTAGGGGTGAACTCGCGGACTTGAAATAGGCACCCTCAAACATGGAGGAAAAACGTTCTTTCCCCCCTTACTCCATTATATAAACTTGCTTCCGCTGACAGACAAGTTACTTACCTTCGGTAACACCTTACCTGATAGAGACTATCTAGCCGCAGATACCTTTCCATAGAAATATATTAGGACATCAGACGGAATCTGGAAAATTTTGGTTAGCAGTATTCCTGCGTGCCTGGAGGTGGTGTCAATCAGCTCTGCGTGGAGTCGTCCATGCCAGAAGTGACGTGTACAGTGCTTATATAGGTGTCACCCCAGCGCACTATCAGCTACTTTTCGCAACTTTCCACGACAAGTGTGTGCAGAAATGAATAACACTGACCAATGGTGTCTGGAAAAGTAGGGCCCACAAAAAGGGGGAAACCTATCTCAAGAAAGTAGTTCGAGGAGCGGCGAAGATGGGTAAGGAATCTGCAGTCAGTCTCTACCAGACAATGCATTGCCAAAGGAATGCAACTTTTTCATCTAATAGAGATGTCTAGCCACAGATTTTTTACCTTATAATAGATATCCAAGCAATAAGTCCCCGGAGGAGAGTCTAAAACAATCATACCAAAAAGACGTACAGGACCGAACGGCCAAAGTGCTCATCCCAACGGACCGGACTGTCCAGGCAGGAGTTTTGCTTGAGCGTGTGAAAGGAAGCCTACGTTGATGCTTGGCAGATGTCCAGGACTGGAAGTTGGCGTGCTGACGCAGTGGCCGCAGTCTTGGCTCTGGTGAAATGAGCAGGCAAATCCTCAGGGGGTTTGTTTTCAGGCCAATGCTGGTAAAGCAACAGCAGAAAGGCTGAATTAGCCTTTAAGGTGCCCAAAGCAGAGCTCTATTGGGCAAGGGGAAGAACAAAATAAGAGCTTGAGAAAGGGGAGGGGGGTAACCTACTTTTTTGCACTCCATACCACAAACTTGCTCCAAAAGCAGGCATATAACGTTTTGGTGGAGGGAAGCCTGGCTGCAAAAGTAACATCGCACACTGAGCCGAAGGTCAAAGGCTGTTAACTGTTACTGCTCAATCTCAAGTAAGCAGTGGTGGTGACAGGTTCGGGTGGAGAACTCTCTCCTGCTCCTGGGACAGAAGATCCTCCTGAAGGGTCAGCCAGATTGGAGAATAGATGGCCATTCTCAACAGCATGGGATAACAAACTCTCCGAGCCCAGTCTGGAGCCACAAGACGGGCTTGAACCAGTCAGTTCCTAATCTTCTTGAGAACTCTGGGCAGGAGCCGTATGTGCAGAAAGACGTACGGGGCCGAAGCTCCATTAGAGATGAAAAGCATCTCAGAGAGAGTGTCGCCTCAGAAACTCCAGCGCGCAGAACTGCGGACAGTGTTTTTGGCAGTGGCAAACAGATCTAACCAAGTCTCTCCCCACTGATGAAAGACCATGTGCCACCTCTGAACAGAGACGCTATTCATGTTCCGCTAGACATCGTTGGCAGAGTTCACCCGCCCTGGCGTTGAGAGCCTGCTAGTTGTTGAACCACCCGGGAAATACCCTGACGTTCCAGCCATGGCCAGCGATGCAGGGCCTCCTGGCAAAAGGTCTACGGCCCCACCAGCCCTGCTTGTTGCAGTACTACATTTGCAATGTTGTCCGTGAACACCTGCACTAGCCTTCCCTTAATGGAGGACAGAACAGGCATTTAATGACAGCCAGATTACCCGGGGCTCCAGCAGGCCGATGTTGAGTCCACATTCTGCCAGAGGCATATATCGCCACCTCCCCCAGATGGCCACTCCATCCCAAGAGTGACTTGTCTGTCGCTCCTGTCAGATCTGCTTGAGGAAGAGCGAGGGATCTGCTGCTAAACCATTCGCGGTTGGTTAACCACCACTGCAGATCACTTGCAGTTCCCTCCTAGATATGGACCCGGGGAGATTTCCCCCGAAGCGGAGCCGACTGGAACTTTAGGTCCCACTGCGGAGTCCACACGCCCCAGCAGGCATATGTCACCAGCAGGATGCAGGAGGCCCAACAGCCTCTGTGACTGTCTCACACAAATCTAGGATAGAGGCTGAAACATCAGCATCATAGCCTAAAAATCCTGGACTGGCCGCTCCAGAGAATAGTACCGAAACTGCATTGTGTCCAGAAAAGCTCTGATGAAAGGAAGCATCTGAGAGGGAATCTGGTCTGGCCTTGGCACATTAAAAGTGAACCCCAGCAATTGAAGTAGGTCCACCATGGTCTGGGGGTGGAAGACAGCCTTGGGCAAGCCTGCCTTCAACAGCCAGTCATTGAGATCGGGGAAGACTGGCACCCCTGATCTCCGCAGATGAGCTGCAACCACCACCATCACCGTGGTGAACACCAGAGAGGAGCGGGTACGGGCAAACGGGAGGACAGCAAACAAACGGCTTGTGGCCCACTGTGAACCACAGGTAATGCCTGTGGACAGGCAGGATGGGAACGTGGAAATATACATCTTGCAAGTCTAAATGCCACCATCTAGTCTCCCAGGTCCAGGGGCGAGTAGACCAGAGAGAGAGTATTTAGAATTTCTCCTTCGTGAGGAAGAAACTGAGGGGGCAGGTCTAGTATAGGATGAAAGCTTCTGTCCTTTGGCACCAGAAAGTAGCGGGAATAGTAACCAAAGGAATATGCTACTTACCAGTATGCATCTGTTCTTGGCATGTAGGGCTGCTGACATTCATATCTGTGCATAGATCGCCGCCTAGTGTTGGGTCTGGATGATTGCACATTGTTGTCCTGGAAGAGTCTTCGAAGTATCACGAGATAGGTGGCTCCTCCCCTGGACTACAGTGCGCATGGGCATCCTCTCCATTCTCAGATTGTTTTTCGCCATTGTGGCAGAGATGGAGTATGATACAGTGAGTGATGACCATGCTTGAGATTAATTCCGAGTGCTACAGCTGCGACAGGCACCGGGGAGGAGGGCAGGCAATATGAATGTCAGCAGCCCTACATGCCAAGAACAGATGCATACTGGTAAGTAGCATATTCCGTTCGAGGCATGTGGGCTGCTGAATTCATATCTGTGCATAGAATAAATAGAAGTTACCTCCTTAGCGGCGGTTGCCCGTGCCAGCTGCAGCAGTCTGAAAGAGTTCTGAGAACAGCCTGTCCTACAGCAGCTTGCTGTTTGGAGTGTTCATCTACGCAGTAATGTTTGGTAAATGTATGTATGGTGGTCCATGTGGCTGCTCTACATATGTCCTCTAGAGGAATGTTACCTAGGAAAGCCATGGATGCCCCTAGCTTGCGTGTGGAATGCGCTCTTGGGGGAACTGTTAAACTGTGTTTAGCCTTTTGATAACAGATCTGTATGCATTTAACAATCCATCTGGCTATACCCGATTTGGAAATAGGGTTGCCTTTGTGTTGTGGGGGAGAAGGCAACAAACAGTTGTTTAGTCTTTCTAAAGTCCTTTGTCCTGTCGATGTAATACAGGAGAGCTCTTTTGACATCTAAGGTGTGCAGTGCTCTGTCTGCCACTGAATCTGGGTTTGGAAAGAAAACTGGCAGTTCTATGGTTTGATTAATGTGGAACTGCAAGATTACCTTAGGCATAAACTTGGGGTTGGTGCGCAGCACTACCCTATTAGCATGAATTTGTAGGAAGGGCTCTTGAATTGTCAGGGCTTGAAGCTCACTGACTCTTCGTAGCGATGTGATGGCTATCAGAAAAGCCACTTTCCATGTAAGAAACTATCTCACAAGAATGAAGAGGCTCAAAGGTGGGGCCCCATTAGCCTGGCGAGAACAATGTTTAGATTCCAGACAGGCGAAGGAGGGTGTCTGGGAGGGATCACTCTTTTAAGGCCTTCTAAGAAGGCTTTAATGGCAGGCACTCTGAAGAGGGAAAGATGCTGTCTGTTCTGAAGATAAGCGACCATGGCAGCCAAATGTATCCTAACGGAACTATACGCTAGATTGCATTGATGTAGATGTAGCAAGTAACATATGATGTTTTCGTGGACGCATCTAGCGGATTAATGTCACTGTTGGAACAGTAGATGACAAAACGCTTCCATTTGACCGCATAGCACGCCCTAGTTGTAGGTCGCCTTGCCTCTTTGATGATGTTCATACACTCAGGGGGCAAGTTGAGGTAGCCAAACTCTATGACCTCAGGAGCCAAATCGCTAGGCTCAACTGTTGTGGATCTAGGCGCTGAATGTCTCCATGGCTCTGAATGAGGAGGCTGGGCGTGAGGCGCAGCCGTTGGTGAGGCACCACTGAAAGTTCCAGGAACGTGGTGTACCAAGCCTGTCGTGCCCACGTTGGAGCAACCAGGATGAGCCTCATGGAGTGCTGCCGCAGTTTGCGCGCCACCAGCGGTATGAGTGGGGCTGGGGGAAAAGCGTACGCAAATCTGCCTGACCAGTTCATCCATATCGCATTGCCCTGAGACTGCGGGTGTGGGAACCTGGCGGCGAAGCTTTGGCATTTTGCGTTCCCCTTTGTGGCGAAGAGGTCGATTTCTGGATGACCCCACTGCTGGAAATATGGTTGGAGCACTGAGGGGTGAATCTCCCACTCGTGCATCTGATGACTGTGCCTGCTGAGCAGGTCACCCATCTGGTTGTCTTTGCCCGGGAGATGTTCCGCCATGAGGAACATGTTCCTCTGGCCTACTACCACATGCTCTGGGCTAGGTGAGATAGCTGCGGGGAGTGTGTGCCTCCCTGTTTCTGGATGTAATACATGGCAGTCAGGTTGTCCGTCCGGATCAACACGACCTTGTTGCACAGGTGCAACTTGAACGCTTTCAGTGCCATGAAGATTGGCATCAGCTCCAAAAGATTGATATGCATCTTTTGCTGCTGCGCCGTCCATAGTCCCTGCACAGTGTAATGGAGGACATGCGCTCCCCAACCCTGGAGAGATGCGTCCGTCGTCAGCACTATCTGTGGGACAGGCTCTTGGAACGGTCGTCCCTTGCAAAGGTTTTGTGGATTGCACCAATGCAGAGAGTTGTATGCACGACCAGTCACCAACACTAGGTCTTTTAGATGCCCATGAGCCTGGTTCCACTGTCGTGCTAAGCATTCTTGAAGGGGACGCATGTGCAGCCTCGCGTGCTGGACTATGAATATGCAGGAGGCCATCATGCATGAACACCTGCGCTGGGAGTGATTGTTGAGGCCTGAACTTCCGAATGAGCAGCTGCATGCTGTCAACTCTGGCAGAATTTGGCTGCGCTGTTGCCGTCAGAGTGTTCAATGTTGCCCCTAGGTACTGTTGCACATGGGCGGGCTGAAGGTGCGACTTTGCGTAGTTTAGTGAGAACCCTAGGCTGTGAAGGAGGTGAATTGTACGCAACATGTGGCTGGCACACTGCTGGGCTGACTTTGCTTGAACAAGCCAGTCGTCCAGGTAGGGATAGACATGAATGTGTTGTCTCCGAAGGTGCGCAGCCACAGTCGCTAAGCACTTGGTGAACACTCTGGGGGGAGTGGTGACCCCGAAAGGCAGGACCTTGAATTGGTAATGCTGATTGTTGATGGTGAATCTGAGATATTTCTTGTGACTTGGGTGAATGGGAATGTGGAAATATGCATCCTTGAGGTCTAGGGTCGCTAGGAAGTCGCCCTGACTGAGCAACGGCAGGACCTGCTGTAAGGTTAACATATGAAAGTGTTCTGACAGTATGTATTGGTTGAGGGGTCTGAGGTCTAGAATGGGCCGCAGGGAACCGTCCTTTTTTGGGATCAAGAAGTACAGAGTACACTCCTGTACCTCGTTCTTCTGCAGCCACGAGCTCTATTGCCCCTTTTTGCAGCATGGAGAGTACATCTTGCTGCAATAAGTGCATGTGCTCTGCGGACATAGGACGGTGCCTTGGGGGTAGGTTGGGGGGGGGGGGGGGGAGGTTAGTTCTAGACAATAGCCGTATTGGATAAGTTGTCTCACCCACCTGTCTGTGGTAATGCCTTCCCAGACTGGCAGGAACTGCTGGAGTCTTCCCCCGACAGGTGTTAAATGGTCGGGGGGCAGTGACAAGGCGTCACTGTTTGTTGGGAGCGGAGGATCTGGCATTGTTATTACCATGTCCTCTGCCCTTGGCGCTGTTTCCACGGTATCCACCCCTGGTATTCTTTGTATAGGTGGACTGCGTGCTCCCTTTGCTGTACTGGGCTTGCTGTAAAGCCTGTCCCCTAGAGGCTCCCCTATTACCGGAGCGACGAAAGGAACTGCCCCGAAACTGCTGTGACTGCAGAGCCCCCATGGATTTTGCTCTGTGTCCTTTGTAATTTTTTTGAGGGTTGTGTCTACCTCGGGACCAAAAAGGAAGTCTGGGTTAACTGGCTGGTTGAGCAAAGTTGTTTGAATCTCGGGTTTAAACCCAGAGATGCGGAGCCATGCGTGATGTCTCAACATTACACTAGTGCTAATGGCCCTAGCTGCCGTGTCTGCCGCATCCAGTGCGCATTTGATGGATGCATTAGAAATTAACTTCCCCTCCTGTATGATCATTTCTGCTCCCTCTTTGTAAGCATCAGGCAGGTGTTGCAACAACTGTTTTAGAGTGTCGTAGTGAGCCCTATCGTATCTAGCCAATAGGGCCTGAGTATTTGAAATCCTCCAAATATTAGCAGCCTGTGCTGCCACTCGCTTTCCTGACGCCTCCAAGATCTTTGATTCTTTGGCCGGAGGAGGAGCGTCACCACTAGTTTGCGAGTTTGCCCTCTTGCGAGCATTGGCCACTACGAGGGAGTCCAATGGGAGCTGGCCTTTGATGTAGGTGGGGTCCACTGGAGCAGGCCTATATTTGTTTTCAATCCTAAGGTTGATAACCCTTGCTTTCGTGGGCTCTTTGAAAATGTCCACAGCGTGCTTGAGGACCCCTTTTAGCATAGGCAAAGTCTTTGTCGATCTGTCAGAGGTGGAGAAAGTATCAAATAAGAAATCTTCTTCCACAGGTTCTGCGTGCATTTCCACGTCATGGTTGAGGGCTGCCCTTTCTATCAAAGAGTTAAACTCCACCGTGTCTTCAGTAGGCGAGGTTTTGACATTGTAGGACTGAGTGTCCGGCGCAGCTTGTGGATCATCAGGGTCTACAGCATCAGTCCATTGCTGAGGTTCTTCCTGATCAGTGTCAGCCTGATAAGTGCACAGATATGAATTCAGCAGCCCACATGCCTCGAACACCTACTTTTGGCATTGGCACCTTCTTGATGGCTCTCATGGCCAGAAGAGCAGTCATTTCCTGGAGGAGCAAAGAAAGAGGTTTGGTCCTCCGTCATCCTTTTGCAAGCCGGGGGCAAGGGTGGGCGAGTGGTCTCGAAGGGGAGGACGCCTGACCGTATTCATCACCCATGTCCTCCTCGCTTTGTGCTGGAGAATATGCCATTTGTTGCGAATAGCTCTCAACGTGTTCAAAGAGAACTGGTGAGGAGGTCAAGCCTTTTTTCTGTTTAAGAGGGATTTTATAAGCCTCCAAGGGATGTTCAGGTGCGATCTTCCGTTTATGGATGGTAAGCCTGCCCTATACAGAGTCGATGAAGAGTTTCGACTGGTTGTCGTACGAGGGTTCTTGGAACACAACCCCTTCAGGGGTGGGCTTCGAAGGCGCGGACACTGTCTTGGATGGGTCGGTGCCTTTGTGATGTTCGAGATGCTTGGCTCGAGCCGTCGGTGGCAGACCGAATTTAATCTGAGGGTGGCCTGTGGACGGGACGACCTTTTTAGAGCTTGCCGTAGTGTTCGATCCGAGCTGCTTCGGCGACTCACTAGTGTGCTTGCTTGAGTGCGTCGACTCGAGCTCACGGTGCGTAGCATGCACGGCCTTGGGCGTCGATGCCACCTGCTGCTTCGGGTCTGCTTTGGTCTTCGACTCTAGTTGTTTGCTTAGTAGCGGTTTGAGTGCTGAAATCTTCGGCTCGACAGCCTTCTTGGTCTGGAGGCCTTTGGTCTTGTCGCCATGTTTGGGTGCCGACGTCTACTGCGTCGAGGTGACGCAGTTGACGCTTGAGCCTGGCTTAGACGCCCTAGTCTTCGAGGCGACGCCCCCTTTCGACGCCGAAGGGTCGCCGATCCGACGACCACTTTAAGTAGTTTCGGTTTTGGCTCCGTAGGTTTCGGTTTTGAAAGATCGACCGATGGCTCCTTTGAAGTATTCTTAGCCTGGCCTGGACGCGGGGCTATAGAATGTGGAGTAAGATCTTGGCTAAGGCCTTCCGGCAATGCCTCGACCTGAGCCGTAGGGAGCGTATTGTCATTAGTAGGCCCGCTACTGTGGTTGGGCCTGGCTCATCACTGGAGTCGTCATCGACGGCCCCGATGGCCTCTCCGTCGTCCCCTACCTCGACGACGTCTTCTTCGAGGACGTATTCCTCATCTTGCTCGTCCACATCGAAGTTGGAGTCATGCCCCGACGCTGGGTCCGACGGCTCGTCAGGATCTTCTTCTTCATTGGCGCCTTCTTCGTCACCGGCCTCGAAGATGTTGACCGGCTCGGGCGCCGACTTCTGCGCTGACTGTCTTGCTGCGCGTTGAACTCGAATTGTCTTCTTGGAGCGGAACTTCGAGCAGGCCATACAGCTGGCCTCGTCATTTCGAATTGCAGACGGGGCATTGTTTGAACGGGCTCCGATCCATCGTCGTCGTAGTTTGGGCCTTTGGTGTCGAAAGTGAAAAACTGCCTTCGACGTCTGGTTCGAAGAACTGGAGAAGAAACAGGCACCGAACGAGACAATACCGACGCCCCGAAGGCCTTTTGTCCTTAGTAAGGAGTTATAACAAAGTTTCCGAACTGGAGTCGAGAAAGTACATCCAAACCCAATGGCGGAAAAAAACAATCTGAGGATGGAGAGGATGCCCATGCGCACTGTAGTCCAGGGGAGGAGCCACCTATCTCGTGATACTTCAAAGACTCTTCCAGGACAACAATGTGCAATCATCCGGACCCAACACTAGGCGGCGATCTATGCACAGATATGAATTCAGCAGCCCACATGCCTCAAACACCTACTTTTGGCATTGGCACCTTCTTGATGGCTCTCATGGCCAAAAGAGCAGTCATTTCCTGGAGGAGCAAAGAAAGAGGTTTGGTCCTCTGTCATCCTTTTGCAAGCCGGGGGCAAGGGTGGGCGAGTGGTCTCGAAGGGGAAGAAGTAGCACCTTCAGACAATCTGCACAACCCATTGGTCCGATGTTACAGACCGCCAGTAGTCCAGGTGATGGTGGATCCTGCCGCCCACTGGATGCCCCTGATGTTAAGTGGGTGTACTATAAGGTCTTGAAAGCTGCGGGTGCCTTGGGGTGGGCGGAGGGGGCTTGGAAGGTAGGGTAATGAACAACCTCTAAATGCCCAACCCATGAAGTTGGTGGTTACATGGTTCCTGGCCATGCAGAGGCTGGGAAGCTAAGCGAAACACGGTCGCTCAGTGGGTATATAAACAGCCGGAATGCGGATTGGGGTAGCAAGGGGACATGGAAAGGCCCAAGGACTTGGCAGTAGCCCTGCTGTCCTTAAAGCGCTCTGCCTGGTATTCGAAGAAACGGGAGCCACCAGAGGTCATGTCCTTAAGTGATGCTTGGACATCCCAGAAAAGCCAGTTGTCCTCAGCCAGGCGTGGCACCGTAAGGCCACAGACTATGAAACTGTTCTGCCTAGCAAGACTATGGTATCCAGCCCACAATATATGGTGAACTTAGCAAAAACTCTCCCGTCAGCAACAGCCTGGGACAGGACAGCCCGGACCTCCTTTGGGACCATCAGCAAAACCAGAGAAACGATGTCCCACAGAGCATGGGAGTAACGGCCAGAAAGGCAGGCATGGCACAGACTGCAGCGCCAGGCTAGTAAAGCAAACCACTTCTTCCCCAAGGAGTCCCGCCTCTTGGAACTCTCCAAGTGTGCAAAAGGGGAAGCTCGATAGGAGGTGGAGGCTTGGACCACCAAGCTCTCCAGGGTACGGTGTTGTGTGAAGAAGGCGGGGTCCCTTGGAGCAGGACAGTGGGAAATCATCCTGTTTACAGGTGCCCCTGTGCTGGGCCTGGATCAGGTCTCAAGCATGACTAGACTAAGGGATTGATTAAAGGGGAGAAGCAGTTCTGAGGGAGACCCCCCCTCACCACCACTGCGAAGCATGCTCCCTTCTTGTTTGGTCTGCTGGCTTCCACAAAATCCTCATAAAATCCCACATTAGATTCAAAGGGCTGGTATTCTTCACGGTCCATTGACCCCTTCCAATCCTCCCAGAGTCCTAGCCCATAAGTATAGGGCGCAGGCCTGGACAGCATGGCGTCAAAAAGCGCCAGTCGGCAACGGTGATCCGGCATAATGTCAGTCGGCGATCAAAATGTGGATAGCACAGGGAACGCCTACATCAGCACTGGTGACAGGGAAGATCAGGTGGCACGACTGGTCTGGTACTGACCCATCCGTGGATCCAAAGGGCCCGACTGCCGCCCAGAGTAGACTGCGTGGATCCAGCAGTGGCCCTTCCTGTACCTACAGGACATAAAGGCATGCCGGTGCGGCCAAGCACTCATAAGAGGTGCATGGCCTCAAAACTCCTTAAGTTGATGGAATAATGTCTGAAATGCTGATGCTCAGTCTCGCCAGCCAACATACAAAGTGAAGTTGAAGACCTCTTCGACTTCTTGATGTTCTTACAATGGGACTTACTCGAGTGGCCCAACGGCTTTGCGTGCAACGAAGACTTTGGGCTCCACAGTGGATGCCTTTCTCTTGACTGGGATCGAGATAATAGTGGCGTTGCAGGTCAAGCCACCAGGAGCTTAAGGGATCGCTCCCTCAAAGCATTCGGGTTCATGGCAAGGCAATTTGAGCAGGTCTTTGGATCATAGTCACGCTTGAGGAATAAAAGGCATACAAGATGACAGTCTGTCAACGACATCAGTCAGTGACGGGTACCTCAGGGCTTGAATCAGGCCTTCTGGGATGACATCCTTGCCACACCAGGAGAAGATCTCAAAAAACTGACAAAAGTTGAAAAAAGTTTAGTCAAAAAAAGACTAAGGGGAAGCTTCTTTATAGGCATCGCACATATTACTTCCGGTCCAGATGAAAATCTACACCATCTAGCCACACGCAGGCATACTTGCTCACAGAAATTTTCCAGATCCAGTCTGACGCATGGGGATACTTCAAAGATAAGGAATCTGCGCCTAGAAGTTTATCAGATTAAAAAATGCATGCATTTAACTCAAAGCGATGTAGCATAGTTAACTAAGCAAGAGACAACTAGAATCGGCAGTGCCAGAGGTTAAACTTACAAATGCACTGTCAAAGCCAGACCTAAAAATCCATGTACGTCAATGACTGCCCCATCCCACCTTCGCTGCCGCCATTGAAAAGCACTATAAATTATCTAGTTATCCAAGACTAAGTACATGGCATGTATGTGCTCCTTAAAGTTCAAGCTCAGACAGATGGATAAATAAACAAAATGATCACAGTTGTGACTAGGTCAAGCATTTTTGAGGAAGCACACAACTTCTGCCCATTCAAACATGTACTACTGTTCCTAACATGTGTACCGAGCCACAGTCCCTCTCCTGGAGGTTCCCACGCACACAACTTCTGCCCATTCAAACATGTACTACTGTTCCTAACATGTGTACCGAGCCACAGTCCCTCTCCTGGAGGTTCCCACGTAAGTGCCTGGCAACAGGCGCCCTGTCAAGACAGATTATAAAAAGATAGAAAAATAATTAGACAAAACCTTATCTTCGAAAACACACCTAGACCAAAAAGGCAAGACTAAAACAGTTTCTAGTTCAGAAGAGCTTACAGGAAAACCACAACTGTTAGGAGAAAGAACATGAAGTACTGTCCCTAATGGGAGTCCTGTAGATCTACTCACCTAATTACTTTAAGGGTAACAGCATAACTCTGAACGGTCTATATTTGATCTTTATAGCTTTCTTCTCTACACCATAAGTGAAGAAAATATTACACTTATATGTGTAATGTAAATAATTAAAAGGCATGGTTAATTAACAGGGATGCATTAGATTATTCTCATATTTTCACAGAGGATTGCACACTTAAAAATTATTTTTTATGTTTTAAAATAGGACTTAGAATTGGGATTGTGCTGCAAAAACAGTCTCGCAGCTCATTCATGCAAACAAAATTCCATGGAAATTCAAGAAAACAGTCATTTATTGTTAATTGCTACATTTACAGGCTTTACAAAACAAGGTTTAAAAAAGCAAAGGGTCAAAAATGTTAACATAAAACAGCCTTGAAATCAGTAATCCTGTTCAAAACATGCTAAAACCACCCTATATTGTAGGAATCCAATGTGCAGCTTCGAAAGTTCAAATGGTGAATGACTGCCTCACTGCTTAAGATTAGTTGAATTTAAACAAGTAGGTATTTTTGGTTGAATATAATTAAGGCTCACTGTTTTTACTGATTTTTACAGATAAATACAGACAGAAAACCATTTATTTTTCGGTCTGTATTTATTTTTAAATGTGTATAAAAACGGAAATTGGGTTGTATTTGAGCGATTTTAAATGCTGCCTATCATGACTGCCAAGCCAATAGCTGTGCAGATTGACAGGCAAGGGGATTAAAAAAAAGATGGGGATTTTAGTAAAGAGCTTTAAAGCGCAGTAGATACTAAACCTTGATACTAAAATATACATATTCTCTTACAAGTGCATATTTTGCCATCTGAGTGTGTATATATCAAAGAAACCTTACAGGCGTTCAGGCACGAGCGCACATTAACTGATTAAATAAATGCATGAATAGACATTTCAGCTTTATTTTTTCACATCTAAATAAATATGAATAAATACAGGTAAAATTATCAAAAAATAAATATGGATAAATACTGACGGAAATGACAAAAATATAAATACCATAAAACCGAGAGCCCTAAATATAATGAAATCCAGCAGCCAAGGTGGTGCGCACAATACAACAAGATTTCAGATTACATCTACAAATTCTTGAACAATTACTGGAATTAATAGTTACAGGAGTACTAACTACATGTAGTCCGTTCCTGGGCAGGTGGGTGGTGAGAAAGTGCTTTTTTTTCGGGGGGGGGGGGGGGGGGGCATGGGGGCAGAGAGGAGCTGCCAAACAACATGCAAAACTAGGGGACATACTTTAAGTGCGCAGAAACAGCTTCAGATGCCAGCAACACAAGCCAGAAAGGAAGTGACGCCCCAATGACCAAGACAGGTGCCATGTATTGGAAGCTGCCTAGCATTACTAAGGAAGCAAGAGTATTTGCCCTATATTCTAGCACAGACCTCACTGGTACCAGAAGAGGGAACAAATGCACTGAGTGGCATCACAGAGAACAGACTTGTTCATAGTGCTCAATAAGAATACAGAGGGGGTATTGGTGATCTCCTTGCTGCCTGAAGAGAGGAGATGCCTTTTGAACATATGGGAGCCCACAGACCTAAACTCTGCACAGTCACAGTGAGCTACAAGATAGCGAAATTAAATATTGCCCCGCTGTGGGGAGCCGAACAACTCCCCACCTTGGAGGTATGGGAAAACAACTTAGATTGGAGTATGTTTAGGGAAAAGACTGTTGTCATGGCGAGGGGATGCCCTCGAAAGTGGGCATTGATATGGGGACCTTGGAATTGTTATAGAGAAGAGATCTGTGTGCCACCCAGGGATGCTGTACTTTGTGCTCTCTTCCCCGCGAGGTTCCTGATAATGTGTGCCCTCCAGGGTCCTGTACCCCTGAAGTGTTATATTTTGTGATCGATATGGCAATTCTCCTCTGTAATGTGATTTTGGCTGAAGATTTAATAAAAAGATTTAAAAAAAAAAAAGAATAGAGGGGTGTTAAGAACAGAGGTTTCCTTAGCATTAGACAGCATGCCAGTAGAAGAAAGTGACAGACCAGTAGTGTGGTCCTCCACAGTAAACTGGTCCAGAATTCCCCAACACTGAAAGATTCCCAAGTTGGCCAGAGGAGAGTACTTTACTCCTTAATCATCAATTGGGGGCCACAAACCAACAGATTATCACCTCTGTAGGGGGAAGAACCCTTAGACCCGTGGTACTCAAAGTGAAGCCCCCTGACCTTCACATGCGGCCGCTAGATGAATGACTGCACTGGGCTGCAGTTTACTTCAGAAAGCACTAGCATTCCAAAATGTCAATAACTGGAAAGCCTTTATTTACAGGCTAACTGAAGTAAAAGAAAAGAAGCAAATGAGGTGCCCTGCAAAACTTGACTTTAGGCACACCATTTTTCAATACATCTTGCAATAAACGTGTACAAATATGATGAAGGTCTCTTCAAAATTCAAAAACGGTATTTCGTTAACATGCAGAAGCATTACACATTAGTACATCAGATAATTTAGTGCAGTCAGAAGTACTTTATTTAAAGCTGACCATTTGAAAAAAATGTGTAGAAATATTCATGACTGCTGACAATTTCAATAGTGAACCAAGAGGCAAGTCAGTTGCCACGTGGACCCCTCTGGATGGTCATGGTTATTATACCTGGGCAGCGTTATAGTTTATTAAATCAAACACAAGAGGTTTGTACAGCATATATCCTGAATGCATGTAGTTCAAGATGCTCTTATGTCATAATGAAGAAAAAGGAGGTAAAGTGAAACTAGGCAATCGCCAAGGATCAAACAGTTGGGTCAAGTGGAGATTGATCCTCGGTTTTCTGGCTTTATGTTGTGCTATTTCATTTCAATTATCAAGTTACTTCCTTTTTACACTTGAGTCTTCTAAAGAAGAAATGTTTACCACAAGGTGCGGCAGGTGGTACCTATTCAGACACAGAACAACAGTATCGTTTAATCTATGACTTTTCTAGAGACTGGGGACTTAAAGGGTAATATTGAAAGAAAGAAACCATTAGAATCACTTCATCACTCACTGACCACACAATGTGTGCGATTCGCTTCTCCTATGACCACCTTAGACACCACAAAGCCCCATTCTCGCCATGGTTCCATTAATGCGACACTCGTGCACACCAAAGACCATAGTTTGTGGCACATGGAGAAATGTTTGAGAGTACCCACGCCTTAGGTGAAGTGGCTAATTTAGACTTGCCCCAAGCTAGATGTCAGCACAGATCCTCACTTTGCTAGTACGTTTACCTTGGTGTTCTTGTATTGCCAACTTAGGGATGTTGGTCAATACCAAAATACATCTTTCCCACACTCCCAAACCTTTTTTTCATAGCGACTTAAATGCTCTTAATTCTTCCTTACATCATGCCGAAAGCATCCTAAATGAGCAGCCATGCCAGAATCTACACTTCAATACGTCAAGTAAAAATATAACCGCAAATTTAACTAGGAAAGTGATTCCATAGCTTGCTAAGTTATCCTTCACCATATTCTGCGCATTACCAAAGATCAAAATCTCCCTAAAGATTTTACACCCAGTCACGGATGATGACTTAGCGGGTGGTGGGGGCTGAGCAGGTGCTGTGGTAGAACAGCAAGAGCAAAGAATACACAAATCAACATGCTGCCCTCCTCCTCAAATTGTAAGGACATAATCTATGAAACTGGATTACTCTGAATAGGAGAGTTCATACGAATGAACAGAGTTTAAGCATATACATCGTGAATATCTTTCTGAGCAACCAAGAGAATCACTTCTAAATTTGGTATAAAAAGAATAGTCATAAAAAGCATGACTAGTTGCGACCTTCGACTTTGTCCAAATGCTTTAATGTAGCAACTTATGATGCTATGACTTAAGTGGCACAATCCTGAAGTTTACTTTGTAGAGATACTCTGCACACTTAGCTTGAATAGAAATACAGTAAATTATTCACATTTCTACAGTGGCTGTGTAATTATTTTATAATGGTTACTATTACTTTGTGAGAAACAAAAGGCCAGAATGGCTGCCAGATTTTAAACTAAAATGAGGGCTCCAGCTATTTGCAAATAGAATGAATAAATGCAATGAAATAGCAAAATTACATGCTACAGTCTAACTGCTCAATGAAATGGTGTAGATGCTTAGTATGGTTATCTGCTGATCTAATGTCCTTTGTTGCACATAACAGCTTCTGTTAGAAAAATATGGATTATGTTTTTGTGGCTTCAAAATTTAAACCGGAGACGACATCACTCTATTAATTTGCATCTTTGAGATTAACAGGCAAAAAATGATATTGAAGAGGAAGAGTTAAGGGAGACGATATAAATTCAGCAGGTAGTCTCAAAGAGGGTCTCTAGAAAGGAGACAGATTCCGCCAAATCATGAGCCAATGACTGGGAAATTGTTGAGAAATGTTTTGTGTGATATCTATATTGGTGAATGCAATGCCGAGGAGAAAGCTCCAGCACCAAGAACCGTGGCTCCTTAAGATCATTCTGGACAATCAAGTCGGTAACAGCCTAAGATCAGATACTGTTTTCACCAACCAGTAAACATTTAACTCCTGGACTGGTACGGTGGGGAAATAACTCAAAGAACAAGCTTCCGCTATAGAAATAGATTGGAAAGTATCTGCTGTGAAAAGGTGCGACTACTGCTTCCCTAAATTAAATAATGCTCCCTCAAAATACAGATAAAACACTGGTACAGGAAAACGCACAAAAAGGGAAAAATAACAGAAGAGAGCAGTTCCCAGCAGCAAGATGGGAAATAAGGAGCTGGTGGTTTGATGCTGATGACAGGTAGAAGGGGCTGAAACACTGCAGAAACCTTTGTCAAGTGGCCCTTTAAAAGTTTAGGAGCAATCCTGGATCACGTGCATAACTGAGGACAAGAAATGGCCCACATCCCTCCTCTTATTGCATTCACTCAGGTAAATTGAAATACCTATGCATAATATACAGTTCAATTTACAACTAGCCTACAAGCTATGTCATTGAATCACCATTCATACACTCACTCAGTTTTCAAATCCAGACTGTTTGAAGTAGATTTCTCTTCAAACTCATGTTTGATTAGCAAGCCTCCTAATCTTACACACCACAACTCTCGTATACCCAAGACAAACCAGGGTATACATCATAAATACATCTAGTTCTCTGACTTTTACAAATTTACAAGTTTTCATCACCCACTTTCTAGACAAGGGGAGACCCAAAAGGTCAAGTTACTCTCTCTGGATAGCGCTCTTTTAGTGGATACTCTAACCATAGATTGTTCACCTTTAGAATATTCCCAGATGTCAGATTGGATCTGGACATTTTTCATTAATGCACCTTTTGCATGGCAGTGGGTGGCGTCACATGACTTGATGCTACCTCTGAAGCTAGAGCAGAGCCACATCCCACACCAGCGCACAGCCTTCTTTTCCTTAATATTTTCCTTCCACTCCCTTAAGCATGTATCAATTTAAACAATCTGCAGGGGACACAGTGCCTAAATTCAACTTGGAACCTTATGTTTTTCAGAGGTCCACTCCACAGAACAGAAGCTGCAGTTCGATAAAAGGTACACAAGAAAGTTACAAAAGGATAGGGATTTTGGCAGGTGCTTCTAAGCACAGATTCCTCACTTTTAGAAGAGATAACAAGTCACTACACCCCACAATAGGATGTCTTAAGAGTAGACCCAGTTTTCCAGGAACAGATGGCCAAAATGGCCATCCAGCTGGATCAGACTGACATGAGCCTCTGTGCAGTAGTTCTAAAAACACTGCTGCCTTGATAAAAGTCTGGCAGATATTCAAAACCGGCACTTCAGTTGTCAATGCAGTCATGGCGCCAATGGCCCAGGTGAATGGGCCCGCATGCAGTCTGAGCCTTACTTCTTAGCCAGAACTATGCACATTTTAATGTAGAGGACTTTCATCTCAGTTCTTTTTTGCACAGCCATGCCATTCTCGGTCTGAGTGAACTTCATATGCAGCAGAGTCTCGACACACTGGTCTCAAATATACCCAATGTAGAACTAAAACCTTTATTAGGGTCAAGCTGAAGTAGATGCCCCTCTTTTGAGGTTAAAAAAAGTCAGTGGTATAATCGATTAACCATCATGGAAGGAAGGCAACCTCAGAACCAATTTGTCTGAGAAGAAAGTGGGGTAGAAATGGTGCACAGAGCTCCTGCAGGATCAGAAAGACTGCCTTGTTGGAAAATGTAGCGAGCAACTGTGCATAGGCTTGAAAAGCATGTACATAAACACCAGGACTAGATTTAGATCCAACTGAGACAGAATGAATGGCTCTGGAAGGAAAACATGCATTAGGCCCTTCAGTAAATGAATCACAAGCAGTGATTTAAAGAGAGGGTTGATCAAGCAAACAAAGAGGCGTATATGGCTGACTGGTAACCTTTACCCGTGCATACAAGAACACGCTGGGCCAACAAAAAAAAAAAAACACCACCACTCTCCTGGGCCTGCTCCATCTTAAGGTATATCAGAACTCTAGGTAGAGATATAATGGTGAGAATGAGTACAGGAGACCCCTACCCAACCAGACTGAATAAGACTCGCAATGTGCCCAGAATTCCAGCGTCCAGAAGTAGGTGGGGGGGGGGGGGGGGCCGTGTTGGTAGTAAAAGGTAGATACAAAGTCGAAAGGCAGACTGTAGCTAACAATTTCCAAAACCCATCAGTCCGACGCAATTGATTTCCTACCAGGGATGAAGTATATCCAACTCCTTACCGAATGGTTGTGGACCGGGAAAATCAAAGCAGCTTGGGAAAGGCTGCAGCAGGGGAGATATAGTTGGATTGCTGTCCCTGCTGGTGTGAATGGTTTCCACCACCAAGAATAACGCGCTGAAAGGCTACAGTTTGCTGTTGCACACTTTGGAAAGGTTGATGCTGCCATTACGTAGATCTTTGGATTAGCCATTAGACTTTCTATATTGATAGCAGAATGGTCGGTCTGATGACGAGAAACCGAAATGTTGAGCTGTGGAATTCCTGGAGCGCCGAGTCAACCTTTCTTTCTCGGAGTATCATAGATCCATTGAAGGGAAAACGAATAAAGGATGCTGGACATCCACAGAACAATATGGTGGCTGCAATTAAGTGTGCAGTTTATGCACTACATATGTGCAAACATCACAACCTATGCAGTCGGTTGTGTAGAGGCCTGCATGCAACACATCCTTTGTGGTATGCCACGTCAGTCTTTGATTGTTTAGGTCAGTGAAGGCTTGAGGTCCTCTGGAAAAGCAGACACAGTCTTGCTAGCCTGGCCCCATAGGGTACAGGTTTATCAGCGTAGGAGGAACACTGCATTTAAAGAGCATAGAGGAAATCATTTTCTTGCCAAAAGCATTAATGGATTACACTCCCCAATTCTGAAATAAATGGAAAACTGACAAACGTGGAAGCGGAGATATGGATGCACGTGGCTCTGCTCTGTCACTTTTAGG
Source organism: Lissotriton vulgaris (assembly GCF_964263255.1). Lineage (NCBI taxonomy): Eukaryota > Metazoa > Chordata > Amphibia > Caudata > Salamandridae > Lissotriton > Lissotriton vulgaris. The sequence goes on from NC_141693.1 coordinate 297,671,392, forward strand.
GTGTCATCACCCTGAAGCCATATGGTGCCACCTACTGATGAACAGGGAGCAATGCGGATTAAAATCTCCAGGTTTGGAGCCTGTGTGTGAAGATGTATATTTACACCCATAAACTCAGAGTTTCTTTTAAAGGTTTAAACAATCTTCTCACTACTCCAAATTCAATTGACCTTGGTCTATACCACCCATTAGGAAGCACATACCTGCAGCAGGGGCGGCCTTAGGCATGTGCAAGCTGTGCACCTGCACAGGGCCACCAAACCCAAGGGGCCACCACGCCAATATATATCCTTAATATAATAATCCTCTGAGGATGGATACATATTTGCGTGGCGGCCCCTGGCAGGGATATGGTGGCCTCTGGCTCTGTTCCACTTCCAAACACTCTGACCCCCCCTCTTCACTGGCCTCCGCCATCTGCCCCGCCCGGGCCCCCTATTTCGGGGCCCCCTACCTACGCTCCCTGCCCAGGGCCACCATGAGCCTAGAGCCGCCCCGACCTGCAAATGAAAAGATCAGTATATGCTCATTAGTACCACACTTCACCCCCAACTAATCCAATTAACAGAAATGTAATTCACATACAAATTAATGAAAAGCAAAACAACCTAATTTGGTAAGGCTTACGCTACTATATCAGAAACGTTGCTGTTTTGACTCCTTAAATAGTTATCGAAACCGTCTAGGAGCACTGCACATTAATTGCAGAGTGGCAGTAGTTCTGGTTTAGCCACAGTTACCGTTAAAAATGCAGTTTTTTTACGACACTTGTCCCCAAGAAAGCACTGGCACCGAACCTAGTTTGTATTTGTGTGTGTGTGTGTGTGTGTGTGTGTGTGTGTATATATATATATATTTATTTTCACTGAAAAAAACTGTTTTCACACCAGTTATAGTTCAGCATTAGCATTTAAAAAAACCTATGAAATTCACTGAAAAAACATAGGTTTCATACCAGTTATAGTTAGGAATTAGCATTTTAAAAAACTATTAAATTTACTGAACAAACCATAGGTTTGACACCAGTAATAGTTACCTGGAAATTTTACTGACATAAAACCATTGAAATTCCCACGCTATAGTTAGTTGGACTCACTATAACTTGCGCGCCTGCAATGCACTGCTGATGACGTCACATATTACATCACTCATGACACGGTCAGTGACATCACTCATGACATCACTGATGACACCATCCAGTGAATGTGTCTTTCTGAAAAATAAATATCTTTTATATATGTATATGTAAAGGTCGATGGAAGAATAAATGTTTAAATAAGTGTCTAAATGGATGTTTTTTTTTTAATTGATTGGTTAACTGGCTTATTAAGTGTATCTTAGTGAATACATATATTAGCGAGTAATGTTTAACCCCTTCGAGGCTATTGACGAGCTGGGCTCGTCATCGCGCTTACCTGTCCTGCGCGGATGACAAGGCCAGCTCGTCACGTAACGCGGTAATTTCGAATCTGCCGCGCACAGCGGGAAAAGCCGCCGCAGCGATGCGGTTAAATATTTAAAAATATGTATCAGTGTTTCACTTTGTGTAGAAGTGGCTGCATGGGTTGGTGAGTAGCTACATGTGTGTGTATATGGGTTATTAGATGTTTTTTTAGTATCAGTACGAGTGTCTGTATGATTTGGTGGGGGTGTTACTTAGTACATAGATCCATCAATGACTGACTCACTGTTTGTATGTGTTTTGAAGACAGCATATGTGCAGGACTGTATGGGTGGATGAGTGTATATGTGTGTGTTAATGAGTGAATGACTCTCACTAGTGTCTTTATCAGTAACTACATATATTTTAATCTAGTATATGCGAGTTCTGATTTATATAAGTGAGTATATGTGAGAGTGAGAGATTGTAAGAGTTCCTGTTTAAATAAGTATGTCTTTCTATAAGTGATTGTTTAAGAGAGTAAGTATGTGTAAGTTTCCTTAGAAGTAAGGTGGTAGTGTGTGTCTAGCTGTATATGCAAATAAATGGATGTTCAATAGTTTATTTGCATGTATGAGTATGTGTGTGAGTAACTTTTGGATGACTGTCGGTGTGTAACAGGATGTATAGGTGTATCACTACATATGATTGAGTATATGTAGGAGTGACTATATAGAACTGTTGGTGAATGAGTGGATGTGTATATAGATGGTGGAATTACTGAATTGGTTTTAACTGGTATGGGTATCTCCTTTTTTTTGAAAATGTTAGTTTCTATTTGTGAATATGTGTTTCAAGGGTTACATTACACTGAAAGGAGGTCTGTCACTCTGTCACAAGGATGGTGTCATGAGTGATGTCACTGACCATGTCATGAGTGATGTAATATGTGATGTCATCAGCAGTGCATTACACGTGCAAGTTCTAGTGAGTCCAACTAACTATAACGTGGGAATTTCAATGGTTTTATGTCAGTAAAATTTCCAGCTAACTATAACTGGTGTCAAACCTATGGTTTTTTCAGTGAATTTAATAGGTTTTTTAAATGCTAATTCCTAAATATAACTGGTGTGAAACCTATGGTTTTCAGTGAATTTCATAGGTTTTTTTAATGCTAATTCCTAACTACAACTGGTGTGAAACCTATGGTTTTTTAAGTGAATTTCATAGATTTTTTTAAATGCTAATTCTTAACTAAATATAGGACCTCAAACCTATGTTTTTTTCAATGAATTTCAAAGGTTTTTTAATAGCAAATTTATATAGCTATGAAATATAATATTTTTTATAATGAATCCTATATTGTATATTTATGTGGAGCGCGCCGGTAAGCGCAGTCTTGCGACGCTCCCCGGTGCGCGTACCGGTGAGCGTCCCGTTAGCACTATTGCCACGAACGAAAACATCGTGACGTATCACGTAGCCGCGCAATACGCACGGCGTAAGCGCACCCGGAAGCACCCACGCGCATACGAACGCGCTACGTAAGCGCCCCGGGGCGCGTAGCGTAAGCGCGTCGGGCCATGTGACCTGAAAATAACACTTTTCATTGGTTCAGGACAGTTTTGTTTTCCAAATGATGAAGGCCCGAGTCATGTGACCTGAAAATAACACTTTTCATTGGTTCAGGGCAGTTTTGTTTTCCAAATGATGAAAGCCCCCACCTTTTTTCCTTATTCTCACTTTGTCCTTTGACTGAGGAAGACCTGTTTGGAGACCTATTCCCAATTTGTACTGAAAAATGGCTACAGTAGCGGCAGCAGCAGGAGCATCTCAGCCACCACCACCACAAGGACCGCCACAACACCACAGTGGTGGGGAGGAGGAGAGGAGGTTCCTGCGTGCAGATACTACCCCCTTTAAGCCAAAGGAGCACATTATCTGGGAGTTTTTTAAAATCCCTAAGGACCTCAAGAAAGTAATTGCGCCAAAGATTACTTGTCTAATCTGTGGCACTGTACTTTCCAGGGGGAACCCTAACAAAAAGTACTCTTTTGGCAACAACACCATGATTCGCCACATGCAACGCCGGCACCCTAACAACTATGCTGCGGCAGAGGTCAGAGAACTGACCAGAAACCCTCCCCAATCTTCTCCCAGCACCTCCCAAAGTAAACAACCCACTCCATCGGGTCCAGAGACAAGGGAGATGGTCCCAAACATCCAACCCAAGTTTGGAGAATTCAAAATAGTTTGTATATTTTGTGGAAGGACAATTAGCTATGGTGAGCAAAGCATTAAACTCATTAACCGTGCTGGTGACAACCACAAGTGCCCAAAAAAACCTTAATTTTTTCCTGATTTTTTTTTGCTCCAGTTGAGCCGTTTAAAATTCCCTGTTTTTTGTTTGTCCCCATAAAAATAACAAAAAAATATAAAATTGTTCATAAAAGCCAAAAAAAGTAAAAAATGTTCCAAAAAACAATAATAAAAATATAAAACAACAAAAAGAATAAAAACAGTTTTTTTAGAACTACCTCCAATTTATAAAAAAATGCTATTTAAAAAAAAAAATCTGCCATTCTTTTTTCCTCATGGTACGCTACCCGGTACGCTCCCCGGTGCGTGTACCGGGCGCTCCCCCCGCGCAAATTGAAAAAAAAATATTTTTTTCCCCTCGCGGGGCCCTTTTATGGCCCCCACATCAAACCTAGGGGGTCAGAGGGAGGGGGGGGGTCTACCCTGCCCCCTTTTGGTCATTTCCCCCTTTGTTTTTGCCACCTCTTGTGTCTCGATCCTACCGAGACACAAGATGGCAGCCGCTCCTGACTATTTGGAATGTTGACAGACACCCGAGAGCCAATCAGCTTTCCGCTCGCAAACTCTCGTAGCGCGCCCCGGTGCGCGTACCGGGGCGCGCTTATAGATATATTTTTTTTAACCTAAATTACTCAAAATCCACTGGAGCACATATCTACAGACATAGCAAAGGCACATCGGGCTACTAGTCCCTACAATTTTACCAAGTTTGATGGAAATCCATTCAGCCGTTCAGGCTAAAAGTGAGTCCAAACGCCCTATGGAAATTAACATGGGGAAAACACGTTTTGGGACCCCCCTTTTATCTCGGCCCCCGCTTGACGAATCCCCCCAAACTTTCAGGGAAGGAGCGAAGCACAGCGAGGCAAATTACAGGCAGATCCCTCAATCGACGCCAAAGTTATTCCCAATAGAATGTTGCAGATTCCCTGTACAAAATAATCCTAACTATAACTACCTACTGGCGACCGCCAGTAGGTTTTAGATATATACACACACACACACTGAAGTCCAAAGAGACTTGCAATTTTTATGATGCCAGGAAAAATGTATTTAGTCCTAATCCAGCTTATCACATTATGTAAAAAATGCCAATATATGATTGACCTGATCGGCAATCATGGCGTGTCAGTTAAAACAGCTGAGATACATATTTGTTTTACACAGCCATTTCTCAAATTACATAACAGATTTACAACAAACCAAAAATAAGGCACTATCAGAGTTAAGTTGGGCTTTCTTGCCTAGGTTGTTGTAAATCCATTTAGCCTATAGATTTACACAAAACTTCCTATGAACATATAACCTCACACGATGGAGCTACCGAAGGGGAAGCCTCTCCGTGAGGAACAAATCTAGACAGAGAATCGTTACTTCTGGAGAAGTTTCCCCTCCAGGATCACGATACTAGATCGGATGGTAGGGTTGCGACGAGACTTGCTGCTCCGTTTTGTGTCGGCTGCTTAATGTACAGCGGACTGCTGGAGTCCTTTTCCAGAGGCAGACCATTAGGCACCTCCTGGTTTTAGAAAAATAGCGTACACCGACAGACGTGTGCTCTAGGTTACAGTGACTTGGTTTCTGCCATCAGGCCTCCAAATGCTGGGAGCTCCATCGTGTGACAGTATATGTTCTGTTTCTTCTTCCCCTGTCCTGAAGAGGCCAAAATGGATGGCCCGAAACGAGTCAACACTTTGGATTGGTGGAGTCCGAATAATCATTACAGTGTGCATTTAATTGGGATACACTACTTATGTTTGAGGGTTCTATTGTTCCCTCCTGTGTGTATTTGTATTGGACTACGCCCCTTTATGGACTGCTATGGACTATTAAATATTGTGTGTGTATATATATATATATATATATATATATATATATATATATATATATATATATACATACATATACATACATACATCAAAAAAGGTTGCACCTTGTGGAAAAAGCCTCAAAGTTCTCAAGTACAGCATGGTAAGCATCAAAGAGGGTAGTGCACACAACCCCTACTCACAGCCAAACGCGTTTCAAGCTATTCATCAAGAATCACTCACTGGATGTTTGCAAAACCACCATTTTATTCACAGGTAAGCCCCGCCCACTGGCTACCAGGCATTATGGTTACTGTGGTTTAAATGTATAACTCCCAAGTGGGCTCCACGAGGGTACATAATAAAATAAAAACTATATATATATATGAAATACTGTTGTGGAAGAGAAAAGTATATTTATGTTTCTCCACATGTATTTGTAATGTGTTGCGTTCTGTGAATGTATTAACTGTTTGTTTGCCCAATAAATAACACCCGATACTTAAATTTGGTATTTGCTTGTGACTCAAGAATCATATAGTAATGTTGGTTTGGATAGTGACATCCAGTAATAGAGATTAATTCATGTTTTTCTTTAACAGTCGCCCTTTTATGCATTCCCACTCATTACCATGTTCATATATGCTATTACACAGCCGCATCCATGCTTAATGTAATGAATTAAGACTAGCTATTACAAATTCCTTAACTCCTTCATGCTCCCGGTTATTGACTCTGCACAGTAGTGTTTTTATGATAGTGTGCAAAAACTATGCAACTGCAGCACAAATATTTATCAACATTTCAGTACTGCAGTAATGCACCTTTTTTATCTAGTAAACTTTGCCCTTGGTCTTGTCTACATGTTTCCAGGCAAGGAGTATAATTACTGCATTATTCCACAACCCATATTACCAATTGTTCCCTCAGTCACATACTACCCACTAAAGGGAAGGCATGGTACACAAAAAGACTGTCTAATCAAAATATTCTTATTAGTGTGATACACTAATGTTCTTTCTGCTACACATGAACTCTGGAATTACTTATATAAAATATTAGGAATTACCTTTCGTCTAACTTTGCTTATAGGCATGTTACCTTTAGTCTAATTTCAGATATAGGTACCAGGATGAAAAGTCTGTTGTATTCAATGGGGGGGGGGGAAAGAAAAATATAAACTATACAGCTTACCACCCCCCTGCTCAAATGACATTTGCTGTTTCACGTGTATGATCACCCCCTGCCTACTGCCAGCTTCAAGACGAAAGTATTTATATCCCCCTCTTGTTCAAAGGAATCCTTGCCAAACTCCTATCAGTTGGAATATGAACCAGCAGAACTTGTATTGTAGTTTAAAACTTTAAGGCTAAACGTTTAGTCTTCAACTTGAGAAAAACTGATTTTGTACCATTTTCTCTGAAAACCCCCACTCAGTGTGAGAATGTTTTAACAATCACTGTTGGAAATAGATCAGTGAATAGCTTGCCTGTCAGGTTGGTGTCTAGCAATTTTAATGCTTATTCAACCTTGTAACATAACTAAACTGCACACAAGGTGCCCCAGTGACTATGTCCATGCGTTAAGTCACTCCCGAATAGATCAGTTGTGTAGACCCCTACTAAGTATTAGATATGTAGACGATTCCATCTTTCCAAGCACTTTCAATCGGACTGAATTGTGTAGAAAAAAAATACTTCCACACTTGTTTATATTCTGACCAGTAAATTAAAAACAAATTGTAATAATCCTTCACACATTTTTTGGCATGTGCATGCTTGGTGGGCGGCACCTAAAAAAATAACATGGCGGGTCTGCACACCAATGGTGATGCTGGACAGCATTGCTAAAAACACTTCGCAAAGTTAACAGGTCCCAATTGGCTTTGCCAATGCTAGTTTCACTTAGTTCCTCATATGCCTTGATTTTAGGTATGACATCACTGAGTTTACAAATGATTTTTTAGCAGTGTCTAGCTGTTCAATTGTCATTACTAAGCAGAGACTTTTAGTTGTTTTGCCATTGTGATTAGGCAACTTTGTTGGGCTTTTTGGTAGGATTTTCAGTCTTTTGAGCTTGAGAATCCAGTTCTCTTCAATGCCCAACACATGGCGAGGGGGATCTCCGACAACACACCAGTTTGCGTCACTCTCAAAGGCCCAATTGACAGATCAGCCGTCCCACGGATAGATCAATGGAGGCTGCGAGATCAGATACTTAGCGAGAAGCTCCGGGAGGGTTCAGAGCTGTACTTTAAAGAAGAAAAGGGGACGGTGCAATCTCATATCACTCTGTGGAAAGCCTACAAGATTCAAGCAGGCGTTAATTGGAGCACAGAATAAAGGAGACCCTACAGTGTAGACAAATTGAGCAAGAGATCAGTCAGATAGAGAGTGAGGCTGAGATGGCCTTGTGCTCAGAATCGCGTTACCGGCAGGCGTTGAAACAACTAGACTTTAGGGTCCTAGCGGAAGGTGAGGCCAGGGCATATGCGCTAGTCACCCAGCATTGCCTTTATGATGTCGGGGATAAGGCTCAAACTCCTGGCGTGGCTGGAGAGGCGAGACAGGGACAAGTCCTGGGTGGTGGGGGTCCGTGACGAAGAAGGCCGGCTGCAGTCCAACAACACTAACTTTTCAGAGGCCTTTGCGACACTTTGAGCGAGTTTACGCTCCGGTGAGCACAAAGTCAGAATCAGACTGTGCAGAATTCCTCAAGGATATTAACTGGCCTATGATGCCCCCAGAGGTGAACGATGATCTGAAGGCAGACCTTATGGTAGAGGAGCTGGGTATAGCAATGGGCTAGCTTAGATCGGGAAAGGCATCCGGACCCAATGGGCTCCCGGTAGAAATATATAAGAAGCAGACAACGATCATACTCCGCCCGCCCCCCGCTCTTAGGTATGTTACTGGATGTACAGGATGTGGGTCACTTGCCGGCGGACCCAATGGAAACCACAATAGTGGTGATCTATAAGGATGGCAAGCCAGCTGATCAGTGCAGTTCCTATAGGCCTATTTCCCTTTTCAACGTGGAGGCCATGGTCCTTGCAAAGGTGTTGGCAGATCGGGTGGTATCAGTGATCAAGGACCTGGTGCATGTGGACCAGTCAGGGTTCATGCCTGGTAGAAGCACTAGGCATAACCTACAGAGAATTTATAGGGTGTTGCACATGACTAGTGGTAACGTGTCTCAACAGACTGCATTGATGGCGCTGGACCAGCAATACTATTGAATGGCCGTATCTATTTATGTTCCTCCAGAGATTGGGCCCTTCCTTTTGCAGCTGGGTCAGACTCCTCCTATGAGTGGCCTATGGCGTGGGTGCGGGTGAATGGTGCCCTGTCTAGATCCTTTCGGCTTCGGAGAGGCACTCGGCGGGGTGCCCCCTTTCCCCTCTCTGGTTTGCCTTGGCGCTTGAGCCCCTGGCTCATTGGGTTAGGAGGGATCCTGAGATTTGGGGACTGCGGGCGCCAGAAGGTTGGGAAGAACGTAATTCTTTATACGCTGACGATATTGCGCTATACCTGGCACGACCGTACTACTCCATAGCGAGAGTCCTCTACATCTTTGAGCTGTTTGGATATATTCGGGGTATAATATCAACTGGTCAAAGTCGGTGATCTTTCCTCTGTCGCGCCGCCCCTCCCCACCAGGGTTCAGCAGCAGTGCACGGCCCCGGTGGTGGCGGATGGCTTTAAATATTTGGGGATATATGTTACAAGGGATCAGAAAGAATTCCTGGCAAGGAACCTGGGGCCTCAAATGAGTCGTCGGACTGCAGATGTTAGCCACTGGCGCTAGCTTCCGCTGTAACTTATGGGACGGGCGGCTCTTTTTAAGATGCCGATGTTACCACAGCTCCTCTATATATTACAGAACACGCCTTTTCAGATTCTGCAGACTATCTTCAAGCGCATATCACAGGAAGTGTGGACTCTGCTGTGGGCGGGAGGGTCACTGAGAATTGCTCTACACAAGTTACATAGAGGAGTCTTTGATGGAGGGATTGCAGTCCCGGATGTTCGGTTATACTATTAAGGCCTCCCAGAAGCAGGTGATTAATGACTGTTTATGTAGGAATGGAAGAGCCAGCCTACAGGGTGGAAAGGGCAATAATGCCACAGGGCAATTGTGAGCCCCTTCTGTACTCCCGTCGGTCATACCAAAGTAGTTGTCCAGTGTTGGAAGGATGCCAATAAACTATTGGGCTGGGTCGGGAGGTTGACTGGCAGAACCCCACTCTGGGCGGGGGTCCCTCAAAGGGAAGTGGCCACGCTGTCCGGTTTCAAAGGCTGGCAATTGATAGTAATTGAATACTTGGGAGAAGTGTGGAAAGGGTACTCTCTTTGCACATTTGAGTACCTGCAAAAAGAGTACGATATGCACGATTCGCAGAAATACACCCACCTGAGGTTTTTGCATGGCCTGCGCACTCCTATCCAGCAAAGGGTTTGCATTCCAGACTACTCCCCGCTAGAGGACCGGCAACCGCTGGACCCCATCCAGGGGAAACCCACCTCCACGATCTACCGCAAATTGATTAACAACCTCCCGGATCCCCTGGTCTCTTAGGGAGGCCTGGGTAAGCAACCTGGGGGCTCTGGATGATGAGGATTGGCAGGAGGCACTCCAGAGCCCTAGAGAAGTGGCTATGAGAGTCAGATTTCAACTGGTGTAGCTCAAGATCCTCCATCACACATAAGAGCTTCCATTACATACTATCCTCACACTCACCTATTCTCCTGGGGTCGGGCCCTGTCCGTGCTGCGAGTCAGGAGGGTCGGGGAGGAAGGGACCTTCATACATATTCTGTGGGAATGTCCAGAGGTTTCAATATTCTAGTGTAGTCACGGAAGTCATGTCTGAGGTTGTGGGAGAGCCTGTGCCATTAGAACCAAAATGGCTTTTATTGATGATTAGAGGCAATGCAGACTGGTCCAGATACGTGGGTCTATGGCTGGCCTTGTCGGCGGGGGTGGCGCCATATTGCAAGAGGTTTGGGGGCACCTGCATCTCCGCAGGTGGAGGAATGGGAACAGGATCTTGATTGGTGCCAGAGGGCCGAGAAACAGTGTAAAAAAGTAGGGGGTGTGTTATGAAATGGGAAAAGGTGTGGATGCCGTGGAGGAGGTATAGAGGGCTGGTGGTGGAAAACTAGCACAACGTCAGGGGGTAATAAGCATGCCTGCTCTATCCAAGAATAGGATTACACTGATTCTCTGTATATGGCATCCAATGTACTCATGACTGTCTTTGTATGATATGGTCTCAAGCTTTTTTTAAGAAAAACATCAAAATAAAAAAAATCCAGTTCTCAAATTAAGAGGTGCACCAAAGCTTTGTTTGCACATCTTTAGTGGGGTGTTTCCAGTACTAAACTGAATATCTCACGCAACCGAACAAGTTACTTACCTTAGGTAACAATATATCTGTAAGAGACATTAGATCCCTTACCTTAGATTTACACCCAGGGGTCAGACTGGATCCGGAAAAAAGTCTTCAGCAGTACTGCCGCACGTCAGTCGACTCAACACTCATCGTAGGTATCTTGTTTGCCGGAATGACATTGCGGTATCTACTTAGAAGCGGCCCCTGCGCGTTGACGTCAGTTCTTAACACGATATTCCTCGCCAGAAGCTGAGAGCGAGTCAAGACACTGACCACTTGTGCACAAAACTAGGGCCCTGAAAGGGAGTCCCTTACTCTAGATGTCAGTTCACAGAAGGGAGAGGATGGGTGAGGAAGTAAGGAAGCTATAACTATTATATGTCTCTTACAGATATATTGCTACCGAAGGTAAGTAACTTGTTTATCTGAAAGACAATTAGTTATAGATGCCTTACCTTAGAATAGATAACCCAGCAATACTCACCCTGGAGGTGGGTCTGCGAACTAAGTTCACACCAAAAAGTCACGGAGAATTGAACAGCCAAAGAAGCCATCTCTTTGGACCGGACTATCCAGGCAATAATGTTTAGTGAACGTGTGCAGAGATGCCCACGTGGCTGCCTGGCAGATGTCACTGAGGGGGACTCCACATCCCAAAGCAGTAGTGGCTGCGTCCCCCTGGTGGAATGGGAGAGCAACCCTACTGGACGCTCCTTTTTCGGCAGGCAATAACCTATTTTAATGGAAAGAATGACCCATCGGGAGATGGTTCGTTTTTGCACGGCCCGACCTTTTTTTGGTGCCCCTATAGCCAACAAGGAGTTGATCGTCCACCTGGAATGGTTTTGTACGATCCATATAAAATGATAGCGCTCGTTTTGGATCCAGACAGTGGAGCCTCTCCTCCTCCTTAGAAGGATGAGGGGGCGGGAAGAAGGTGAGCAAAGTGATGGTCTGTCCTATGTAGAAAGAGGTAACCACTATGGGGAAAAAAATAAGGCCTAGTGTGAAGGACAACCTTGTCCGGATGAACAGCAAGGAAAGGAGATTTCGAAGAAAGAGGCTGAAGCTTGCTTACCCAGTGAGCAGAGGTGATGGCAACCAGAAAAGCAGTCTTTAAGGTTGTGTAGTGGCTCGAATAAAGCACACATAAGGTAAGTTAAGTCCCACTGGGGCATTACGAAAGGAATAGGAGGAAAGAGGCGGGTAATGCCCTTAAGAAATCGATTTACAATAGGGGACTTGAAAAGAGAAGGCTGATCAGGAAGGCGAAGAAAGATCGAAACCGCTGAAAGATGGCCTTTAAGGGTGCCCAGAGCAGAGCCTCGCTAGGCCAAAGAAAGAATGAAGAGGAGAACCTCTGAAAGAGGGGCAGAAAGGGGACCCACGGCCTTTGCTGTGCACCATGCCACAAAACTGTTCCATCTACAGGCGTATACAGTTTTAGTGGAGGGACGCCTGGCTGCCAAGATGACATTACAGACTTTGGGAGGAAGGTCAAAAGCTGTCAACTGTCGCCACTCAATCACCACGCAAGGAGGTGGAGGCTGGATAGGTTCAGATGGAGGACCGTACATTGTTGCTGTGACAGAATATCCTCCCGAAGAGGCAGACTGATCGGAAGATCGATGGCCATGTTCAAGAGTTCGGGATACCAGACTCTTCCATCCCAATCCAGAGATACAAGAATGACTTGAGCCCGGTCGTCCTTGATCTTCAGCACTCTGGGCAGAAGTGGTTTAGGCGGAAAGGCGTATAGAAGAACGCAATTCCACTTGCGACAAAAAGCATCGCCGAGCAAGTAAAGCCTTGGAAATTCCAACATGCAGAACTGCTGACATTGCACATTCTCGTTGGTGGCGAACAGATCTAACCAAGGCTCTCCCCACTGCTGAAAGAGGCCTTGCACCACCTCCGAATGAAGACACCATTTGTGATCCATCATGCACCGGTGGCTGAGTTTGTCTGTCCTGGCGTTCAGGGAACCTGCCAGGTATTGAAACACCAGGGACATGCCCTGATGTTCCAGCCACGTGCAGGGGGGTGGTGGGGGGGGGGGGGGTGAGACACTTGACATAGGCTACACAACCCCACCCGGTTTGTTGCAGTACCACATGGCAGTGGTGGTGTCCATGAACACCTGCACTACTCTTCCTTTGACAGAAGGAAGGAATGCAAGCCGGATCGCTTGGAGCTCCAGCAGGTTGATGTTGAGCCTGGACTCTACCCGAGACCAGAGGCCTCTGATCTCCACCTCTCCCATGTGGCCGCCCCATCCCAGAAGTGACCCATCTGTCACCACTGTGAGGTCTGGTTGGAGCAGGGAGAGGGATCTGCCATTGACCCAATTCTGGTTCGTTAGCCACCAGTGCAATTGGTGTACAGTGCCCTCCGAGATGTGGACGACATCGGAAAGATTACCCGATGCTGCGCCCACTGGAACTTCATGTCTCACTGCAGAGCCCGCATATGCCACCTGGCATGGTCCACCAGCAGGATGCAGGAGGTCATGAGGCCCAGCAGCCTCAGGTTCATTCTCACCGAAATCCGGGATAGAGGCTGAAACATTGGTATTATACCCAGAATATCCTGGACTTGCTGTTAGGGAGGATAGGCCCGAAACTGTGCTGTATCCAGAACTGCTCCGATGAAAAGGAGCTTCTGAGAGGGAATCAGGTGTGACTTCGGCATGTTGATAGTGAACCCAAGCGGGTGCATAAGGTCAGCCTTATTCTGGAGGTTGGCGACGACAGCCTAGGGCGAACTCGCGTTCAACAGCCAGTCATCGAGATGGGGGAAGACTGGAACCCCTGATCTGTGCATATGAGCTGTGACCACCACCATCACTTTCGTGAACACCCGAGAGGCGCTGGTTAAGGCCAAAGGGAGGTACTGTAAACTGAAAATGCTTGTGGCCTACCGTGAAACATAGTAAACGCCTGTGGGACGGCAGGACGGGCATGTGAAAATAAGCGTTCTGCAAGTCCAACGCTACCATCCAGTTTCCAAGGTCGAGGGCAGCCAGGACCTGAGCCATCGTCAACATTTTGAACTTCTCCTTCCGGAGGAAACGGTTTACGTCCCCGAGATCCAAAATAGGACGAAGGCCTTTGTCCTTCGTGGGCACAAGAAAGTAATGGGAACAACCACAACGACCTACTTATGGCACAGGGACTAGCTCGCTGGCTCCCTTGGCCAAGAGAGCCACAACTTCCTTATGGTGAAGGGCCAAGTGATACTGCGACATGCAATGGAATGTTGGTGGCATGGAGGGAGGGGTAGTCCCGTAGTGGAGGGAGTAGCCCCTTCGGACTATCTGCAAAACTCACCTGTCGTATGTGAAGTTGTGCCAGTGGGTGAGGTGATGGCCAATCCTGCCACCCACTGGCAACTGGTGGCCCGAAAGATTAGACTAAGAAGGCTTGGAGGCCAATGCAGAGGGGGCCAGATCCATGGATCTAGGGCCCACGTCAGGTCCGCGCAAAAGGTTGAATAGCTTGCGCCAGCCTGTGGCCCTGGGTGAAACGTGGTGGGGCACCCATTCCATAGCCATGAAATGCGGACTGAACGGGTCAAGAGGTGGCAGGGAGACCCAAGGATCTGGCCATAGCCAGAGAGTCCTTTAAGCCTCTGAGCGCATTGTCTGCCTTGTCGCCAAACAAGCAAATGCCATCAAAGGGCATGTCCAAAAGGGTCAATTGGACATCCCAGGTAAAGCCAGTGGACCTCTGCCAGGCACAACGTTTCAAGGCTACTGACGAAGAAATCGTTCTACCTTGCGAGTCGGCAGTATCCAGCCCACATCGAATGGCTAACTTTGCTGCGTCTCTACCCACTGAAACCGCACGGGAGTACACAGTCCAGGCCTACTTCCAGCACTGTGGCAGCACTTGCGCAACCGTGGCCCACACAGAGTGGGTTTAGCGGCCCAAGAGACATGCAGTGTTCACCTATCGCAGTCCTAAGCTGGCAGAAGAAAACATCTGCCTAAGATGGTCCAGCTTCTTGAATTCCCAATCTGGGGGAGCAGCAGGGAACGTGCCTTCAGATGTTGAGGCTTGGACCACCAAGCTCTCGGAGGTAGGGTGTTGGGAGAGGAAAATGGGGTCACCAGGGGCCGGGCGGTGGCATCGGGCAATCATCCTATCCACAGGAGCCCCAGTGCTGGGTTTGAATAAAGTGCCCAGAAGGCTGTCGGTGAGGGCCTCATTGAACAGCAGCAGGGGCGCCGAAGAGACCGCTGCCGGCTGAAGCACCTCAGTCAGGAGTTTAGTCGAGACCGACACCGTAGGAAGCTCAAGGCCCAAGGCCTCATGCGCCCTACGCAACACCACAGCGTAGGAGGCTCCCTTCTCCGTGACCACAGTATGGGGAGAAAGCAGAACATGGTCTGGGGAAGTATCCAGACCACTGGCATAACCCAACTCCTCTCTACAATCCCGCTCTTTTAGCAGATCGGTCAGAGGGCCCACAGACCCCTTTGGTTGCCTCTCAGGGCAACTGTGCTTCTTCGCCTTATTCTTGTGCTTAGACTTAACCGAAGACTTCGAAGATGAATGATTGTGGTGACTCCATTACCGGTCCTGCGACCTCCCTCTCCACCAGGACCTTGAGCGGCACGGAGCAGACTGCCAGGCCCCCAAAAGCTTTCGGGACCGCTCCCGCAAAGACTTTGGGTTCATGGCCTGACAGTCTGAGCACAACTTCAGGTCGTGGCCGCACTCCAGGCAGCAGAGGCACACGAGGTGTGGGACCGTGACAGAGGATTGAAGCCGGTACATCGATGGGACACCCCTTATTGCACCAGGAGTCGAACGACTCGAAAAGACATCGACAAAAGTAAAAAGCAAAACTTTAGTCAGAAAGTGACTAAGGGTACCAATCTCCAGATCTGCGCTGGCTGGCGCGGAAAAGGAAGCACTGACGTCAGCGAGCAGGGGCGGCGTCTTAAGGAGATACTGCGTCGTCATTCCGGCAATCAACTCCAATGACGAACGCAGAAGTACTGCTGAAGAAATATTCTCTGGATCAAGTCTGACCCCTGAGGGTAATTCTAAGGTAAGGAATCTATAACTAATAGTCTCTTTCAGATGGTATAGTTAATCATCTCTTCTCTGTGACCAAAACGTTAATAGTCCTGTGTAGGAAGATGGGGTTCTGTCGCAGTACCCCCTCCCCCCACCACTCACTTTTCACCCAATCTCTGATGCAACTTTGACTGAATGCGCACTGGGTTCCTGCTAACCACGTTTTCAGTACCTATGTTCTTTCCCTAACACTAATCAACATTTGGACCCACTTCAGATATCCCTGCAAGTCCCTAGTAAATGAAATGGTAACCCTGGTACATAGGGCATTGGTAATGAAGAGGGTACACAAAGGTTACACCGCGGAAACGGCACGCTATCGGGATTGCCCTGGGGCTTCGCTCAGAGTGCACAGACAGTTGTGGGATATTTTCTAATTTGGATGTTATTACCCGTTTTAGTGAAGCATATTGGATTTTACATTGTTACCTTTTGCATTTATGAATACTGAGACACCATGATTAGCCTTGAGAAAGCCCTGGCCAAACTTGCCACATAGGGCGAAACACGTGTCGGCTGTTTTCCTTTTAAAAAGATCACGCTCTAAAAGAGTCACAAATAGAGTAAAACTATGTAAAATCGATCTACAAAGTGGTGATTTCAAATAAAATGATTATCTTTATTTAAACCAATTTGGATTATTGTTCTGCATTATAAAAAGGAATTATACATTTGGCTAAAAGATTCCCTGATAGGGAGGAACATACGCTGAAACTCGTATTCATACACAAGGGCTACAGCAAGAAGTGTGCCACAATGGGAACCAGTCACCAAGGTCATGCAAACTGACACAGTGGCCTGCACGCCTTGGTGCAGAGAAAGACGAAAAGTAGACATGGCATAAAGCCGGTGTACCCTGCTAAAACAGCACTGCCAAGGTCACCCCTCTAGGCCTCTCAGAGCTAAGCAGGGTGCGATGTATCTATAGTGAGGAAATATCTGCATGAGCAGATATGACCCTGCAATATTAAGTCTATTCTTCATATTGTAAGTGACAGTGAAGCCATATAGAGTCCATGGGCTGTAAACTCAACCCCTAGTTTCACAGCACCACAATGGCTTGACTGAACTGAGGAGCATTTGATAGCAAACTACTCCTAATAATAAATCTACCCTGATGCCAGGGTAGGATTTATTAAAAAGTTAACTCTGGGTTCCCCACAGCTCTAGTGTGTGTGTTGGCCTGCTGCCCTAAAACACTATTCTGAACACATGGGGTGACAGCCAGTGCTCTCAGCGCCCAGTATGCCTGTGCTGGGTGGAGGGCGTCACACCCCTTGCCAGCCAGGATGAGTAAACTGAGGCAGTGAGCTTCAAAGGGCTCAGTGCTCTGAACACCTCGCCCAGCCTCACCTGTAGCAGGAGAAGCCCCCCCCCTACCGATCCCTGTCCCTATTGGTAGGAAGAAAGGCGGGAAACCCACAATAGCCAGGAGGTATGCCGCCCTCTGCTTACCTCATCTCTCTGTTGGGGAAAGCGAGGTAAAGCACAGAATTCACTTTCCACCATCTTGAAGATGGGGGAAAACATCCAATAGGATTCAGGGAATTGCCCCTTACCACTGAAGGCTAAAATGTAGGGGTTGTAACCACCCCAAGGTAAAAGGCCCATTGGCCTGGGCCTTCTACTCCCTTAATAGGTCCCTAAATGTAGCAATTAGGGGGGGCCTTACTGCATCAGAACACAATATTTTCCACTGCCCAAGAACTGAGGAGGAGAAACTGCTGCCGGAGCAAGAACTGAAGATCCTAAGAGGAATTTTGACACCAAACCCCCTGCCTGCCATTCTGGAACTAGATAATCCCCCACACAAAATCTGCCACTCTTGCAGATGTGTGGTCTCTACAAACCCCACAGTGCTGCCAGCCATCGTAAATCACCAAAGATCTCCCTCGTTACAGAGGTACTGTCCTGTTGCAGCTGAAGGGCAAACTCCATAAAGTCTCGTACCGCATTTTTGCTGAGTCCGCTGAGGGCAGAGCTTTGGTACCTCCACTCAGGAGGGTCAGATTGACCACCACCCCAAAGTTTGTGGATCATGACCCTTCCTAGCCCACCCAGTACCAGTACCTAGGGGACTGGGCCACTGCACCCAAAACCAGGTGAAATGAGTCCTAGCGGGCTGCAACTTGCCCGCACCCATCAAGGGACGTCCAGCCTACGAACTACTTTCTAAGTGGCGCAGAAGACCAGTAAACCGGACTAGCAATGTGCCAGCCCTGACCGGGAGGCGCACTTTTGTGCAAGGTACCAAGCTGTCCTGTTTCTGCTGCTCCCTGCCCATGATCATCAAAAAAACCTCCCACATGCTGATGTCCATTGTTTTTCCCTGGACATCCGTGCCCGTAGACACCGAGCCCCAAAGGGAAATTGGCGTGACCAGTGTGCTGATTCCTAGACTTGAGATCTTATTAATAGGTAGTGTGTAATTCACAGAACGGGGGGGATGGGACAGCAGGTGAGGAATCTGCAGCTAGAGAAAGTTCTCTACCAGAAAGAACGTTACAGAAGGCAAGTAAATTGTTCTTCTGATAGAGACTTCTAGCTGCCGATTCCTCACCTTTTGAATAGATATCAAAGCATTTGAAGGACGATCTGTGAATGGAATCAACCCAGAAAGTCCAGCAGGACTGAGCAGTCACCAAGCAGCAGCTTGACAGATGTTTTAGACAGGGATTTCACATGCAAACGCAGGGGTAGCAGCTTTGGCCCTGGTAGAATGAGCATGCAATACTTACGACAGCTGCTTTTTAGCCAAAGAGTGACAGATCTTAAAGAAGACCACAATCCACTGCGAGCTACTTCTCTTCTGCACAGGCTTCCTTTTTTCCTGTCCAGCGAACGCCATAATGCGCGGACATACCCAGTTGTCTTTGGTAGATCAATATAGAAGCTCCATACTACCTTACAGAAGTGAGGAGCATAAAACGACAGCAAGGTGATGTTTTGATCGACACAGGGTCACAACCTAAGTTAAGATCGATATCAGTTCTGCAAATCCAGTTTGCCTGAAAAGAAAGTGGTGTATGGCGGGTTAACAAAGCTTCAAGTTCACTCGTGCTGTGCCGATGTTATGGTGGCAAGGAAAACGGTCTTGAGGAAAAGCAGCCACAAGGAGCATATGCTAAGTTTCTCAAAGGGAGGGCACATCAGAAATGTGAGGACCAAGCCCAGGTCCCACTGTGGCATGACAGAGGAAGGAAACAAGAATTGCATACCAACTGTGGACAAGAACCCTGCCCTGCTGCTGCAAAAGCAGATTCTCCTAGAGTGGCAGTCTGATCAGAGGACAGATGCTCAGGCCCAGGAGTTTTGAAACCATACTCTGTGCCCAATCTGGAGCCCCTAGGAAGAATTGGGCCAGTCGGTCCTCTTGAGAAGTCTGAGCAGGATTGGTATAGGCAGAAAGGCATAAAGCAGTCCGGAATTCTACTGGAGGCGGAACGTGTCTCCCAGCAAGAGACGTCCTGGGAACGCCAACATCCACAAGTGTTAATAATGCATGGTTTCAGCAGTGTCGAACAGCCAAGGTTCCCCCCATTCCCAGCAGAGACCTTGCACCATCTCCAGGTGTACCAGCCACCTGCGATGATCTGCTAGGCACTGCCAACTGGGCTAACCAGCCCTAGCATTAAACGATCCTGCTAAGTGATTCATCAGCAAGAAAATTCCATAGCAGTCCAGTAATTTCCAGAGGCTTTATGCATCCTGGCACAGGCCCATGACCTCACCCGGTTTGTTGCAGTATCACACAGCAGTGGTGTGGTCTGTGAGCACCTGATCCAGCCTCTCTTGGATGGCTTGAAGGAAGGCATTCAGCGCCAAGCAGATGACCCTCAGATCTAGAGGGCTAATATGGAGTCAAGACTAGGCCAGAGGCCTCTGATCACCACCACTCCCAGGTGACGGCTCCAACCCAGAGGTGATGCAATGGTCATCGCTGACCCAATCAAGTAACCACGACTGCAAATTATTTTGTTAACTTCGAGATCCTGACATGGTTGGAGCGGTCCCCTTGATGTTGGCCTCTTGAGAAGTCACGTCCCACTGCATAGCAGGCATATGCCACATGGCGTGCTCGACCAGCAGGATGAAGGAGGCCATCAATTCCTGCAGACCCAAGAGTCAATCTCACCAAAACCCAGGACAGAGACCGAAAGAGCGGGATCATAACTCACCAAATTTGCCATTTCTGCTTCAATGCACTCTTTGTTTAGATGTTGCCAACAGCTTTTGGGCTGCAATAATTATCCAAACGTACAAAATAATTTGCCTTTGGTTAGAGTCTGCGACGTTACATATAATAAAGGAAACTTGGACTGGAATAAGTTCTGAAAAATATACAATTACAATCTTAAAGGAAAGCACATATTGCAAAATATGGAATGCGACATGGTGGGTTTATAACTTATCGGTAGTCTCTACATTTCTCTGGAGCATGCATGAGAACATAATTGCATGTTTCTCCTTTTAGGGAACTGCAAAGCCTCCTGGAGAGGAACAACACTTAAGTTCTTAGGTCTATCACATGAATTCAAAGCACAGGAAAAACTCAGGAAGTTGCCACATCGTTGTCTGCTCCCCACACAGATAATCCGTAACAAGAGAGGCCTAACTCTTTAAGGCCTACTTTTAAGCTCTGAAAAACTGTCAAGGTTGATTGCACTTATGGACATAATGATAGCAGATTTTAATCAGATGTGTAAATGACAACACTTCTCTGAATGCAATTGTTCATCCAGCTGAACATGGAAAGTATCACTATTTTTCATGCACCTCCCCACAGAAGATTACCCATGTTCTTTCATGTGAGGGTGCTAAGGCCTCGACAGATTGTAAACGGAGATGTATTTCTTAAAGTGAGTGTGCATGAAATTACAGCACAGCTCACTGGAAGGCTGTGTCTAAGACATGTCACTGTGCAGCAACATGAAAACAAGAAAGCAGTTACTTTCCCCGACCGAACAGTCCTAGAGAAGAATCCAGACTGTTTCAGATAAAAGAAAATGAACCTCAGTCATCAGCCAAGACAAACGAAGAAAACCTCAGTCTTCACTCAAAGAAAGGCTTAACAGTACTGGCGGCTCAATTCTGAAGTACATTCTGGACTGGATGGTCACTTGCAGATTAGCATCCCAACGTCAATGCTGAATTGATCATGTCTTCAAGTTTTTTCCCCAGCAAATCTCGCTCTGAGGATTTTAATTCTTACAGTGGCACAAGACTAGAGTTCGCAATGCTTGGACCATGATATTTTGCACCAAGCTTTACACTTCAAAATTAAACACAAGGGGGGCGTGGCCAAGATGGCGGGCTGAGAGGTCGCACTTGCCGAGAGCTCCCGGACCCCTGAATCCCTGCACCGCTTGTAACCGCTGATTCCCCCCCGGATCACGCGGCGACTGAGCCTGGTGCCCACGGTGGAGGTGTGGGGCGACTGCTGAGCCCGGTTTGCGCCGTCGGGGGTGAGATCCTGACCGTTGAAGCTCGGGTCGGGGCCCGCTGAATGGCCCGTGTGCGAGCTGGAAGCCGCGAGTCTCCCGACCCTCGGAGCATGACGGAGCGCCCAGCCGCCTGTGTGAGAAGCCCGCAGCGGTGCATCAGCAGCGGCTTCGCGAACGGCTCGGAGTTGTCCGACGGCGGTTGTACGGAACGGAGCAGAGCGGAGGTGAAGAGCGGAGGCGGAGTCGACATCGCCTCACTACGCCAGCCCGTGGATTGAAGAGGCCCGCTGGGAGAGGCCGCTCCGGCCGGTTGTCTGAGCGGAGCAGAGGAACGGGGCTCCCGTGGCAGATCTCCCCCTGAGGCTACGGGCCCCGGCGACCATCGCACCGTGACTTTGCCCACTGGCCGGATTTTTGGGTCCCGAATCAGAGACGGAGAGGGGTTCTCCATATTGGGCGTTGGCCCCTCGACATCACAGAGCGGCCATTTTGTGGTCTCCGGCCGGGCAGCTCGGCCTTCCTGGTGCTCTTTATGTGGCACTGCCCCCGGCTGGCATATAGCTGCTTTCTTTGCCCTCAACGTCCTCTACTCCGCTGCAATGTCGAACGCTAGAGGACAGCGACGGGGCGACCGAACCTTGCCGGACATGCTGGGACGAGGCGCCCTACGCAGCGGTGGAACCCAACCCGCCACGACCTCCCCAACCCCGACCAGGGGTGCAGATGGCGGAGAACCCCCGGTGACGAGATCATTTCTCGAATCGCTCTTTAGCTCCCTTCGGGAGGACTTTCAAACGCTCAAGCGTGAGGTGGCCGGGGAGGTCCGCGAAGTAAGGAGAGAGATGGACTCCCTGGGGGAACGTGTGAACACAGTGGAGGAAGCGGGTCACTCCAGGGATGAAGAGATCACCCATCTGCAGCAGGAGGTCCTGCGACTGCGGGAGCAACAGATTGAGCTACAGGCCCACGCCGAGGACCTTGAAAATCGGTCCAGGCGGAACAACATACGGGTCCGCGGTGTGCCGTCCGGTGAGGAGGGTGAAGACGTGACTGCTTATTTGGTGGCCCTCTTTCGTGCGATCCTGGGAGAGTCGGAGGACTTTCGGATCCGCATAGACCGAGCACATCGGGTGGGCCGCCCCCGCAGAGCTACGGCGCCCGCCCCGGACATTCTGGCCTTCCTCCCGGACTTTCCCTTGAAGGAGCGAATCCTCAGAGAAGCACGAGGGCAGCAATCTTTCCGATTCCGGGACCACCCTGTGACCCTGTTTCAGGACTTATCTACAGGCACGCTGCAGAAGAGGAAATCATTCAAGATCGCCACTGACTTCCTCCGGGAGCAAGGGACACAGTATTCTTGGGGGCACCCCTTCCGTCTGATATTTCGATGGAACGGTGTTTTGCATCAGCTTCGGTCCCTCCAGTATGTCTGCGCGGTGCTGGGCCTCACAGCATCGGATGCAGATATCCCGGCTCCGCGACGGAGGCGAAGCACTCGTGACGGATGGCAGCAAGCTGGAGGGGGGACCTCTCCTCCGTCGGAGCGTCCGGGCTCGCCCGTGATCAGGGCGGACATGGCGGCCGCCATCCAGGAGGCCTCCAGAGTGGCGGCGAACGGCGAAGTGGCCCTGACGGCCTGAACTCACTCCGGGGGGAGTCTACTTTAGCTTATTCCTCTTGCAGGTGCGGGGATCCGGGGGGTGGGCTGGGAGGAATGGCGAGTGCTGGAGGAGGTGGCTGGACGTCCACTAGACTGATTTACCACGGCCCTGCCTGTTACGGGCCGGACTGGGACAATGTCTTTTTTGAAAAGTTTGAGTAGCAGGGGATGGGGTTGGGACAGGCGGGCAGATGTTTTGATTCTGGGGCCTAGAGGGGGGGCCAGTTGCGGGGGGTGGTGTAGATTTGGTTGTGTGGGGACAAGGGGGGGTTTTCTAGTTGTGGGGTGTTGGGGTTCGGGGACTGTACTGTGCCAGTGGACGGTTCAAAGTTGCTCTGTTTTGAGGCCTCGAGTGGTGCCTTCTGTGTTTGCCTGCGGGGCTTTGCCTCTTGACATGTGCTCCATTGATCCCCCTCCTTGATGGCTCTTAAGGTGCTTACTCTCAATGTGAAAGGGCTGAATAATCCGGTTAAGAGGCGGGCAGTGTTATCCTTGTTAGAAAACTCACAAGCGGATATCTGTCTGTTGCAGGAGACCCATTTGCTGGCTAAGGACTGCTCGAGGATGCGTACCCCTAGGTTCCCCACGCAGCTGTTCTCCTCTAGCGCCTCCAAGAAGGCAGGGGTGGCGATCTTGTTTTCTAGGGGGTTCAGGGGAGAGGTCGTGTGCAAGGTAGCAGAACAGAAAGGGAGACTTCTAGTGTACAGGATCAAGATGGGAGGTTTAGCACTGACTGTTGGCACCATCTACTGCCCCAATGATCACCAGGACCAATTCTTACACAGGGCTTTGGAGGACGTAGCATCCACCTCTGATAGGCACATAGTGTTGGGGGGTGATTGAACCTGGTTCGACGCGGCGATGGACAGGTCTGTGCAGCGGCGCCACCAGTTGGGTGAGCTTTCGGGCTCGATTCGAACTCGACTTGAGGAGCTGGATCTGCATGACATGTGGCGCCACCTCCACCCCACCACCCGCGCATACTCTTACTTCTCACATGCCCATAGATCTTATGCGCGATTAGATCATCTCCTTGTGTCGGGCCCAATGCTCCCTTTGGCTTCGAGTGTGGACATGGGGGTCCTCTCTCTTTCTGACCACGCCCCGGTAGAGGGCGCTTTCACTCTGCCCCCGGTGGTTCGGCCGAGAGGGGTCTGGCGGCTCCGGGACACGCTTTTGCACAGGCGGTCGGTGGTGGACCAGATCCGGGCGGCCATTTTGGATTTTCAGACCATAAATGATACTGGGGATACTTCTCGCGCGACACAGTGGGCAGCCCTGAAGGCGGTGCTCCGAGGCGAATTTATAGCGATTTCCTCGGCCGAGAATAGGGACCGACAGCTCAAGAGAGATGAGCTCACCCAGCAGGTGAGGGAGCTGGAGCAGGTTCATCACAGGACAGGGGCCCCCAGGGTGTGGAGGCAGCTGAAGGCGGCACGGAAACTCCTGGCGGCCCTTGACACGGACCGGGCGGAGTATGCAATGCTTCGCCTGAAACACAAATATTATACAGGGGGCGATCGGTGTGGGCGGCTCCTGGCTAATAAACTTAGGGTGCAACACCAGCAGCACCGTGTGAAGGAACTGGTGGACCCGACCGGTGGTAGGGTCACGGCTGATGAGCAAATAGCAGACTTCTTTCGCAGCTTTTATGCTGACCTCTACACCGGGGAGGCCCCCTCGGCCCGGGCTGAGATGGCCTATCTGGACTCGGTCCCGCTCCCGTCGTTGTCTCAGGAGCAGGCTCAGTATCTGGAGCGTGACATCCGTATCGAGGAGGTGATCACGGCGATATCCCGGCTCAAATTGGGCAAGGCCCCGGATGGCTTTATCCCGCTGTTCTATAAAACCTTCTGTCAGGAACTGGCGCCTCTACTGACCCGCCTTTTTAACTCCTTCGCAGAACCCGGAGCCATCCCCTCCGAATTTCTCCAGGCCACGGTTTCCGTGATTCCGAAGCTGGGTAAGGACAGGACCGCCTGTGGGTCCTACCGTCCCATTTCGCTACTGAACACAGATTTGAAAGTGTTCACCAGTATATTAGCTGCACGCCTGGCGTTGCACCTCCCGGGCATGGTTGACTCGGACCAAGCGGGCTTCGTGCCCGGTAGGCAAACAGTAGATAACACAAAGAGGGTGACGCACATCCTCGAGAAGGCTTCCAGGATCCCTGGGGAGAGGATGCTCCTGTCCATAGACGCGGAGAAGGCTTTCGACAGGGTGCACTGGCCCTACCTAGAGAAGGTCCTGAGCAAATTCGGGATTGGGGAGAAGTTCCGTCATCTGATCTTCAATTGTTACCGGTTCCCCTCTGCGGTAGTCCGGGTGAACGGCGGCAGCTCTCGACCCTTCCCCATTGAGCGGGGTACGAGACAGGGGTGCCCTCTCTACCCTCTGCTCTTTGCCCTGTACATGGAGCCCTTTGCACAGAGGGTTAGGCAGAACCCCGACATTGTCGGTGTCAAGATGGGTGAATTCCATCATGCGATCAGCCTGTACGCGGATGATGTCATTCTGACGCTGGATGACCCGCGGAGATCGCTGCCGGCCTGTGTAGAGGAACTGAACTTATTCGCCGACGTGGCGGGCTTCAAGGTGAACCTGGGAAGTCGGCCGCCCTTGACATTTCGCTTACTAACGCCACTAGAGCGGAACTACAGAGGCTTTACCCTCTGAGCTGGTCCAGGGACCGGATCCCGTACTTGGGGATCCTATTGGCGCCCTCCCTCCCGGAGATGGTCACGGCCAATTACGCGGCGCTGGGCGCGAAAATCAGGGAGGAATTGTGCCGGTGGGATAAGGGCACGCTGTCGTTACTGGGTAGGGTGGCCGCGGTGAAGATGACTCTCCTGCCTCAGGTGATTTACCTCTTCAGAGAGTTGCCACTCCAGCCCCCCGCGGGGTGGCTTGCGGAGACACAGGCTGCCATTGCGCGGTTCGTGTGGCAGGACCGCAGGCCGAGGATCAAGAGAAGCATCGCTATGCTGTCACCGGAATCCGGGGGGCTGGGGATACCGGACTTGCGGAAATATTTCCAGGCCGCTCAGCTCCGCTATCTAGTGGAATGGAGCCGGTGGGAGTCTGATAAGCACTGGCTGTTCCAGGACCAGGCGGTGGCGGGTAGGACGCTGCAGGAAGTACCATTCTTGAAGCGAGCCCATCGACCCCCCAATATCTATGCGTCTCTGGTAACGCGGGTCCCGCTCCGGACGTGGGACTCGGTGGCTGCCAGGTGCGAGCTTACCACCTTCCCCTCTCCCTTTTCGCCGCTCATTGGCAACCCGGACTTCGGCCCCGGGATGGAGCAGGGCGCTTATGAGCGATGGCGGGTGGCCCGCTGCTGCACTCTGTATCACTTGTACTGCCCTGAGGGGGTTGTCCCCTTCCCGGACCTGAGGAGGGATTATGGCCTCCCGGAAACGGAGCGCATGCGATACATGCAGGCGCGCCACTGGGCATTACAACCCCAAGTGCGCGACGCGGCACACCGGGAAATCACGGCGTATGAGCGTTGGTTAATTACTCGCAAGTCGGACGCTAAACTGATCTCAGACCTGTATAAAATGCTGCAGCCCCCCTCCTTTCATATTCACAACCCCGGTCGGGAACGTTGGGAGCGTGAGCTCTGGCGCGTGTTGAGCCATAAAGAATGGGAACACATCTCCTTCCGCGCACGTCACTCGGCCTACCACACGGGTCTTACGGAGACCTTCACTAAAATCTCGACCTACTGGTACCGTACTCCGGAGAAACTGCACGAGATGGACAGGGCAATACCAGGGACGTGCTGGCGCAACTGTGGCACTACTGGTACACTAACACACATACTATGGGAATGTCCCCTGCTGGCTCCTTACTGGGAAGAGGTTTTGGGCGAGGTAGACAAATGCTTTGGGATAGAACTGCCTAGATTCCCGGCCTATGTTCTGCTAGGGTTGCCGAATGGGCTGATGTATCCCCTTAGATCTAAGAGAGGTAGACAGATCGCAATTGCGCTGGGGTCAGCGGTGCAGAATATTCTCATACACTGGCGCACTACCACACTTCCCTCTGTAGTTGGTTGGCTGCACAGATTATGGCATGTCCTTGGAATGGAGAAGATGTCCTTAGTAGCCTTGGGGGATACTGATACCTTTGAGGAACTGTGGGAGCCCTTTCACGGCCTGTTATGTTCCGAGTTTCGGGAGATCACCTGCCCTAGATACCTTAGGTTGTTAAGGCTGACACCGCCACCGGACCCGCCTGCTTGATTGGGTGGGGTCGGTACTGTATAGCGGGGATTTTCGGAGAGTTGCATGTAGCGGAGACTGTAGATATTGGCACAGTACAGGGGGTGGGTTAGGGTTCGGTAGTTGGGGGTTCTGTTTGGTTGGGTAGGTTCTTGGAGCGGGGTTGCTTCTCCTCCCTTCACCCCTCCCTTTTTTCCCTTCCCCTCTTCCCCCCCTTCTTTCTTTTCTTTTTTCTCCCGTTCTCTCTTGGTCCCCCCCCCCCTGATTTTCTTTCCTCCCCCCCATCCCGTCCCTCCCTCCCTTTCTCCCCCCCCCCCCCTCGTTGTTTGTATGTGACCACAGGTGCGAAAGCTATGCTCCCGAGTCGGATGGGGCCTCTTACGAAATTGTAACTGCATTACTGTACTTGCTGTACAATACGCATTGCTGTGCGGTTCCTGTGGTTTACTTGTTCCTTGCCCCTTTGTGTCCTACCCCACCCTGCTTCAATAAAATACTTTAAACCTAAAATTAAACACAAGGCGGCTCAAACTTATTACCAACTTTGCTTCAGAGAACCAACAATATTTGTGGATTGGGAACAAAAATATTGGGGATCAAGATACATGTTTCTCAGAGTATTAACTTTTTTTTATAAAAGGTTTAAAAAAGATAGCTTATACATTTTCTGGATGCATATATTATCCTTTTCATTTAATCAATAATAAAAAGTGCCTTAATACCAGAGTCACTCAAAACATATGCAATTATTGTACTCCAAGAATCAACTTAAACAAAAACCTAAGTATCTACTAGCACCAATATCCCTAATACCGGAGACTCCAATGTCAAATGTACAACGGGAAGGTCAAATCTAAAGTTATCGGAACAGCTGACTGGAACCTATAAAGTGTACCTTTCAAATTTCCAACACGGAAACATGAAGTGCCAACAACGAGATTGGCATATATTCCATATATCTCAAAATTAGAACTAAAGGTTTAACAATAAAATGATATAGGTGGTCCTTGGAGGTCAGAGACCTGGAGGACGTAGAATGGGGGGTGGCCCTGATTCACCTAAGAAAGGTGGCAAAAAAATCCTGTCTGCGACTGATGCAGCTCAAAATCCTCCCTAGAGTATATTCTGACAGGGACCACTTACACAGTATGGGAAGGGCGTCCTCCACATTTGTCTTCGTGTGGAGGAGTGAGGGGCTCAAATATTCACACACTGTAGTTACCCCCGGACATTCAGAACTACCGATCAATTGGTAAGAGAACTCCGTTGGGTGGTGGGCAAGACTATTCCTCTTGATCTCAAGTACATCCTGTTAGGGATTCCAGGGGATGCTGATGTCCCCAGGGAACAACTCCTTTTTTGTGTAACATGGGGCTAGTGGTGGCCAAGCGAGAGTTGTGACAGGACTGGGGGACGCCTGAAGCTCAGACATTGCAGGAATGGAAGAGAAGGGTGGATCTATATATGGAAACAGAGAACGTCCTTTACAAGAGCACAGGCAGGAAATATTTGATCTCATTATTGACTATTCTCTCGACATTTTGTTCATCACTGAAACGTGGACTGATGAATCCTCACAGCCAGACCTGGTCATCGCTGTGCCACCAGGATTCAAGGCCTACTGTCAGGATAGGCCCAAACAAAGAGGGGGTGGGCTGGCCATAATTGCCAGGGACACATACCCTGTTAAAACTACCGTCATTCCTTCCACCGCCTGTGAGGCCATGCAATTTTCTATCAACATTTCTCCCTCATTTAACTTTAAGGGAATGCTAATATATCGGCCCCCGGGATCAAAGACTACTTTTCTGTCCAGCTTAAACTCTATAATGGAATCTGTAGCCACAGAAACTACCTTCACAGTCCTCGGTGACCTGAACTTTCATCTAGACCTAGATCACTTAGCTGATTCCGTTGCTCTCACCTAGGCAATCTAGGGTTAAAACAGCTTGTCATGTCCTCCACACACCAAGCGGGCCACATTCTGGATCCTATTTTTTCCAATTTAGAAGGACTCCAAATCACCAGCATTCTGCCCATGCAGTGGACAGACCACTTTGCAATCTTTGCAAACATTGCTACTTGCATTGATTACAATAACAATTCCCAATCGGTTCCTAAACTACCGTTTAAAGACTGGAAAAACATAAATCTAGAAAATTTCAAGTCTACACTCATACAAACTTGTCCAGATTTCGTTGATGACCCCAATATAGCTCTCCAGCAATTATATGACTGGATTGGTCAGGCATCCCACCAATCAGCCCCTTCCAAGGAACATTCCAGCAACCGAGCTAAACCCTCCGCTCCTTGGTACAATGACAAACTTAGGACACAAAAACAGATAAACCGCAGCAAGGAGAGAACCTGGAGGAAAGATTATGATGCTGTCAGTAAGTCTACCTACAGGGAAGCTGTTGCCCTATATAAAAGTATGATAGCGCAGGCCAAAAGAGAATATTATACGGACCAAATCGAGCAGGCCAGGAATTCTAGTAAACAACTATTCTCTATTACTAAAGCTTTATCAGGCAACTCACCGGACCTCACGCCTCCCCCGTCACAATTTCTCTGTGACGCTCTGGCATCTTTTTTCTACACCAAGGTAGATGACATCTACCAAGCATTTTCTTCCAAATCACTTTCTGCCGCCACATCTTCCGTCACCTTTTCCTCAGCTAATGTTTTTCCGTGCTTTCAATCAGTTACCCAGGAACAAATAAAAAACACACTTCTGACCATTAAATCGGGTTCACCCCTCGACCCTTGTCCCCTATCTGTCCTCAGACCAGCTTTAGAAGTCATCCTGCCGGCTCTCACACATGTCTGTAATCTGATACTGCGGTCAGGCCAATACCCTAATTCACTCAAAAACACGCTACTAAAGCCTCTGTTAAAAAAACCTTCGCTCGATAAAAATGAGCTGAAAAACTATCGACCAATTGCCAGCTTACCGTTCATTGCTAAGACCATCGAAAAGATCATGAACATCCAGATCTCTGAGTTCATCGAGGTTCACCAGCTCCTGGACGATACACAGTTCGGGTTCCGAAAATTTCACGGGACTGAGACCGCCCTGATTAAAGCCGCGGATGACATCAGGGAGTTCAGGGACCAAGGTGGCACTGCCATATTGGTTCTGTTAGACCTTTCAGCGGCTTTTGACACGGTCGACCACAGCATCTTGGTCGACCGTGTCCAAGGATTTGGCATCTGTCACTCTGCCAAAAACTTAATAGCCTCCTTCCTTGCCAATAGAACGCAGGCGGTCATCCTAGGACCCTTTCAATCAGCACAACTCTCCGCCCCCTGTGGTGTCCCTCAAGGCTCATCCCTTAGTCCGACACTTTTTAACATCTATGTGTCGGACCTAGCTAAGACCATCAAAGCTCATGGGATGAGCCTTACCTCGTACGCTGATGACACCCAACTAGTGCTGGCGATCAAGGGTGACGGAGAGCAAGTAGCTGAAAAATTTAAGAAAGGGCTCCTAGATATAGGAGACTGGATGGAAACCAATTGTTTAAAGCTGAACTCAGAGAAAACTGAGGTGCTTGTCTTCGGTCCTTTGTCCCCAGCCTGGTCCACCAGATGGTGGCCAGAGACCTTTGGTACCCCTCCCACACCGACCTCGAAGGTCAGGAATCTGGGGGTTATCTTCGACGATGGACTGAACTTTATGGATCACGCCAATAAGACAGCATCCACAGCGCACCTAAAACTAAAAATGATTCGCAAAATTCGTCCATTTCTACCCGAACCTGCGATTAAGACACTGGTCTCGGCTCTTGTCCTCTCATCCCTGGACTACTGTAATGGTTTATTTCTTAATGCGCAATCTCGAGTCATCACAAAACTTCAAACTATACAGAATGCAGCAGCCCGTCTCATTACCGGCAAAACAAAGTTTGAACCTATTGCCCAAAACATAAAAGACCTTCACTGGCTGACTGTACAAAAAAGGATCCTCTTCAAGGCTCTCTGTATAGTCTTTAAATCAGTTAACAATCAAGGACCACATTTTTTGAGAGACAAACTTCAATTTTACAAACCGACAAGAGCTTTACGCTCTGCCACGCTTAATCAATTGTCTGTTCCACGCACCAAAACAGTGTCCTGGGGAGACCGTCGCTTTCTTGTGGCTGCCCCCAGAATTTGGAACACCTTGCCTCTCAACATCAGACGGAGTGCTACGCTGTTTCAGTTTCGTAAACTCCTGAAAACCTGGCTGTTCTCCCATTAATCATGCTTAACTGTCATCCTGTTCATTCTTTTCTCCTGTCTATTCTTTTTTTCCCACCCTTTCAATAATGGTTTTAGCGCCTTGACGCCTAAGGGTATAAGTAGCGCTTTACAAGTGTCAAAAATAAATAAATAAATAAATAAGAGCAGGGGGTACCCGCGCAAATTTCACAAAGTGGGGAGTGGGGGGGGATAGGGTTGAGACGTTCTGACATACACCTCCCATTGGGAGCTGAGACTTACTGGACATTGAAAATGGTTTCATTATACGTAGGGACGTTTCTGTAACCACTACTGTAATGCCGCCCATCCATGGAAATGTCATAATGCTACCCGATTTATTTGAACGAGTGGGTGTGTGCATGCCTCCTTCACAGTTTAATATTCACTACACGGATAGTTTTGTTTCATACATAATGCAGCAAAAATGTAATATTAAAAACATTTATTGATATAAGGTAATGTATATAAGACTATGTGCGTACGCTACTTTATAAAACAGATTCTGAGCTAGCGGACCACACAATAAAATATCCCGTACATGAATAAGGATGGAAATCTGGTAAAATTTCTTGACAAAGTAAGTAGCATTTAGTCAAAGACTAATGTAAACCAAACCACAAAAAAATTTTTACTCATCTAAAATACTGCTTCTAGTGGGGCCAATCAGATCAAACGCTAATAAAAAGTGCATTATGCTTAATTTGCGTGCAATATATTTAGTTACAGTTGGGACACATCGGTGAACTCCTGCAGCTTCATTAGACAAGCCCAATTTGTACCAAAAGCCTTGGACTGCCAACACCACAATCAATCACAATCAACACAAATATCCTTAAAACTGTTCCTCCAAGACAAATTTCAATAAAAGAATAAAAAAAATAATTATAACATGCTCTTCTTGGTGCACTATGGATATTCACATGCACCCCATTTAGCTGCATCCAGAGACTAGATGGATGTTGGAGTACAAAAAAAAAAATCATAGTTCTTCTGACGAAAATCATCAAGAGGAACCAGTGTGTTTGTGCAGCCAATCTCTGCTCAACCCTTTAGCATTCACTCAGGTGTTAATCGTTTATCTTGTCTGCCTTACCTGTGAGCTTGACTGCGCTAAAAACAAAAAAAACGTATATTCGTGTTCCTCTACTGATGGCATAAAAATGCAAGAGTTTCAAAAGAAAAATCTGTTTTGATGAGAAAATCGGTTTGAAACTGCATGCACTATTATGCACAGCAAATAGTATGAGGAATCAGACCATTAACAGCACCCAACAGCCTTTGCCATTGTAACGCCTGCCTAGTAACCCAAACACAGGAATGCCACAGTCAAGCCAAACCGCTGCACATCTTGAATGCAAGTGTGCATGTACACCTTCCAAAGATGAACCGTATTGTGTTAAATACAGTGTGGTCCTTGCGGATACAGTTCTTTGTCCTTCTTAACGAGATCAGTATACATCTGATCGTATGTAGTTTTGAAATCGTAAACATTAGGCTTGTCCGGTGCTGGTCCTGGTAGTTTCACATGAGTCCCTGTTCCAAACGATCGAACATGGAATCCTCTTTTGCTGAAAGACAAAAAAGGTAGAATTATTTTAAACATTTAAATGTCTACCAAGAAATTCTACAACCTCAATATTTCAGAAGATGCCATAAAAAAGTTTTTTTTAAAAACACAAATGAAACTATGCAGAAATAAAAACAAGCCCCCGTAAGAACCATTTCCAGTGCCGTATTTATTTAGTAAGTAAATGGGGCATTGAATGACTTCAGATGAGGCTTTTGAAACACACAGAACAGCGATTCCAAAATAAATGTCACCAAATCCTTCATGAAGACAAGCAAGGTTTTTAATACGCTTGCAACACTAATCAAGCAAGTCTGAATTTGTACCCGAGACAGACAAAAGCCGAGGTTCACACATTTAAATCTATACAAGTTGAATAAAGATACCTTTAGGAGTATTCCTTGACCGTTGTTAGGCGGTCTCATTAATACACTGCAAGTATTCCCGAATCGCTCATAGCAGTACTAGTAACAGTTTCTATAGCAGTTATAATGAACTTTGTGCATGAACAAATTTATTCCGGCGTGCAGTCAAAAAATGGCAACAACGTTATGTACCAATAGTATTCTAAGACTCATAGCTTGATATATCCATTCTGGGGGCTGAAGCACTTGAGTGCCCCAGTGACCTATTCAAGGAAGGGTTCGAAAGGCGATGTGTGTGTCGGTCATGCATGGTCCCCAATGAGTTAGTTATTGTGTTATAGGACAAAGGGCTTGGCAGTGTGAAAGAGGCGTAAGTGTGAGAGATCGACTTATGTAGGTGCAGACATCACAAAGCTTAAAACAGAAGGTCAAATCTATCAAACCTATTGTTAAAAGTTCCATGGGGCAGCATGGCTTAGCCGGCGATGGAGTGAGACGCGACTCCTGGGAGCTCCGGCGGGCCGCCACTGTTTTGCGCCATTAGGAGCGGAGTTGGAGTGCCACGATACCAACCCTTGAGGGGGCAGTGGCGGCAGTGTCCAGGGTCGCCAGCGGAGAGGCTGTGTCCGGCAGCGTCTTTGGCACCCGAAAAGCGTGGGGCTTGGAGGCCCAGGCGGGCAGGCGGCCATCTTGCACGCCTTTGGCGGAGTTCCTCTCCGGGCAATCCCCCCGGGGCCTCGGCGGTGTGGAGTGCCGGCGGACCAGAGGCGAGGGGGCCCAGCAGCGCAGACGCCCTCCCAGGAATCGGGTGGAGGGGGGTCGCACAGGTGGTGAGCCGCGGCTGGGGCCGGCGGCGCCCCCAGCGACAGTGAAGCGTGGGGCTTGGAGGCCCAAGCGAGCGGGCAGCCATCTAGCACGTCTTCGGCGGAGTCCCTATCCGGGCGATCCCCCGGGGCCTCGGCGGTGTGGAGTGCCGGCGGTTCAGAGCAGAGGAGGTCCAGCGACGCCGACCCCCCCTGGTGTTGGCTGGTGGCGGAGGGGGTGACGGTGAGCTGCGGCAGGTGTGGCTGTGAGCGGGGAGGCCTGCCGGGGACTGCCGCGGGACCCGCCATTTTGACTGAGTGTTGCCGGGCCCCTGGTCCGGGCCTGGTGCAGGCCTTGTGCTGAATGCGGCTGGAGCGCCCACGACGAGCGGATTGGCGAGCCTAGGGGACAGCGGCTAAGGCGGAGGAGGTCTGTCCGGCCTGGTGAGTTCCGAGGGGGGTCGTTCCGAGGGGAGTCGTGCCGGGAGGACTGAGGCGGTGTCCCTCGGTGGAGCTGTGAGTGGACCCCGAGCTGCAGAGCCCTCGGATCTGTGGACAGGTACAGCGCGGCAGGGCAGGGGTCTGGGAGTGTGAGGCATGCAGTTCTCCCAGCCTGTTGAAGATTGAGCTTTGGGAGCGCTGGACTGGAGGGCATGGCCTGGCGGTGGCAGCCCCCTCCATCTTGAGACTACTTCCCCAGCCGTCCTTGGAGCGGGCTTGTAGGCGCGCTTTGGAGGCCTTACATTGGCGCACAGGGGCCCTCCGCGGCAGCAGCCGTTATCTCTGTGCACTTCCCGGGGCCTCCGCGCTCTGTAGCCCTAACGGTGGGGGGGCACAGAGACAGCACCTATTAAGTGGACAGGCACGGAGGCGCTGACACTAATCACACGGGGGCCTGTGACTTTTCACGCCGCTGGCCTAAACTCCCTGCGCTGCGGGGTTGTAGGGGCCCATATTGGGAGCCACGAGGTCGCTCAGCGTGGGGATCTGGAGAGCACTTTGGTGCCTGCATTGGCACGCGGTGTGGTGCATCGGTGGCCTTGAGTCACTGCCTGCGCTGGACTGTGCGATCTTCCCCAGATATACTGCGCTGCAGACCTTGGCCTTCGCGCCCCCCTACCCCCCGAAACATTGCCACACTCGCTGGTGGGGCTGCTGCGGGCCTCGGTGGCTCTCCTCGGGACCCTTGCTGCGCTGGACCTCTGGTTTTGCCGCCTAGCTGACTGGTAGCAGATCCATGATGACGCGCACTAACCGCAGAAAAGACGCCCCTGCTCTATCCTCCAAGGACTTGTCAGTCGCGACACAATGGGGCAAATCAGCCCAGGCAGAGGCGGCTTCTCAGCAAGGAGGAGCCTTACAACCTGCGACTCAAGCATCGCCACCAGTGACAGAAGCATTCATGGCCTCCTTTATGACTGACCTGAAGTCCGAAATTGGGTCTCTACCCTCTGAGGTCCATTCCTGCGTCCAAGAGCTCAGGAGGGACGTCGAGGAACTGGACGACCGCGTAGAGGGGCTGGAGAAGACGGTAGATGCCCTTAAGGAGGATCAGAAACAGCTCTGGCAGCGCCTGGCTGTCCTGGGAGATCTACATATAGAGCTCCAGATGAAGCAGGAGGACCTCGAAAATCGCAGTCGCCGGAACAACCTCCGCATCCGGGGCATTCCTCTTGGAGCGGAAGGGAAGGACACGATGACCTATGTAGCGCAGCTTCTACATACAGTCTGGGGGGGACGAGGACGCCTCTCCACTGGCTTTGGACCGGGCCCACCGTGTTGCCGGGCCCGCAGGGAGGTCGGGCCTCCTTCGGGACATCTTGACCAGGGTCCATTTCTTCACTGAGAAGGAAGCCATCCTCTGGGTGGCGAGAGATAAGCCGGACCTCACCTACGAAGGACATAAAAAACAGATTTTTCAGGATTTGGCCCCCAACACCTTATAACGCCGCCGTGGCTTCCAGCCAGTAACGGAAAAACTGCGCAGCCTTAAAATCCCATATCAGTGGAGCCATCCGTTCGCCCTTATCTTTCAATGGGAAGCCAAGTGTAGAGTGGTACGGTCATATCAGGAAGCGGCTCAGCTACTGCGTCTGCCCACCTCCCGGCCTGCCAGCCTGACTCGTTCCTCACCAATCGTGCGGGTACCGGCCAAGGCCTCCTGGTCCACTGTGTCGCGGCGTAAACGGTCACCGCCCCTGGACGAACATGCTTCCTTGCAGGCCAAGAATGAAATTATCGAGCATATCCGGTCCCTGGAGAGGGATAGATCGGAAGGGAGCCTGGATTCCCCAGGTCCTGACTAGTCGGCCTTGATCCCCACACTGTTCGCTGTATCCTCCCATTGGCATGCCCTCGCTGTCTGCTGCTGAGTTCTAGTCACTACCCCCTCCACCAGTGGCTGTTGGCAGAGCAACCCACCACGAGGTACTTGTGGGCAGCGATCGACCTACCCTCCACCGTTCCTGAGAGAGTGACATCTCTAGGTCTTTGCGAACCCTAGGGTGTAGGATGACCCAAGCCTGGAATGGACAAATGTGGCCCGGTTGGCCGAAGTTGCTAGTTATTTTTCTCTTCCTTCTGGCTTTTTTCCTGCTTCTTTCTCTCCCCTGCTTCTGGTGGGTGGTGAGTGGCTGTCTGAGGCTGCAGTGGGCGCTGACATATAGGGGGGCCCCACCTTACTGTACATTGGGCGGTCCGGGGTATGGATATGTGGAAGGTTTGGCGCCCTCACCAGTGACCTATGGTAACTATGGCCCCTAGGGACCCTTTAAAGATCCTTTCCCTCAATGCTAAGTGGCTTAACTCCCCCAATAAGCGTAGGCAGGTGTGGCGCTATATCCCATTGCACTGCCCAGACATTGTTTTCCTTCAGGAAACCCACCTGCTTCAGGATGATACCCTGCGCATGGCCCATCCTAAAAATCCTCTCCAGTTCTGGGCGACCGGATAATAAAACGGCGAGGTGGCTATTCTTTGCAGGAGAGGCATCAGGCAGGGGACCCCAAAAACCTTCCGTGGCTCAGATGGGCGCTTTCTCAGGGCCGGGGGGGTGGCTGGCAGACGCTCGCTCACGCTTGTTCATGTGTACGCCCCAAACCAAATGAAGGACTCCTATCTCCAGACACTATTTAAGGGTCAGGTACCACAGGGTGACCCCTCGATAATAGAAGGAGGGGATTTTAACTTGGTGTGGGACCCCGCTTTGGACAGTAGTGAAACCTCCTCGAATGGCTCTGGTGCCATGTCCTCAGCGCTTCGGAATCAGTTGTCAGACCTCGGCCTTATAGATTCTTGGCGCTATTGCTCCCCAGAGGCGCGTGATTATTCGTATTACTCAAAAGTACACCGCTCGTACTCCCGCATAGACTACTTATTGACGAGCTCCTTTTGCAGGACCCGGCTCCTGGCCCTGCCCGTCCGTCTGTCTGTCATGGTGGCGCCTACCGCCGTATATACTGCTAGATCCAGATTCGGTGGAATCGATTCAGACGGCCATAGACTCCTATTTTGTGAGCAATGATCTCCCGGAGACACCATTCCCCTTGGTATGGGACGCCTTTAAGGCGACGATCCGAGGCCACATCACGTCTTTGGCAATTGCGCGCTCTCGGGAAGTCCGTAAACTGGAAGACAGCCTTTCCGCGGACATAAAGAAGCTCGAAGTGCAGGATCGGGTGCACTCCTCCCTCCTGACCAGGCGGAAATAAGCAAACCTTAGGGGTCAGCTCCGCTGTCTGCGGACCAACAGGGCCGAAAGCTCCCTACTGGCCTTAAAGCAGCGGTACTTCGAGGGGGGGACAAAGTGGGACGGTTGCTGGCACGGCGCCTGCGGGTCCGGGCAGCGAAGGCACACATCGCAAATATCCAGGTTCCAGAAGGGGGCGGGTCACAGCAGAAAGAGCAAAATGAGATTCCTTTAGAACGTATTACTCTGCTTTCTACACGGTGAATACGCCATCCCAAGCCCATATTGATGAGGTTCTGGCCCACTGGCCGGGGACCCCAATCCACCCGCCCCATGCTGCCCAGCTGGAGGGCCCTCTTCTTCCGGAGGAGCTGACTGCGGCACTGAGGGACCTCCCCACTGGCAAGACACCAGGTCCGGATGGCCTGCCTGTGGCCTTCTACTGTCTGTTTATATCACAGCTCCAACCCCACCTACTGCGTCTATATAATTCCTTTACGGACACGGAGGGTATGTCGCCCTCTTCGGGCATGGCAGAAATAGCCCTCATCCCCAACCCGGGGAAGGATACGAACCAGTGTGCCTCTTACCACCCCATAGCATTATTAAACACGGACCTCAAGCTTTACAATAAAATGCTAGACAAACGCCTGGAACCCCATATGCCGGGACTTGTGGAACCCGATCAGGTGGGCTTCATCCGTAATAGGCAGGGGGCGGATAACGTGCGGCGAATTGCCCACCTGGTAGGGAAAGCGAACCACTGGAAGATCCCAGCCGGCCTTCTCTCGCTGGACGCGGAGAAGGCCTTTGACCGGGTGGAATGTGAGTTCCTTCGCTCGGTCCTACCCAAGGTTGGTCTGGGGCACAACATGGTGTTTAGGATTATGGCGCCCTACCTTTCCCCCTGGGCGCAGGTCCGAGTCAACAGACAGCTCTCGGACCCCTTCTCCATATCCAGGGGCACTCGGCAGGGCTGTCCCCGTATCGCCTCTGCTCTTCGCCCTGGTGGTGGAGCCCCTGGCAGAAATGATTAGGCAAAACGAAGACATCCATGGCCTAACTCTAGGGGGACTCCAGAACAAAGTGGTATTATTTGCGGATGATCTTATTTTAACCCTGTCGCACCCACATGTTTCACTTACGGCTCTTCATGCCCTCCTGCAAACCTTTGAGGGCATCCGGCCTTAAAATCAACTACCCCAAGTCCTGGGCACTGAACCTCACGATCCCACAAGAGGAACCAGTGGACCTCAGACTATGTCCGCTACTTGGGCCTGAAACTGACCCCCCTCCCTAGACGTGTGGACTCAGACCAATTGGCGTGAACGTAGGGCGGCCGTCAGGGAGGACATGCGGAGGTGGAAGCCCCCGACTATCTCCTGGCTGGGCAGGCTTAATGCAGTCAAAATGTCTCTCCTCCCGAAGATCTTGTACCCGTTTCAATGCCTTCCTACCCCTGTACCACAACAACAGATACTCTACCTTCAGAGGGAGGTTACCAAGTTTATTTGGGGTGGTCGCTGGCCACGTTTTTCCACACAAGATCCTAATGCTGCCCAGAGACTGGGAGGGTCTGGCGTGTCCCAATCTTCTGGACTATTACTGGGCCTCACACCTTCGTATAGTCTCGGAATGGACAACTACGGAAAGCGAAAAGGTGTGGTTCCACATGGATCGAATGGTAACGGGGCATACTATATGGGACCTTACATGGCTCCACCGGACAGCACGCTCCCGGCAGTGCCTATATGGCAGTGCCTACTAAAATGGTCCTAGACATATGGGAAGAAATTGCAGTACGTAAGGGCCTGACGACGTTCCCATCGCCTCACACTCCTATTGCGGATAACCCACACCTCCCACCGGCCTGCCACACACAAGCCTTCGCCAAATGGTCACGGGGAGGATGCAGAGTCATTGGAGATTTGTTCGAGGGGGGACTCAAAGACGTTCGCCCAGTGCAGGGACGAATTTAGTCTCCCGCCGGAAGCGCGCTTACAATATGCGCAGTTGCACCACTGGATATCGTCGCCTGCCTTGTGGCAGGAAGCTCCCCGACCATTCATCCCCTTTGGTAGGTTCGGGATATGTGGCCCTTCGAGTCATCGAATGAGCGGACCAGCCGTTCAGATCCTCCAACACCCCCGGACGCTACATCTGTGCCAATGGCACCTGGCGTCAGACACGGACATCACACCTGGTCAATGGGAACGGCTCTGGCATGACATCCCTAGGGTCTATCGCAGCATTCCGCAGAGGGAAAATGCGTATAAAGTCATGACGCAATGGTATTATACTCCGGTCCGGTTAGATTGTATGTTCCCTCCAACGTCCCCCTTATGTTGGAGATGCTCGAATGCACCTGGCGACTTCATTCACATTTGGTGGGCCTGTCCCCGCTATGGAATAAAGTCCTTAGCCACATTAAGGAGGTGCTGGGGTTCCCCTTGCCTGACTCCATAGCCACGGTTCTCCTGGGTATCAAGCCTGCCACCTTGAAAGCACTTAAAACAGCGACTGGGCTATAGCTTTGCATATGATGGGGGCAGCTAAACAACTCATTGCATTCTACTGGAAGAGGTCTGAGGCGCCCTAGATTGCTGCATGGTTTGTACGACTGTGGCATGTTTTAACCATGGAACTCTTTACTGCGCGTATGCAATTGCGTAAAACTCGCTTCAATGCTGTGTGGCGCCCCTTGGTCCAACACCTCTGTAAAATAAAGCACGCGCAACACCTGCCTGTTAAGCTTAGAGCGCTGCGCCTCTTCGAAGATGCTCTGCTCCCGCCTAACCCCAACAAACTCGTCCCATGCCCGGACTACATATAGTCACCCAGATCTCAGTGTGCCCACAGTGGACCCCTTAGCGCCTTCGACCACCCATTACTGTGTGCCGCCCACGTCCGGCCCCCTCGCCCCCCTGGGTAGCCGCCCTTTACACCAATCTCTCCCCTCTCTTTGTATCCCTGTTCTGCTTCTGTCTTTCTCTTGCTATCCACTTTATAGGGGCTGGTTGCCCATGTTCATAATGTTCTTGTTCCTCTCTTATTGGGCCCTGCAATGTAACACCTTGAACCTGTTGATATATCAAATAGTGTATACAGTTTGTTGCCACGAGCAGTAGGCGCCATATCTCCTCTTCGTCGGGGCCCTGTTGCCTGAACCCCCCCCCCCCCCGGACTCCCCCTCCCCCCCCGGATTAGCATTTGCAGTAGACACGGCTAGCCCTGCATGGGCTGCAAGCTCCTTGCTGTGCGCATGGGGACATGCATAGCACTCGTCCTAACACGGCTGCTCCTGAACAGGCATCAAGAGACCCTACAAAATGTGGCTATAGCTCCATACGCTACCTTACGTGGCCAGCCCTACAAGGGTTGTAGGCGAAACGCTGTGTTCAACCTAACCTTCCACAGACTCTTCCCTCTGGTATGCACTTATCCCAAAAAGAGCGCGGCCGGCCCAGACTGGGTTGTAGGTTTAACGCTGTGTACACAGGGCCCCTTCCCCAATTTCCTCGTTATGAAAATAAAACAGATTTCGAAGAAAAAAAAAGTGTAGAAACATGTGGAAAGTTTCGAACTAGTCTATAATTACCTAAGGAGTGCAAAGAATGTTTCATTTTCGTTCTTTGAACAGCTGGTTTCATTTGCTCAGTGACCTGAACTGCTGCTCCCCTCAGCAGCTGGCTCACTCAGCAAGTTTCGTGACGTCAGAACTCAACTGTAATGAGCTATACGTGCATCACAAGTCGCCGATTATAAAGAAATTAGAGACGGCGTGTTGTACAAGGATTGCAGGATCCCCTGTAACCACACTGTCTCGCACCCCTCCCCCACCGCGTCCCTCCTTCATTCTTTGCCTACCTTCCCTATTCCTCTCCTCTCTTCCTGAATTTCTCTCCCCCGCCTGCTTTGTTTATCCTTATGCTATGCTTTTGTAACTCATGTAACAACGCTCCAGCAACTGATGTAACTGTGTAATTATGTTCTGAAACCATGTTCTTCCTCATGTAAAGCGCTCTGATATCTCCGGGTCTAGCCAGCACTATATAAAACTTTTCAAATAAATAAATTATAAGCTTATTTTATCTAGTGAAAAAAAAAAGTTCCATAGGAAAGCATTTAAGTTTTTGATGGTGGCTGGTGACCGAGAGACAAGGGTGCGACCCTGGTGACAAACTGCCAGAGTACCAAACATCGGGACAAATTAGGAGTACTGGAATAGGGAGCACTCATTGGCTTTTTTGAATATGCTCTAACACTATGGTTCTAAATGATTTTGGCTCCATGACAGTGAGAACAAGTTACTTTCGGTAACAGCATATCTGGTAGAAACTATCATGCCGCAGAATCTTTGCCTTAGAATTTCACTAGGCATTAGACTGGATCCAAAAGTTTTCGTGAGCAGTATCCCTGTGCGTCAGCATCTATATAGGTGCCACCTCAGCACCCCAACATCAGTTTTCATCACTTTCCAAGCCAAAAGCGTGGAGCCATGTAGAACAGACACTGGTGTGGATAAACTAGGGGCCTGAAAAGGGATCAGCCCTCATCTAAGTAATCTGTCCGCGGAGCAGAAAGGATGGGGAGGCTGGTAAGTAAGGAATCTGCAACTAGATGTGGTCTACCAGATAAGGCGTTACCAGAGTTAAGTAACCTATTCATCTGAAAGACTTCTAGCGGCAGATTCCTTACCTTTGAACAGCTACCCAAGCAATATGAAAAGAGAGAGTTCTCCCAGATACTTTAAGGTCCAGAGGGGGGGGGGGGGGGGGGAGACAAACCAAGCAAAAAGTACAGAACCTCAATAGGGACCTATATTTCTTTTAACATTGAGTAAATCTGAACGATTTGTAAGAGAGATGCCAAAGAGAGAAACTTTAAAATATTATTCAAACATATAAGTTTATTTAACTATTTTTTCATTTTTAGAAGAATTTTTTAAGAAACATTTGTGCAATTGTACATATCATTGTCAATGTGAAGTTCATCATTTTTACATACATATTTTTCTCAAAAGGGAATTTCTATGAAAAACAAAACAATCAAAGTGCCCTCTAATAGCAATTGATCCTAATAGTCAAACATACATACTCACATACCAGTCATACTATTTCTTATTTTTTTTAACCGCATCGCTGCGGCGGCTTTTCCCGCTGTGCGCGGCAGATTCGAAATTACCGCGTTACGTGACGAGCTGGCCTTGTCATCCGCGCAGGACAGGTAAGCGCGATGACGAGCCCAGCTCGTCAATAGCCTCGAAGGGGTTAAAAGGAAGCATACCTATCAACATAAACACAAGAACAAAATTTTACAAAACATAAGTCTAACACAGATGGCAACTCTAAGGTGTACTTAATGGAATACGTATGGGAACCTAGATGGTGTAGTTCTACTAGTTGTGATGGAATTAACCAGTTCGTATCCAAAACAGTAGATGTTGGGCCAACATCGTATTCCATTAAGTACACCTTAGAGTTGCCATCTGTGTTAGACTTATGTTTTGTAAAATTTTGTTCTTGTGTTTATGTTGATAGGTATGCTTCCTTTTTAAAAAAATAAGAAATAGTATGACTGGTATGCGAGTATGTATGTTTGACTATTAGGATCAATTGCTATTAGAGGGCACTTTGATTGTTTTGTTTTTCATAGAAATTCCCTTTTGAGAAAAATATGTATGTAAAAATGATGAACTTCACATTGACAATGATATGTACAATTGCACAAATGTTTCTTAAAAAATTCTTCTAAAAATGAAAAAATAGTTAAATAAACTTATATGTTTGAATAATATTTTAAAGTTTCTCTCTTTGGCATCTCTCTTACAAATCGTTCAGATTTACTCAATGTTAAAAGAAATGTAGGTCCCTATTGAGGTTCTGTACTTTTTGCTCAGCTACCCAAGCAATACCATCTACCTGAGGTGGGTCTGCGGACCAACTTCACACAAGGAAGACCTGCAGGACCAAACAGGCAGTGTGCCCACCCCTGCGGACCGGACTGTTCAGACAGTTCTGTTTGGTGAACGTGTGCAGGGAAGCCCATGTTGCTGCCTGGCAGATCTCCAGGACCGAAACTCTGCATGCTAATAGTGGTCGCAGCTTTAGCTCTGGTGGAATAGAATTGCAATCCTGCAGAAGGTTGCTTCCTGGCCAATGCGTAGCAGATTTTGATGCAGAGCTCGACCCAGTGAGAGATGGTATAGCTGCTGCACCTCCAGACCCTTCTTAGCACCAACACAACCCGCGAAAATTGGTCTTCAACCCATAACTCACATGTGAAGTCAAGGTAAACTGACAACGCTCTACTCCAGATGGCGAAGTTGCATCTATTCTACTTGAAATAAGTGACCACTTAAGGTAGAAAGGAGGCTCTTGTGCGAAGCACCACTTTGTCAGGATAGACAGAGGTAAGGCGGCTTATACAATAAGTCCTGCAGCACGCTGTTTTTAGTGTGAGAAGCCTGA
The DNA here is from genome assembly GCF_964263255.1 of Lissotriton vulgaris. Lineage (NCBI taxonomy): Eukaryota > Metazoa > Chordata > Amphibia > Caudata > Salamandridae > Lissotriton > Lissotriton vulgaris. The sequence continues at coordinate 297,715,852 of NC_141693.1, forward strand.
GGGGGCAGTGGTTGAGAAGCTCGAAAGGAGCACACATAAGTGAGAACTAAATTATGGTCCCATTGAGGCATAATGAAAGGGAAAAGGGGGCCAAGACCCTTTAAAAAAATATATATATACAATAGAGGATTTAAACAAAGAGGGTTGGTCAGGCAGACGCAATAAGGCAGACAGAGGAGAGAGAGAGAGAGATCCCATAAGGGTGCCCAGAGCAGAGGCTTGTTGTGCAAGGGAAAGAATAAAGAACAAGACTTCAGAAAGGAGATCAATGGATTTTTCTGCACAACATGCCACACTTTGTTTTTACAACTGGGAGGTGTATACCATCATTTGTGAGAAGGTCGAAAGCGGCCAACTTCTACCGTTCAGTCTCCACTTAAGAAGGCAGAGCATTGACATGTTGAGATGGAGTACCCTTCCCTGCAACAGAAGATCCTCTTGAAGGGGCAGCCTGATCGGAGGATCGATTGCCATGTTCAGTACCTCGGGATACCAAACTCCACACCCAGGTTGACTCGATTTGGTCATTCTTGATCTTGAGACCTCTGAACAGGAGTGGTATGCGTGGAAGGTCGTAAACTCCACTCCAGACGAAAAGAGTCTTCAGGCGAGTGTAGCTTTGGAAACCCGAACTCAAAAAACTGCTGACATTTCGCATCCGATGAAGGTTAACAGATCTAACCAAGGCTCTCACGTGCCACCTCCGGGTGGAGACGCCATTGCTGATCCCCTCAGCATCGACTGCTGAGTTAGTCAGCTCCGAAATTCAGAGACCCTATCAGGTGTTGACCCACCAAGGATATGCCTTACTGTTCCAGCCATGTCCAGAGGAGCAGGGCATCTTGACAAAGAGTTCACAACCCCGCCCAACCTGTTTGTTGCAGTACCACATGGCGGTGGTGTGGTCTGAAACCTGCACTAGCCTTCCCTTGATGGAAGGTGGAAAGGCTTTCAATGCCAGTCGGATCGCATGGATCTCCAGCAGGTTAATATGGAGTCCAGATTCCACCGAAGACCAGAGTCCTCTGATCTCCACCTCTCCCTGATAGCAGGCCCATCCCAGGAGAGGCGCACAGGTCACTACCGCCAGCTCTGGTTGGGGAAGGCAGACTAGCCTGCCACTGACCCAATCGCGGTTTATAAGCCACCACTGCAGGTCCTTATTCTAGATCTCAGAGGGAACTGCAAATTCGGAGAGGTTTCCCTGATGCTGTGCCCATCAAAACGAAGTCTCACTGCATCAAGAGTTTGTCACAAGCAGGAAGCCATGAGGCAGACGGCCTCAGTCTGCCTTACCCATATATCCAGGATAGAGGCTAAAACATTGATCGAGCCTGAAAATCCTGGCCTCACCATTCAGAAGGTTAAGCCTCATAATGTACTGTGTCCAGAACAGCTCAGATGAAAGAGCGCCTGAGAGGGAGCCAGGTGTAACGTGGGAACATCAAATGTGAACCCGAGTCAGAACATGAGGTTCGCCGTACTTTGGAGGTGGGAGACGACAACCTGAGACAAGCCCACCTTCAACAGCCAGTCAAGATAGGGGAAGACTGGCACCCCTGACCTCCGTAATGAGCTGCAACCATCACCTTTGTGAACACCTGAGGGGCTCCGGAAAGGCTAAAGGGGAGCACATTGAATTGAAAGTCCCTGTGGTTTACAGTAAACCACACTGCGCCGGTGGGCAAGCAGGACAGGAATGTGGAAACAGGCGCCTCCTGGGTCCAGGGCAACCTAAGCTATCATGAGCATATTGAATTTGTCCTCCATTAGGAAGAAGTTGAGGGCTAGTAGATCTAGGAAAGGACGATGGTCCTTTTCCTTTTTGGGGACCAGAAAATAGCAAGAATAGCAACCACGGCCTACTATGGCACCAGAACCCTCAATGTCTCCATTGGCCAAGAGAGCCAAGACTTTCATTGGTCAAGAGAGCCAAGACTGTTCTGTCAGCTGGTCAAGAGATGGTGGCATGAAGGGGTAGTCTCAAAGGGGAGGGAGTAGCCCTTTCTGACAATCTCCAAAAATCACCTGTCCATTGTTATGGACTGCCAGAGGGGCAGGTGATGGCGAATCCTACAGTCAACTGGATGCCCATTGTCGTAAAGGAGCAGATTAGGAGGTTTTGGAGGCTCAGCTGCAGGGGGCTGGTGGTGGACAGACCAGACTATTGGCTACCTGGCACACTAGGTCTGTGGGCACCGCAGCCTCTTAGAAGCTGGGTAGCACCCACAGCTTGGTGGCTGGGGGGAAATGGCACTGTTGGAAGACCCTTTCGCAGCCAGGAGAAGCAGATTGGAGGGGACATGGGGCTGCTGAGAGGCCCAAAGACTTAGTCGTAGCCTAAAGGGCTCCATCGAAGGGCATGTCCACAAGGAAAGCCTGGACATCACCCAGAAAAGCCATTTGTCCTCACCCAGGCCCAGAGCCATGGTCAATGAAACTGCTCTGTCCAGTGAGTTAGTTATGTTCACTCCACAGCAAACTGAAGACATTGCTGCGTCTCTCCCATCTGCAACATCCTGGGAGAGGATGGACCTTGCCACCTGTGGGACTTGCGGCGGCACTTGCACAACAGTGTCCCACAGAGTGTGGGAATAATCGCCCAAAAGGCATGCAGTTGAGGTTTAGAAAAACCAAGCTCTCCGGGGTAGGGTGTGGGTTGAGGAAGTTTGGGTTGGACGCAGCTGTAGGCTATTGGCCTATTCACAGGAGGCCCTCTGTTGGGTTTGGACCAGGTCCCCAACAGAACGCCAGTATGGGCATTATGTATTTTTTATAAATTGTTTTTTTCATTATATTTTGAACCGTCAGCCAGTCTTAACAGTCGAGTCCTGTATATAACATATATTACATTGTTACAGCACATTGTAGACTTCAAAAATACACAGAGTACATTCAGGGATATCATCCTCCGGTGTTCCGTCCCCTTCGCACTAGAGTTATTAAAAGAGATCCACTGGAGTTGCTCCCCTGTAAGCATCAAGATTGTCTATTTTTGTCTCATGGTTCCTACGTTTTGCTATATGTAATCTTTAATCCATCCCCCTTCCATCTCTAAATTATAATACCTTAGCCACGGCCGGCAAATCTTCTCGAATTTTTGGGGACACACTCTGGCCTTATATAAATCCATGTCCGCCATCCATTCCGCCAACGTGGGGAGGCCCTCCCTTCCCAAGTGTCTGGCAATGATACATTTGGTAACTACTCGCCCCAAATTGCACAATAGTAACTGGTATCTAGAAATATCTAGTTCTGTAGGCATGCCCAAAATAATGTATTGGGGTCTATAGGTATCGGTACCTCTAGTATCTTGCTTAGCTCCTGCACTATTTGGTGCCAATATCTTTGTATTTGTTGGCATTCCCAAAGAGTGTGAATATAGGTGCCTTGGCTAATTTTATAAGGCAGGCAGTTAGGCGTCTCTGCTCTACACACACATGGACTCGCGCTCAGTCATAGTACACCCTGTGCAGGACTTTAAATTGCATTAGCCGTAGACAGAGCTTATTTGCAACCTCTCTTGGGTGCATCAATGCTGCCACCCAATCTATTTCTTCTAGGGGGCCTAAAGGATACTAATCCGACAGGAATGGTATTTATCAGGGTTTTAAAGTCCACAAGAGTGCTTTGGCAGGTAGCTCTTCCTGCAGTAGTCTCCCTTCTAACGGTGCATATTCAGGAATATCAGTAAGGTCTGGCTTTTGTGCCCTCCAGGCATGTTGGAATTGCACATATTTATAGCGTTGTGTATGGGAAAGTTGGTATTCTGCTTAGAGGTCCGCAAAAGACTGTCTCCCCCCTTAATTATGTTACCTAGCGCTGCGTTCCAGACTATGTCTCATCCCCCGAAACGCCATAATTTCCCCAGTACAGGTAGCAGTCTCCCTTCCCACAATGGTGTGGCTCTAGTTAATCTTTTCCCCCACTTCATTTGCCTTTCTGCTTCTTTCCATGCTCACTCGTCGTGTAGTTGGCAATATATCTCGTGCCCCCCCCCCCCCCCCCATCTCTATATAAATAATGAAGGAAAGTATACTATTGAAATTGTAACCACTCTAGTGTGTTTGAGGGGTGGTCTTCCGGTGCATAACACCATTCATTAATTTCCACCAAATGAGCGGCCAGATAGTAGGCTTGGATTTCTGGCAGGGCTATTCCCCCATTATATTGGTTTCTTTGTAGGGTTTGCAGCGCCACTCAGGGGCGGCCCCCATCCCATAGTAGTTTCTGAAGCTCATCGTTGATGGCCTTAAAAATAATGTCCGGTATCTCCTGATACATATTTTAAAAAGTGCAGAGCAGCTTACGGAGCGTTCTCATTTTACACATTGCCACCCTACCTAACTGTGTCAAAGGGAGTCTACACAATTTGGTTGCATCATCTTGGAATTCTGCCAAGACGTGTTTAATATTATGAGTGAGACAATCAGCCTCCTTTGTCGAGAAGTGCATTCCCAGATATTTAAACCCTTTGTTGGTGATCTGGAGTTGTTCTGGCAGAAGCTGTATGTCCACGGTGCCCACATTGGGTGAAGCTCGACTTACCCCAATTAATGTTGTATCCAGCCTGTCTGCCATACTCATTCACTAAGATGTTAGGGAGTGTATTATTAGGATTGGTGACATACAATAGGATATCGTCCGTGTATAGAAAGATCTGTTCAGTCGTTAGGCACCCTCCATTGTCTTGGAAGCCTCTAGGTTCCGGAGGAGCTCTTATCTGACAGGCTAGCGGCTCCAGAGCTAGCTCAAAGAGCAAAGGGGGTAGCCCTGTCTAGTTCCTATGTGAATAGGGAAGTCGGCGGACTTTATTCCGTAGACCCTAACAATGGCTCTAGGGTCCGTGTAAAGCAGCTCCACCCATGTCAAATTCTTGTCCAAACCCAAATTTCACCAGGGTTTGCCTAAGTAAGGGTCAGTGGACAGTGTTGAAGGCCTTCTCCGCGTCTAGGGAGAGGAGCATCTGTGGGGAAGGCCTATTTTTCACCGTATCGAGCCAGTTAGCGAAGTGACGGAGGTTGTAGCGCGTGGCTCGATCTGGCAGGAAGCCAGATTGAGCTCTATGAATCAACAATGTGATCACTGTTATAAGCTGCACCGCTAGTATAGAAGCAAGGATTTTAGTTCGATATTCAGTAATGATATAGGGCAACAGGATACGCACTTCTCTGGTAGTTTTCCTGGCTTAGGTAGGATTACTCAGACCTGTAATGATCGCCGGCTCCCAAGGCACTTTGCCACTGTGTCTTCTCTGCCCTCCTCCAGCTTCTATACACACTCCTTGACCAAGGTCAGAAGAGCTCCCTCGCTTCTCTGTGCCCCAATGCCCGATTTCGCTCAGGAAGTTAGAATGCCACAGGGAGCTCCCGATTATGGCCACCTCCTCAGTCTTATTTGCTTCTGCCTCCCTTATACTTCGGCTCCCAGGTGCGTCCCACAGTCCATATGTAGGGCCCCACACCACCGGTCATGGCGCTCAAAGCCAGGCCTCCTTTGTGGACTAGCAGGGATCCTCCACTGCTCCCACCAACCCAATTTCAGGTGGGCTCCACTGCTCTCTTGGGACTTCCCCGAGTCTTCCGGGGTATGCGGTGCTATTGGCGCCACCCCCACAGCCGGGGGCTGCCTCGCCTCTCATAAGTCTACGGGCGTGGGAGATGTAGCGGCCTACGGAGCGCAGCCCAGTCTCTATGGCGCCTCTCCCCCTCATGCCCTTCACTGAGCCCAGCTCTGCCCTCACTGCTGGGGACGGTTTTACCATTCAGCCGCAGCTGTTCACTCGGCCATCGACCTCAGTGTCAGCCTTTGTGCAGATTACACCGCTCGACAGGGAAAAGTAGGCGCTAGAGCCGATGGCCTCCCTCGCTTCAACACTCCCGTGCACAATCTCTCACCTGCGCATGGGTCCGGGCCTTTGCTTTCCTGCTCCCCCGCCAAGGGCGCGGAACTGCTTTCTCTTCTGGTAGCTGCAGGATCCAGCCTCAAGATTTCTCAAAGCCTCAGGGATTCATGACCTGGGCAATAGTGTTTCAGTCGTGCTCAAGACACCTCAGACAGACGAGGTGCGGGTTAGTCACCGACATCGGCAGGTGACCTGCTCCGCAGGGCTTAAAACCAGTCTTCCTTGTAAACATATCCTACTACACCTGGAGGAATACCTCAAAAATGCAACAAAACAAATAAAAATCCAGTCAGAAAGGACGTAGCCACACTGGCAACCAAGACGGCCGCTCCCGCTCGGCACTGAAGCTCCGGCCTCCAACTCCAAAAATCCTCCTCAGCCATCGGCGTAACAGCACATTCATTATCGCTGTGCACCGACCACGCAACCTTCTTTAGCATCCATTGCAGTCACTCGGATGGCCCCCAAAAGGCAAACATGCCGGCCTGTGCCTCGGAAACAACGCGCGGACAGGGCTGCAAGTGAGCCAGAAGAGTAAGACTGCCTAGCCTTACCGGGCCCAAGAGTATCTTGCCGTCTGCTCGAACCCCCAAGTTCTCGAGTACAACTCTAGTGAGTGTAAGCTGGGTAGCCTTCTTGCTACGGGGACAGACATTGCACCCATCTGCCGCGTTGAAATATTCGGCGGCTACATGGAGCCACTCTGAGAAATGCCTCCCAGTGGTGCAGATATGGACCATTGCTGGGGACAATGGCGGCGGCGACTGCTGGCACAGCACCTAGTCACCTGGGGCGTGTTGGAACCACCTGCCTGCCAAGTTGGCCGTGGCCTTGCCTGAGCCGGCTTGTGGTGCCGTCCCTTTATTGCAGGGACTTGGAAGACAAGGTGGCTGACTATCAGAGGTCTGGATGGGGCCTCTGGGTGTGAATATGGCGAGTGACTTTTCAGTCTGCCCCCTCTGGGCCACTCTCCCAATAGGCCACCTTGTCACCTCAGAGATAGGCCAACATCAGATTGAGCTCCGTTCCCGAAGAAATTGGATGTCCATAGTGCAGCAGCTAATGCCCCAAGGTGCGTGCCCACCTATAATCAACAGCTGCCGTTGGTTGCCAGTGGACTGCAGGCTGGGTACTGGGCAGTGGCTCTGAATCTCATTGCAAGGTCCCGCTATTACGGACGCCCTCTGCCCAAATTTCCAAGGAAGAACTAACATTACCTCTGCCCATTTGCTCTCCTACGTGATCCCCTCACCAGTAAACCCAGTTTTACCCCAGCGGCTTGCAGCCTATTTAGATGCCCCCTTTCATCACTGCCACACCGCTGCTCATCTATCGTCACTGCCAAGCACCACGCAGCATGGGGCACACGGATTCAAAGCTGAGGAATTCGAAGCTGAGGAAGCTGCTATTTGAGCGTTCTAAAGACACGGATAGGTCCGAGGACACTGCCGAGGAGGATGGGACGTGTCAAAGCCATTTGCTCCTGAACGTACCGCCACTTAAGCCCTAATGGCAGAGATACAATCTGGCTTCTGAGCCACGGATGCATGCTTTGACGCGGTCACTGGCTGATTGGATGGAATGGGGGAACGTCTAGACAGACTCGTCTAGATGGGGCAGAGGTGGTAGATGGCATGGTAAAGATAGCCAAAAGCCAGCACAAGCTGGAATGCCTGGTTAAAAATGGTTGCCATAAAAAATGTAGACATGGATGCTAAAACCCGGCAAAATAACATACGCATACTATGTGTTGGAGTCTGAGACAGGCAAAATGGATCACTTTGTGGAATGCCTCCTAAAATAACTTTTAGTACACAAGCACTTTACCACAACCTTTGTGATTAAACGCACCGCACCCACTGCTCAGTTTCCCTCACCCGGACCTCCCTGCGCCTTAGAATTACTAGTCTACTACACTCCTGCTGGCCTGTGAACAAGGACAGGTGTAGTATCGGGGCTTCAAACTTTCCTTCTTTCCAGATTTCACCTTAGTCGTTCAGGAGGCACGCCACACAAACACAGAGGCCAAACCTGCACTCCTGCGTATAGGTCTGTGGTATGGCATGCTGTGCCCGGCTGCGTGTTGATGCCAACGGCAAGGCACAATTCTTTGACACCCCTACAGACACCCTCATTTTATGTAAGCAATATGCCAAGGACTGCCCTCCGGCTTCTCGTGGCACCCTAGAACGTTCTCCACCAGATATACACCCCACAACAGCTTGAATCTGTTTCCACCAGACTGATTGGCAATAGAACTTCCAATCTGGATTGGCAAATCATGCGCTTTGATAGCGAGACTTCAACAGAATCTGATCTGTGCCCACCAGGTTGTGTAGCAACAGTTGGCTTTACATATTTTCAGTATTAAATCTGCTTTTACAGATCGCATGATGTTTTTTCCATTGTTCACTTTAGGGACATGTTGCCGCAGCGTTGCTCTTCCCAGTGATTTATACCGCACTGCTCATATCTCTATTGTTTGGGAACTTGTTGGATAGAAATATGAGGATTCACTGGGCCTTAATAGGCCTGGTGTGAGGGTTAGATGGGAGAGTTTTCTTGGTTTGAATGTGTTTGTGTTAGTCTCTATTAAAATACCTACTATACTGGCTGCCTAAAGCTTATTTCCACAATAACAGTTAACACTGAATAAACCCATAACAGCAGGCTCCATGGTCGAGATCCCACTCATGACATGGAACATCTAGGGCATTAATAACCCCCGTAGGGGGAAAACAGGCAATGCAATATCTCACCTAACATGGTGTGAAAATAGCATTTCTGCAAGAGACTTCTTCCTCCTGGCACAAATACATTTTCCTCGAACTGGGGCCCACATCGTTACTTCTCCACATACAGCAGATATTCATGAGGATTCTGTATACTGATCCATCTCTCAATTCCGTTTACCACTACTTTGCTACATATCCGCCACCCTCATCGGTGTAACTCTCACAGGATTCTTGGCAGTTTAGGCTGCACTGCTGCTTAATGTTTACGATCCAAATGTCGACTCTCCAGAAGTCTTCAGTGGTCTACAAGGACGCAGTGGGTCAGGCAGACACAGATCATATCATACTAGGGGGGAAATCTCAACATATGCTTAAACTCCTCCTTCGAGTCAACGGCTCCAAATCGCAGTAGCAAACAGATCGCTATGCGTCCTGCAGAATATGTACACTTCCTGCTCTCTTAAAGAGAAGCTTGACACTATCATGCTGTGAACCCTGGACACAGGTTCTACTCATGGTCACGCAATACATGGGCAGCTTGAACTACTGGCTGCTCTCAGTGACAGTCCTCCCCTGGCTGGGAGACGTGACCAATCTCCCACACACTCTTTTGGACCGTGCCCCAGTTCGGACTGTTTTCACCATCGCTGGTGGTATGGAGCGCAGTTGGCACTTCCCCGGTAATGTACTTCATTATGTCGTCTTCAGGGAGGAACTACGCACCGCCACAGTAGAGTACTTTGAACTCAATGCCTGATCAGTGACAACACATGGCACCCTCTGGGAGGCCTTTAAGGCCTACAAACTGAGGCATATGTATTTCTAAGCATGCCAGAATCCGGTGTGACATACAGGGTTCGCGCTTGCAAGTCGAGAAAGCCCAACAAGACCTTGACGATTCTGCCATACAGCAAAATGACAGCCCACAATCACTGAACCATGCATCTTTGATGGACGAATTTTGCGACTTGCCATACCGAGAGGTGGCCCACTTGGGAAAATATGCCAGGGCTAGGTGTTACAGTGAGAGCGACCGCCCGGGTAGCATGCTGGAATGTCTGACTATGTGGGGGCTACATCCCTTAGCTCATGCTCGACAGCATGACAAGTGTCACTGACAATGGCACTGTGCTTGCTGAGCTCACAAGGTACTAGACCCGTTAATACACCTTGCGTTCCTTGGGGGCAGTTGAGGATATTGCAGATAGGCTCTCAGAGATAGCAATGGTTTGGTTCCCCACGCTAAAACAATTTCTCAGTGAACCGATCACTGCAGAGGAAGTGACCAACGCTATAGAGTCCCTGGATGGGTCCAGGGCACCTGGACTGGATGGCCTCATGGGCGTTTTCTATAAGGCCTACAAACACCTTGTGCCACATCTACTGGCCATGTGTGCAGAGTTACTTGATGCCGGTGTCTTGCACCTCCACTATCAGAGAAGCTGTGATCACATTATTATTATTGAAACCCAGTGAAGATCGACTTCAATGTCAATCCTATAGACCGCTTTCACTGTTAAATTTTGAGAAGATTCTTGCCAAAATTTTAGCAACCCGGCTCTCTCTCCAACTAGAAACCATAACTTTGCCCTTGCAGTCCGGTTTCATTCACCACAGTTCTACATTTACGTACATAGTTTTCGGTCTGCCATTAAATTCCTCGAGGTCCCTGCTGTAGCAGCATGTCACTGGAGTGGCCTTTTCTGCTTGCAATGCTCCCGAAACTAAACTCATCCCGGGGGTTCACATCTCTCATTAGGTTCCTTTTCTCAGAGACAACAGATTGCATTAGGGCCAATAATTCATTCCCCATTCAAAATAGTTAGGGGGGACGAGATGGTTCATTATGGCCATGGATCCACTGGTCTAGCATTTACAAGAAAAACACCTACACCGTGGCCTACCACTCTCAGCCGCCCCCTTGCTCCTCTTGTTTTATGCCAATGACATTTGTCTGCTTGTGCGCCGACAAGCAGACAATGTAGCTCCCATGGAAGACTAGATTCTAAAATTTAATCTCTTTAGGCCTTCAAATAAACTGGGGAATATCAAAGTTGTTTTCACCCACTGATGACACCAGGGGAGTTTTGATACCCACTGAAGTGGTGTGAAAAGAGTCAAATAGCTGGGCATCACAGAGCACCGTGATAAAGAACAGGTCCTTCGGTTAAACCACAGACCAGACGTTGACCGTTTGACGACAAATCAAGAGTTGGATACGTCCGCCTCCATGGCTGGCCGCATATTCAGTATTAAAATGGTGGTCCTCTCCCCTTTTTTATATCAATTTCTTAACATTACCATCGCCCTCACCAAAGCTTTTACACCACACTTCGAAATCTCCTTTTAAGATTGGTCTGGGTAGGCCCCAGACCTCATGTGGAATGGGAGCCCTTAGTGCTCCCATACAAACATGGTGGTTTTGGGGTACCAAATCTCAGACTTTACTTAGTTGCTCAATGCCAATACGTGCACCACTGGTATCATAGGGACACGCACATTCACATTGGATAATCCTGAGTGTGACCAAGTGAGAGGAATCCCGCTACGCTCTCTCCTTCCCCAAGGGATCCCCCTTGCCCCTACAAGTATTCAAACTATCTACTACTTGGTGGGCTTGGCGAAAGTTTCAACTACCGAGTGATGAACTTCTATATTCTCCTTTGCTAATCACTTGACGATCTTTAATCGCTACACCCAACCCTGGAGTCCCTTATGAACAACATACTAGAAAAGTATGCACTACACATGTTCGGGGATCTTTTCCCAGATGCCCATGGTCTTTCCTACATTAAGGATGCATGCTTTGCATTGTGATAGGTGCACACTACACTGCCCTTTGCTCTCAAATCTCCTTCTACCCAGTAGCCCCTGCGAGGTTCACCCCACTAGCCACACTGATCGATGATAGACTGGGTGTAGGAAAGTAGGATCTTACTTGCATAGCCGCACTTTTTGCATGGTGTCAATCTTTTGACTGTAGTTCACTCGGATCCTGCTAACCAGGACTCCAGTGACAATGCTCTCTTCTCAAAATATACTGGTAAGTACTTTATACATCCCACAATCTACATAGTGGAGTACCATTATATGTACCTAGTATATGGTACAGAGGTACCAAGGCATTGGTCACCAGGGGTCTCCTATGGGCTACAGCATGTAGTGTGCCGCGCGCAGGAGCCCATAAAAACTGTCTGCGGAGCTGCCATTGCAGTCTGCATGCACCCTTCACTTCAGATATAAGATTTCCCTTATATCCCAGTCACTGCACTGCTAATCTTGCTCCTACCCTTTTGGTCAGAATCGTCTGCATGCGCCATGAGACTCTGTTGGACGTGATATGTGCGCAATACAAATATCCGGACTTGACTAAAACTTATAAGTCACTCCTAAGGTGGGCCCTTCAGTCCATGGGCAAAGTGCATAGTTCCAAGTGTGTGGGTACCCCTGCTCGAGCAGAGCAGGGGTGCCCCCACAAACTCAGACTCCATTTTCTGGGCTTTGTAAGTGCGGGCCAGCCATTATAAAGGTATGTATGGACACTGGCAAGTCGAGATGTCCAACTACATAATGGCTGCCCCAAACCTTGTTATGTTTGGTATCAAACATGTTAGAAGCAAGCAACTGTACTGATTCCATTGTTAGTTGCATGAGACCATGTACTGGAGGATCCTTAGAGAACAACCTAATAAATAACTGCGTAGCCTTGCAGGCCGACCCTAGACGGAGTTCTGCTTGCCTGCTGCTTAACTTCACTCGGGAAGTGGAAGATAAACAAAGGATTTCCAGCAGAGAGGTGTGACCACCTCTACTTTAGAATTAGGTAGAGTGGGTACGCTTCCGAACGCCAGATTGCACTGAACGACAAATTTGGTGCCCATGCATAAACCAGTTTTGCCCAGTTCAGGAGCCATTGCCTCCCGCTTTGGGGTGAACCTCCACAAATGGAAAGGGAAGCAACCACCCCATGTCCAGCACCTCCGGGTGGCCATTTGATCCTGAAAAGTTGAATCTTGGCCCCTGGCAGCACATGACTGGCTAGGACAGCTTCCCTGGCCCCCTCCGATAAGGGAGTGGGGGTCACCAGAGAAGATTTCCTTCCCCTTTTTAGATTTACTTAAGGTCTCCCCTGAGGGTGGGTCCTTAGATTTGTCCCAGCAACTTTTGGAAATGACTGCAGTCTTCTGAGAATTGATCACAAACTCTTCTGCTGGTGGACACTGGACCTTTGCTGTTCAAGCCAGGACCCATGAAAAGATTGCTCTTGTTACGAAGATTTCTGCTGCATCTTCGTCCCTGTGCTTTTCTGAAAGATACAACTCCGTGGCCGTGCATCCGCTGGGTCACAAAGGACTCCGCCTGCATCCCAGCCTGAAAGAATCTCCCTTGAAGTTAAGTAGTAACTTCACTGCATCTGCAGGCACCTAGACAACCGGTTTGCTGTTGTACCACAGACATCGCACAGATCTACAAGCCTACCATTTTTGTGGCACTCCCAACAAGCACAGCAAATGGTTGCATGTGAGAAAGGAGCGCAAGTTCTGGGCTGCCCAGCAGTTTGTCACATGGCAGACAATAGTCTGCAGACATGACATTCTTAAGACTGCCCAGAGACACCATTAATGGTGCCATTATCACTGCTAACATGATTTGCCCTAAAGCACCGGATCCTAGATTCAAGCAGCATATTACACTAGGCATACACTAGGCTTGCTGGAAGGGTGTTTGGCAATGAGCAGTCGTGTCATATGCAATCTAAAGTGAAAGTAAAGCTTTCCATCAGTACAATCAGCACTTGTGAAGCAGAAGGTTAAGGACACAATTTTACATAAAAATAAACTTGCGGGGGAGGAGCCAAGCCGGCAACCGAGATGGCCGCATAGACGCTCGGCTCCGTGAGCCCTCTCGCCCCGCGCATACATCCTGGCACTTACCCTGAGCCGTGACGGCATATTTAAGTAGGAGAAGGAGAACGATCACTTACCGTCTGCTCCGGAGATTTCTACGTGCAGCAGACCCGGAGAAATGTCCCCGACTGCTCTGAGGCCCTCGCGGTGCTGAGACCGGGGTGTCGACTGAGACGTGCAGCCGGCCGCGACTGCAACAACAGCGGCCACTGGTGGCGGTGAGGAGTCGGTCGGAGGGTGCCGGTGACTTGATGGACTGATGGCGGCAGTGACGGCCCAGTCCACTTAGCGGAGTGCCTTTAGGGGCTGCGTGGCAAAGCAGGTTCGAGGGGGGTGCACGATATCTGGCCCCCTACCCAGTTTCTGTGACCGGGCATAACCAAGGATTGCCCCCGGAATTGGCGGGCGGCTCCCGGGGAGCGGCAGAGATTTTGTTTAGCCCTTTGGTGACTCTTCTCCGGGGAGCCTGCCTTGCAGTTTTGAGTCCCGGTTGTGAATCCTGTAGCGCCCCGGTTTGGGGCCCGGTCCCTGAGGTGAGGTGAAGAGGGACGGGGCCGGACTGGCTAAGATGACGGCCGGCGCCCTCCGCTGCTGTGCGGATGAGATCGGGGTGCTGGCGGCGCGAGCGGGAGCCCACGTCCAAGGATGTATTGGCTGCTCTAACGATCCTGCACGAGACCCTGATCTGTAATGCTCGGGACTTGGGTAGAAGGATGGCCGCCATTGCTGTCCCGCCGTCCCAAACGGGCACAGTTCGATCTCAACGGAGTGCCGACGTGCCCGCTAATATGTCCATGAGGAGAGCTCCAGCTACGCCTAGGTTCCGGGAGCCGCCGCAGGTCCCAGCGCCTGTGACCGCTCTGGACAACACGGTTGTACATGTGTCTCTTCGGGGCACATGTTCAATTGGCTGCTGGGGAAACATCGCCGTTTTATTTCTTGGGCTGCCCCGGCGATGTCTCAGCGCTTGCCTGACTGTGTGACTCCTTTCTTGGATGGTAGGACTGTGTTCGGACTTTGGAATGCTCTCGGGGTCAACATCGACACTACCGGATTTCCGCCGTATATGCTCGGATGGGTTTGGGCTGCTGAATTCTTATGCAGCGGCGCCTCGGCCTGGTCCGCCCAGACCATTTGGACCCTCCACGCCGTTCTGTATACCGATTGATGAGTGGACGTATGTCGGTTCCATTGATAGACAAGGCCAGGGATGATACCGTCCAGAGTCTAGTGGACCTATTGCTGGCTGACGGTGCTTTGGGGACATTCGACCGGGATTATATTGCTGCTGTGGTCGGTGTTTGATGTTCTCCATGGATATTCTGATTTGCTTTTGGGACGTCTCCTGGGCGCAGGGGTAAGTGGTGTGTCCGGGTGGCAAGATCGAGGGCCCTCCTCCACTTTTTTTTTCTCTTCCTCTTTCTCCTCTTTTTCTATATTTCGGGTCTCCATTAGGGCGACAGGCACGCTGCTGGGGGGGGGGGGGGGGGGGGGGGGGGGGGGGGGGGTAGGCCATGGCCTTCTGCAGGGGTGCAGGGTGGGGGGTGGGGTTTGTTAAATTGTCCGTTATTTGTTTCTATGGCCCTTTAGTCTTTTTCCCCCTTTTTAGTGTCGTAGTTCTTCATGTTTCCTACAGTATGTTTCGTTTTGAGGGGTGGGGTTCAGATTTGCTACGCAACGGGTTTGTGCCTGCATCTATCGTGACTTGCGTACCTTACCCCCAATACTTCATTTGTATTTGTACTATTTGCGGATATCCTGACTTCTGCTCAGTATTTTAGGACCATGTATGACCGTTTGGCACTCTTTAATTTTCCTTATTATAAAATGAACCTTTATAATCCTGATTTCAAACCTGTACGTCTGACTACAAGATATGTCCTGGCATTTATATGACCCCTGTTTTCGAACTGCTATGACTTTCCACATTGCTTTGCTGTACCTCTGCTCTGACTAGCGGCCGGCCGGGGTGGTTGTAGGCCCATACTTGTAACTGCTTGAAATAATAATAAAGGTTCCCAAAAAAAAATAAAAAATAAACTTGCAGTCAACTGTAGCCACTTCCATGCTAAGGATGTGCATGAGCTGTCCAGCGCAGCAGCACTTGGGTGCTGCGGATGGCTTCAGCAAGTCCTCACCAGCACTTTTTTTTACCCCCAAAAGGAAAAAAAGTGTAGGGGCTGCTCACAGTGATCCCATTCCAGAATAGGTACATCATTCTTTCTGCTCCCACTCGGGGGTGGATTGAGGGTATTTACGCAAAATCAGCCACCGAGGGGCAAAGCCCACTAGACACCAGGGATTTAAACATGGCGCCAAAATAAATAATAGTATAGGGTGTCACAATCTGGCATACTACTAATACAATTGGGCAATAGCATTTCTGCCTCACGCCGTGGACTAATGCATTCCCACCCCATAGTAAGAGGGGAAATTGTGATCTCTTTGGATTTTCTTTAACATCTGGGCAGCAGAGTGGGGCTCAATTCCAATATTGTCCAACTTCTAAGCTGAATGGACTCGCTGTTTAGGCTTGGGTCAGCTGCCACTTAGGGAAAACTACCAAACCTGGGCATTTCTGAAAACTAGACAACTGGCAGTTCAGGATGGTGTGCCTTCATGAAATTCTTAACCACAATGCCCTGCAAATCTGACTCAAAACCCAAGTTTTTCTTGCATTTCTATGACGTAAATTTCCAGACACCACAGCGATCTACAAAATTACCACCCACTGTTTCTGCAGATAAGAATGCTACCCCACTGGTGTGGTGGGGCCTAGCCCTCGTAATATAAAAGTTGTAAAAGGGCAACTTATTAAACCCAGGCAATTCTGAAACCTAGACACCCAGAAAAGCCCAGAGTACTGCGCCTTGCATGGATCCAACATTTTCTTACCCACAATCTCCTGCAAATATCTAACGTTGACTAAAACCACATATTTTCTTTGTATATGTAACACACTTCTTTAAACCACAGGGGGGTTCAACTGGTTGGTTAGAATTTCATCACTGCAGATTCCAGAGTTGAAGTCACAGAAATTCAAGGGAAAAAGAATGTAGGCAAAGTTTGAAGTTTGCAGAACATTGTGGGTAAGAAATCATCATATGATGCACCTAAGGCACACCACCATGGACTCCCCTGTGTCTAGTTTTCCGAAATGGGTTTGGTAGGATTCCCTGGGTGGCTGACGAATCCTGGGCCAAAAACTGCAATTAGCCCCACTGACAAATCAGGTAATTTTTGCAACAGAGAAAGCGACTACCAGAACTTGAGATCACAGAAATGTGATGAAAAGGTTTTTTTTGTTGAAGTTTGAGGTTTGTGAGCGTTTCTGAGTAAGGAAACCTGGTGAGAGCCATACAATTCCCCCGATCATGGATTACTCCAGGAGTACAGTTTTAAAAAATGTCCATGTTTGTTAGTGTTCCCTAGGCGACGACTGAGCCGGGGCTTGAAATCTGCTTTGCTTTAAACAAACAAAAAGGCATATATGGACAAGTGAGGTACGATTTTCAGGGCTCGCCTAGCGTCGCAGCGCGCATGCACTGTCGCTCTGTGAGACTTTGTGGATGAGGAGCTTTCAGAAGGGGACTTGAAGCCACGCCCCTCATTTTAATTGGCTGGCGTCATGGTTTATGTAAAACTGTGGCCTCCAATTGGAACTGAGGCTTTTTGGTTGCCGCCCTTTCCCCTTTTCGTCCAGCCAATATGGACTGGATTGTCTGCCTTCGGCTGTCGTGAGGCATTTTCTTTATCCACAGGGGACATGTAGTGGGGGGATCATGTTTCCGACCACTTGTTCCCACTGTAGGCAGGCGTAACGCGTATGGCGGGCTTTCACTTCCTTTTTTTTATTCGCGCAATGGCTTGGAGACAACTTGTTATATGGATCTACAGGAAGGCATTGTGTTTTTCCAGACATGTTGCCTTCTGCTGCCAGGCAGTGGGGCGAAAAGGTCACCAGAGTCCTCTGAGCAAGTTAGTCAGGCAGCTTCTTGGAGCCAGACTTCAGATCTTAATATGTGCTCTGCCTCTGTCAATAGCCGTTATTGTGTGCATTTGTAGCACAGGATTTACATTAAAGCCAGTGTTAGACCTGGCACCATTGGCGTGGGTCTCCCTTCCATTTTTGTTGCCTGACGTGTTTTTGCTGGTGTTAGCTGCTCAGAGCACTGTGCCAGTGCCACAGTGCAAGTGCTCCCTGTGTACATTCCTATATTGATTGGATTCCATGATTGGCTTATTTGGTTTACTGTCAGACCCTAGTACAGTGCACCAGGGGTGCCCAGGGCTTGTAACTCAAAATGCTGCTAGTGGGCTTGCAGCACTGGCTGTACCACCCACCGAAGCGGCCTTGTAAAATATGTCTAAGGTCTGCCATTGCAGAGCCTGCGTGCAGTCTGGTACTGTCATGCTGACTGGGCGAGTGCACCCACTTGCCAGTCCCTAAACCTTCATATTAGTCGCCCCTATGGTAGGCCCAAGGGCAGGGTGCATTGTAAGTATGAGGTAGGACAAGCCCTGATGCGTGTGGCATGTCCCAATAGTGAATTACAGCCATTTTCGGTTTTCACTATTGCAAGGCTACCTGTTCTCATAGGCCAGAATGGGCTGTTAGAATTGTTACATTCTAAGATCCTAACAGACTCAGGGAACATGGTAGAGATTAGAGTTTGGTATGCCTGAACTCAGAATAATAAAATACATCTTTTAGTAAAGTTTACTTTAATATTCTGTGTTTGCAAATACCACTTTTAGAAAGTAGGTATTTGCTTGCCTAACCATTTCAGCCCACCTCTACTAGGATGTGTATCTGCTGTCTGGTTTCTGAGAGTGACAGGGCTGGGGAATTCCAGGAGACAGGCTGGGACAGCCCGGTGGTGAATAGAGAGATTTACATTCAGATGGGTGGGAGTACACCTGGGTTCTAAATAGGACTGTGCCTTCCCACCACAATGCTGGCTCCACCCCCTGTGGAGCATCTGATGTCTCTGCCCTGCACACTGAATAGAAAAGTTAGAGTCATGTCAACAAAGTGTTCAAGAACTGGACTGGACTAGGCAAAGGCCCCCTGGCCTCAGAACAAAAGATTAGGGGTATAAGTATTGGGACCCTGCTCCCAAGAAATTAGATCCTGCTTTGACACGAAGAAACCTCTGCCCGACGAGAAGGAACTGGGTAAGCTGTCCTTGACCTGTGGGATTGGCCTGCAGTGGTTGCCTTGCTGCTGAAGGAGAGGAGAAAGACTACAAAGACTTTATTTTCCACTTGTGCTTAAACATCTCCAAGGGCTTGTGAGTGAGCTTGCCCCCTGAACGAAGTCCCAGAACCATAGGAGTTCACCCACCTTGAGGAGAGCTGCTGGAGACGCGGATTTCCCCGTAGCGCTGAAGCAGGGAGCGCCTCGTAATGATCAACTCGTACACTGGGAAGCCCCGTGCCAAGCACCCCGCCTCGAACAACGTGAACTGTGGCCCCCAACAAGCCGTAGCTCGCACCGTGAAAGGAGGGCTCGTCTGCCTCGAACAACGTGCACTGTGGCCCCCAACAAGCCGTAGATCGCACCGTGAAAGACGGGCCACGCACCGCACATCGCTTTAACTCCCTTCGAACCGCACCGCTCAACGTGCTCCCTGGCGCTGGTCTTGAGTCTGCAGCGTGTAGAGCGGCTGGGTACGTCTCACACAACCCGCAGTGTACTGTCCACCTAGCACCGCGCTCAAAGGATTAAAAGGCGCCAGCTCTCAAGGTACGGCTCAACAAACATCGACAGCACAAAGCACCGTCTCCTCGAACAACGCGGCTCTGTGCCCCAACGAGCCGTAGCTCGCACCGTAAAAGGCGTGCAACGCTTTTGGTTTTCACCGCATCGCCCGTGACGATCTCTTCAAACTAAGGTGCTGTGTACGACTCGCACTCCGTGGTTGAGCGCATCGGACAGAAGCATCCGCTGTGCGTGTTAGACTCTTTGGGTTCATTTCACAAACGTAAGGGCCGAACGAAGGAATACGAATCGCAGACTTTAAAACTACGCATTTAGAAAGAACATTTTATCGTAACCAGTATTGTGGGTCATTTTTGTCGTTATTTGGTCTTGTGCTAAGTGTCTATATAAAAATAACTGTTATAAACCTAGTGTGTTGTCCATTTGTGGTGTCACTTGATTACTGTAGGAGTTCACAAATGCTTAACCTATAACGCCTCTGAAATAAGTCTTGTCTGCTCGCGCCAAGCTACCTAGAGGGTGAGCAGGGGTTATTTTAAGAGAGTAATCCCCTTATCCGGACTAGATCAGAGGGTCCAGCTTGCCACAAGTATCTACCTGTGCCAACCAGTGACCCCCAAATCTAACAGCCAGCGACATCTTTCAGGCATAATGAGCACCTGTTTTGGGTAACATGCCAAAACACGAAGAGTGCACCCTTTGATCATGCTAGTGGGCAGTAATGACAGACTTCTCAGCTCTGGGGCGACACTAAGCCAGCAACATAACTTGGAATCAGGTAGGACTGCGATCCTCGCCCTACGAACCCAGACCACGGCACCTACGGGTGGGGGGTTTAAAGCAGTCTTAGCCCAGTGGATCTTGAACGCCTGCTTCGCACCCTCCACATTGTACATTCTCCCCTGGTTAGGTCCTGTAACGTGTACAGACAAGTTCCTCCGAGAAGCTTTTGTTGCGGGCAGGAGGCGCTACAGACGTGAGGTCAAGGGTGGCAGTGGTTGCCAATCACCCCTTCCAGGCACTCCTCTTGTACACTGCCACCTCATGCTCACACACCCAGCCCAGGGTGCTCCTAGTTTTGACCTCTACCCCAGAGCACCCAGGCAGACTAGTTCAGGGAGGAGCGCTTGCCTCACTGTTGCTCGAGGGGGAGGGCCTGGAGGCCTCGGCAGAAGGGCTGGGGAGGAGGGAGTATGTAAGAGGGTTTCACTACAGCGGGGACCAGAGGCAGGAGACACGGGGGGCTGGCATCACTCGCAGGCGGTGGAGCAGCCTCTTAACCTTCGCTTCGTCCTCAACGCCATCGTAAGTACCCCCCCCCAGTGGATCTTTCACTGACGTCTGGAGGGACTCAGTGTGGGGTCAGAGAGAGAAATAACGCAAAGACTTAAAACTGACCTAAATCGTCTGTGCTGTGTACTAACACCAAGCAGAGGGGCTGACTTGGGGTAAGCCCCCCCCGCCCCGCTGCTCCAGGATGGCACAGTGGGATATTGTTTATGTAACTACTCATTCGCACCCAACCATCCTCACTTATCACTCCATGACTTGTGCTTGTTGTTCACCCTGCACAGCGCTTCGATGCCCATGTTACAGACCACCACATACACACATCTTCCATTCATTTACAAGTGTAACGTGCACACAACACAGCCTTTACTTTTCTTTCTGTTACACATTTCAATATTTGAACCGTGACTCAGACCCCAAAGTTTACAATGAATAAATGGATGAAATTTGGTCCCAACACCCATTCGGTTTAAAAGGCTACCTAGAGCCAGCAAGCTGACGAGCTTTGGAGATGCACCTGTGTGCCTGTGAGTGGTACTGTGACCGGAGAGAAACTTGGCAGCATTTCCAGCAACCCCAGATGAATTTTCTTTGCTCTCCAATACTGCTGCTCTCTACTGATTAAGAGCTCAACCCAGAAACACGTGTCTAGAGATATACAGCAATGTCTGCACCAACTTTGATGAAAAACGCCAGCAAATTGTACTGCATTTACCAGGATGCAAAGGGGCGAACTGTGCTGGGACTGTGAGGCAGTGTGCCTCCCAACCCCCATTCTGAATGTTGGTTTGTTACTTGTAATAAATACAAATGATTGACAGCTTCCGCAAATCACAGTCACTGTCAAACACCTTCAAACGAGAGTCACTTTCGCCATCTCCTCGCACGTTTTGCAGATGCACTATGTATTCTGGGACTTGTAGTTTTCCGTTCTCATTACATATGTGCCTAAAAGAGAACAGAGTGTAGCTTAAAATAGCCGACCCATTCGCACTGTAAGTGCACAATCTCCTGCACCTGTGCAGTGGTGTAATTTGACTCCAGGACTTCTTGAGGGTGACTTCACAAGTCTGGGTTTCTACAACAGTTTGAAGAGCAACTGCCAAAGCAAGGCACCAAACAAATGTTGGCACATGTTGAGGTGTGCAGGTCTGCACTCCCATAAACACACAACCTAGTGGACAAACAAAATGGTGGGTGCTCGCATCATAGAACACGCCCACACCCTGCTCTCAACGGGCCTGCCCATTATCTCCAGAAGTGGGCGAGTGAAAGTCAGTCAGATAAAGATGTGTGTGGTGGCAAGAGGAGGGAATTGTACTAGCACGAAAGCAAGGCAAAGGCTGGGTGGTATCTTATAACGTGCATCCAAGTGCCATTAAAAATTACAAGACAGCAAACCCCTCAAACGTCAATTCTTAAGCCGGCCAGTAGCCAACCAGAGCATGGACACAGCCCAAGAAATGTGGCAAGCGTGCTGCATTGCAGGCGCTAGGGAACGGCGCTGCAATGGGAATTTGCACATTTCATAAGTAATATCTGCACACATCTGGCCCTGTAAGCAGTCGAAAGCAAATAATGTACATATTAAAGTCAGAAGGTACACCGCATTTAAAACGATCGGGACAAGAGCGTCAAGATACTGAAAAGAGGTCCTTGTCCAGTTTACATTCAGTCTCTTCATCGTGGAAAGATTCGGAACACAGGCCACACGCGTTCCTTCACATAGTCAACGTCCTGTGCCCAAGCAGGGCTAAATTAATTAGAGCAAATCCAGGTAATAAAAAATAAAAAAATAAAAAACGCAGAAACATACATTTACGGAGACATGCTAACATTCAAAAGGTATGCACACATATGGACAAACACGCACACAAAGAACAGAATCACAAAGGCACAAAAATACACAATCAGGGCCAGCCACAACACTCACGCATTCAGGCATATATGGTGACAAAAACACAACAAAGAGTGGGACAAAAACACCAAGGCGCAGACCACACACACACACAGACACTGACAAAGAAGCCCACAACAGACATTCTACCACAATCCTGCAATGTTCTGTTCTCCCTGTGTGATGTCCTGAGAGTAATGGAAGCTTGCACTTTTGTGCTGTAATGTACCTTTTGTGACTGAAGCTTATGCGCTATTGTCTGTGTTGCTTTTTCGGTGTGTGGTGAATTAAGCTTGCATCGATGCTGCCTAAACTGCATTTATCTGTGTGAGCGAAGCATACACTGCTCCTGCCTGCGCTGTGCTTGTTCAATGTGCGAGTTAAACTAAGCGTATCTGCTTCTTGTCTCTGCTGTACCTGTTTGGGGTACGAGGAAAGCATGCCTGCTGTATGAGAGTGTGCAGATCTATGTATACATGTTTTAAGTATCCCCTGCTCCTGCCTTTGTTAGAACTGGTACCTGCAGGATTAAAATACGCTTTGTGCATAGGAGCTTGTGACTAAGTACAAGTGAGTGAAGTTTACACACTGTTCTGTCCTGTGGCTGAATTGCAAGACCGGATGATGAATGCACTTCAAATAGTTTTATTTATATATAATGCCCAGTTAAATAATAGTTTAACAAATCAAATACATACAGAAGCATGTGATAACAAGACCAAAGATTTGCTGGGTGAGTTCTTTTGTTCCTGTATTTTGCATATCATATGTTTTGCCCCTAGTCACATGCAAGGCTTGGCCTTCTTATGGATGTTAAAAGGGATGACAGCAGGTCCACCTGTTCAATATTAGGTGCTGATGCCATAGGATAAAGCAGTTGAGGCCTGTCTTAAGGGTGGAGGGCCCCCACCCCCACCTTTTTGCAAACATGAAGAGTGTGAGTCAGGCTGAACAAAATCCAGCACAACAGACACTTCATGTTTGGGCCAGGCAGCCATGTGCTGTGCATGCGCTAAATGTGCAGTCGCTTGGTTGCCAGAGCCGAAGTCTGCCAGGCTTAAGATCTCACAGCACTGTGAAAAGCGCTCAGAGGTCTTCCTCCTCATGAGGGGGGCAACATGGACAGACGGGGTAGTCCATTTTAAGCCTTAGGTGCCCAGGCCTGACTGTTCATTAGTGATGCCTCGTCAAAGAGTGGGATAGGGTCAGCAGTCTCACAGACCCCATCCAACTTTGTGACGAGTAACTGACTGCTGCCTCCTCTCCCTGATTGAAGCATAACAAGAGCAGCCAATGAAAGGAGGCAGCAGTCAAAATCCCCCAGGAATCACCAAGGATGCCACTTGACGGCACCACGGTCTGGGGTATTAAAATGTTTAATGCATTAGATTAATGTGATAAAAAAAACAATAAAAGTCAGTATCATTTACAATACAAAACTTACTAGTACCACTGCAATGCAATAGATTTCGCAATTACAACAAAGTGAGCTATTGCCATTTTGCATTACACCATTTGATTAATGCTTCACAAAGGAGAAAACAAAAACAACATTTACAATTCCAATAGTTCAAAACAATGTCAGTCGTGGGGGGGGGGGGGGGAGGGGGGGCTACAGAATAGTAGAAAGGTGTCATTACTTAACAGAATTCTCTGCATTAGTGCCTTCCAAGTGAAAATCATTGTATCATCATGGTGTGTCATTTTCTACTCATTTCAATATTTGAATTTTAACAGTTTCTTTGGGAAAACCTTCAGGGAGCTATACGAATGACCCCTTGCTGAATTCGTAATTGTATCTAATTATCGGAAACCTACTGCTTAAAAGGATCGCCTATGGGTTGCACTCCAGTTTCCACCAAAAACTGATAGTCAATTGCATGCACAACAAGCATTGGCATAGCCAATAGGTCTCGCCTTTGGGACCTTATAAGTGTTTGGCCATGCAACACTTGATGTTGCACAAAGGATATTGTGCTGGATAACAAAACACTTATAAGGTCCCAATGGCGAGACCCATTGGCTATGCCAATGCTGGGTTCTTTTTTGATCACATTCCCCACTTCTACCACTGGCCATCTTATCTGGTCACTAGTGAAGGTGGAGAGAGAGAAAGAAAAGAGCACTGGTCCTGCTGTGCCTTACATACAAGATCAGAGCAACTTGACACAGATGCAGGAAGGAACAATTTATTGTTCAAGTGGAATGAAGTGCATTTTTATCACTGGATTGATTAAGTTTAGGCTTCGTGGAGAGGGTGGAATCCATAATAACTCCAAAGTTTCTTACTTCTGTTAATGGTGGTGATGCTACATGTTCCTGGGGATGTTGTCCACAGATCATAGTTCTTCTAATCTGTGCATGTGCGAATCTCAGCTCTAGATGTGTTGACTATAAGGTGAGGTGTTATCATTCTGTGTTTTATAGCTCAGAGGCGGTTACCTAGTTGTAAGTTTCCAAGACTCCTAGGATTTTGCAGTTCTAGAACAATGTGTTTATCATCAGCAGAGATTTTGCATGTGAGGTTAAAGGATTTGATAACATCCAATAATGGACTTAGGTACACATTGAAGAGAAGTGGTCAAATGATCGAGCCGTGAGGTACTCCTGCCTTCATGTTGTACATTGGAATGGGAATGTCCATTATGTGGCTGAAATGAGTATGATCTTTGCCCTCAGCTCCACAGAACTAGCATATGAACATTTTTGTGATGTTTGCCCCAGGGTAAGGAGAATCGTGTCTGTACTTTGAAGGCTTGTAAGAATGGACTCCCCTTCCTCCTCATGACCTCTTTCGTCCCCTGCAGCTGACAGTCCTCTTCCTACTGCTCTTATATACAGAAAGCCCCCTGCACTCAAATACAAGTAAAGCAAAAGATGTGTCCAGTATGACACTACAAAAGAACAGTCACAAATGCTAGAGGAAAAACAGGATAATGTCTTCCAGATGTTTCTTCATTTAACACTTTAAAGGCTAGCCGGCACGTGTTTCGTCGCGACGGAATATAAATTCCGCGACTCCTCAGGGCTTACGGAATCGTATTTCCTATGAGGTCGTGCAGCCGGTGAGAATTCCAACCCGGCTAGACTCTGGACCTGGTTGTCGTGGTGGTTCAAGTACTGGGAAGCACGATGGAGATTCCCACAAGAATCTGGTCGGGTCTTTCGGTGGTTGCCACTGCAGTAAAAGCGATGGAAATGGATCCAATATAGGACTCGAGTGCAAGTACTAGTAGGGTCTTTTGGTGGGTAAGGGCCCCTTTCTTTGTAGGAGTGGACCCGCTCCTCTGATTCACAGGAGCGAGCATCTGCACTGCGGGTTGAAGCAATGACTTACACGCTTCACTATTAGATCTCCTCACACTGGTGTTTCCTTTTGTTACCTTACCCACCAAAAGACCCTACTAGTACTCGCACTCGAGTCCTATATTGGATCCATTTCCATCGCTTTTACTGCCGCTGCAACGACCGGAAGAAACGACCAGTACTCCTACTCGAGTCACTTTCTTGTGGGAATCTCCATCGTGCTTCCCAGTACTTGAACCACCACGACCACCAGGTCCAGAGCCCAGCCGGGTTGGAATTATCACCGGCTGCGCGACCTCACAGGAAATACAACGATTCCGTAAGCCCTGAGGAGTAGCAGAATTTATATTCCATTGTGACGAAACACGTGTCGGCTGGCCTTTAAAGTATTAAATGAAGAAACTTCTGGAAGATATTATCCTGTTTTTCCTCTAGTATTTGTGACTGTTCTTTTGTAGTGTCATACTGGACACATCTTTTGCTTTACTTGTATTTGAGTGCAGGGGGCTTTCTGTATATATGTCCCAGTGTGTTGTTTTCAACACACTAACTTAGAAGGGTTATAAGGCTTCCCCTTCGTCCTCTAGCACCATTGCCTACATCTTGCTAACAATACTTACGTCAGCTGAGGGCCCAGTATTTCCCCTAAGCCTCTAAAACCCTATCTCTCTGACTTCTCTTCCTACTGCTCCCCCTGCCTCTCCTTCCCAAATTTGCAGCACTCATCTCCCCCCAGCAGCCCCAGTGTCTCCTCCCCCCACCGTCCTCCATCTGTGCACACAGAGCCCTGCCCGCTCCCTCTGTGGCTTCCCCTCGTTCACCAGGAGCGGCGGAGGCCATTTTAAAACAGGAGAGCGATTAGGCGTCAGGGTTTCCGGGTCTGGGAGGGGGTGGGGGCTTCGGACGTGAGGTGCATGCGCTCTACGTGTTTACACTCGCAGGGCACTGAGGTACGTGCTGCTCCGAGGTAGGGGCAGAAGAGGCCACGTGCGTGGCCCACACTCTTGCCAGAAAATGGCTATTCAGTAAAAATATCAGTAGGAGTCCCGCTCACCTTCATGGAGATGGGGGAAGACACTAGGCAGGCAGATGGTGAGAAGGGGTGGTGAGTGAGGGGTGGGGCAGCTGGCAGGTACACGAGGACATAAGGAAAAGGGCTACACATGTGCTGAGCAAAAACAACGCACACGTAAACGTTAAGGTGGAGCAAATAAATAAAAAACCATCAGGGAGAAAAATGGGGAGAGTTGAAAGGGTCAAGGACGGAGAGGCAAGCGAAACTCAAGAAATGGGAAGGCGGATGACCTTAAAATGTAGGGAACTAGGGCATAATTTAGAGTTGGGGGAGGCATGGCCAGTCCATGGACCATGGAACAAGCAAAGGCGGCCTGGGGGGAGGGGGGAATGTGAAAGGGGAAGGAAGAACAAGGAGGAAACTAGGTCAGTAAGGGCGAGTGAGAGAAGAATGGGGTGGATGGGAAGCCAAAAAAGTGGAATAGGAAGGGCGGGTAGGGAAAGGAATGGCAGGCGGATCAGAGATGAAGGTCGCCTGAGAATCACTGAGACAGAGGAAACAAGTGGGAGGGGTGGGGGGGGGAGTGCGGCCGAGAGCAAGGACACGCAGCGTTTACCTTGCGGAAGGGAGCGCGATAATTGCCAACACATGGCGCCGCTGCTCGCTCCCGCAGGGGAAACGCCAAACGTGCACGTGTTGTGATACAAAGCAATGCAAAACATGAATGTTTCTGCCCAAAAAGCTGATCTGCGTAGGAGAGACCAAAAAATGAGGAAAATGAGGTACCCTTTTGAGAAAAAAAAAATGCCACAACTGAGAAAAAAAGTGTTTAATTCAGCTGTGCAAGTTTCTAAAAGCTGGGAAGATGGGGACTTTAGCACTGTGGATGCCTTTTTAGGAGGAAAACCCCCCCAGAAACAAACACTTTCTGCGGAGTACCTTTTCCCCCCAAAACACAAAATGTTTCTATAGTTTGGCTATTTACTGGGTCCAATTCAAGGCAATCTAGAAATCATGAGTACCAATAATAAAATTGACATACTAACACAAGGACTGAGAAAGACTATAGGCTTTCAGCAGCACCTGACCTACTGGCTTTGGGTGACATGTAATGTTTTCACAGGTTTTCTCAGAGTGTATTCCTCTCTCTCACCCTTTGCTTAAATCAACAGTTCAACGGGAGGTGGGAGGATCACATACGAACCCAGAAAAATCTTCAAGTAGCAAACTTGATACAGGCAAGTAACCTTATCCTCTTACAGCATGAATATCTTGTTTATTCTCAAGCTATGCAAAGATTATGTAGTGGTATTCCTTCCACTTGGGAGTTTGGTTTCAGTGTGCATTTGCAAACAGGTGGCTTAGACCCTTCTTGCCTACATGCGCTTCTCTATTAGAACATATAACTACACAGAACTGCTTCACAAAGGTATGATGGTTGACCATGTAACCACCATACAAATGTCATGTATCGATATGTTCGATATGAAGGCTGGTGTGGCCGTTTCTTTTGACATGTAGTGTCTGTAGTATTATACCCATCTGCATTTTTGGATGTTGGACAAAGGCTGGTAACTGTATGGAATAGTTCACATAGAAGATACTACCTTTGAGTAAATTTTTGGTTGGTCCTCTCAACACCCTGTCCTTGTGCATCTGTATGTGAGGTTTCTGCATGCATTGTCAGTGCCGAAGGCTCAATTATCCTGCATAATCAGGCGATGGCTATTAGAAATGAAGTTTTCCTTGTCTGAAACGTCAAGTCCCACCATGCGTATATACTCGAAGGCCGATTTCACAAGTTGTTCGCACCCATCGGTGCAGACATACTCTTTATCCCTTCTAGGAAACTTTTCATGACCGGTATGCTAAATATGCTTCTCCCTTATGTGCATCTGGTGTATGCTACTACTGCTAATAAGAATATCTTAAACGGTGAGTATAATAGCTTCTCCTTTAATGGGTGCATTAGGTACCCAAATAACAGCGCTGTCCCTACTGAAATGAATATTAAGTTCTATGTTCTGCATCAATGCATGAATCTGTTCCATTCTGCTGTGTAGAACTTGTCTCCTTGCTTCATTGCACTCATACATCTACATGGCAATCTTAAGTGACAGAAGCTATGCTGCTACGGCTTAGAGTGGCTAGTCCTGGAAGACTTGCCTCTCCATCTTGCATTGTTAGTAGATTCTGGAATGCCGGTAAACATTACCAGCATGATACATTTTCACATGGTCCAAATACCAAGTTTGTAGGATTTCCTGCTGTGCTTTCTGCACTTTCTTTTTTACTTAATCAATAAAACCGTACCATTCGATTGACAGGGAACTCATTTGGCCTAGGCAGTGTGCCCTTTGGGCTAGGCAGGGTGTAGGTTTATGGATACTAAGTCTTGGCATTTTCTGTTGGCTTG
Organism: Lissotriton vulgaris; assembly: GCF_964263255.1. Taxonomy (NCBI): domain Eukaryota; kingdom Metazoa; phylum Chordata; class Amphibia; order Caudata; family Salamandridae; genus Lissotriton; species Lissotriton vulgaris. The sequence continues at coordinate 297,745,048 of NC_141693.1, forward strand.
AGTTGCAAAAAGGTTTGTATGTGGTATCCCCCAATCTCGAATTACTTTTTCCTACTTTCAGTTCTAAATCTCCCTTGTGCAATGTAACATATTGCATGTACCATCTTGCCTGCGTAGTGTCTGCTTTAATTTTTGTGCATTTCTTGTAGATGTATTATCAGGAAATGTGTTATTAAAACTCAGATAGATCCATATCTCCTGTGCAAGCATGTATGCATGCAAGATTATAGGTCCATTGCCCGTCGTCCCCCAATAGGTTGAGCAGGAACATTGTTCCTGTGGTAGTCTGTATTTGTACATTTCTCCTATTGAGGTTTGTGGAAATCTTTCTTGTATGACTAGTCTGTTATAATGTTTAGAGGGGGCGGTTGCCCAATTGTTCAGTCAATTATATTTTCTATTCAATTCTCCATTGCTCTTCTGAACTTTTACTGCAACCGCTAGAACCTGACAGTTGTCTGTTGTAGGTGAAAATTGGCACTGAACAATTCTTGGATTGGTCTAAATTCTGTAAAAAGATTGAATACATGACACCATCATTTTCATCACTACCCCTTCTGTTAGGCAAGCTTACTCTCCTAATGCCAACTATTATAAATGATAACATTTCAAAAAGTGATGGCCTTCCCTTCCACCAAATTCAGGGTCACTACCAAGAAAACCTTTTATTTCACATGGGGTGGAAAATTTCTGCATGTTTGAGAAGAACCACAGTCTGTGTAACGTCTGGAATACTGTTTGCCTTTCCCAGCCAGTCTTCTGGGTAGGGGTGCATATGAATCCCTTGCTTTCTCTAAGTGAGCTGCAAGGGCTGATCAATATCTGCGCTGTGTTAAAGAGCACACATTAACAGGCAGTTCAGTCTCTCTACACCTGGAGGGATCCTCCCAACTTACAGGCATGTGGTATCAGCAGCATTTTTTTTTCAGTCACTTACTGCCTGTGGCCAAACCTCTGGGCATTTCCCCCAAGCTCTGCCTCGAAAGGGCTGTCATTTATACGTTTCTATATTCGAAGTGTGATTTCCTTGAAAGATGCTGGTTCTTTAAAGGCCTCCTTCCCATTGTCAATGATGTTAGGTAACATGGGCAAGAATTGAGTTTTTATGTGTGAAAGAAGTGGATTTTCCACATGTGCGCTTGCTGCTCTCCCAAATCAGCACTATAGCAATAATCAAGAAAGCAGCACAGAGTGAGAGGTTAACAGACAGTAATGAGCTGGAGGGAGACTAGTCACGCCATTCCTCTGAGGAAGTGTCTAAATCCTACCAAATGGCTTGCACTGAGGATTGCTCCAGGGTCTTCTAGCCCAAACCTTTCAGCACGCCTTCACAGCGTCCAAGTGCCATCGTGGAAGTGTGTTTCTTTCTGGCATCTCTAGGTCTCTTTTTTGGCAACTCTTCATTCATCCTGTGGCCTGACGAACATATATTCCATAAAATACTAATCAGGATCTCACTGCTCCTTTGCCATATCCTAGACAAGTGCTGCATCATGTGCCTGCCTCTTTTTATCTTATTATGAGATAAAGGCTAGGGAATCCTACCACCTTTGATGGTACATTTTTTGACCAAGTAGTTGAAGCACAATAGAAAAAACTAACTTCAGCAGGGGGTTTTCCAGTATTTTACCCCTTTGTGATGCTTATCTTCATTCCTGTTGATATCCTCAACTTTTTTGACTTTTCACCTTTTTGGCTTCCTTCTTCAATTATCTCCGATCAGGTACTGTGGATCACGCTTCTGAGCCAAACAAAGGAGAAAAGAAACTGAAGATGACCATCATACACTACAACATTGAGAGCGTACACCCAGTGTCGGGGGGGGGGGGGGGGGGGGGGGTGGTGTCGAACCAGGGACCCACTGATCGTTGCTGCCCCCTCAGCCCCTCCCCGCCCCAAAGAAATGTAGGGAGATACCAGACCCAAACACGAGAAGGTGGAATACTGCAGAGCATGTGAATAGCTGAAAAGAACCGCAAGGTATTTAGGCTCACATCTAGCACATGTAACGAACAAAGGAACTATCAAACATGCACACATTAATGTGAAGAGTTTTATATCAATGTCAAGCAACGGAGGAAAACGCTATGCAGTGTGCTTTTATTGCTCCTTCTCACAACAGCAACAGAAAAGAGCTTAGAACTTTGACCAATATTTTAGAACATAACACCAGAACTCGCAATCCTCGTCCTCCTTTTGTTGCTGCTGTTCACAAGATAAGTACTAAGATAGGTGGGTATGCTAGATAAATGAGTTTCTTTACTTCTGTGACTAAGATTGCCTTTAGACGGTAAGTTGTATGATTGAATAATGCTGATGTCTTAATTGGATGACTTTACCAATAGTGTTTGTATCAGTTAACTAGCCCCGCCCCGACGTTGTACGGGGTTGAAAATGTATTTGTATTCACGTTGTTGCTGATGTGTTTGTGCGCATTTCTGATGGCTGTTTTTATTTGCCGCTTGTTCACTGTATTTGTAGGTCCTTGTTTGTGCCTGCACGTGGTCTGTTTTTGTATTTGTGTGCCATCATTGTGCGTTGTCGAGTGCCTCAGCGTAGTTGTTATTTCGTGTTGAATGTAGAAATGTCAATTTTTGCCTGCATGACTGTTTGCTTGTGCTGGTTTTAATGTTTCCAATTTCTCCTTTTCCTTGCTACTCTGGCTGCCTCGGTTTAGCCGTGTGACGGAGCCGTTATGTGCAACTCTGCAAGTGCCTCAGCATTGAAATGTTCCGGTCGTATCGTCCATATTTCAGTAATCCGCCGATTTTTTTCTCAACTTCCTGCTATTGCAAGTCCGTCAGCGTGCGTTGACGTATCGAATTAGGGCGCGTCCAATCACACGAAGGCTGTTAGCTGCACCGATTTTAATGTGAAAGTTAGTACGTGTAGATTTTTCTGGGCATATGACGAAACTTGTGGCTGAATTATTGTTTGGACATCGTTGTATGGTAATGTTAGTACGCGGCAGGCCATTTATCCGGCTATATTATTGATGCGCACGATATTGACGGCCACAATAGAATGTAGTTGTAGTGCACCATAACGCCACGACGGACACGATCCGCCCACTGTAGTGAAGGTGGCGAAGTTTGAGGTTGATGAGACAGCACACGCCACGTCCCTCAATGACGCCGACGACACGCCCATGCACCATAACGCCACGACGCACACGATCCGCTCACTGTAGTGAAGGTGTAGACGTTTGAGGTCGATGAGACAGCACACGCCACACCCCCCAATGACGGCCACTACACACCCACTGTCGTTTACACCGCCCAGAAGGGACTACTTTTACCTTTCCAATGTATATGGTGCCCAGATGAATAGCCTATTTCCATCTGCTTTCACTCCCCTTTACAATGGTGTATTGGGTGTTATGATTGGTGCTGTACTTCTTGAGTTTACCCGCCTCATAGGTTCCCAGTTCTCTCTTTATAATAGTTGTATAGAAGATAGATTGTTTTTGGAAACCAAAATGTAATTTGCTTTTAAACGTTGTTATGAAGTGCGGCTTATGACCGTTGTTTATTACATTTTATGCTAGATACCTGGTTCAGAAATGCTGTGACAGTTGTACCAAGATGCATTTGCTTTTGTCTCCAGGTCCTTTAGAGGAAAGGCCGTTGACAACTTTGCGGGGTGCATGAGGGAATAAGGATGAGCTGGGAAAGAGTGTTGGACACCTTTTGTCACAATGTCAAGTGTGATCCCTTCTCACTTCACTTATATTTTCTTTAATTTCTTTATTTTGGACACTGTTTCTTTTGGGCAAAATGACCGCCGATGATGAGAAAAATGGGCTTATCTGGTGAGTACCTGCCAGTTATCCCATTGGTGGTTCGCCCGTGAGCGGTAATTGTGCTCTCACTTTTTTCCACAACAAGTGTGTTGAGAACTGAATGTATTTGGAATTTGTATATTATAAACTTTAGTCATTTTTTACCGTTCCTCCAAAACGGTTATAATGGGAAGGAGGCTTTTTATGAAAGGCAGTGAAACGTGTGGCACACTACCTCTTAAAGAATAAAGAAGGGGAGTGTTTGTTATGTAGAAAACTACAATACTCTGCACACGTTTGGATTAAGAATGGCCTTAGAAACCGGGTCATTATGCTTGGATGGCAGATTAAAGGCCCAAAAAAAGTCCAAGAATAATGGGTCGGTGGAGCCTCAGGAGGCAGATATAGATTTACCTTGTTCATTCGAATTTATATTGGGATAATGATGCAGTGAAAATAAAATTAAAAGCAAATTTTGGTTAAGGCACGGAAGACCTCTAAAGGGAAGGACAAACTAAAGGATGCTTTAGAGTGCAAGATGTTTGCTCCATTCTTACTTTAGCATCCTTGATCGCCTGAAAGAGCTCCATCGCCACATGTGGCTCTGTATGTGGAGCATTGGTTGCGGAGAGATACCATAAGAGGTAAAAACCAGATTGAGATCAGAATGCCCATGGACCATTTTACCTGCTAAAGTAGCCCAAAATGACAGTATTGGATGATATGGTGCTGGTGTTTATAGGTAAAAGTGAAGGGATCCACGAGAAGGATTAGACAGCGGTTTACGGTCCAGTCAAGAAAGCCTTCTTGAGACCCTTAAAAAAGATTTTCAAAATGGCAGAGGAGGCCTGTTAAGGAGGACACAGTGGATCCTGAGAAGTTGCTCCAGTGGGTGAAACAAGCATTTTGTTTTCTGGGAAACGGTAACACGGCGGAGTCCAATAAGAGAAGAGTATTCTGTTAAAAATACAGTCCGGTATAACAAAATATGGCTAAGGCTGGAGGGCAGAGTAGCTAGGAGAAACATAGCCCGGCAATGGCAGGCCACCTCTGTGCCGGTAGAGACTGATGTCAAGATATACTGATGGGACTGCTTAAATGCCCGAGACTTGCGATATACAGAACTGCAATTTATTATGCGATTGTTACATGGTATGCTGTGTCTGAATTGTTTCTGTATTCAATAAAAAAAGAATTAAAACAGCATAAAAAAATCGAGTTTGTAGCGGATGAGTTCTTGCTAAATTGAAGGGGTTAGCATTGTACATAACCCCCCACCGCCTACGCCATGCTGCCGAAATTGTTGGTTACGGTTAACAGGTGGGTAGTAGCGATATCTCAAATTCGGAGACAAGTTTTGATCCCGGTTATGGCGTTGTCTGTGGATTGACAGATAAGTTTTCCGAAATCCAGGATGTAATTTTAGTCCCTCAAGGGAAGTTTCACAGACTGATGGGGCAAATTGCTTTGATGGCATGGAGTATTTCAGGAAACAGTGGGAGATGCTAGGCCTTTCAGCAGAGCTTTCAACCTCATATTGGAGTCCTGGGATCTGGGAACTAGGAAAGCATACAGATTGGTTGGAATAAATGGGTTTGTTGGTGTTTTGATCCTGTCAACAGATTTGGTGAGCATAGGTAATTACCCGACTGAGTTAAAATAAGCATTTGTGGAGATTGGCACCGTCATCCACGGAGGTACCTAGGCGCTGGTGTGGGAGGTCTCCGGCAAAAAGCCAGTTCTTATGGAAACAGCAGGAAGAAACAAGCAGGAAACGGCGAGAAGGCAGAAAAACAAGCAGAAAGGGCCAGGTCAGAAAAACAAAGGGACAAACAGAAGGTAGAAAAACTAGCAGAGGAGGCACAAAGAGGGCAGCAGGTAGGCCGCAGAGGGTAGCGGGCAAGTTAGACATAACTGTTGCAGGGGGAGTTGGCACGAGGACAAGTTGTTTGAGAAAGGTCTGTCCTCTAGAACGGTCAATGTCTATAGGTCTTCAATTGCAGCTGGACATGCTTTGGTTAATGGCGTTTCTGCTGGCCAGCATTTCGTAGTGAGGAAGATTATGCATAGTATGCGGGGTTTTGACATCAACAGCAGCATGCTATTCTACTCTGTCGGAGGTCTTGGCGGTGTTCAGTTATGGATGGCTGAGGGTATCGAACAGCCTTTTGAATTATAAACAACTTGGAAGTTGACAATTATACTTTGCTTAGTATCTTTTAGGAGCAAAGTTGAAGTAAGAGCTCTGGCTGTCACAAGTAGGACTTTTCAGCCAAGGGGTGCGTATTTTTTCATTAAAAGAAAAAGACTGTCTATAACTATTTTTTATCCATATTTCGACAATGTTAAGACTGTGGTGTGAGATGTTAGAAGGAGTATGAGAGTAGAGCGGTAGGGCTAAGAAGCCAGGGAACTGCACAGTTAGATATTTCATTTGCATCTTCTTACAGACCAGTTTCCTCTGCTACTTTGGCTAGGTGGGTGAGAGAAGAGATGAAGGAGGCAGATGTGGATGGAATTGTGTTGGGGCACATTCAGTGAGGAGTGTCTGTGTCTAAAAATTTTGCGACAGGAAGATGTCTACAGACTGGTCTACTGAAAGAATTCAGAAGCAGTGCTTCAAGTCAGTTGTGTTATGGAGGTGGTTTTAGTAGAGGTCTGTAGCTGCATAATGTTATCCTCTGTGGCTCAACATAAAATGTAGATTTTTCACAGTTTGGTGGGCAGAAAATCTGGATTTTATTGAAGACAAGGGGGCAAATTGTATCCTGCCTATGTGTTTTCTTAACCCACACATTATGTATGTTTTATTTGCAAATTGAATTATTAATTACACGGATAGTGCTTGGAGGATAAGATGCTGAGCTGTTCTTTTCTTCAAGTATAAAAAGTTTATGAATTGATTAAGTACTGGATCTTGTTCATAGCATTTAAAGAAAAATGGCGACTACGTGTTCTGGAGTTTCATATGGTTGGTTAAAGGTCTAAATCCATTCTTCTGTTGCTGCTGAGTAGGAGCAAAAAACGGACAATGCAGTAGCGCATCCTATGTATCTTTAATTCAATTCAGATTTTGTGCCCACCAAGATGTTGAAAATCTACATTATTTCTTTCACACCAGAAATATTGGTGCCAACCGCAGTCTATTTGGAAAAAAATACTACATCAAAGTTTGGGGGATGGCCATTAAAGCGGATGCAGCCATCCACCAGACTATCTATCTATATATATATATATATATATATCTATATCTATATCTATATATATCTATATATCTATATATATATCTATATATCTAATCTCCAAAAACAATTCCACACGGTGAAGAAAGGAATGTCCAGGCCAGCTTTGCAGAGGTAGGAGCTGAACATTAAAGCTCTTTAAAACTGGAAAGCTGGCCTAGACATTCCTTTCTTCACCGTGTGGAATTGTTTTTGGATTTCTGGGGAGTGGCTACCCCGTCCAGGCCCTCCGCTGCAAGGGGCAGGGGTCCAGAGCGCAAAATTAACTTTGGATATATATATATAGTTTTTTTTTTAAATCAAGGTAAAGAGTAGGGTTGGGTGAAAATTCTGCTCTGCCAGTGAGGCGTTTTGCCCACTCCACATTGACAAATCCAGGCAAACCGCAGTGTGGAGGTTTATTCTTCAGTGCAACTAGCCAACGCTACAGACTGTCTTAACAGGTCGCTCCTTTCACGTTGAGAAGGCTGCCCTTATAGTGTAGAAAATCGATCAAGCAGCAGAAAGACGCAGTGCCCACTGGCGCGGGGGTGCAGTTAGCTCCAATTTAATATCGCAGAACAAGCTCGCTTGCAGAATCTCGTTGAGTTTTTATGTAACTCTGTAGATTTCCGCAGAGTAAAACTCCCCGAATTCCACCTGCCCCTAGCAAAGAGAGGACATCAGAGTGGTGGATGTAATGTTCACACCCCTGATGGACAGAATACAGGTCACCAAACTTTAAATCTGGCTCTTGGAAATTATATTGTCGTATGGGTTTCTCCTGAACCAGTATTTTTTTTCCTCCACGCAAGATCTACAGATCCTTTAAGATTGTAGCCCAGTAAGTTTTTCCGGCAGGTAAAAAATTACCAACAAATGACCCTGGAGGACAACATAAATGTAAACATACATAAGGATATTGGCAACAAAACCATGCACAGGAGGGACTTCTCATTTAATTACAGCCATCAAGAAAACTCAACATGAAGTATGGTGTTATAGGTACAGAATTTGATAGTTCCTGGAGGGGAAGTGGACCTTATTGGATGACCAACAGATGAAAAAAAAAAATATATATATATATATATATATACACACACATACACACACACACACCCCCCCCCCCCTCCCCCCCACACATGAACCCCTGTGCTAAGGATCGAACCAACTAAGTTACTGTTTTCCTATCCAAGAGCTGAATTTTTAGGGGGCTAAAATTCCCCATATACTTACACTGTTGCCAGACCTCCAAAATCTGCTTGAACCTTGAACACTCGCTATTGTGATCTAGTCTTCTTTATTTAAAAAAAAGGCGTGCTATTTTTCAGGCTTCCTGGCTCCTGTTCTGTTCATTCAAAAAGTGAGTAAGCAATTTGACAGGAACTGCGCAATGTTGTTATTGTTCTGTATGCACGTTTTCCAGAAGTTACGATTAGATGTATACAGTGTCACACATATCCATCAAAATGTATCCTTCAGGTCGCTGCCCGGTATATACCATGTAAAATCAATAAAATATGTAGTTTAAAAAAAAAGTGAGTGAGCAATAAAGATGCCTTTACATTTCGTTTTTATCGTGCAACATTTGCTGTGTTCTCAAAGCAGAGGTCAAATGTCTTACAAAGAGCTGGTTATGTTATCATGGAAGTTGGCTGCAGAGTTAGAGGATTTTGTAAAGTCAACTGTCTGAGAATAGTGCTAGGGTATACAGATTGTGAAAGAAAAAGCTGTTAAGGGGTCAGTTTTTACCCCAACACATTTAAATAAACTTGTAAATGAACTGTACAAATATTTCAAAATATATCAACAGTTACGAAAGGACATCTTTGAAATTCTGAAGGGTGAAAGAAATGGTACTTGGATCAAACCAAACACTTAACCTGGTGATGCGCAGATGACAAACGCTTGTTTAAACTAGGTTTCCGCAGAATATGGTTAGTATGCTATGGAATTTTATCAGTAGGTAAACCAGCAGGTCAGTGGTAAACATTGTGGCCATTTCCATTGAAAATATGTGAATGTAAATGACGGATAAGTTACTAACCTGTAATCCTAGTTCTCTTCTAGGGGTATACTCAAAGTCATAAGCACTGAATAATGCCCCCCCACATGTGGGACCCCAGAGCATATACAAAAATGCATATATGTGTATGTTTGAGGAAAAAACTATGGAGTAGCTCCAAAAAAACACACATGTAGCCTATTATACCTCAAATAGGCTAATCAAATGGGGCACCCATCAATCTAGTTAGAACACCTTTAAGCTCCCATGGAGGAGAAGGAGCTCTGATCGGCGGGTAGACAGTTTTCAACTCCTTGAGAATATCCTGAACTACTGGAATCTGGAAAAAGGAAATCTGCATATGAGACTTTCTGTATGCTGTTATAGCTGCTAGATGGACCTTTATACAGGAATATTGATGGGAGGTTGAGATGGAACACCTTCCCCCCGTTTTTGGATAGTAGGTCTGGTCGGAAGGGTAACCTCCTGTGTACCTCTGATAATTGAAGATGGTCCGGGTACCAACACTGACATGGCCATTTCTGGTGCTATTAGTATCATTCTGGTCTTGGGCTTTTAGAACTTGATCACCCTGGGTATCAGTGGAATTGGAGGAAAAGCGTAAAGTAATGTCAGGCCATTTTATCAAAAAAGCATTCCCTTGGGACCTAGGTTGTTGAAACCTGGAGGAGAAGACGGGATATTTTGCGTGTGCCGCGTCTGCAAACAAGTCGATGTCTGGAACTCCCCATTGGAGGAAGATATCCTGAGCGACATAGTCGTGTAGGCCCCAGCCGCGAACCTCAATGAAATCCCGACTTAGGCAGTCTGCTTGGACATTGAGGGTGCCTGAAAGATGGATCGCCGTGATAGTCAAGATTCCTTGCGAGCAGGCATTTCCAGATGGTCTGAGCCTTTAGAGAGCTGCCGACTGGGTTCCCCCGTTTGTTCAGATAATGCATTGTTGTGGTGTTGTCCGTCTGAACCAACAGGGAACTGGAGTGAAAAAGACAGGAGCAGTGATTTGAGCGCGAGGTACATCGCTCTCAGTTCCAGGAGGTTGATGTGGTACCATTGCTCGGTCTCTGACTAGAGGCCTTGAACCTCAAGAGGGCCAAAATTAGCCCCCCCAACCCTGTAGGGAAGCATCTGTGACAATTGCCTGAGTAGGCAAGTCCTGGTGAAAAGGGACTCCCTTCTGCAGATGTGAACGTTTCATCCACAATCTGATGGAATCCTTGGCCGACTGAGGAAGAAACACACGGCCCTCCCAGCGACTCAATATCTGCGCCCACTATTACTCCAGAGCTTGCTGTAGAGGGCGCATGTGCAGTCTGGTGTTTGTCACGATGAAGATGCAGGATGCCATTGAGCCCAGTAGAGGGGATACTCTTCTGACTGCGGGCTGTTAAGACTGGAGAAGACTGCAGCACTTTACGCGGATGGAGGATAATCTCTCCTCCGACGGAGACATCCTTACCCTTACCGTGTTTGAGTCGGTTGGAGATCAATTTCTTGTAGTTGGCTTGCAGGCCCAGATTGCTCAGAACTTGAAGGCAGTATGAGAGATGGCTCTGTAGCAGAGTGGTTGATGAGCTCTTTAGTAGCCAATCGTCCAAGTAAGGATATATGAATATTTTTTGTTTGCGCAGAAAATCCGCCACTACTGCCATGCACTTTGAGAACGTGCGCAGGCCGACTTGAGTCCAAAAGGGAGAACTTTGAACTGAAAATTCTGGAGAGCTACCTGAAAATGTAGCAATTTCCGATGTTTTATGGAGATTGGCACATGAAAATAGGCATCCTGCAGATCTATGGCACACATCCAGTTCCCATGGTGCAGTTTAGGAAAGATTTGGTGCAGGGCTAGCATCCCTAATTTCTCTTTGTGGATGAATTTGTTCAAAAGTCTCAGATCTAGAATTGGTCTGTACTCTCTGGTATGACCTCTTTTCTGTACGAGAAACTAACAAGAGTAAAATTCCCTGCCTTCGTTGTAGAGAAGGGACTGCTTCTGGGCATTTCTCAGTAGCAAGCTCTTTACCTCTGCTTGCAACAAGTGGTGTTTCTTGAGAAAACTCAGAGGTACGGATGGATGTGTGGATTTCAATCTGAGTAAGTAGCCATTCTGCACAATATTAAGTATCCACTTGTCTTTTATTTTCTTCCATTCTTCCAGGTGAAACATAATACTCCCCCCACCCCCCTCCCCCCCACCCCACCGGATTGGGTAACGGGGTTGGAGGAAGCCAGAGCTCATGGGTTTGAAGATCGTTTCACTGCGGAAGGTGCTTGTCTTGCAACTCCCCTTCCTCGACACGGTCTTTCCTAATGGTAGTGAGACCTGGATTGGTTGTGTTGTGGTGTCGACCAGTGAGGGGGTTCAACCCTCTGTTGGAAATAGGGTCAGTACTTGCACCGAACTCCTTCCTTATTTCCAGGGCGACAGCCTTTAGACTCTGTCCAATTCAGTTTTAATTTTGGACATATCATCTACATGAGATCCAAAGAGATGTGCCATTGAATGGAAGATGGACAATCCTCCTCTGCGCATCAGGTTTCAGACCAGTGAGACGCAACCAGGCTCAGCATCTAGCGCAAATGCCATAGGAGTAACCATGGGTGGCCAGCTCCGATGTGTCTCCAGCTGCACTGATGACCCAGTTTGCGACCAATTACCCCTTCATGCAGGACTTCCTGGAAAACTTGCTGGTCCTTCTTAGGCAGCTTCTCTGTGAATCGGGGCAAAGAATCCCAAAGAGACCTATCATGCCTCCCCGAAAGAGCAGAGGCACTAGCCATCTTAATCACGGATGCAGATGTGCTGTACATCCTTTTGCCCAGTAAATCCATGCTTTTAATTTCCTTTTCCGGAGGGACTTTGGAGGATGTCGCTGCTGGCTGCGTTTCCTTACTGACACCACTATAATGAAATCTATAAGGATTCGATAGAAGGAACAGGGGATCCCGCTCCGGGGCCTTATACTTCTTAGAAATATGTGGTGGGGGGATGACCCCACTGTGGCCGGAGTCAGGAACGTCAGCATCGCTTTTTCAACAAGACCCAGCACTAAAGGAAGTAGAGGCAGCACCGAAGCTCTATGGTGGAGTGTTTCGAATATGACTGATGAAGAAACAGTCGGAGCCGACATATCTTTGTTCAGTTTGTTGGCACCCCGGCATAGAACCTCATTAAAAGTCCCGATATCATCAATAGGAGACACTCTGGCTGGGGGTGTCGCTGACAATGTTAGTGAATAGTCCCTCATAGATGATCTTGACGACGAGGACAATAAGGGTAGAAGAACGGCGAGATCTAGATCATCCACGTGGTGTTTTTGAGCGTGAATGTTAATCCGATGAAGGCCTAGCTCTCCTTGGGGACCTGCGTGTAGATGTCCTCGCGGATGTGGTAGGAGGCCCAGTAGAAACTCTAGAAGGAGAGTATGGCTGGGAGAAATCAGAGCCGGGACTCCTGTGTAGAGCCTTACCGTATCGGGTACTCGCTAGACACCTTGGAGAGGAGTTGGCAGGCAGAGTCTGCTGTCCCAGAACCGGAGATCCCTCCGGTGTGATCTGTACAATGTTAATGCCAGGAGAAGAGGATACCTCCCTGAACCTCGGCCTGTCTAACACTTCCACAGATGGCGCCGTAGGATTTCTTTCCCACATTGTCGAACGATGTGATGACCTCTCGCTGGCAACACGGATTGTGCCACCTTCGACATTGACCAATGCTGCTGCGAGGTATTCGAGGAATCATGTCTGTGTGAAGATGCCCTTGGCGTCTGTTCCCGGCGTAGACTGTCTACGGGACTGCTATGGAGTCCTCAACGCCGGCCTCCTGTGGCGGAGTCTTCGATGTCGACAGTCCTGACTGCGGAGGCGATCTAAACGTCAATCTAGGTCTCTCTGGACCAACATACTTGGAGCCTGAAATATTATGCCTCGACGTCGACTTACGTTTGACAGCGGAGACTCTTGCAGCTTCGACTGCGATCTGTCCACAGACTTATGCCTTCTTTGCTTTTCCAATGTCTATCTTAATACAGATGGTGAACAGTCGGGTATTCGCTTTCTTTTTGATGCCGGGGACGCAGATCAATGCCCTTTTCTGTTTTTTTCCTGAGAACAGGGCTTCTTGAAAGCAGGATTGCTCTCAAGGCCACTTTTTGACGGTTCCTTTCCTCTCCAGCAGGGCATGTAGCTTTATCTTCTCCCTGTCGCAAAGAGTTCTTCTGTAGAATTGCAGACAGTAGTAAAAAAATTCTGGATTGTGAGATGATGGTAAGCACACAATACAGACCGAATGTGGGTCTGATTTTGCCATTTTCCTCCCACAGGAGGGACATTTGTTAAATAAAGCTGGCATTTCTGACAGAAAAAAAGTTCTAAAAAATGTCAGAACACCCTGAAAAAGCTGCCAGCAGTCACAAAACAGTGTAGAGATGAAATACACCAATTTCTAACTGTAACAATAAAAAAAATTGATACGCTCAATGCTCCAGGATCCGGAAAAAATAACTGACCTAACGGTCACCTGTAGTGCATGATGGGAGCAGGGGGCTCCTGGAGGTCTTGAAAGGCACTGTGTTCCTGGTGCTGGGAAGTATATGAAAAATCATTAACAAGAAATCCATCTAAGTTGGGAAGATTAGCCTATTTGAGGTATAATAGGCTGCATGTCTACATATGTATACAAGTATGTTTTATTGGAGGTACTCCGTACTTTTTTTTCTCTATCATACACACATATATGTATTTTTGTATATGTTCCGGTGTCCCGCACGTGGGCGGGGATTATTGAGTGCTTATGACTTATTCCCTGGAAGAGAAACTATGTAACCACACCATGCTTTAGTAATACATTTGTGACAGTGTGCTCCAAAATGCAACACCGGCTACATACCGCATCCATGCCACTCTTGCTGCATGAGTGTAGCTCATTTGCGATACTTGTTCTTTGCGTGACATCCCAATAACTTCAGTGGTGTAACGGCAGAATCCTCCCCCACCCCCGCCTCCCAACTCTTCTGAAAAGGGTTACAGCAACACTAGCTCGGGCAGGAGCGGGGGGCTCTGACTGCAGAACATGAGTTGCAATTGCCCAATCAAAAAGCAGTTCCTATTTTTTTAAGTCAATTATATAGGATGATTCCTGACTTGTCACGCCAGCATTCAATATTTGGACCTTCACCTGTTTTACGATTGCGAAAAACTTTTACACAGTCCCTTCATTGTAAATCGAAGCTGGGCTGCAGATTACTGCCATCATCAATGTCCTACGTTTTAATGGCACATGTTCAGACTTGCTATCCTGGTCTAGAACCCAGTTTTAAAGATGGTGGGATTCTGTTCTTTGATAAGCCTGTGGCCTTCAATTACCTAGGAGACACACCGGGGGAGGTTGGCAGTTCGGGCTGGACCGTTCCCATGAGGCACAGGGTCAGACTGATTTGCATATGGGCATGTCTGAACTGGAGTGGCAGAGTGGGCTAAAGAACGGTGAAGGATTAAACCCAGATCAGTTGGAGGACGTGGCCAGCAGCCGAAGGGAATGGTCGCTTGCTAGCGCGACTCCCGGCCCTTGCCCGACGATCCGCCTCTCTAATCCGCTCTCAGACCGGGGGCTCCTCTGGCACTAGGGAGAACCCCGGTAGGAACCGACTGTGCATGCCTGGAAGAGGTGCTGGCCAAACGATGCTCCACAGCGACAGATAGAGCCCGATCCGGTGAGGCCCCCTGGGGCCCGCAAGATGGCGGCCACCTCGAAGCTCCGACCGGCCTCCTGATTGAGAGTGGCTGGACCCGGGCCAAGTCTTGCCTTGCCGCCACCCATCGGACCTGCTCTCCATCCTTCTGGGGTAGGGCGGGCCCCCCGGACTGTCCCTGAAACCGTCCCTGGCACGATTGGAGGAAAACTGCAGAGGCCGCCTGCATACCGGGGCACCATTCACGCGATGCCCCGGCTTTGAGGCCTACCATCTTTGAACCTCTGATGCACTCTCCATCTGCCTCACGGAGCCCCGCGCCCCCCCCCCCCCCCGCCTGCTGCTTGCAAGTTCATCCCGACGCGACATTGAAGGGGGGGTGCCCCGGGCGGACCTGGAGGCTAATTGGATTTGCTGACTTTGTATTGGGCCTTGTTTGACGGATTTCTCCAGCGTTGGAGATCCCATCGGAGATCTGAGTCGCGTGGGAGCCTGCTTGGGGCTGGTTGGTCATTTATTTACAGTGCAACCAAGATGTATCGCACACCACTAGCCTCTCCTCCGGGTCGCCCCTTAGCACTCTGGTACATGTAGTGCATGTAGATAGACGAGTAAAAAGTAGTTCACCACAGTTGGTGCGAGTAGTTACTCATTATCCCCAAGTTCTCTGGACCCGAGACATGGCCCGGGTTTCGGGACAGTTTCCCTCGTCAGCAGAGCAGTGTTTGGGGTGGATGAGAAGGCCGCCAAGCAACCGTCACAGGCCCGATGCCTCTCCGGCACGCAGGTGCGTCTCCAAGAGCTCGTCAGCTCAGGGCTCACGGGAACCGTTTAAGTGGTGTGTGATCCAACTTGGTTGTACTTAAAGGGCTCCCGTGAGCCCTGAGCTGACGAGCTCTTGGAGACGCACCTGCGCGCCGGAGAGGCATCACGGCCTGTGACGGTTACTTGGCGGCCTTCTCATCCACCCCAAACACTGCTCTGCTGACTAGGGAAACGGTCCCGAAACCCGGGCCATGTCTCGGGTCCAGAGAACTTGGGGATAATGAGTAACTACTCACACCAACTCTGGTGAACTACTTTTTACTCGTCCATCTACATGCACTACATGTACCAGAGTGCCAAGAGGCGACCCGGAGGAGAGGCTAGTGGTGTGCGATCCAACTTTGTTGTATTTATTTACAGTGGACCATACGGCTTTCCAGTCATCTGGCCCTACCCCATCGCAGCAGTTGCGCTCTTGGCTCCGTGCCCTCCAGTGCCCTTGCAACTGACCCTTCCATTCTGTGCCTGGGCGACGGCCCCCCTTACTGAACCCAACGAAACCCTACTGCATCAGTGCGACCCGCCGCTCACAGTTGCTCTTCAATAAAGGTGGGCTCGAACCCACTCGGAGCCGCCCTTCGGGCCCCGTGGATCTTCCTGCAATGTCTCACGCTTCACGACCAGATCTCAGACACTGATCCTGCTTGTGCCGCGACGGGGGGTGCCGGAGGTGTTGCGGCGCGTGCTCCTGGCAATATCCAACGCTGTGGGAGGATACTGGTCTCCATCTTCTATCCGGCTCCACTCCATCCCGCTCCAGGAGTCCACTGGGCAGTTAGGATGGCATCCGGAAAAGGGTCAAGGACCTCTACTCAGAGACAGATTACCAAAAACGTGTTGGGCACTAGAGGAGATAACAAGGAGGCTGCCCCCCGGAGACCCAAAGCTTTCCCATCGAAAGGGAGCAAAGACACTCACCCTGGAGGATGTAATGGGGGCTATCGCTGGAGTCCGCTCCTCTCGAGACCCGAATCGACTCCGTGAATATTGAGGTGACTCTCTTGCGTGCGGACTTGCGCAAAATGGACACTAAAGTTAAGGATGTGGAGGTCAAGACAGCGGCCCTAATTGACGACACATCTACGCTTCAGCAGCAAGTCGCCCAGCTTCAGAAGCAGCTGAAGCTGATGAGTGAACAACTGACGACTACGAAGGGAGAGCGAGAATTAACAATATCCGTATCTTGGGGGTTCCAGAGCGAATGGAGGAGCCCTCAACTGACCTGTTTGTGGAGAACCTGGTCACGACATCTCAAACCGAAACAACTCTCGAGTTACTTCTCCATTGAAAGGGCGCATAGGGTCCCGGGGGGTAGACCTAAGCCCGGAGCCCCCCTCCCCCCCATCATCGCGAGGGTCTTCAACTGAGATAGAGACACTATACTTCAAGCGGCCAGATCCAGTCCGCCTCTTCTTCTAGAAAACACTTGCATCTCCATGTTCCCGGATTTCACAGTAAAAGTGCAGGCGAGGCGTCAAAGCTTTCTGGAGGTCAAGAGGGCACTACGCGACAAGGGCGTCAAATACTCCATGCTTTTTTCACTGCGAAACTACGCGTCAAGATGGATGGGAAAACATGGTTCTTTCTCTCGCCATAGGAGGAGTGGGACTGGCTGGAGGGCTGTCGTAGGGTCGCGGGATCTCCGCGGAACCGAAATACACCAGATGAGCTCCCACGAGAGGACCGCTTGCCAGAAAGCCAAGAACTGTTCACCGTAACTACTGAAGAAGAAGAGTGACACCTCCCTGCTACGGCGGGAAATACCTGAAGAGGCTGTAGTCTTTGAGGTGCTGATCCCTGGCGTCTACCGGCTGCTGTCTGGGGCCCCCGGCTTCCATCTTGCATTGACCTATGTTCCTGGGTCCTGTTTCCTTCGGCCAGGATTGGGCCGCACCAGCTGATTGACAAGTAACTTTTCTATTATGTGAATGCTGTACAGAACTTAAGTTGTGGTCTTGCATGTGTGTTCTATTTACATTGGCTCTTTGAGTCGGGCAAGTGGCGCTGGCTGCTCACCTAGTACCCCAATCATGAGTGGGAGGGCGACAGGCGCTCTGCCTAGTTGGGATGTGGATAGTTCTGAATCCACAGGAAGGGGAGCAGTGTGGGGGGTTGGTGGCAAAGTTTTAATGCTATGTTGTTGTTCGATTTGGTCCTCAGCAAAGTTTTCTTTGGTTACATAGTCACTCTTATTTATCCTTGGGTCTTCAGCAGAGTCGTCTTCAGTCATGTTCTTTTGCCAGTCCATGGTCCCATATTGAAGAGCCGGGTGCTCTCGCTATTACCTAGTTCCCGGGAATACATGATCTAATCGGTCCCATGCTCCGAGGTGTCCCAGATCCTGGCCAACACGGGGGGTTCCTTCCCGGACGCTCCCCCTATTTGGCCATCCACTCCCACCGCCATGGCACAGATACTTTCTAGAACCCTTACTATCCTCTCCTGGAACGTCAATGGTTTAGGTCACAAAATCAAAAGAAGTGTAGTTCTCCAATTTCTCAGGCGCCACTCCCCCGATATTGTCCTGTTGCAAGAAACACACTTGGTCGGCAACACTTGTCAGGCGCTCCAGAGAGGGGGATATAAATTGTTGGCCCACGCGGGGCTCACTTCTGGGTCCCGAGGCACAGAGATTTTGGTTAGGAAGACTTTTGCACTCACGGAGCTGGGCTGACCCCCTAGGCCGCTTAGCGTTGGTGGAGGCCACCTGGGAGGGGCGTCCCCTGAACTAATCTCTGCATACCTGCCGCCAACGTTAGTACGAGATTCCCTTAAGGAACTGGGTATTAAACTGTTAAACCTCTCCCCGGGTACGCTCATAATTGGGGGGATTTCAACATCACAATGTGTGACGACCTGGACCGCAGGCCCAGTAGGGGATCGCACCGTCAGAGCTCGGATCTGGCTGACTTTGCCCATGCTATGGGGCTAAAGGACATCTGGCGCCTCCACTTTCCAGATACACCATATTTCACCCACTATTCTAATGCACACAATAGTATGTCCAGAATGTATTATTTATTTTGCCCTATCGCGGACGTCTGTTGCTTTGTCCGCCCGACGGGTCTCCCTCGTGGCATATCCGACCACTCGCCACTCATGGTGAACCTACCTTACAATCGTCAGGTTGTGCGAGGTCCCATTGTTATCAATCCCTGGTTATTGCAGATCCCAGACATCAGAGAGGCGTTGCAGGAACGCACTGACCTTTACTTTGCTGAAAACATTAGCTCAGTGGGCTCGGCGGTCACGCTCTGGGAGGCATACTTGGCGGTGGTGAAAGGTGAGGCGCTAGCTCTCAAGACGGGTTATCTACGTAAACATGCCAAACAGATCACGCAGGCGGAAACCTATCTTATCAGCCTGGAGGCGTCCCATAACGCCACACCATCTGATACCACTGCTGAGTCTCCGTGCCCAACAACTGGTCTATGGGGCGCTAGCACAGGAAAGGGCACAGGCGCGGTTGCACCATACACGCCATCTCCTGAATGTGTTTGATGAGATGTTGTTGGAATACACTCAGTGTTAAAATACCCCTCACACACCAAAAGGGCCCTTGGTGTCATGCTTCATCATCGGGGTCTTCCCGCCCCCGCTGCGGGACGGGGCAGTGCTGCGACAAGCGGCTACGCCGGAGCACCTTTTAATTGTGAGTACTATGTGAGTGATGATGGAGTGAGTGTCAGTGAGGTCAGGAGTGATAGACAGTGAAATTAAAAGATACCTGGCCTGGTGTTTAGAAAAAATTATTTAATAGGCACTGGCTGGTATCGTTAAAAGGGTGAGGCGGAGGGCAAGATCGGGTTACTAGTCTTGCTCTCCTGTGTGGGTCAACATGTTTCGGGGCGGCATGCCCCTTCGTCAGGACCGGGTTGTATAGATCCCCCTGTCACTCACTAATGCGCTCCCACAGATAGAGAGTGTTGTGTTTGATCAATGTGTATAAATAATTTAAATACACGTGAAAAAAGCTCGATCAGTAATACTGATGATGTAAGCCTGCAAGGATAAGAACACAGGATTTTAGAAAGAGCGCGGATCCCAATGCGCTTTACTAGTGAATACCTGTAAGGGATGAAAATACACATAGGGGAAGAAAACACACTTTAGGCTGTTACATGTCACGCCAAAGATTTCTTGGGAGGACCAGGTTTGCCAAGTATGGAAAGACAAAATATATAGAACTGTGGAGAAAAGCATTCATGGGCTTATTGCCTGGCAGGCCAAGGATTTCCTGGAAGGGCCAGGTGACTACACAGGGTGAAAATGGGAAGGAATACACACACATAAAAATATATATACACACACACAACAATATAAAGCATCAAAAACTAGCAGTGAGATGCTTGTTCAATTTTGATACATACTTATTGAATGAGGAGACAATGCCCCATGAGCCAAGCTGGGCGAAGGGTATAGAGGGTCCAACTGTGGGGAGAAATGGAGAAATAATGCCAGGACCTAGATTAGCTATTTACACTGAATGGATTAGGGTAGTGTATTCCAGGTCAGGACTATCGGCTATGCCGTACTTACTCAACCCCCACACCTCAGTGCTTCCTCCTTCGTCAGTGGCTTCCGTGGTAATGGTAAGCCAGGGCGGGGCGGGTCTTATATAGCATGGCAGAGGCTTGTTAACATAGCCTTAATTGATTAACTCGAAACCGATGTGCGCGTTCGGTCGAGTAGTTGGGACGTGTGACCAGAGCGGCCATTGTTAAATGTCCGAGGTCGGCTGGGCTGGGGTAGATTTTAGCAAGGATCTGTTGCATTTCTCTTACGGTAGGTAGTAGTAGGCGGAGGGTGTTGATAAAATGGTAGGGTACACCCTAAGTCCGCTCTGATGCTTGTATCGGCGTGTACGTCGCCAAACGCGCCTGCGCGGTGAAGTGTATTCACTCCGCGCATGCGCAGTGGTGCTGCTTTGTGAGTATCTTGCCGCGCATGCGCGGGAGAGAGGTGTTCCTCCGTGCTGCTCGTATGGAGCCAGGGGAGATGCTTGGTATTGAACACACGGAGGGACGCATAAGAAGCCAGGCATGAATTATTGTTAGAGTGGAACATGTGTAATTTATCATCTGTCTATGCAGGCAATGTTGAACACAGGTCAAAACACATGTTCTCAAATCGTGTTCCTCTTATTAATAGGTGGGAAAATGAAGGGGCTCTTATTAGGTTGCAGCTGTTCAGAGGGAATAACTCTTATTTTTTACACACAGTTTAAGAAAAAATAAAATAAAAATTAGAGATTATCATACATATTTACACGTCATGTCGGCCAGCACCACCTTGCAGGTTACTGTGATTGCTGGTCGGACACGATGGTGTTAGGTTTTACATTGTTACTGTATTCAAGTCCCGAACTGTGAACAGGCATTGGTTTAATCATGCCTTAAATTGCGACCAAGGAATATCATCGTTTAATCCTGTGAGATGCGTGCCCAAGAGATAGACCCAACGTTGTTCTTTCGCAAGAAGGTCCTTATCACTCCCGTAGGCTTCTATAACTGTCCATTGCAGGTCATCTACACTGTGACCCATTGTGGCATAGTGGGTGGCCATTCTTGTGGTAGTTTTTTTGCAACGTACGTTGCTGCGATGTTCGCCCATTCGTATCTTGACCGGTCGTGTGGTCATGCCAATGTACTCTTTCTTACACGGGCAAGTGATCAAATAGACCAAGTTCCGGCTGTTGCAGTTCGTAAAAGAACGTTGTTCCCATGTGGATTTGTTGGAAAAAGTTATATTACGACTTTTTCTTGTGTATTGACAAGATGTGCACGAGCCACATGGGTGGTGCCCTCCAATGGTTGAAATAGCAGAGGGTCTCTCGTTGGTGAGTAGTTTGGGTCTCGTGTGGACCAGCAGATCCTTCAGGTTTTTGCCACGCCTGTGTGCAAACATTGGTTTTGGGAAATCTAGTTTCCCGCAATTTAAAACTTTCCAGTGTCTGTTCACAATTTTTGTGATCTGGTTCGAATTGGTGTTGTACGTTGTGACACAAATCGGGCGTTGGTCTTGTTCTTTTTCTGCTGTAGTTTCCAATAGGGCATCTCGGTTGTTGTTCCGTGCTCTCTTAAAACCCTTGTTGACTACCTTGCTAGGATAGTTCCTGTTACTAAGCTTAGTTTTCAAATCAGCTGATTGGGTTTTAAAGTCTTGGATAGCGCTACAATTACGCCTAAGGCGAAGGAACTGGCCGTAGGGTAAATTGTCGCGTAGATGTCGTGGATGGAAGCTACTATATAGCAACAGACTGTTTTTAGCCGTGGGCTTGAAATGAGTACAAGTCTCTAGTTTGCCATTAGAGGGGTAGATATTCAAATCAAGAATAACTAAGTTTTCATTAGAGGCTGTGTGGGTGAACTTGAGGAACCGATCTTGTTGGTTCAGCCAAGTCATGAATTGAACCACAGAGTCTTGATCACCCCTCCAGATGACTAACACGTCATCTATGTATCTTTTCCATGTGACCACATGGTTCTTGTAGGGGTTCTGGTCGTTCAGGATTCTGGTGGCTTCGAGGTGGTGCACATAGAGCCCTGCTAGGCTCGGCGCACAGGTGCTGCCCATACTCGTGCCGTGTTTTTGTAGGTAGTATGTGTTTTCATACATGAAGAAATTCTTTTTTAGGGTCATGGAGATGCATTCTAGGACCACTTGCCTCGGGGTGTGGTACGCCCATGGGGTTGAGAACAGGACTTCCTCAATAATTTCTAGAGTCTCTTGGTGGGGGAGGCTCGTATACAGACTCTCTACATCTAGTCCCAAAAGGAGGTCGTGTTCGGGGTCAAAAGGTATCTCTTTTACCAACTGTAGGACTGCTTTCGTGTCTTTTAGATAGGTACTTGTCTTCTGTACTATTGGTCTAAGGAAAGCATCCGCAAATTTTGATAAGGGTTCAAGGATTGATTGGATTCCCGATACTATGGGGCGCCCAGGTGGATATGGGGCGTCCTTATGAATCTTGGGGATGGTGTAGAAATAAGGAGTTTTTGGATTCTTTTGAATCAGAAAATCGCTCTCTTGTTTTGTGAGCCAGTCGTGTGCCATTGCTTCCTCAATCATTATGAGGATACAGATCCTGACTTCTTCAGTCGGGTCTTCCCTCAGTATTTGATAATTGCGTCTGTCCTCAAGTAGTTTTCTACACTCCCTATCATAGTTGGTATATGTTTGTATCACCGTCGCTCCGCCCTTGTCGGCAGGCTTAATTACAATAGTTTCATCATTTGCCAGTTCATGCAGGGCCGTTCTCTCAGCTGTGGAGGTGTTGTTAAAGACATCCCCACCGTCAGTGGTTAGCTTCTCCAGATCTGCCATAACTGCCTTTTCGAAGGTTAACAGTTCAACCGGTAACATAGAGTCTAGAGGTGTGAAAGAGGATTTGTTTTTCAGGCCTGTATCTGTTTGGACATTCGTTTCATTGTTAGAGTCCTGAAAAAAAGCTTTTAGCTTAAGTTTTCGCGTAAACTCTTTCATCTCTTGACAGTTTGAATTTATCCATTTTATGGGTAGGGACGAAGCCCAAGCCCTTACTTAGGACATTCTCCTGAGCTTCCGTTAGTAGGTGGTCAGACAAGTTTACTACTAAGTTCCTCGACTGGTTGACGCTGTTTGACTCCGGGTTGATACCCCTAGGGGTTGGACTGGCTGTTGATTCCAGTGTACCTGTGTACCTTTCCGGTTGCGGCCCTTTCTTGTTCCTTGGCGCTGGCCTAAAAAAGGCGGTTGGCCATAGTGGTTAAAAGGGGGCATTTGTTGGTCCCACGGTGGGAATTGATTCCCCATGAAGACAGGCCCTGGTGGGTATTGCATGAAACCGGGAGGTCCTTGCATGAAGGGAGGTGGTCCTTGATATGGGCCCCAACCTCTCCCACCTCGTGGGTAGCCTCTGCCAGAGAATTGTGTTCCTCCAAATGATGAAACTATTGTAATTAAGCCTGCCGACAAGGGCGGAGCGACGGTGATACAAACATATACCAACTATGATAGGGAGTGTAGAAAACTACTTGAGGACAGACGCAATTATCAAATACTGAGGGAAGACCCGACTGAAGAAGTCAGGATCTGTATCCTCATAATGATTGAGGAAGCAATGGCACACGACTGGCTCACAAAACAAGAGAGCGATTTTCTGATTCAAAAGAATCCAAAAACTCCTTATTTCTACACCATCCCCAAGATTCATAAGGACGCCCCATATCCACCTGGGCGCCCCATAGTATCGGGAATCCAATCAATCCTTGAACCCTTATCAAAATTTGCGGATGCTTTCCTTAGACCAATAGTACAGAAGACAAGTACCTATCTAAAAGACACGAAAGCAGTCCTACAGTTGGTAAAAGAGATACCTTTTGACCCCGAACACGACCTCCTTTTGGGACTAGATGTAGAGAGTCTGTATACGAGCCTCCCCCACCAAGAGACTCTAGAAATTATTGAGGAAGTCCTGTTCTCAACCCCATGGGCGTACCACACCCCGAGGCAAGTGGTCCTAGAATGCATCTCCATGACCCTAAAAAAGAATTTCTTCATGTATGAAAACACATACTACCTACAAAAACACGGCACGAGTATGGGCAGCACCTGTGCGCCGAGCCTAGCAGGGCTCTATGTGCACCACCTCGAAGCCACCAGAATCCTGAACGACCAGAACCCCTACAAGAACCATGTGGTCACATGGAAAAGATACATAGATGACGTGTTAGTCATCTGGAGGGGTGATCAAGACTCTGTGGTTCAATTCATGACTTGGCTGAACCAACAAGATCGGTTCCTCAAGTTCACCCACACAGCCTCTAATGAAAACTTAGTTATTCTTGATTTGAATATCTACCCCTCTAATGGCAAACTAGAGACTTGTACTCATTTCAAGCCCACGGCTAAAAACAGTCTGTTGCTATATAGTAGCTTCCATCCACGACATCTACGCGACAATTTACCCTACGGCCAGTTCCTTCGCCTTAGGCGTAATTGTAGCGCTATCCAAGACTTTAAAACCCAATCAGCTGATTTGAAAACTAAGCTTAGTAACAGGAACTATCCTAGCAAGGTAGTCAACAAGGGTTTTAAGAGAGCACGGAACAACAACCGAGATGCCCTATTGGAAACTACAGCAGAAAAAGAACAAGACCAACGCCCGATTTGTGTCACAACGTACAACACCAATTCGAACCAGATCACAAAAATTGTGAACAGACACTGGAAAGTTTTAAATTGCGGGAAACTAGATTTCCCAAAACCAATGTTTGCACACAGGCGTGGCAAAAACCTGAAGGATCTGCTGGTCCACACGAGACCCAAACTACTCACCAACGAGAGACCCTCTGCTATTTCAACCATTGGAGGGCACCACCCATGTGGCTCGTGCACATCTTGTCAATACACAAGAAAAAGTCGTAATATAACTTTTTCCAACAAATCCACATGGGAACAACGTTCTTTTACGAACTGCAACAGCCGGAACTTGGTCTATTTGATCACTTGCCCGTGTAAGAAAGAGTACATTGGCATGACCACACGACCGGTCAAGATACGAATGGGCGAACATCGCAGCAACGTACGTTGCAAAAAAACTACCACAAGAATGGCCACCCACTATGCCACAATGGGTCACAGTGTAGATGACCTGCAATGGACAGTTATAGAAGCCTACGGGAGTGATAAGGACCTTCTTGCGAAAGAACAACGTTGGGTCTATCGCTTGGGCACGCATCTCACAGGATTAAACGATGATATTCCTTGGTCGCAATTTAAGGCATGATTAAACCAATGCCTGTTCACAGTTCGGGACTTGAATACAGTAACAATGTAAAACCTAACACCATCGTGTCCGACCAGCAATCACAGTAACCTGCAAGGTGGTGCTGGCCGACATGACGTGTAAATATGTATGATAATCTCTAATTTTTATTTTATTTTTTCTTAAACTGTGTGTAAAAAATAAGAGTTATTCCCTCTGAACAGCTGCAACCTAATAAGAGCCCCTTCATTTTCCCACCTATTAATAAGAGGAACACGATTTGAGAACATGTGTTTTGACCTGTGTTCAACATTGCCTGCATAGACAGATGATAAATTACACATGTTCCACTCTAACAATAATTTATGCCTGGCTTCTTATGCGTCCCTCCGTGTGTTCAATACCAAGCATCTCCCCTGGCTCCATACGAGCAGCACGGAGGAACACCTCTCTCCCGCGCATGCGCGGCAAGATACTCACAAAGCAGCACCACTGCGCATGCGCGGAGTGAATACACTTCACCGCGCAGGCGCGTTTGGCGACGTACACGCCGATACAAGCATCAGAGCGGACTTAGGGTGTACCCTACCATTTTATCAACACCCTCCGCCTACTACTACCTACCGTAAGAGAAATGCAACAGATCCTTGCTAAAATCTACCCCAGCCCAGCCGACCTCGGACATTTAACAATGGCCGCTCTGGTCACACGTCCCAACTACTCGACCGAACGCGCACATCGGTTTCGAGTTAATCAATTAAGGCTATGTTAACAAGCCTCTGCCATGCTATATAAGACCCGCCCCGCCCTGGCTTACCATTACCACGGAAGCCACTGACGAAGGAGGAAGCACTGAGGTGTGGGGGTTGAGTAAGTACGGCATAGCCGATAGTCCTGACCTGGAATACACTACCCTAATCCATTCAGTGTAAATAGCTAATCTAGGTCCTGGCATTATTTCTCCATTTCTCCCCACAGTTGGACCCTCTATACCCTTCGCCCAGCTTGGCTCATGGGGCATTGTCTCCTCATTCAATAAGTATGTATCAAAATTGAACAAGCATCTCACTGCTAGTTTTTGATGCTTTATATTGTTGTGTGTGTGTATATATATTTTTATGTGTGTGTATTCCTTCCCATTTTCACCCTGTGTAGTCACCTGGCCCTTCCAGGAAATCCTTGGCCTGCCAGGCAATAAGCCCATGAATGCTTTTCTCCACAGTTCTATATATTTTGTCTTTCCATACTTGGCAAACCTGGTCCTCCCAAGAAATCTTTGGCGTGACATGTAACAGCCTAAAGTGTGTTTTCTTCCCCTATGTGTATTTTCATCCCTTACAGGTATTCACTAGTAAAGCGCATTGGGATCCGCGCTCTTTCTAAAATCCTGTGTTCTTATCCTTGCAGGCTTACATCATCAGTATTACTGATCGAGCTTTTTTCACGTGTATTTAAATTATTTATACACATTGATCAAACACAACACTCTCTATCTGTGGGAGCGCATTAGTGAGTGACAGGGGGATCTATACAACCCGGTCCTGACGAAGGGGCATGCCGCCCCGAAACATGTTGACCCACACAGGAGAGCAAGACTAGTAACCCGATCTTGCCCTCCGCCTCACCCTTTTAACGATACCAGCCAGTGCCTATTAAATAATTTTTTCTAAACACCAGGCCAGGTATCTTTTAATTTCACTGTCTATCACTCCTGACCTCACTGACACTCACTCCATCATCACTCACATAGTACTCACAATTAAAAGGTGCTCCGGCGTAGCCGCTTGTCGCAGCACTGCCCCGTCCCGCAGCGGGGGCGGGAAGACCCCGATGATGAAGCATGACACCAAGGGCCCTTTTGGTGTGTGAGGGGTATTTTAACACACTGAGTGTATTCCAACAACATCGGAATATGTATTGTATATTTGTTTCAGGTGGTCTCTGTTGATTATTTAAGCGTTCATAAGAGGAGGATTAGCCCACCGCGGTGCCTTGTTGCACCACCTCTTCACTCCCTTTTTTGATATTTTTGTGTTTGATGAGAGCCAGGAGCTAGGGGTCCCCCCACTCGACCAAAGACTGGCTTCGATCGCGGTCATTCTCAAACCCACCAAGCCTCCCACTGACTGTAGCTCTTATCGGCCGATTTCCCTGATCAGCGCAGGGGCCAAGGTCCTGGCTAAACTACTAGCGACTCGCCTTCTCCTAGTACTCCCTGCCCTAATACATGACGATCAGTCTGTTTTTATTCCGAGTCGTAACAAGGCGCTGAACCTCCGTAGAGCGCATAACGTGATGAGCCGCCAGCCCATCATACAAGACGCTGCCATCTTATCCCTTAATGCCGCGATGGCGTTTGATTCGATCGAATGGCCATATCTGTTCGAAGTCCTCCACCGCTTTGGCTTTGGACCCCAATTCATTAGTTGGGTGCGTCTTTTGTATACGAACCTCCGGGGCCAGGTTCGGGTTAATAATCACATCCCAGAAGTTTCCTCTTCTTCGAGGTACCAGGCAGGGCTGCCCCCTGTCCCCCCTGTTCGCCCTCACCCTAGAGCCACTGGCTCACTGGATCCGTGCAGACGTCTCTTATCAGAGGCCTACATTGGAACGACGAGACTGTGGACAAGATCTCTCTCTATGCTGACGACATCCTGATATGTGTCGTCCCCACAATCCTCCATTAATAGCCTGTTTCTGGATACACCGTAAAATGGGCTAAGTCAGTGCTGCATATGTTGCATGGTCCACCGCCTCGCCTGCCTCGAAGGTTCTCTATCACGGTAGCCACGGAGGGCTTTCAATATCTTGGCATATATATTACACCCGACTTCAAAAAGTTCTATGACCGTAATTTGCAGGGCCCACTGCGTAGGCTTCGCAGTGATGTCACTCATTGGCAGTCACTCCCGCTCTCTCTCCCGGGCCGAGCGGCACTATTTAAGATGTTGGCGCTTCCTGTATGTCCTACAGAACTGCCCCTTCCCAATTCAGGACTCATATTTCAAGACGGGGGAAAGCGAGCTCCGACTGCTATTGTGGGATGGGGGTGCCGCCCGGATAGCCCTCTGCAAGTTGTTTCAGGGCTGGTACGATGGGGGCATTGCCCTGCCCAACCTCCGCCTCTATTATTGGGCGTCACAGCTTGTCAACCACTGGTTACAAGGTTCGCCTCTGAACCCAGCCTTCCTATTAGACAGAAGTCAGAACGGGCGAGAGGGCTATTTAGGGGTCCTCTACAGTAAACCAACCAGAACTAGATATGTTGGAACTATGGCGCATACAGTGGAAATTTGGCACAGAGCCAATAAGAGACTGGGATGGGCCGACAGGCTTACTAAGGCCTCGCCTCTGGTCTACACAAACCCTGTGCTCCCTCTGCTTCCTCCAGGGCTTCGACAAGTGGGACATGATTGGGATTTCCAAGTGGGGGACCTCGTCCATAAGAGTAAATTGCTGTCCTTTAGTGACCTCCAAGCTAAATATGCCCTTGCACCCACTGAGTTTTTCAGATACCTGCAAATCACACACGCCATCCGGGCCGCTCTCACAGACCTCACCTCCAAACAGGATACCTCCCCTTTGGAGGACAGGTTGCTGTCAGAACCTCTTCCTGAGAAGGCCATCTCCCTTACCTACCGTAAGCTCTGCAATAATCTCCCCGATCCCTTCCTATCACTACGGACTAAATTGGAGGTAGACCTGGGTCCTTTAGAAGAGGAAGAATGGCGGGCGGCACTAATGTCCCCAAGGGAATCAGCTATCTGCCACAGGTTTAGACTGATCCAACTAAAGGGGTTACACAGAGTGTACAGGTCAGCCCTTACCCTGGCTAAAATTGGGCGGCGCCCAGACACTGTGCCGACGTCGTTGTGGACCCCCTGGCTCCTTTTATCACATCTTATGAGAATGCCCAGTGATACAACAGTTCTGGATGGCTACACTTAGTAAAATGAGCAGATCTTGGGTAAATCACTCTCCCCGTCGCCTAGGGAATGTGTCCTCAACATCTGGGGGGCAAATGACTTGAGTGTCCAGGAGTTACAGTGGGCGGCGCTAGGTTTTCTGCTCGCCAAACGCTCTATAGCAATGAAGTGGGGATCCCCGGACAGACCATTGGTTTGTGGGCTGGCTGGCCGCAATGGACCAATGCATGATTGCTGAGAAGACTGTGTATAAAATAAGAGGATGCCCCAAAATGTGGGACAAGAAATGGGGACTTTGGAATGCCTACCGTGGCGAACTGTGCGATTCTCCTACAATCGAACTGGCAATGTCCCGTGAGGGACCCGGGGGTAGGCGTATACGCTAAAGGGTAAATAGGCTTGAGTCAATTGCGGTCTGTTTACGTTTTTATGACACTTGTGATCATCCCCTGATTTTGTTTATGTATCAATAAGCACCTAAAGTGACCGAAACAACACTAGTCCGAGCTGGACCCTTGGGACGGACTGTAAGCTATTTGACTCTCTCTGCTGGATGTATGTATTTAAGGTTTTGTTCCTGATAAAAAACAAAAAAGTGGTGCAACTACCCTTTCTGTGTCCAATGCAGGCTTTGACTTGTTTTCACTGTTGATATGCTTCATCGATATGGCGTCCGACCTCAGGGGTGTGGACTGAATGGCTGTGTATTATAATCTAACATGAATATTGTTTTTCGCATTATATCTGCTTGTGCGCGGACGTAACTGATGCTTCTGTTTTTCTTGCAAATCACCACAATAAAATATAAAAAATAAAAAGATCAGTTGACTGGGGGTGAGTGCTTGTATTGTCATCGCTCCGTCCATCATTTCCTTTGGTTTTTCTTTGCTCGCCATAAGTTGGCAGGGTATGCTCAGACGTGAGTCCCTTGCTCACTTTGCCACTGGATTCAAGCAAGCCGGGCTGAAGACGGCTGGAATGGCAGAAACCGGTCCTCGGAAGCTTGTTTCCGGTCCAGGGAAGGCATGGCTTGGCAGTTCGGGCTGGACTGTTCCCATGAGGCACAGGGTCAGACTGATTTGCATATGGCCATGTCTGAACTGGGGTGGCAGAGTGGGCTAAAGAACGGTGATGGATTAAACCCAGATCAATTGACTGGGGCGAGTGCTTGTATTGTCAACGCTCCGTCCATCATTTCCTTTGGTTTACACCGGGGGAGGCCACCAGCAAGCTAGGGAGCCAAAGTTGGCAAACTATTTAGTACCTGAGGAATGTTGCCAATTGTGTTATTAAAGCTGTATAGATAGAAAATAACGCCATGTGAAACTGCACTGCTTCCTTGTCCATCCTTTTTACCTCACAAGCAGCGGATGCGGTCCCCTAGAGGAGGCTAGATCTATAGCTCTGGATCTCAAAGTACCCAGGCAGCCTTGTCCATGGCTGAGCAAGGAGTAAATAGCTGGTGACAGGTTTTGGGGTCTAGGGGCTACGTCTCTGAGCATGTGCACAAACAGAGCTATACAAATATTTGGCATGCATATCATGCACCAAACATCTTGTTAGCCTATGATACGGTGTCTTGAAAACTCTAAAGTTTTTAACACGCGGAAGCATTTGATTTTAGCACATCAGAACACCGAATTGACTATTACAATAAGTATTAATTATGCATGAGAAGTGAATGCTTTTAAAACTGTAATTTGAAACATTCCTGCCCCCGGACCTGATGACAATGCCATTGGAGAATTAAAAGGCAAGGCAGGAGCACGTGTACCCCACATGTGAGCTGAATTCTTATAAATGGAGCAAACGTTTAGCATATGAAATCAAGCAAAGTTTTTTGTACAGCGGGCTTGCTGAATTCCCTCACGTATTTGGAGGTCCTCTTATGCAATATAATGAAGGAAACAAGAATTTGCAATGCAATAGATCTCGCATTAGTAAAGTTAGAGGAATTAGTACTGTAAATAACAATTTTTTTATTTATGTTTTTGTTTTGAAAATAGCGAAATTAATAACTTTGTCATTTACAATGCCAATAGTGTTAACTTTTGCAAATGTGACACCTATAGCATTTGTAATGCAACATATGTTGTATTTACGTGACTTAGATGTATTGATATTACAAATAATAATGGCTTTTAATTTTCTAAAATACTTAAATAAAAGTGATTGTAATTTATAATGGCAATAGCTTAAACTTTTGTAAATAACTTTTGTGAAGATTATGTTCAGTGTATTTTATTGTGACGAAAATCCAAGAACAGAAGTGAAATATTAACATCTTTTTGTGACATTTGTAATAAAGCTTGATACATTGAGAGAAAATATTTGAACCAGTTGTTGAATGGTGGCGCAGAGTGGTGCTGGGGTGGCGCAGAGGGGTGCTGGGGTGGCTCAGAGGGGTGCTGGGGTGGCGCAGAGGGGTGCTGGGGTGGCGCAGAGGGGTGCTGGGGTGGCGCAGAGGGGTGCTGGGGTGGCGCAGAGGGGTGCTGGGGTGGCGCAGAGGGGTGCTGGGGTGGCGCTGTGGTGGTGCCGAGTGATAATGTGGTGGTGCCGAGTGATAATGTGGTGGTGCCGAGTGATAATGTGGTGGTGCAGAGTGATAATGTGGTGGTGCCGAGTGATAATGTGGTGGTGCCGAGTGGATAGGTGCTGGATGGATGAGTGTATGGATGAATGCATGCATGGATGTGTGCTTGAATGCATGGCGGATGAATGGATGCATTGCGGATGGATAGATGCATGCATGGATGGATGCATGGATGGGTGGGTGAGTGGATGGATGCATGGGTGTATGCATGGATGGGCGGATGCATGGATGGGCGGATGCATGGATGGGCGGATGCATGGATGGGCGGATGCATGGATGGGCGGATGACTATGGATGGATACATGGATGGGTGTATGCATTGATGGGTGGGTGGGTGGGTGGATGAATAAATGAATGCTCAGGCTCGCAGATGGGGACGGGGGAAGGGGGAGCAGGCATATTGGTTGTGAGTGAGCGCGCATGTATATAGAGATAACTATAATCAACAGTCTCTTTGTCTTCTTTGCATGAAGACATTTAAACATTTTTTATGTTTGTATCTTTTATCAAACGCATGTAATCCAAAGTCCTTATGTTATGCAACTTGTTCTTAAGTAAAGCGCTCTGACACCTTCGGGTAAAGTTCACGCTATATAAAATCGCATTAAGTAAAACTGTACCCAAAAAATCCACCCATCCATCCATTTGGGCCTAGGCTTAAGTTGTAGGGCTCAAAGCAGACAGAGAAGGGACAGTTTACGAAGTCGAGGCAGGGCGGGGTAGTTTAGGGATGTAGGGAATGGAGTTCAGGGCTCAGGGTAGGGGGGCTGGGGTTGGGGTAGTTTTGTGGGCAGGGCAGGGATAGTTTGCAGGCCAGAGGGCAGAAGGACACCAAAAACGAGGGATACAGAGGGTAGAAGGACAAAAATAACGAGGGATACAAAGGGCGGAAGGACACAAAAAACGATTGAAACAGAGGTCAGAAGGACACAAAAACTAGGGATACAAAGGGCAGAAGGACACAAAAACCGATTGAAACAGAGGGCAGAAGGACACAAAAAACGAGGGATACAGAGGGCAGAAGGGCACGAAAAACAAGGGGAAAACGATTGAAACAGAGGGCAGAAGGACACAAAAACGAGGGATACAGAGGGCAGAAGGACACAAAAACGAGGGCTAGAAAGGGCAGAAGTACACAAAAACGATTTAAACAGATGGCAGAAGGACACAAACTAGGCAATTATTCATAACATACGTGCAAAGCGGTAATAGCTAATGAAAACATTCATCAATATATTTTTTTTAAATATTGCATGCAAGGATTTTGTTGTGACAAAACCATAAAGAGCAACGACTAGCAAAGCAAGATTGGAATTCTACCTTTCAAAAGTCCTCAAATAACTGCTACTCTCCCATTCGTATTTCCTTCTCTCCTCCAGTATTACCTCTGGGATACCATGGTGTTCTTCAACAGCAGGCCATTGACCTGTAGAAAAGGCTCTAAACGTTCCCCCTCCAAATAAGGACGTGGATGGTGCCTCACTCGATGCGCAGAGAAAGGGCGTGGGGGGGGGGGCAAGATTTGCACTGGGAGGGCTAAGAGCGAACTGGGAGAGCACAGCAAGAGAGTAGCTCACTTTAAAGCTTGAAGGTGGGCTGCCAATGTAATATATATCAATAAAGCGGCAGGTGTGTAGCGCTTGTTTCGAGGGAGATGGCTGCCCATATGTTTGCACCACAGAAATTAAACATTTCATGTGATGATGCCCACTATGTATAGGGAGACAATGCAAAGCAAATGTAAACACTGAAATAATGGCCCGGCCTCTCTTGTTGGTGATTAGGGGCCGCTGCCGCACTGCTTAAAAAATGTGAATAATGTTAAAATAGAGCTGGGTGGGTCCTGTGGCTGCCTTGGTTTAGGATTAAGAGCGGCTGCTTTAAAAAACTAGTTTCTAATTTCAACCCTCTGCTCATTGTTGGCATTGCACAAACACCCTCTCCTCTGTTTTTATGTGTAATTCGACGCGTTTCTTGCTTTCCCCCAAGAGATCCCTTCAAAAAGTTATTGTGCAGTTTCTCGGCCACCTTGCGGCTCCTCTGTGATTAGCAATATTTTCCGAGCACCCGCTGCCATTCTCGCGCATGAGGGCCACTGAAGGATGCTGTTGAATAATAAATGTTTGTGTTGCTCGACAGAATATCTTGACAGCCGCACTTTCAAATAACGTGGTCTTGAAACTGCTTTTGACAAGTCACCTCCCACGTCATATGGAACTACCAAGCAGCTGTGACACGTGTAAACATCACAGTGACACCTGCGTGTACATGCCGGATCCCGTGTTCACTCACCTTGACGTAACCTACATAAGACACTCCTCGTGCTCATGGGAGAGGCCGAGCTGGTCTTCGAGGCGCACACTGGAGTGAACACCTTTCCCTTCAGCTCCGATGTACTTGCTCTTTGCTGCTGCACAGACTGCACATCTCAACAATGAAGCTTTACTAGGAAGCATTTGGGCCCTTTCACTAGGACAGGGAGACATGGATCCTGACGGGTACACAGGGCAGGGCACTGATACGGGGCTTTGAGATGAAGGCAAAAGTGACAGGCAAGCAAGAACGCAGGAGACGAGATGACCCTGGGACAGAGGTAACCGGATACTAAGAATATACAAAAAGACAAACAAATGAATCAGTGAGATAGAGGGAAACACAAACAGACCGAGGGACAATGAGACAGGAAGACAAACAAGTAGATAAAAGAGTGGGGGGAGGGGAACAAGCATATCGGGAGTAGATAAAGACAAATGTTGGTGTGCGAGGTTTCCTTTCAAGTCGAAAGCCGTGGAAAACTAGATGTGCCGGCCGACCAGCAGTAAATAATTAGAGGAGAGAGAGGGGAGGTGCTGGGGAACAGATGGCCGTGAAGCAGGAGGCGGGGCAGCGGAACCCTTTGAAGTCACGGCCTGCGGCCGTGAATAAGTGATGGCGGGGGGGCGGGGCAGCGGAACCCTTCGATTGCTGCTGGCAGGGGGAAGCCTGTGGGGAAATGCAAGCTTGTGCACGAAGGAGCTTGTGGTCACGTGATTTCACGTGAACTGTTGAGAATCCGGATCGTAAAAAGTCAGCTTTTGGGTTGACAACAATAGGTTAGAGTGAACTCGACTTAAAAAAGGAAGTTCTGTTAAATAAACTACTTGTATAGGATCACACAATCCAAGAGCAGTTTATGGGTTTAGGCCAATAAAGTTAAGTCGAGAAAATTAGTCATGTCCTAGACATGCAGGTCTGGTAAAAATTGTATTATTTTTTAGGCGTGGTTACTTTTAATATGTAGGTGATTTCACATTATGAGACTGTATAGACTGTACAGCAAGGCAGAAGAAAAAAATTGAGAAAAACAGCAGCTGGCAATTTAGACCTAGGCAAAAAGGTTTCACGAAACTGGCCAAACTGTGGATAGCTGGCTTTGTGTGCAGGCAGCCCCTTAACAACAGAACAATGCCTCGAGAATGCCACAAACGCTGCAATAGCTTTGGCATCCACTGCACCAGATGGAGGCAGGTACCAGGCAGAGTGTAGCAATGAGCCAGGATGCTAACCATCTAGCAATGGTGGCCTTAGAAGCAGTTCAACCAACATCACTAGTTCTTCTATTAAAGTTTGGCGTAAGGTTTCCTGGAGCCTGAAGAATATTTATCTGGTCCCAGAGTATAACACGGTGATCGTAAACTAAGCATTTAGCAATTTATTGGGCAGGATCATAAATAAAGGGCTGTCTTGTACAATACAATATTATCAAAAAACACCGGTACGGGCAGATAGGCATAGTGCAAGACAACGCTGCTTTGAGCGAAGAACTACATGACAAAAACAACTAGACCAGAAAGGTGATCAAAATTAATTAAAAGAAATAATAATCAAAACATACATCAGCCAGCATAAAATTGTCTTAAAGTGGAAAGCATTTTTGGAAGAAGAGTAAGAGGCTTAGAAGAAGAAGAAAAAAAAAAGAAGATAGAGAAGCAAGCAGCCTCTCCTCCTCATACAAAGATCAATCATTTCCTGCAGGCATGTGTCAGCAGTATAGATAGGATTGCAGGATACCACAAAGGGCGCTCAACTCGGAGATGCCCTAGCATTTGAGGAGCCTTTTTGGCCACCTGACGAGAAAGTAAAGAGACTATAAACTAATAGCTGAATCATGCAAGCCAGACAGTCAACTGGGATATCCTAGGTATAGAACACTTGAAATCGTTTGGGCACAAAACAGTGCATTTCGCTGCACCAGGGGAGTGGAATTCCTATAGCCTAACGCCCAGGTCATTGTTTGGGGTCAAGGACAACAAGTTTTTATGCGCATTTTTGTACTTGAGACTATTAGAACCAACCGTTTGAAGCACAAACCCTTTGGCTGCCAGTTCACTGTACCACATTATGGATCAGGGAAGGGCATTGTCTGCAGTTGAGGTAATCTTTGTGTTCATGTTGTTCGAACTTCATTCATTAATGCAAAGCCTTTATTATTACGGTGAGCGTTCAAAGAAAATATTGTGTGCTTGGACTGCACTACAGACAGCGGTTCCAGTATAAACATGTGAACACAAGTTTTCAAAGTTTAGCAGTATGAGGCTATGTATTTTGCTACTGAATGCTCAGATGCAAATATTTACAAATGGTCAAAAGCAAGAATTATTATTTGCTTTCAAAATAAAATGTTCACAAAAAAATGCAACTACTGTAAAATGTTAGGTACCATTTCTTTGCAGCATCATTTATAAAATGTGTTGATGCATGAGAGTATTTCTAAAAAATATTCCTAGCACGGGTAGGGGGGGAGCAAAGCCAGCAGGTCTGAAACTGGTGGTCAGCCCTTTGGTTTTCTCAATTTGTGTGTTTTGCCATGGTTTTTTAATACCTTATTGGCGCGGGAACTGCCTGGCCCCCACCAATATAGCAAGCATTGACAAAAAATGTTGGTCTCAAAAAGCACACAATGCCACATTAGTTCCTGGCACTGAACAAAACTTTGGGTGCCAATATGCTCCTTGTGAAAGAGCAGACTACTGTCACTCATAGTGAAGCCAGCTGATGGGCAGAGAGAGAATTTTAATAAACACAAAATGTATTGGTTAACACCAGACCTAATTAGGGGCCTAATTATTAAAGAAATCTCAAAATTGCACAACCGGTTAGGGCCTTGCATTAGTGAAGACTTATGATTTTCAAAAATGAAAAAGACTTACATAAGTAGGTCAAGAAATCTTAGTTTTAGAAAATATTTGTGAACTGCATTTAAGCACAAGCAAACATGCAAGCGTAGATTTGCTCATGTGAAAATCTGTTGAGCGCTTGCAAGTTCACTTTCCCTCCTTCCACTTTTTCCCCCAACCCTGGAAGAAGTCTTACTTGCGTCATTGTCAGGAGTAAATTTCCAGCCTCTCTCAGTATGGTAAAAGATTAGAGAAGAGTTGGTGAAACCCCTTAAAACATGCAAGTTATTGGGCGTGCACAGGCTCAAAAGGGCATTTCAATACTGGGACCTGCTTACTACTACCTTCAGCCCAGTATGTAGATATGCAGAAAGGTGGCATAATAAGGGAATTGCTAGTATTTAACCCCTACTATGGTATGATCCCTAGCATAATCAGAGATGCGATATCAGCTCTCATAAAATGAGATTGCCACCTGGCATGAAAGGGACAAGTGGATTTTGTTGCACGGCAAGTTGATTTATGAAGCAACCTGCCCCATGGACAAGTTGCTTCCGACAAAAACACCCAAACAGTGACATGGAAACAGTGCCATGGGCCCTCATAAGTATGCAAAATGCACATAGTCCCATGTTGTGCACTACAAAAAAATCCTTAGAGTGCATAGATGCCCTCTTACAGCACAGGCTCACAGTTCTAGAGCACCACTGATAAATACATGCCCCTATTCAATCACATCCTCAAACTATCTTGGTAACAGGTTACAGGACGCGGATACTGCCATCATTAACTTGGCTTTCCCCTCTACCTATACAGTATCTATCTTAAACCGCCCGACGAGGGGAGGTGGTATAGCCATGGCGACGAAATCATGTTTGCCGGTGGAGTGGAAGGCCTTGGACCTCCCTATGTGCGAATGCGCATTATTTAAGGTGAAGGTCAGTCATCAATTCACCCTCAGCGGTGTGCTTATATATCGTCCACCTGGGAATGACACCGCCTTCAAGGCTGCCCTTGTGGATGTAGTCAGTTCCGTGACCGCAACTTGCTCTAATTTCAACATAGTTGGTGACTTAAATATACATCTGGATCAGTCGTCATCCCCTTCCATCAGCTCTTTGCTGGCGGACTTAGAAGCGTTGCAACTTGACCAACTGGTCACCTCCCCCACCCATACAGGAGGACATATATTGGATCCTTTTTTTCCCACCTTAGCTCGGGCTAGATCAGCTGACCCGATGGTGGTGGGTTGGACTGACCATCTACTGGTTAAAGTGTCATGTCCCCTTGACACCCCACAATTGAAACCTGCAGGTAAACAGAGTTTAAAGCGAGACTGGCGTAAACTTAAGCTGGAGGAGTTTGTCAGGTTATTGGAGGCACAAGCCCTGGGCAAACTGCAGAATGCAGAACAGGGTTATGAACAATTCTGCAACTGGGTTCTTACTGCCCTCGATTCTCTTATACCGTTGCGTTGGGCAAAATGTCATGCGAAAAATCGTAGCCCTTGGTATAATGAGGCGCTTGCCGAGCTTAAGAGAACCTGCCAGCAAGCTGAGAGGGCGTGGAGAAAAGCTTTCGATCCCACGTTAAAATCGCTTTACTTTGCCCAGCTTAAGTCCTACCACAGAGCTATTTGCCAAACCCGGGCCGCATATTACACAGCTGAGTTTTCTAACAGCCCCAACCCCTCTAAGTTGATCTTCAAGGTGCTTAAAGACCTGACGGGGAAACGGGCCACCTCGCAAGAAATCTGTACGGACTCGCACTGTGAAAGCCTGGCATCCTTTTTCGTGGAGAAAGTACAGAAAATCTACCGAGGATTCGTACCAGCTGCCGCCGGGGATGTTCCTAGCGAAGTAGAGGTCTTGGTGCCTGAAACTCTGTCAATCCTGCCGAGCATGTCCAATGAGGTATTCGATACTCTGAGCCGTAAAATTAAATCTGGCTCTCCCTCAGATCCTCTGAAACCGGAGTTTTTCGCCTCTCTCCCGCCTCTCTGTCGTGAGCCCATTATGGAGCTGATCAATCTTTCCCTCAGAGAGGGCGTGGTTCCGTTATCCTGGAAGCAGGCTGTGGTCAAACCCATTTTGAAGAAACCGAATTCCGACCCCCTGCTCCCGGAGAACTACCGGCCCATCTCCCTCCTGCCTTGGACCGCCAAGGTCACGGAGGCACACGTGAATACCATTCTGTCTGCCCACCTCTCGCGTAACAACATCCTGGACGAGACTCAAAATGGGTTTCGTGCTCAACATAGCACTGAAACGGCTTTGCTCTTTATGATTGAGCACTTGCGATCAGT
This sequence comes from Lissotriton vulgaris, assembly GCF_964263255.1. Classification (NCBI taxonomy): domain Eukaryota; kingdom Metazoa; phylum Chordata; class Amphibia; order Caudata; family Salamandridae; genus Lissotriton; species Lissotriton vulgaris. The sequence goes on from NC_141693.1 coordinate 297,784,319, forward strand.
GCTAGACGCGGGGCAGACCGCGGCGCTCCTATTGTTAGATCTGAGCGCCGCGTTCGACACGGTGTCTCATGACATTTTATTGCGGCGTCTGGAGGAAGTGGGGATTGTCGGGAAGGCCCTGAAGTGGTTCCGCTCATTCCTCTCGGACCGGTCTTTTAAAGTAGCCATTCCACCTGGCCAGTCCTCGTACCATTCTCTGGAACTGGGAGTCCCGCAGGGCTCTGCCCTCAGCCCCACATTATTCAACTTATATGTGAAACCGCTGGCTGCTGTCGTCAGGCAATATGGCCTTACGATGACATCGTATGCCGACGACACGCAGCTGGCGGTGACACTCAGTGGGGACCCTGAGGTGACTGCTCCCAGATTCCGGGCAGGACTGATAGCTGTGGCTAGCTGGATGCGCAACAACTGCTTACAGCTTAATGCTAAAAAGACCGAGGTCCTGATTGTGGGGAAGCAGGCGGAACTCTGGGGAGACCAGTGGTGGCCTCTCGAACTGGGGGCGATGCCTATTCCAGTGGACGAAGTCAAAAATCTGGGGGTATGGCTGGATTCTAACCTTTCTTTTGCCAGCCATACAAAGAAGACAGCAGCCACCTGCTATGGCATTCTGCGAGGACTTAGACCAGTTCTCAAATTTTTCGACCCTCCCACACGTCAACTGGTCGTTCAGGCCTCTATCCTCTCACGGATAGACTACGGGAGTGCCTTGCTCCTTGGAGTCAATCAGGCTGAGGCGACTAGGCTTCAGAGGGTCCAGAATGCTGCTGCACGGGCCATTGTAGGTCTCCCGAGACGATGTTCTGTCTCTCCTGTGTTGGCCTCTCTGCACTGGCTTCCGGTCAGACAGAGAATCAAATTTAAGGTTCTCTGTCTGGCATTTAAGATCTTAAAGCTTTCTTCTCCTCCGGCCTTGACAGGCCTTATCTCTTCTTATGTCCCCACGCGATCCCTCAGATCCGAAGCCCAGTATCTGGCGAACAAGCCTAGGTTCAGGCTTAGCAGGATGGGAGGACGTTCCTTCCACGTGCTGGCGGCAGATTTATGGAATTCCCTTCCTGTTCATATTCGGGCCCTCAACAGCTTGACCCTTTTTAGAAGGGCCATCAAAACCCACTTGTTCATCTCTGTAGGCTGATATCCCCCTTTGTCTGCTCTGATCTGTTGTGTTGTTGCATATGATCAGGCGCCAGGACGCCCCTTCGCTGGGGCAGCTGTTGCGCCTAATAAATGTTATTAACATAACATAACATATCTAATGGCTCAACGGTCAAGTGCATGATTATATATATATATATATATATATATATATATATATATATATATATATATATATATAAATAATTGTGACAGCATAGGCAGGCAGCAGCTACATAGTGGTGCAACAAAAAAAATTATATATATTAAAAAAATAGGTTCATGCCAATTACCTCAAACCCATCTAATGGAACAACATTTATGATCCGTAAAATGGAATGTTGTAAATCAAACAAGAAATGCAGCATTGCATTTCCAGGGGCAAACAGTTGAAAACGTGTTAAGTAATTTTACAGCCAGGGGCTGCTTTAGTGCCAATGTTGAACAAAACAACTCCGAAACAGTAGTTACACTTATTGAGGCATTTCAATTATTTTGTTATAGTGAGTAACCCCAAAAGCAATGTCGATACATGGTCGTTATGCCGAACAGACTTATGCTACATCTTATTTATTAGGCCCAAAAATGTCTCTCTAGTTGCTCACTTTCCTGTGCAAAGAGGCTTAGCAGTTTAGATCGCTGAGAGTAGATATAGAAATGGCTGCAGATAATGGCACACCGAATCTTATAAATGGAAAAAGTCAAAGAAAATGTATTTAGACTAGAGTGAGGGAAAATCAATTACTCAGTACGGTGGTGTTTGCAATGCACTGATGTGCGTAACTCTCCGGTCTAACTGCTATTATTCTTAAAATGTGGTTCATCGTTAGAAGTACCATATAGAGAAGATGTGCTAATTGAATACACAAAGCTTGAGGAGGCTGCTTGGAAAAGGTTCTCAGACCTGTACACGGATACATATATTTATTTTGATTAAATAGTGTACATCAAAACTTGAGGAATTCCTTGTTTTGGCAATGTTATGTTTAGGCTCACATCCAAAACGTGTGAAAGCATCCCCCCCAACAAAACCCGAAGAATGAAAAAAAAAAATCTGAACGTGGTCATGCATGAGAAAAAAAACATACGGTGACCGAAGTAGTTTTAAATGTAAAGCAGTGCCTCCTTCAATGCAATACAAGTAATTCATTGGCGGGTAAAGTGATACACAAAGCAAAGGACAAATACTAATCTGGACCAATCTAAGATCCAAATGACGAAGTGTCAAGACAAAAGGATTTTTTTTTAATGGTTTGGTGGCTAACCCAAAGCCTACTTGTAGGAAACTTTGGTTGTGTTGCAGTACACCCACCAACGCCACACGTTTTACCTGCCTTTTGATGAAACGTTGAACAAAGAGTACTGGGTCCCTGCTAACCAGGACCTCAGTACCCGTATTTTCCTAAAACTATGCCACACTTGGCAGTTGTTCAGTGGCTCTTGTAAGTCCTTAGCAAATGGTACCCCTACAACCTAGGGTACTGAAGAGTGACCCCAAGGGATGCAGCACTAGTTGTGCCACTCCAGGTTCCCCTCACCAAGGCCATGCACTCTGCCATTGCAGACTTCATGCCTCGGTGTAGACAAAACTAAAGAGACGACATGGGACGCATCCCTGTGTGCCGGGACCACAAGACACATGGGATATAGTTACGGCACCCCTTCAGCAGACCTTAGACCTAAAGCATGGTGGACAATATCTCCTGGGAGGGCATATCTGCATGAGCAAATATGCCCCTGCAATAGCCATATCAATTCCTGGATACTATAAGCCATACCAAGTACATGGGCTGGACACTCGTCATTACGAGTTCCCCAGCTCTATGGTAGCTTCACTGGTGTATGGGATGTTTGGTACAAAACAACTCCGCATACCTGCACTGATTCCAGTGTCAGATTCATTAAAAATTGCACACAGAGGACCCCTTAGAGGGGTCGCCTGAAACCTACCAACCTTTTGGTGGGCACCGACTGGCCTAAATAAGCATGCTAACACCAGACAGTGTTCTGATGCCATGGAGTGATCCCATTCTCGCCACGAGGAAGTGAACAATGCCTAAACACAGCCCCAGCCTCTCCGGTTAAAAGGAGCAGCCCCCCTCCCCCCCACCCTTTTGGCAGAAGACAGGTTGGAAAATATAGTCCGAATAGAAGTTGTGCCCAACTTTGCCAATTCCACCACTCGGGTGCTAGAGGAGAGGTGAAGTACACTCTTAAGTGCCCACCATCTTAAAGGTGAGGTGAGGAAGGAAGACATCCAACAAGGGCTAGGGTTATGCCAAGAGGTGGGCATACTAGAGGATGTAGACACCCCAGGTAAGAGGACCATTGCATGTCACTCCCTTGTAACAACCCTAAATCTAGTATTTAGATGGAACCCCAGAACCTTGAACTTCAGTTCCTGATGACCTGAGAAGGGCCGGATACCAAAGATCAGCATCAGTGGAGAAGAACACAGAGAGCTACTGACTTGGCCCCAGCCCTACTGGTCTGTCCGCAGCCCTCAAAGATCCTATGCCAAAGACGACTCGTTCTGCAGCCCAGTAACCTCCAAAACCCTGGGAGAGCTGACTGCCTTCAATAAAGATAAAGATCTTCTGAGAACAGCGGGCCTGTTAGAAGCAACCATCTTCAAAGACTATGTGACCTGAAGACCCACGAAGCCTGACCTTCGGTTCCACCTCTGCACCAGACGCCTCTGGCCACAGTGGCCGAGCACACCGTGAGCTGCCCTCTCCCGGACTCCTTGACATGGCCTGCAGCCTCTGCACGGAGACCCACCCTCAACTACAACCTTCTCCGGTAAGCTGACAGCTAGAGATACCACTGCATCCATCTGCCCTGGTGAAAAGGACCAAAGGTGTCCCTATGTCTCCAAGCATCACAACTTACCTCTTGAGCTGTTGGTTTCATCTGACTGGCCTCCTGGCCTGAGCAGGCAGCTCTTTTCCAATTTGGCTGTTCTTCATTGGAAAACATTGGGCACAGACACTGTGTTGGCACCGTGCCGTCCTTGTGCAACTGTTGGTGCTGCCTTGGACCCTGCCCACTGCTTGCTTCAACCCCCCCTCCCCAAGTGTCCCCCCCCCCCAAAGCCGCTGTTACCTGTAAGAATCATCTATCCAAATGTAAATGTAAATGTATTTGAGCTTATATAGCGCACAGCTACCCCACAAAGGGTTTCCCGGCGCTTGCTTAGGGAACCCGTCCTGGTATTCCCGTGAGATAACGCCGGCAGGGTATCCACAAGGTGAAAGCCAGGCATCCCGCCGCGAGGGGCCGTTGTGGAGATTAAGCAAGCTATTGCCCAGAGTCGCAGAGTGTGAACCTGTGAGTCGAGAAGGCACCGGAGCGAGAATTATCGAGTCTGTGGAATTTTTGAGCCCAAGACCCGCCGAGGCGGGGAATTGAACCCTGGTCCAGGGCCGATCTCAGCTTCCGGGTCTGCCGCCTCTAACCCCTGAGCCACACTTCTCCACAATGCCCCATTCTTCATTGAGTTGTATTGGGCACCCAATATCGTATTTGCAACCTTTCACCCTTGTGCCGCTGGTGGTAACCTGCTGGTGATTAATTGAACCTTGCCCAATACTGATCTTAACTCCTGAAGACTGGTTGTGTTAATTGATATTACCTGTCTGTATGCTGAATGTTTTCTTCCTCCCATAGATGAACATTGCAAAGACTGAAAATTGCACCAGGTGTCTAATTTTAATATTGAAAAGTATTTTTATTGCTGAACGTATTTACCAGAGATAAAGTTCTGTGGTTTTACAAAATAAATACAACCAAGTATTTTTATAAATTGTTCCGATTTATTCCTTGTGTGTGTGCCTCATTTATTGCCACTGTTTTCAACACACGCTTAACACTGCCCTCCGATTAACCTAACTGCTCACCCACACTACCAGAAAAAGAGAGCATTAGTATTATCTACTTAAGCCTCTGCAAATAAAGCCTTTGAGGATCTACTGGACTCTGCACACTATACCCCAGTTTGGCATAGTATATAGAAAGCCAGCTTCCTACAATAGGAGTTTTGAAAGGTTGGTTGCTCCTTTGAACTGTGTGAATGTTGTAACAAGAGGCAGAACGAGACTAAGAGAAATGCCTATTTATACATAGGTAGTTCACGATGTAGTATATTAAATTGGAGAAGTGTTGCCAGTTTTAAATCAATCCCAGACATGGTCCGAGCATCCCTTTGGTATCACTCATCTTCATTTATTTAGAAAAAAGAATAAACTCAAAGTTTACTTTGAAGATGAAAACTAATTTCCCATGCATCGCTGTGGCACACTGTTAGTTTATTCACTAACTGTAATACACAGCCACAAAGAGACCCACGGTATTTGTAATATCGCCAGGCTTTCTTTGCATTTTAAGCAATATCACAATGCACTCTAGCTATCCGGTGCAGTTTCACTATTAAAATTGTTGGCATAGGCTCAAAAATGTCAGCATACAGTGTTGCTGGCTAAACGTTCACAGGGCTCAAAGCCCCTTGCCCGCTATCTACTGAGTTATTTTGGGTAACCTGCTTCAACAGCTCTGTCGTAACCTGGATAGAAACAACTGGTCTCTGCGGAAAATATTACTGACCGGCACAAATGCACTATGTTCGTGTGCACTATGTTCGTGTGCACTTTAATTATACAAATCAGCCTGCCTGGAGGACAAAATAAGTCAGAGAGAAGAACTGAATGTGTCCTGTCGAGTCTTTTGGTAACTGGTTCTCACCAGTTACCCTACCAGACTGGCTACAGAGACTGTAGCCAGTCTCTGAATGTGATGCAGGCCAAAGCAATAGGGTGATTGACAACTCTGCTGTCAATACGTAGAACCCAGGAACCAAGTGTGCATACTTACATCATATACCAGGCCTAAAAAAGTATCAATTTTTTTTTTTTTAAATCAAATAAAAACAGATCTACAAGTCCCACTTGCCGTAGATGGAAGGGGGAGTTCTTGAAGTGGGCCTCCGGGGAAAGTACGCTGAGGTACCAGTTAGCGCATAAGCAAAACAATGACAGGGCGCTAGAGGCGGCAGCAGCATGGGAAGCGTTAGTGCAGGCACTGCGATACTGACCAGAATGTCGACTGAGGGGGACAGGTCAATGACGGAGGAGTGACTCAAGCCATTCCAGGCGTACTACATAGACACATACATAGCCATTCCTAGCAACGATTGTCAGTAGAGAACATGCACGAGGAACCGCGTCGGGGGTGGGAAGTTGGGGAGGGGGGGGGGGAAGGAAGTTATAGTTATTGGTGGAATGGGGACAGCGTTATATTGCGAGAGGGTTTCTTGCATTCGAGGCATACATAGCTAGAGCGGCCTTATTATAACGTCACTTAATGTAATGTTTCACTGTGGGGGGACCTTCTTTGTGGAACTTGTTTGCGGATGTGATCACAGCTATAGTAAAACCAATAAACTACGTTTAAAAAAATAAATAAACAGATCTATAAGCCTGGTGACAAATAATGTACTTGGGCCTAACTAATGTGCTTGCCCCATAACCTTGTCCCAAAAGTGTTTGAGAGTAGTCAAATAATGTATTTCACAGAGTCGCCCTTTTCTTCATTGGCACATGAGAGCACCTTCAAATTGTGATGTCTGCTGTACAAAAAAAACGTACTTGTTTCATAGACTAAACTTTTGGTCCATGTATAATGGAATCTAGCCCACATAAAGGGTACACACGACCCTTGGAATGACTCTTATTTCACTAATAGCATTGTCATCAGGTTGAGGGCAAGAAGGTTTCTCTGTTCATACTCAAAAAATAAGTTTTAATAAATATATTGCTAAAGCATGATGCGACAGTGCGGTGTCATTTTCAGACCTTTCCTTTTTCAGACCTTTCGCAGCGACATGCAGGCATACCGATAAATGTAAATAGCGTTCATACTATGACATGTGGTAATTGAGTTTCAGCAAATATCTATTCTTTGTACAGCTCCACGTAAAGTATTCCGATTTGTTTTGACCCTAACAAAATCGTTTCCATCTCAATTCAAAATGACAAATAATTGTTTGCTTACCTACTGAAATACTGTACAGTTCATTTACAAGCTATTTAAATGTGTTCGCAGCACGACTGTCAGATAGTTCTCTTTTCAAAACCCTCTAACTCTGCATTCAGAGAAAGAAAAGTAAACACCAATCTCATGGACAAAAATAAGCAGGAATTTTAATAAGACATACGTTAACATCTGACCTTTGTCTTTGAATGCACAGCAAATGAGAAGATAAAAACTAAAAGACCTTTATTTCTCATTAGTTTTCTAAATGAACAGAACACCTGTTATTTGTCAACCGGACCTCTTCCACCAGGCAGGCCTTAAAAACAGTACTCCTTGGTAAAATCTGACTCGCCATAGCAGCGGATCAATAGATTTCTCGCGGGGTGTTACTGCAGGGTCAACTGCTTGGCAAACTTCTTTCACAAAAATAAGTAGGCCGTAACAGCATTTTGAGGCGAGCACTTTCACTCTTAATACTACCTGTCGGGATTTAAGATTACTAAACAAAGTGAAGCTGGCTAAAATATCAAGGATTGGGTGACAAATCCAATGAAGGAGAAGTCTTGCTAACTATGAAAGAGTACATCTATTGTTGGACTTAAGAGAACATGATCTCGATACCCTGCCTGTCATCACAGCATGCCAATTTAGCTGAAGAGGACTGCTGTCATCACTTACAATATATGGTGCAGGAGGTGCCAAAGGCAGACCCCTTGATGGGATGATGCCTTGCATCTCGTGCGGATTTAGGGGTTGGATTCTGGTATTGCTTCAGCCAAATTAGATCCATGGCTGCAACGTCAAGAACTGCCGACGGGGTGAGATTTAGTGGATGGTAACACCAGCCTATACTCCAAGACCTCTGGAAGTTGTTTGCAGGGAGTACAGACTGAGCACTGTGGTGAGCTGCTAATGCAGATCCACTGAAAATTAACCCCGAGCTCGTGTGCATAATTCGGTTAGGGGAGTAAGATACAACAGCAGGTTCAGTGTGCACTCTCTCAAAGTGCTTCCGATAGGTCCATAGTTGTGGAGCTCAGGAGGTTCAGTGTTTCCACCATGTCCGGGATATATATACACAGAGTTTGCTAATGAGTCTTGTGTAGTAGAGGCTTTGCGCGCTTCTGGCAGATACTAGATGGAAGACATCAAGATACAGATGGCCCACCAGTGTTTGGCTCAAAGATTGCCCTTTGGGTCCCGTAATTGGTAGTGTTTACAGGGAGAAAACATTCACCATGTTGAAAAAAATAAAAAAAAAACATTCCCAGAATACGCCGGAAAAAATACAACTTACTCAGTTAAAATAATTAAATGTGAAATCTACATTGAAAACAGGAGTATACATCAGATTTCCTCATTTCTTTTATGAAGAGAGTGGGCACAATAGGAAATACGATATAAGGGGCATAGCGTAAGTAGGAGAGCTGCTTTATTGAAAAGACAAATAGGCACCTCGAGATCACAATACATGCCCCTTTCTTGGACTAGCGACCTGTGAGGTATTCGAACCCCTGCAGTCGACAATAGACGCTACAGGCTGCATTTTTCGCAGGTAGTTTGTACATTTACCTTGCTTGCTGCTGAGTAAAGGGCACCAGACTTCCTCTCAGTAGAAAACCTTGGCCAAAACGTACAGGAAGAGTATGCGACGCGCACTCCTTTCAGGCACTGCTGAGAACTCAAATGTTCCAGACTAGAACCCATTTATGTATTAATACTAAAACATGAAAAAACTAAAGCAATAGCTTTGTGGTTTAGCGAGCTCAACGTCTAAAGCGTTATTGTCCTTTATCCAACTTCACGTAAAAACTTCTAAGCGCAGGGAAGACCAGAGTTTCTAATGAACGCACGCCACTATTCACATGAACTAAGACTCAAGTGTATAGACACGACGATGACACGACGATCCAAGTCATAAAGTGCATTATGCGTACACAAAACCTCTCTCTACATGCCCCGTACCCCGCGCTTTAAGGGGTGGGGGGGGGGGGTATGCCAATCAACAGGCATAACGTGTTTATAACCTTAAAAATCTGCAGTGTTCCGATATGAGACCAAGTAGACACGGCAACATATAAACAAGAGAGAACGTGGAGAAAAATGCACGAGTAATCTACAACAGCCGATTGAACTTCTCAGACCGGTAGAATGCTATAACCCATTATCTAATGGTACTCGATTGGGTCGTGACCCCTTACTCTTGTAGTGTCGCCTATCACTGTATGAATGTTTTCCTCTCACCATATCCTTAAAGTTGCATATTCCATCACAGTACACAGGGGGCAGACCTTTGTAATCACGAAATACTGTTCCTCGGTCCATACTAAAGGATATTCTGCCCGCCTCGCCTTCCTCGGTCCATACTAAAGGATATTTTGCCCGCCTCGCCAATATAAGTTGTTGAGGCGCCCAGAAAGAACGGTGAAAAAATTCTCCAAGTTTCCCCTATAGTTTTCCTCGTCTGCGGGGGCAAGCCCGTGTCCCCTTTAGATGCCCGTACCCAACGATGTTCCTTCCTTGAGAGATAAGACGTGAACCCTGTTAAACAATGCTGGATGTTTAAGCTCCCCCTAACCGATAATGCTACGTGTCCTACTTCGGAAGAAAGATAAATACTACCGTGGGCTCAACGTCACAGTACCCCATAAAAAAACGATATCGTGGCAGAAAATGCCAGTACTCGATAATGTTATGCCCAGAAAAAGACACAACTTCACCGACGGTGGCTGATTAAGTTCTGAGTCCCCACCCGTCAGACTGTCCAGTCCATGGTCTCCGATGTTATGTTCCAAAGGGTGGTTTTGCCTTTCTCCTTTACCTTAAGATGTTGTGTGCCTCCATGCTCCGATTCTGGTTACTAGAGCAAACCACGGCCACTCGGAGGGGTGAGGCAGGCATTCTACTGTCCGGAGCCTGGGGCCTCGGTGACCTAAAACCTCCGGGAGGACTCAACAGAAACACCGCTTCTCACACAAAATGGCGCCGGCAAACTCAGCATAACCGGAAGTGACGCTGCCCTACCAACGGAGGTAGGAACGATGAAAGTGCATGGAAACTGCCACAGTGCAGAGAAAGAGAAGAAATACTACATAAACAAAGGTCTCTATTGGCATTAGAAAAAAGACGGCAAAAGCTAGAACAACACGGAGTTAAAAAAGAAATGAAAGACTATACGCTTGAAAAAGATTTCCCCCATGTAGACGTAGCAGAGGACTGTTTTCTGCGAAAAAAAAGGGCACAAGAAGAAAGACCACACTCCGACGAAAAAATACGAACTGCTAATGACCGTGTAAAGCTGTTTTTTTGCTGTTTCCTGTTTCTGTTTATCTAGACGCTCGATAAAATTCACTGTTAAGCGATTTTTAATATTGAGTGTTAAATCCAAACTCAAACCAACATAATGTCCCCAAAAACCTAACATCACCCAGATGAGGTTTCTCGACCATATTAACCTTGCCCGTTCGTCCATCACCTGGCTCTCAAATGTTTTATTTTATCTTAATCTTACATCTAAAACTATTGTATAACATCTTCTAAATCCAGCATTCATGAACACTAAATTGAGACTGGCACACAACGATATTTGCCGACGCAGACATTTACAGTGTATTCAAATCGTCAGAATTATAGCCTGTATGAGTTGTCCTTCTACTTCGGAGTAAGCCTACTTATTGAGCAATCAAACCAGCCCCCGGAGCGAAAACAGAATTCCCACCAGATGTTCATGATGTAGAGAGCCATCCGGGCTCTCCCTTACAAAGTAGCCATGCTCGACCCAAGGAGATAAATAAAGGACAGGAGAGCACTCGGGGTCTTCCTGACAGCAATTAACTCAATGTGTGGCTTTACATTATTTCAGAGCGCTGCGTAGGCCCAGACCCCCTGTGCCCTCCGAGCCCGGTATCGTAGCGCTTCACCGCTGCTTTTGCTAGATCAATTTGCTAATTCACATTGCTGGACTAAGTTGCTGATTAAATTGCTGCATTGCTTGTATTACTTTGCTCATTGACATAAGTAGCGCTAAACTACCTCGCCTGCTAATTCAATTTGTAAATCATTGTGTCATCGCTATACTGCCTTGACTGCTAAATCATTTTTATGTTTGTGACATCGTAGCGCTACATCGCCAAAGCGAGCTACAAGTACAGTTTCCTTTTCATTAGTGCTGCGCTGTTCGAGGCGTGCCTGATTATACCGGGGCCACTGCCTTTTGCATCGTATTAGCTCCCTGTTCCGTTTTACGCTGCCGGCCATTTTGTTGTTGTTGTGTCTCCCTGCCCGGGTCTCCACCCCGCTCCCGCCTCCCAGCTGACCCTCCCTCGCCCCTCCCCCTCCCACTATCCACATATGACAGATGCTTTTGCGCGCAGTGTTCACGCGCAGCGGACGCGCCCCATGCGCGCCGAAGGTGCGCCAAAGGTAAGCCCGTCTACGCTCGTCCGCGCCTGGACCGCGCCCAGCGCCAGACCCCCTGGCCCCCGCAAACCCCACTCCACCCGCATAACGTATGACGCCGCTACCCTCTTCACCCTTAACCCCGGACGCACACCACAATGCTGCGAAGCTGCCCCAGGACACACCCATGGACCCTTCACCTGCCATTCCTGCAAATTCGCCTGTAACAAGACCCTCACCAAACCCAATAACTCCAAACACAGCTCCGACTCTAACCTCCTGAAGTGCATCCTGCTGAACACCCGCTCGGTCCACAGACACGCCACTGAACTCTGGGACCTACTCGACACTGCATCGCCGGACGTCGCCTTCCTCACAGAAACCTGGATGAACGCCTCATCAGCGCCCGACATCGCCATAGCCATCCCGGACGCCTACAAGATCATCCGAAAAGTTCGCACCAACCAAACAGGAGGAGGCATCGCCATCGTCCATAGGAACACCATCCGCATCACGACCAGTTCCGACGATAACCTCGCTACCGCCGAACACCTTCACTTCCAGATCCACACCGACCCCAAGACCACACTTAGAGGCACCCTGATCTACAGACCACCAGGAACCCGCACACAGTTCAACAAAGACATCACTGACTTCAGCAGCCCACACGCCCTCCCCTCCGAGGACTACATTCTACTGGGAGATCTCAACTTCCACCTGGAAAAGAAAAACGACAAAAACACCACCACACTCCTAGACAACCTGAACAATCTCGGACTGAAACAACTTGTTGACACCCCCACCCACCTTGCCGGTCATACGCTCGACCCTATCTTCACCTCTAGCAAACACATCTCCTTCGATCACACCACAGCTCTCCATTGGACGGACCACAGCTGCATTCACTTCAGTTACAAAAAAACACCGACCCACAACCCCCCACAACCTATTCCTCGAAGAAACTGGAACAAAATCACTACCGATGAACTCTTCACTTCGCTTAACCAAAACCCTCCTGCCATGTCATCGGACCCAAACCAAGCCGCAACCAAACTCACACAATGGATCACCCACAGCGCTAACAAATTAGCAACCTTGAAAAACCACCAGATCAAACAATGCAGCAAAAAGGCCCCCTGGTTCAACGACGACCTTAAGAAATCCAAGAAGACATGTCGCACTCTCGAGAAAACCTGGAGAAAAAACCCTACCACCGACAACCTGACCACCTTCAAGGACGCCACCCGCAAACACCACCAATTGATCCGATCCACCAAGAAATCAGCATTCAAGGATCGACTCGACAACAACGCCCACAACAGCAAGGAACTATTCAACATCATCAAAGAATTTACCAACCCCACTGCCGGCACCAACGACATCACTCCCTCACAAGACCTCTGCGACTCTTTATCCTCTTTCTTCCACAACAAAATCGCCGACATACATAACAGCTTTGAAAACCAGTCAGAAGACCAGTCAACTCCACCCACCCCCGAACCAAAACTGCCCTCTAACATCCTTTGCAACCCAATCACTACTGAAGACACCATCCGCCTGATGAACTCCATCCACTCAGGATCACCAACCGACCCATGCCCCCACCACATCTTCAACAAAGCAGACTCCATCATCGCACCCCATCTCCGCGATGTCATCAACTGTTCCTTCAACTCCGCTACCTTCCCAGAAAGCTGGAAACATGCCGAGCTCAGCGCCCTCCTAAAGAAACCCACAGCAGACCCCTCTGAACTTAAGAACTACCGCCCCATCTCACTCCTCCCATTCCCTGCCAAAGTCATTGAGAAAGCCGTCAATAGCCAGCTCGCCGCCTTCCTCGAAGCCAACAACTCCCTCGACCCCTCACAGTCCGGCTTCCGAGCCAAACACAGCACCGAAACCGCCCTCATCGCTGCTACAGACGACATCCGAGCACTACTGGACAACGGAGAAACTGTCGCCCTCATCCTACTTGACCTCTCGGCCGCCTTCGACACAGTCTGTCATAGCACCCTCATACAACGCCTCAACAACGTCGGCATACAAGGAAAAGCTCTGGACTGGATCATCTCGTTCCTCGCCGGAAGAACCCAGAGAGTCCGCCTCCCCCCATTCAAATCAGAGGCCACCGAAGTCATCTGCGGCGTACCACAAGGATCACCACTCAGTCCCACCCTCTTCAACGTTTACATGAGTCCCCTCGCATCCATCGCACGACAACACAACCTCAACATCATCTCCTATGCAGACGACACCCAACTGATCCTCTCCCTCACCAAAGACCCAAACACCGCTAAAACCAATCTACACGAAGGAATGAAAGAAGTAGCCGAATGGATGAAAAACAGCCGTCTAAAACTAAACTCGGACAAAACGGAAGTCCTTATCTTAGGTTCATCCCCCTCTGCTTGGGACGACTCATGGTGGCCACCGGCCCTGGGTACAGCACCGATACCTACAGACCACGCACGTAACCTGGGCTTCATCCTAGACTCCTCCCTCTCGATGACCAGACAAGTCAACGCCGTCTCATCTTCATGCTTCAACATCCTTCGCATGCTCAAAAAAATCTTCCGTTGGATCCCCACCGAAACAAGAAAGACAGTCTCCCACGCTCTGGTCACTAGCCGACTGGATTATGGAAATACCCTCTACGCCGGAACCACAGCCAAACTACAGAATAAACTCCAACGCATCCAAAACTCCTCAGCCAGACTCATATTGGACATCCCCCGTAAAGCTCACATTTCCGGTCACCTGAAAGACCTCCACTGGCTTCCTGTTAACAAGAGAATAACATTCCGCCTCCTCACCCACGCACACAAGGCCCTCTACGACCTAGAACCCCAATGCCTCAACACACGACTGACCTTCTACACACCCACCCGCCAACTACGATCATCCAATCTAGCCCTCGCCGCAATCCCCCGCATCCATAGGTCCACCATGGGAGGAAGATCCTTCTCCTACTTAGCGGCCAAAACCTGGAATTCTCTCCCCTCTCACCTCCACCTTACACAGAACCACCTCTCCTTCAGAAAGCAACTAAAAACCTGGCTATTTGATAAGTAATGCACACTCCCTCCCCCAAGCGCCTTGAGACCCTCTGGGTGAGTAGTGCGCTATACAAATTCCTGAACTTGAACTTGACGCTCTGGTGACTGAGCCACAGCACAGCAGCCCTTGTAAACCCCCCACTGTCATCGGCTGCCGAGGGCCTGCCTCCCTGTGCCCACCTACCAGCACCTCTGTGCGCCCCGCTGACTCCTCCTGCCAAGTAAGTCCCAGAGCTGTGTGTGCCACAGCCCGTGGGGAGCCCACCCCAACTGGGACGACTCGCCTTGCCCAGCCGGGCAGAACAGCCTGAGGCCTCTCCGGCGCCTGCCGACACGCGCCTGGTGTCCAGGAAGGAGTGTGCTCAAGACGGCGGCGTGCGCCCAAGTGATCCCCAGTAGCAGATTAACAGTGAGTCTGTGAGGCCCTGGGGGAGCGCTAGAAAGGCGCGTTGTGCGCGCGAAGGCCCATCACCTTGCTCCACTCCCCAGGGGAGGGCGAGAAAACAAAAGGAGATAAAGGAAAGGAGGGAGGCGCTCCAACACGTGCGAGGGCCCATCACCACACATCCTCCACTGCAGAGAGCCTCATGTATGAGTGTGAGGCATCACCCTGAGGCTGCCACAGGTGATTAGACTGGTAGTAACACGCCACACCCACAAGACCCAATCAGCCTGGAGAACCGCAAAACCACTATCCACACAGGGTCACAGTGATCAAAGACTGCCCAAACAGGCCAACCACGTGCCTGCACGCTAGCCCACACAGAATCACCAGGTTTCACAGAAGACTGCTCCACAGCACCCAGAGGCACACGTGCCAGCAACATGAGCACATCGCCTGCAGCAATTGTTGCCGGCCCGCAAGCCAGTGCGGCCGAATCTCGCAGAGAGGAAAATGACCTGACCTGCCCCCAGGCCACAGTCACACAGTCGTCTCCCCACTGCTGCATTTCAGTGAGATTGCTGACGGCGGTCCCACGATGGAAGGCATGGATTGGACGTCTAAACCACTACTTCATGGGTAGCAGGGAGACACACAGCACAGTAAAACAGTTGTTCCTCATATACTACGGTGGTGCAGAGATCTACGACCTCTTTGAGACATTGCCCAACACAGGGAATGATGACGACTATGAAGCTGCGGTCGCCGCACTCAACCGACACTTCGACCCTCAACTGAACGTGGACTTAGAGCGTTTTAAGTTCAGGAAGGCGTTGCAGTCGGACACAGAGTTCGTGGACATGTTTTATGCGTGGCCGTGCAGACTGGCCGGCACGTGTGCCTTCACGGACCAAAGGGAAGAAATACGCGGCCAAGTCATCCAAGAATGCCGCTCAGCGCTGCTAAGGAAACTGATCCTTCGGCAACCAGGGATCTCTCTTGATGAGATCCTCATCCTGGCCAGGTCCCACGAACTCTCTGATGCCCGGGCGGGCAAAATGAAAGCCGCCTTGCATAGGACCATTGCAGCGCGACAGGCAATGAGGCACATGCCCATCAAGGAAGAGAGAGTCAAGGCCATACACCGGCACCCCAGCGCAGCTCGCCCAGCACAGCGACATCACACAAGTGGGGCGTGCAGCAACTGTGGCGTAGAACACCCGTCAAAGGCAGTGTGCGGAGCAAAAGGAAAGACGTGCCCCCACTGTGGAAAGGTGAATCATTTTGCCATGGTGTGTAGAAGCAGCCAGTGTTGACAGACCTACTCCAGGCCTCGAAGAATGATGTAACGACTACACCAGGTGTCACTCGCATGGGCGTGGGCGCTGCCTCGCGCTTGAAGAAGATGACTACGAGGTGTTTGTCGTGTTATTCGTCAGCAGGTCGGACAAACACTGAAGACCGCCGCCGATGTGCTCCGTTTTGGTAGGAGGATCTGAAGTCCAGGTGCTCATCGATTCCACATCACAGAAGGGAGGAAAGGCACCTTTCTCAGTTGCCACACCGCAGAAGACCTTGGTCTGGTCTTCTTCACTCACCAGATCCACGACTCCAACGCTAATGCCATCTTGCAGGACTTCCCGACAATGTTCACAGGGCTCGGCAAGCTTAAAGGGAAGCAGTTCAAGCTCCACACCGAACCCACCTTGAGGCCTACTGCTCTGAGACACCGGAGGGTGCCATTCAACCTTTGCCCGCAAGTAGAGGCGGAATTGAAGAAACTCAAAGACCTTGACATCATCGAAAAGATGCCAGGTCCCACCCCGTGAGTGTCCCCATTGGTCGTGGCCCCCAAGCCAAAACAGCCGGGAGCCATACAGCTGTGTGTGGACATGAGACTCCCAAACCTAGCAGTCAAGAGGGAACGTCATCTTACCCCCACCATGGATGACATTGTGGGGGACATGAACGGAGTCAAATGGTTCTCCAAGCTGGACTTAAACGCTGGGTACCACCCACTAGAACTTGTGCCTGAGAGCAGGTAGATCACCACGTTCTCTACCCACGTTGGCCTCAGGAGGTACAAAAGACTGAGCTTCGGGGTGTCGTCTGCAGCCGAGGTCTTCCAAAACGCCATCCAGGTAGCACTGTCCGGCCGACAGGGCGTCATCAATCTGAACAATGACATCTTGGTATTCTCAAACACCTTGGAAGAACACCACGCCCACCTCCGGGCCACCCTCCAGCAACTGGAAGCCTGTGGACTGACCCTCTATAGGGCCAAGTGTTCCTTTTTACCAGGAATCAGTCAACTTCAACAGGTAAATTTTTACCAGAGAAGGGCTACGGGTGGATCCCAAGAAAGCAATGTCCATCCAGGCGGCAAGCACCCCTAAGACTCCCACCGAAGTCCGCAGCTTCGTCGGCAAGGCCACTTACTGTGGCAGGTTCATTCTGAACCTGGCCTCTCTGTTGGAGCCCCTCCGCACCCTCACCCGTAGTGACCGTCTGTGGGAGTGAACTGTAGCCGCCAACACAGCGTTCAACTCCATCAAAACAGCCCTCATGGATAAAACGGTGATGGCCTACTTCCAACCGGGGCGATGAACAGAGCTTGTGGTAGATGTCAGCCCCGTAGGCCTAGGAGCAGTCCTCCTATAGGAACACCATCAGGAGACGTGGAAACCAGTCCCATACGCCAGCCAGGCAGTATCCAACAACAAGACCAGATATGCCCAGATTGAGAGGTAAGCCCTGGCAATGAAGTGGGCCTGTCAACGTATCCACCTCTATCTGTACGGGCAGGAGTTTCTGGTGGTAACTGATCACAAACCACTGCTGCCTCTCTTCGCAGGGTCATCAAGACTGGCACCTCCCAGAATAGAATGTTGGGCTGTACAGTTGCAGGCATACAATTTCAAGATTGTGTTCCGTCTGGGGGCCCACAACCCGGCCAACTACCTCTCCCGGCATCCCAAGCCTCTGGTCGTTCGAAGTTTGCTTCCGGATGTAGCGTATTCAGAAGCATTTGTGGAGATGGTCTCATACGAGCCATGAGTTGAGTGAAGGAGAACAGGGAGTTGTCCTGAGGGGACATGTTATTGTTATCCGAAAGCCCTGCAAGACGGAATCATCCAGCTGGCGCATGTGGGATATCAGGGAATGGCTAAAACCAAAGCTCGACTGCTAAATAAAGTTTGGTTCCCTGCAATGGGATACCTTTCCACTACCTTTTTTTTTGCTGAGCTGTGCCTGTGTCAAGCGCCGGAGGACTGAGGAAGCGTCCTGTGAACCAGCTGAAGCGCATTGCAAAGCGCTACCTTTCGCCGGACCCGCTCCGCGGGTCCCGCTTCAACGGAGCTGCATCTTGCTGGAAACTGAGTTCACCGAACTAAGGGCTTCAGGCAACCAGGGCTGCGAGCTAGCATACTGCTGGACTCAAACTCCCAAGAGTCCCGGCAGCTGCCATCACCGATACCACCTCGTGACGCTCTCCCTGTAGGCCACGCCCCCTGCTATCCAGTAAAAGGTGCCGGATCTGCAACTGCTGTGGATACCTTTCCACTACCTTTTTTTGCTGAGCTGTGCCTGTGTCAAGCGCCGGAGGACTGAGGAAGCGTCCTGTGAACCAGCTGAAGCGCATTGCAAAGCGCTACCTTTCGCCGGACCCGCTCCGCGGGTCCCGCTTCAACGGAGCTGCATCTTGCTGGAAACTGAGTTCACCGAACTAAGGGCTTCAGGCAACCAGGGCTGCGAGCGAGCATACTGCTGGACTCAAACTCCCAAGAGTCCCAGCAGCTGCCATCACCGATACCACCTGGTGACGCTCTCCCTGTAGGCCACGCCCCCTGCTATCCAGTAAAAGGCGCCGGATCTGCAACTGCTTTGGATACCTTTCCACTACCTTTTTTTTTTTTTGCTGAGCTGTGCCTGTGTCAAGCGCCGGAGGACTGAGGAAGCGTCCTGTGAACCAGCTGAAGCGCATTGCAAAGCGCTACCTTTCGCCGGACCCGCTCCGTGGGTCCCGCTTCAACGGAGCTGCATCTTGCTGGAAACTGAGTTCACCGAACTAAGGGCTTCAGGCAACCAGGGCTGCGAGCGAGCATACTGCTGGACTCAAACTCCCAAGAGTCCCAGCAGCTGCCATCACCGATACCACCTGGTGACGCTCTCCCTGTAGGCCACGCCCCCTGCTATCCAGTAAAAGGCGCCGGATCTGCAACTGCTTTGGATACCTTTCCACTACCTTTTTTTTTTTTTGCTGAGCTGTGCCTGTGTCAAGCGCCGGAGGACTGAGGAAGCGTCCTGTGAACCAGCTGAAGCGCATTGCAAAGCGCTACCTTTCGCCGGACCCGCTCCGCGGGTCCCGCTTCAACGGAGCTGCATCTTGCTGGAAACTGAGTTCACCGAACTAAGGGCTTCAGGCAACCAGGGCTGCGAGCGAGCATACTGCTGGACTCAAACTCCCAAGAGTCCCAGCAGCTGCCATCACCGATACCACCTGGTGACGCTCTCCCTGTAGGCCACGCCCCCTGCTATCCAGTAAAAGGCGCCGGATCTGCAACTGCTTTGGATACCTTTCCACTACCTTTTTTTTTTTTTGCTGAGCTGTGCCTGTGTCAAGCGCCGGAGGACTGAGGAAGCGTCCTGTGAACCAGCTGAAGCGCATTGCAAAGCGCTACCTTTCGCCGGACCCGCTCCGTGGGTCCCGCTTCAACGGAGCTGCATCTTGCTGGAAACTGAGTTCACCGAACTAAGGGCTTCAGGCAACCAGGGCTGCGAGCGAGCATACTGCTGGACTCAAACTCCCAAGAGTCCCAGCAGCTGCCATCACCGATACCACCTGGTGACGCTCTCCCTGTAGGCCACGCCCCCTGCTATCCAGTAAAAGGCGCCGGATCTGCAACTGCTTTGGATACCTTTCCACTACCTTTTTTTTTTTTTGCTGAGCTGTGCCTGTGTCAAGCGCCGGAGGACTGAGGAAGCGTCCTGTGAACCAGCTGAAGCGCATTGCAAAGCGCTACCTTTCGCCGGACCCGCTCCGCGGGTCCCGCTTCAACGGAGCTGCATCTTGCTGGAAACTGAGTTCACCGAACTAAGGGCTTCAGGCAACCAGGGCTGCGAGCGAGCATACTGCTGGACTCAAACTCCCAAGAGTCCCAGCAGCTGCCATCACCGATACCACCTGGTGACGCTCTCCCTGTAGGACACGCCCCTCCTCAATGACATCCAATAAATAGAGTGTTAGTATACCGCTGCGCGGGAGCGCGCGGGTAGCGCCCGGGAGAAGCCCGGGACAAGGGCGGGCCCTCTGAGGCCCTCAGAGGCACGAGAAGGCCAGGCTAGGCCCCCCTCTAACATCCTCCCCCCCATAAACTCCTCAAACAATCTGGCCTTGGCCTCGTGACCTTCCAGCCTCATATGATATTGTAATAGAAGACAGAGGCCATCCCCTTAGGATTTGTACATTTTGTTTGTGCACTTTAGATTCTACCCATCTATTCCCCTCAGTATTGATGGACAGTTAGGCTGCTCCCCTTGGGCTTATAAATTGGGGGACGCCTTTTACCATTATCCCCTTTGCCATTTTTCCGATACTGCTGGAGTGGGATGATGACAAAGAAATTGAGGTCTGGGAGAATACTGGTAGGAAGATCAAACTCTAAAACCAGATCAAACCCACTCCGAAACAAGCTTGGTCAGGCCTCTAATTTGAAGAGCACTTGTCAGATTTTCAATTTGTGGGAAAAGGGCAAGACTAAAACGGCAATGGGGGATAACAAATCAGTGGTCCCCAAAGAATCCGGAGATATTCTCTCAGAGAGATTAACCAACTCTCAAAGAGAATTGTCTGAAAAAAGAAAGGAAATTGCAATTGTCTGTACAGTCGAACCAAAAATAGCTCCTTTGACTGTTGAGAGTGACTTCTCCCCTCCCGCATTCTCCACAGCGAAAAATAATATTGGAATAGAGCCAGATGTAATTATAAAAACTAGGAATAGTGTAGAAGAGGATAACACGCATATAGGGGAAACCCCGCTAGTGGACGCCCACCATTTCCTTCAATAATGGTCTGTCCCCATTGTTGTTGGATAATGACCTTTGTCAAAGATATATAGAAAATGACCCGGTCAAAGCGGAGATGGACCTAAAAACGCCGCCAACATCGACCCATGCCGGTTTGAAGTTGTACAGTAGTACCCCCTCCAGATCCTCTCATTCAAATTTTTCCATTAGTCCTAACTTAAACTTGACTGGGATGGATGTACTACAAGGCCAGGGGAATGACAAACCCATTTCTGATTCCCTACATATTCTAGAACATCTATTATCGTCCATCCTACAACTATTGGAGAAATTTGTGGGGGGATCTGATTGTGTCTTAGATACGGTGACTAAAATCTTAAAGGTCTTATTGGACACTCAAAAAGAGAGGGATATAGTTCAAGTACAGTCCTCCCCACCTCCAGTACTAAATGGGACAGACATAAAAGTTCAGCACTCTAAAACTAACAATACTGCAATTGAAGTCTATGTAGATGGAAATCTAAGTGTTAATGATTTAGAAGTAAATTCCTATGAAAATTCCCCTCCAAAACCGGAGACTGACCTTTTCCCGATTTTTAAGAAGCAACTGGGCGAAGGAGATAGAGAGGCGGGTGAGGTTTCAGAAGAGAATAGCAATAAAGGGAAGTTACAGGATATAAAAAAGAATGGAAAAAACAAAAGAAAACTCCTGAGACGGATAGAAAAGAATAGGCGGAGGAAAATTCTGTTTAGAAAACACCCTAATTCATCCATAAATAATGGGGTTCCCCAAATTCAGACGGTAGCTGTAAAGGAGAATAATACTGACATTAAGCACAATATGGAAAACATTACACCCCCGCCTTTGGTTACGCCTGCAATATCCCTGATTCCCGTGCTTCCCCCCTTATTAACAGTTGACTCAAATGTTATCTCCCAACAAGTTCCAGTTAATAGGGACTTAACAGGGTCCAATATACCTCTACTTCCAGGTCAGGATTATAAATCCCCGAGTAAAGTGGGCCCAATACTTAATCCCCTGGCACCATCTTTTTCGGGAATAGTAGTGAGAGGTACTATTTCGGCTGAGCCCAAAGAAAAATGTATAGATACGGCATGGGTGGAATTCGCTCCCCTGTTCGATACAGAATGCATTCTGAATAGATCCCTTCTACTTAAGTACTTTCAAGAATCAGCCAACTTGAAACTGATACAATCGGCTGATTTAGATAGAGTACAAATATTAAAATCTGAAGTGGGGATGATAACTAGGGTGAGGTTCTACTCTAAGTTAGTAGCCAACCTTATACTACAACGCTCAGAAGATTTGCAGAGCAGAGGGATAGACGTAATCCCGGTACTAGAGCATATAAGTCAAACCAAGGTTTCTTCTAAACCCTCCAAGAAACCTCCATTCTCCCTGCTACAAGCAGCAACAGGGCGTACAAATAAGTCAGGCGAACTAACAGAGCTAAAAATATGTAAGTCTAAGGACTCTCGAATGGTATCCTATCCTGCCCCCTCTCTGTTATCTTACCAACCAGACTCAGGAAACGAAAGTGTCCAATGGAATTGGCTCCCCCGAGTCTTGGCAGAAAAACCCTCAAATAACCATTTAAATAATCAGGATCTTTAGCACAAAACTTTCCATAATCTCTTGGAATGCAGCGGGCCTAAAAAATAGTCCAGAGAAACTGGCTTTTCTCTTATCGCTGGAGCAAAACATAATATGCATCCAAGAGACATGGTGCCCAGATAAAATACAACTAGGGAAGGATTACTACGTTTTGGAAGGCAGTGCTACCTTGAATAAAAAAGGTCATGCGAGTGGGGGTATAGCCTGCCTTCTAACAAACAATATAAACTGGAACTATGAACATTACCTGGACCCCAGTAAACTGTTCCAGGTAGTATCCATATTTGGGTCAGATAACTCAAGAACTACTAACCGTCTGGTCCTGATCAATGCTTACATCCCGCCAGAAAGTGGTTTCAACGCAATACTTAAAAAGGTTTTCATACATATCCAGGGTATTAGGGAGAAAGATCCGATGACAGACATAATCTTAGTTGGGGATCTAAATAGTAAGATTTCCAATCTAAGCTTAAACTTATTCAGTGACAAGTTAAGAGAGGAAACTCTCCGTATTCCCCGGGCAGTGTTTCCTGAAAGTATAAAAACAAATAAACGTGGTAAGATAATACTAAAGGAGTTGGCAGAGATGGACGGGCTCATAGCTAATGGGAGACTTCCTTCCGATTCCCCGGCTAACTTCACTCACAAATCATACAGAGGGAAATCGATTTTGGACTACGTAATAACGGGGATCCAATCATTCGAGCTGTTGAAGGATCTCAATGTTATCGATACCCCGCTAAGTGATCACAAAATCCTTTCCATCTCGTTAAATATAAAGCCTCCAAGTTGTGATCAATGGTCACTGAACAATGATCAAACAAACTTCCACTCTAAATCAGGAAGATGTTATTGGATCGGGAGGGCGCATCGAAATTTGGAGGTAATGCTAGATATAGCAATCTCCGAGCTCCCGTCCTGGAACGGCTCTGAAATCGAAAATGTTGGCGTCTTTATGAAGTCAGTGGTAGCAGGGACAAAAAAACTCAACAGGACAAAATCTAATAGATTTTCCCCAAGCCCTTTGAGAGCTCTAAACATAGAAATAAATAAATTAGTAAGGGCCCAATACCTGAATAGATTGTTGGATACAGCACAAAAAATAACTAAACTAAAAAGAAAAAGGAGAAGGGTATAGTCCAGGCTACGCAAAGAAAAGGAGGATTCCATATGGGTAAAAATAAGAGAAGCAGCTATTCATGGGGAAATGAGGCAATTTTGGTCCCTCATAGGTGAAGGTTGTGGAATGAGAAAAAGTCCCGCCCCCATTGCCATTGAGGAACAAATATGGAGGGATTTTGTCATCAACCTCTATGCAAGTAATAGCGAGGAGAATCCTCAAATGTGGCGAATAGATACGAGGGAACCATCAGAACCTTTTACAGAAAAGGACATAGATTTGGCAATAAGTGAAATGCGACATTCTGGGGCAATGGGCCCGGACGAGGTGCCCATTAACGTATTAAAACTGAACAGGGCGAAATGGTGCAAATTACTCTGTCCTGTCTTTAATATTTGTCTATTAAGAGGCAAGGTCTTACCTTCCTGGAAGGGAAGTACCCTAGTACCGTTGTTCAAAAAAGGAGATCGTCTATCTCCTCAGAATTACCGCCAGATTGCATTACTGGACGCAATCGGCAAAGTCTTTACAAGATGTCTGCTCAAGCGGATAAATATCTGGGTGGAGTACTCGGGTGTTCTTCCACTTGAGCAGACAGGCTTCAGGAAAAATCACGAGACCCTGGATAATTTGTCAGCCCTTCAGGTAATAACAGACAAATATATCAGAGCCAGAAAGGGGAGAGTCTGTGTGGCATTCATAGATTTCTCTACGGCTTTCGATAAGGTCGACCGACAGCTATTGTGGAGAAAGCTACATGATCTAGGAATGCCCCATAGTCTCTTAGGTTTGGTTCAAGACCTACATGACAATACATGGTGCAGAGTACTATTGGGGGGGGGAAAGAGGCTTATCCCAGCTCATTCCATCAGCAAATGGCCTCAAGCAGGGTTGTCTTTTAGCCCCCCTTTTATTTTCCCTTTATGTAAGCGATCTTCCCCATAGATTATCAGCAGGTGAAGGCATTGCCCCACGTTTGGGAGACTCACACATCTCTTGCCTAATGTATGCGGATGATATATTGATCTTAGACCTCACCCCAAAGGGACTCAATAACCGTCTCCAATTACTACATGCATTCTCCAAAGAGCATTACCTGAAAATAAATATCGCTAAAAGTAAGGTAATGTGCATGGAGGGGAGGAAAAAACTAAAGTTAGAAAACATCAACTGGGAATTGGGAGGGAAAAAATTAGAAAGAGTATCATCCTACGTATTTTTGGGCAAGGTTGTGAATAGTAATCTAAGTAATAAATCCCATATTGAAAATAGCATCCACAAGGCAAAATCACAGGGAAATGGCTTAAGAGCACTATATAAGTCGACTGGTAAAAGGCATTTCAAATATCTGATGGAGGCTTTCCGGGCAAAAATCCCCCCAACTCTGCTTTATGGCACAGAGTTTATTGAGCTAACTGAATGGGGTTTCTTAGACACTGTTGAGGGATCCCTCCTGAGAAGCTTAACATCAGTTAATAATAGCTGCAGCACCGCTGCCCTTCGTTTGGAACTTGGGCTAAGAAGTAGCTGGGCACAGGCTCTGGCAGGAGCCATTCGTTGGGCGATTTGTCTCATCAAAGGAAAGTCGTTATCACTAAGATCCCTAATTAAAAAAGAGTTGATGGGCCCATTAAAAGAGTACTCACTGCTCATAAAGAACTATAGGAAGGCCCTCAAACTCTTGGATCTGGAGGAAGCTTCCCTCCTAGCCCTTTCTACACAACAACTAAAGCTTACATTAAAGCATGCCACCTGGAAGTTAAGCTACGAAAGGGATCGTAATCTGATTTTTCAAAAAAAGGGGACAAACCAAGTTGTTGATTCTTGTTTTGTCAAACAAATACAACCTTATGTCACCTGGAACATGCCCCATGGCTTGCGCCGCTTCTGGCTACTTCTTAGGCATGATATACTCCCATTGAATAAACTGCTAGCCAAATGGTATGGTACTTCCAATATATGTAACTTTTGCAACAATTCAGTCCAAGACTCCTTACACGTCCTGTTAGTCTGCCCAGCACTAATGGCACACCGGCGGCAATGGGTAAAACCCGTATGTATCCAGTTCGGTATCTTATCTGCTAAATCTTTGATGGATGCAATTGTTTGTCCCCCGAATGTAATTTTCTGTAACAGAATTTTTAATTTTTTTAAATGTTTCTTAGAACTGTACTAGTTGAATGGCATGAAATTTGGTACATCACTGTTAATAAGTTGATAACTTGTGGCCTTATTTTATTATGTTTAACTTTTATCATTGTAATATGTGGATCTCCACGGAGTTCCAAAATCATATTTATAAATAAAATTGAATTGAATTGAATCCCTGCAATGGAAACAAGAGTGGAAGACATGGTGCAGCAGTGTCACTCGTGCACCATCACCGTCGGTGATCCAGCACTGGCGTCCGTCATCACAGAAGAGCCAAGCGAACTTCCATAGTCCAAGATCAGTATTGATTTTGGGAGCTTCCCCGATGGTCGCAACACGCTGGTGCTCGTTGATTCCATCTCGAAGTTTCAAGTCATAGAAGTGGTGGCTTCGACGGCATTCACACTCATCAGGATGGTCTTGGACAAGACATTCGCCCTCCTGGGCCTGCCTGATGAAATTCACTCAGACAACGGACCCCCGTTCCAAGGCCATGAGTTTCAAAACTATCTGAAGAGCAGAGCGATTCGCCATAGGAAGATCACCCCTCTGTGGCCGCAGGCCAACGGGGAAGTGGAACAGTTGATGCACACCCTCAACTGAGCGATGCACATCGCTGTAGATCTTGGGGAGGATGCCGAGACGGCGCTCAATCAATTCCAAGTTGCATATGGGCAGACACCCCACAGCACCACCCGGTGTGCCCCATCTCATCTTCTCTTCAAGAGAGCTCATCGAGACAGCATTCCCACAGGTCTGGTATGGAAACCCACGGAGATGAACAGAGTGGCAACCCAAGCGAGGAAGGCAGTGACCAAACAGAAAGCCAGTGCCACCAGAGGAGCAAAAGATCCACTGCTTGAAGTGGGAGATCGCATGGTGGTTAGAGACAGACACCCTGGCTGGAAGTTTCGGACGACCTATAAACCGGAAGAGTGGACCATCACCAAGATACAAGGAACCATGGTCACGGCCCAATGAGGACAGCAAGTTGTCACCCGAAATGTATCACGTTTCAAGAGGACCCACAGGTGGGGCACCGATCAGGAAGAGGAGGACGACCCAGATGTGATTCAGAGCCATACCCCCATTGGCTCACCAAAGCCCGTAGCCTCCCTGCCAAGGCACTCGCAAGCAGGGAGAGAAGAGACCATGCCTGCTGCTGAAAGACTTGGCCAGGGCAGTATGACTGAATCACCCTCAAACACCCAAGCAGACGCAGTGGCCAGTTCCAACTCCTGGAGCCAGAAGTACGGTCTCCGGCCGAACCCTGCGCCCAGCCAGAAACTAAAGGCTTCATGTGTACCTCCCCGTAACCATGCAAATGATGATGGACTGGTACTAAAGAAAAGGAGGGATGTAGAGAGCCATCTGGGCTTTCCCCTACAAAGTAGTCATGCATACATTCCTCGGGGTGGGCTCGACCCGAGGAGATAAATAAAGGGCAGGAGCTCGCTCAAGGTCTTCCCGCCAGCAATTAACTCAACATGTGGCTGTGCATTATTTCAGAGAGATGCAAAGGCCCATACCCCCTACGCCCGATGCGCTACACATACTATGCATTCTGGCCAGTTCAAGCAGTGCCATAATGTTATATGCGTGGCTTCGTTGTTTATGGTTTCCTGGAAACTTTTCTTTATTATATTTCCAGTTTTTGTTGGTCATTTCAGTGACGTTTATATTTCCATAGTAAACGTTTTTCATTAAATCGACATTAACTCATAGACACGGAAATGTTATTACCTGTATTTTATTCACGTTTATATTGAACATAGCTAATGTAGGGTGAGTTTTAAAATGGCTAATGTTGGCTGCCATCTTGCTTTGCATTGACTGTGTGCATCACTCACCAAAAAGGGCATTGTATTACACGTTGCACTTCAGTGACAGTACTCTGTTCAAACGCCCTTACTGTTTTACTATTTTGATGCTAAAAACTTGTACGCACGTCGCACTTTTTATTGATAAGACAAGGCTTACCGATAGTCTTAATATCTTGCACTTTATGGTTTGCGTTATTGTACTGTACTGTAATCATTGCACATTGCACCTCGACTTGTAAGCGGTGAAGTATCCCAACAGTATATCAAATTATTTATTCAGTTGGGTATTGGAATCTAGTGGAATTAGCACGTTGCCCATTTGGGGCCTGTTATTAATACTGAAAGCCCATTGTACTTTATTTGTGGGGGAAAGATAGCAAATCAAGCACCTGAGGATTCCCAAGCCCTTAGCACTTGATCGTACAACTAGCTGTTAATTACTGGGGAAAAGGAAACAAACAGCAAGTCATGTATCCAAACTATCTAGTAACCATAGAAAAGTTAAAATGACTTTACTTAACAGGGGCAGTAGGAGATATCGAAAGAAAGATCATTTTTGTAGAAGAAACCTTAAATATGAAGCCAACGGGTTCGATGGGCCCTAAACCGAAGGATAAAACTAGCATGCTAGTAATAGGGGCTGACCAAACAGGTTCTCTGGGCAAAACACATACCGAGCAGAAAAAATGGTTGTATCCAGACTATTTCTGATGATATTTCCATCAGCGACCTTGATACTGACCACCTACCCCCCTAAAAAAGATACTGTAAATCACCAAGTATAGAAATACATGATTCCCAAACTGATGGTACATATGTACCGCAACCCATTCCTAGATTAAATAAGACCCAGGTAAAAAAAAGTACTGGGAAAACCACAGGGCCCTAAAACTAAAACACAAGCAAAAATAGGCACTACTAATACACCCCGTGTAAAAACCAAATGTAATACATCACCGGCTGAGACTGCTAATTTGTTTAGGGCGATAAAAGAACTAACCGAGTTCGTCACTAAGGCTATCAATACTCTCACTTGTAGACTGGTCAAAATAAAAGCCGGAATAGAGAAAGTCCTTGCAACTCATAACATGGTCGCTCAAGATGGGAAAATGCAATCCAAGAAGCCACCCAGCACCATCACACAGTCTGAGAGGGAAAATACTAAACCTACCCCCTTATCAGCAAAGGGACAACCAGGGGGTAAGAGAAAAGGGTGAGGGGCCTGGAATTTACCCTAACATAACAGTAAACACAAAAATACCACCTTAAACGAGAGAGATGTATGTAGGGAAAATGATACAGGAAGGATGGGTAACCCGGTGGGTGGGCGATAAAAACACAAGAATGAATCCAATAAATACTGACATATCAGAGAACGTACAAAGCCCACAGACTTTAAATTTGCCTCCAGCGGCTAACCCATACACCGTAATTTTAGCCCTTCCCTTCTGCTCACCAGCTGAAAAGGAAACCTGTCCTGCCTTAAGAAACAAAACCTTGCATTGCTTGGAAATAGAACAGGCCTGACAAGTGCCCTTTTTAGAGAATTTAAGATGGTGCGGAGAATTGGCTGGGTGGGAAACAGCAACAAACTTTATCAAGGTGACTGTGTTGTCCTTTCATTAAGATCTCCCTCACTGGTAAGGGAAGTCCTACTAAGAACACATGATCTTAATCTTAGTTAGACGAGTATACGTGTTTTCCCATTGGGCTTTTTTTAAATCAACAAACATGCCTAAAAAGACAAAACAACTCCTATCCACCTAGGCTGCCCAAAGGTAGCTCCCTTTTTTTTAACTTAGAGACATCAAACAGATTTGGGCCTTTATCTACCTTAGACGTAAATGATTGACTATCTATTAGCCAGAACCTAGCATCTGCACCTGGAATTGAAAGGGAAGATCACAACACTGGTCTCATCACTTATGTCACCAATCATGACAATAAGAAAATGGAAGAGAAAACATGAGAAAATACATTCATTACATTAATGCAATGTAACCAACTTTAACTCGGGTAGGATCATCCTTGCCTCTGTGCCCTTAATAGAATTGAAAATTCTTGTCACAAATGTTTGCGAATTTTAATTCTATATCAGGACCGGAGGTTCCGATTACCACAACATAAGCCACATCAACAATCTGTTTGTAACAAAACGTTTTAAGGGTAGTCGCTGTTGACCAATCAGCCGCATTCATGATATCCGCAAGGCTGACAACCAAGGCAAAAGATTTTGAGGCCATAGCCCCCAAGCCGAGTAGGCACAAAACTTGTACACATCAATGTCTGCTCCACCTATAAGCCAAGGCACCCATCTTGCCAGGGTGGCTGGGGTCACTGGGCGGAAAGGTTTTTGTAATGCAATCAATAATTAACCCTTCATATCGGAATGAAATTCAGCAGTACTCACCTCATGCGCTTTCAAGCATTGTACAACACAAAGCTTCGGGTTATCCGGAAAAGCCGGATAGGATACGGAAGAGGTATTGCCTTTAGTTAGTTTTGAAATGGAAAAAGTAACCCCTTCCGGAGAAAATTAGCCAAGTCTAAAGCGCAGACATATGACACACCTTTACATGAGATAAGACACAGTAATATGGTTAGTTTGGCCAATAATCTTTTCCTCAATAAATACTTATTAGAAGGCCATGATTCCAAAAATCTTAAAACAATGGACACATTCCATAGGAGAGAGTACTTCGGCCCCGGGGGCCTGCCCATCCAGATACCTCTAAGAAGCTTGCACACCAAGGGGTGTTCTCCCACCAGTTTACCATCCACTGGATCGTGGCCTGTCGAGATTCTGTAGGCCTTTCCTGAAGAAGTGATGGAGCACTCAAAATTGATAACTGGGGGAAAATGTACATTAACAGGATTGACGTCCCGTTCACCA
This sequence comes from Lissotriton vulgaris, assembly GCF_964263255.1. Taxonomy (NCBI): domain Eukaryota; kingdom Metazoa; phylum Chordata; class Amphibia; order Caudata; family Salamandridae; genus Lissotriton; species Lissotriton vulgaris. The sequence continues at coordinate 297,814,975 of NC_141693.1, forward strand.
CACCAGCTAGACCATCTCTTCCAAGCTGATGACTATCGATTATGGGTATTAGCTGACCAGGCATCACTGATAAATTTGTGAACTTCTCTCGGAAGGCCGGGGACACTCCATCTGTCCTGGAAACCTGCCAAGCTACCGAGAGAGTTGTTCTGATGCTACCATCAGATGTGGAGATCCCTGCGGGTCCAGCAATATTTCGAACAATGTGGAAGGAGGATCGGGGATGCACACGACATTTCCAGAAGAACTGGAAACCATGCCTGCGCTCTCCAGAGTGGGGTAATCATTATTTATTCCACCGTTGACGACAAGCTTGTGCCAGCATCCTGGGAATAATCAGTAATGGGGGAAATGCACAACACAGAGTTGTTGATCAGTCTTTGAGGAAAGCGGCCGTGGCAATCACCTCCGGGTCTGGGCGTTAACTGAAGAAGGCTGGTATTTGCTTGTTGAGGAGCAATGCAAAAAGCTCTAAGTGGCAAGAACCCCAAAGATGGTTCATCGCCTGGAAAATCTGAGGATGGAGTCTCCATTCACTGAAGTCCTGTAGATACCAGGGGCCTTATTTATGAAGGCCTTGCACCGCCGGTGCGTCACTTTTAACATGGGAAAAAGTGACGCACCGGTGGCGTAAGGCCTTCATAAATAAGGCCCCAGGATTGCCAATCCCTCACTGTGTTGTTGCAACCCGGGAGGTATTCCGCTACTACAGGAATTCTGTGCTGTAGGAAGAATTTTCAAAAATCCTTGGCGATCTACACTAAAGCCCAGACCTCGTCCCTCCCAACTTGTTCACACACCGAACCGCTGAGACATTGTCCATGCGAAGCAAGGTACAACAATCTGTCTTACGTGGTGAAAGACTGCAGATTTAAATATGCCTGCTAGGAGCTCCAGGCAGTTAATATGTAAAGACAGTTTGACATGGGACCCATGACCACTCGTGGAGATCTGTCCGCAACTGGCTCCCCAACCCTAGCGGAGCGGCAGGCAACCAACTCAATCACTATTTCCAGAGTGGAACCAAAAATGGCTCTGGCGTTCCAAGCCTCCATGTGATCCAACCACCACAACATCTCCAACCTCGCTTCCTCTGAAAAGAGAATCTGTTCTGCATAACTGAGGCCTTTCTGGCGATGCTGAATTTTGAGTCTATGAAGCGCCCGATAGTGAAGGGAACCCGGAAAAATTGCTTATATCGAAGCGGCCAGCAGACCCACCCCTTGGGCTACTGATCTCAATGATACAGACTGCCTATTGAGAATCAATCTCAATTCACTCTTGATCTATCTGACCTTCTTAGCTGGAAGGAGTAACCAGCATTGACGGAATCAATCTGGAACCCTAGAAACTCTATTGATTGTCAGTGTCAGGATCGATTTCTGTGAGTTCACAATGAACCCCAGGCTCTGCAGGAGCTTGATCGACCTTCGAGGTAGGTTACTACTATGGACAATGTGACATGATTATTATGTCATCCAGGTAGATGATTAGACAAACCCCCTGAACTCTCAGGATTCTACTACCAGACGAAGGAGCTTCATGAAGCACCATGGTGGCGAAGAAAGACCGAAGAGAAGAACCTTGTATTTGTAGTAAACTCCATGCCAGAGGAACTATAGGAAGCGCCGATATGGCACAAAAATGGGAAAGGAAAGGTACGCTTCCTTGAGGTCCAAACGGACCATCCAATCACCCTCCTGAAGGAGATCGCAGGGAAGAAGGATGCCCTCCGTCTTGAAGTGTCAATAGACTACCCATCCATTGAAGTGTTTTAGATTCAACACAAGCATGGATCCGCCACCTTTCTTCTTGACTAAGAAAATACTGCTGGTAACCCCCTGTAATGAGGATTCATAACTACTATGAGCCCTTTCTCCAGAAGAGATGGAATTTCGGAGGAGATGAAATCCTGCTCTTGTTTGGAAAAATAAATTATTGGGGGAAGGGAAACCTGATTGGGGAGCTGTACAATTCCAGTTTGTACCCCTGTATTGTCTCTAAAATCCAAGCATCTTGTGAGATTGTGTGCCATACCCACAGGAAGGATTGGATCCTGCCCCCCAACACCAACTCTGTAATCCTCTCCTGTGGTTCTGGCATCTTGCTTTCCTCCATATATCCCTTTCCTAAAGCGATTTTTGGAGCATAGGGTTGGGTAGAATGATGTTTTGTTGTTGGGTCTTGATAACTCCTGCGTTGCTGATGGTATTGACCATGTGGGGTGCCTTGCTGGTAACCCCAGCCAAACAAGCTATATCGTCCGGCCCTACCGAAAACCGGTCTAAAGGCAAGTCATAGGGACCCCTGCGCCTTATCCAGACAGCAAAAGGTAACGACGACCTTGGTGAGTTCTTTGAGAAAAGGGTGTCCAAAGAGCAGGCCTTGAGCCAAAGGTCCGGATTCTGACATGGAGAGTTCTGATAGTTTAGGATCCAGCTTTGAGAGGATAGAGCTGTTGTTCGCAGGACATCGTGCAATTCACGTTTCCTAGCTAGCTTATAGCTCGTTGAGCCCAGCCAATAAGCTCATCTGGGTCTGTAGCCAAGGCAGATTCTTCTGCCTCAAAATCCAACTCCAGGATCTTTGTCAGAGGGCCTGTCGCGTTGAGGAGTTTATCATGGCAAGCCTGCCATGCCCTATCTGTGCCTTTCTTAGGGTCTTTTGAATATTTCTTTAAATAAGTCACCATAGGGGACGCCGAAATCACCTTACTTTGCTGCTGTTCACGGAGGAAGGAGGAAGGACCGCTACAACTCGCGGAACCCGCTTCGCGGGTCCCGCTTCGCCGCTGCTGTCACCGGAATTGCAGGTAGCTGCTGGGCGTGTGAGCGTGAGACAGGGCTGCGAGTGTAGGAACCGGGACTCGCTTTCCCAGGAGTCCCGGCAATCCTCAGGCCGAGTCACCTGGCCCGCTCTCCCTGACCGCCCCGCCCAGCTGAAGCACCTTAAGAGACCCTGCCTCCCATAGCCTGTGGGGACGCCGAAATCACCTTACTTTGCTGCTGTTCACGGAGGAAGGAGGAAGGACGGCTACAACTTGCGGAACCCGCTTCGCGGGTCCCGCTTCGCCTCTGCTGTCACCGGAATTGCAGGTAGCTGCTGGGCGTGTGAGCGTGAGACAGGGCTGCGAGTGTAGGAGCCGGGACTCGCTTTCCCAGGAGTCCCGGCAATCCTCAGGCTGAGTCACCTGGCCCGCTCTCTCTGACCGCCCCGCCCAGCTGAAGCACCTTAAGAGACCCTGCCTCCCATAGCCTGTGGGGACGCCGAAATCACCTTACTTTGCTGCTGTTCACGGAGGAAGGAGGAAGGATGGCTACAACTCGCGGAACCCGCTTCGCGGGTCCCGCTTCGCCGCTGCTGTCACCGGAATTGCAGGTAGCTGCTGGGCGTGTGAGCGTGAGACAGGGCTGCGAGTGTAGGAACCGGGACTCGCTTTCCCAGGAGTCCCGGCAATCCTCAGGCCGAGTCACCTGGCCCGCTCTCCCTGACCGCCCCGCCCAGCTGAAGCACCTTAAGAGACCCTGCCTCCCATAGCCTGTGGGGACGCCAAAATCACATTACTTTGCTGCTGTTCACGGAGGAAGGAGGAAGGACCGCTACAACTCGCGGAACCCGCTTCGCGGGTCCCGCTTCGCCGCTGCTGTCACCGGAATTGCAAGTAGCTGCTGGGCGTGTGAGCGTGAGACAGGGCTGCGAGTGTAGGAACCGGGACTCGCTTTCCCAGGAGTCCCGGCAATCCTCAGGCCGAGTCACCTGGCCCGCTCTCCCTGACCGCCCCGCCCAGCTGAAGCACCTTAAGAGACCCTGCCTCCCATAGCCTGTGGGGACGCCGAAATCACCTTACTTTGCTGCTGTTCACGGAGGAAGGAGGAAGGACCGCTACAACTCGCGGAACCCGCTTTGCGGGTCCCGCTTCGCCGCTGCTGTCACCGGAATTGCAGGTAGCTGCTGGGCGTGTGAGCGTGAGACAGGGCTGCGAGTGTAGGAACCGGGACTCGCTTTCCCAGGAGTCCCGGCAATCCTCAGGCTGAGTCACCTGGCCCGCTCTCCCTGACCGCCCCGCCCAGCTGAAGCACCTTAAGAGACCCTGCCTCCCATAGCCTGTGGGGACGCCGAAATCACCTTACTTTGCTGCTGTTCACGGAGGAAGGAGGAAGGACCGCTACAACTCGCGGAACCCGCTTCGCGGGTCCCGCTTCGCCTCTGCTGTCACCGGAATTGCAGGTAGCTGCTGGGCGTGTGAGCGTGAGACAGGGCTGCGAGTGTAGGAACCGGGACTCGCTTTCCCAGGAGTCCCGGCAATCCTCAGGCCGAGTCACCTAGCCCGTTCTCCCTGACCGCCCCGCCCACCCAAAACCTGACCATCGCTCATAAAAAGCAGTGATCCACGCTGCGCGGGAGCGCGTGGTAGAGCGCCCGGGGCTAAGCCCGGGCAAAGGGCGGGCCCTCTGTGCCCCTCAGAGGCCCGAGGAGACTGGACTGGGCCAGAAATTCTGGTCGAGTACATATAGCACCCAACCCATCTCTTATTCATTTTGAATATAGGGGTTATGTCCTGCCGTGAAACAAGAAGTATGGCCGCGGCAGGAGCTAAAAAACTCACAGGGACCCTGGATGACTTTATCACCCGCACACACGCACTCATCGACGAAGGGATAATTCTCATGGATAGGAGAGTTTCCCAAGACCTGGCTATGGCCAAGCGTTCTTCCCTTGGCCTCATTGCTGAGGCTCAGACACCGAAAACGGATTCCTGTCGAGAAGCACAGGTCCTAATACATCATCCCGGACCTAATGAGGACCTGGATGCTCTAAATATTGCCCAGGACCTGGAGGCCTCACCTAACCTTAACATATTGACTGAAAGTGGAACGCAATGTGGTGGAACGCAATGTGGTGAAACAAATATTAGTAACCCTATAGTCAATCTAATAGAAAGAGCCCGGGTAGAAGGGGCAATCCCTAAACAAAAACGTAAAATCAACACCTCAACGGTTGCGAAAGGGAAGAAGGCTATTACTCTACCTAACTCTCGTAATGTTGAAAAACCTTCTGTCAGTCTACCTATCCCCACAGAGGGCTTACCTCCCAACAATCCTGGTTTACTGCTGAGTCTTCCAGACGATACCATAATTGACCAAAGTCTGGAAGAAATCTTGCAACTTAGTGGTCCTACAGGTAACTCAATAATAACACCTCCACTGGAGGAGCCCGGTTCTAGTTCAAATAATACAGTAATCTTTAACATGTTAAAAACCTTACTAGAACCTATAGAGGTAAGATTACGCTGTTTGGAAACGGTCCTAAAAAATGTACACAAGGACATAAGTGCCCCTAGCTTCACTTTAAATAAAAACCCAATAATAGGACGGCTAAGAAACCCAGTAACACTTCAAATCAAGCAGGTTCTAAACCTAAATCCCCTGCTGTAGAGCAAATTAAGAAAACAGACACTACTCTGACCTCTTCTAAAAACAATACAATTTCCCAGCCCACACCCGGCGATGGTCTATCCCAGGCCCCCAATCTTGATACACAGGATAAGGGTAAGGTTAGGTCGCGTAGAAATATTCACCTCCCCCCGGATGCAGCACCCTATGTGGTCATCCTTACTGGAGTTACAGAACTTCGTTCGCCTGAAGAAGAATCCTATCAAGCGCTCAAAAATAAAGTCTGTCCCTGGCTAGCGAATAATTATCCCCTCCCACCAAATATACCCACCGACATCCTAATGATAGAGAGGGCGCCCTGGGTAGGAGGCAATAGGAAAAATTTGCAAGGGGACTCCGTGGTGGTCACTTTTGAAAATCCGGAGGTAGTAGATTTCATTTGTAACAGCAGGGCCCCAAGATACCAGGCGAGCTGGGTGACTGCCAGACCCCTTTCGTATTTCTATCTTCCCCACAATCAAGCGGATAATCGTTGGAGCTGGCTTAAAGGTTCACACGATCGCATTCCTAGACAAAGGCCCAATTTCCCCTGGGACATACATCCCCCAGTCAGGGAGGAGGGATGGGATGGGGGGTGGAATTTGGTGGGGACTAGAGGAGGTAGACCACGTCAAGGTGGCTCCCAACTCATCCATCCCTATTATTACCAGCAGCCACTAAATGGCCCATCTAACCCCTTGCATTTCCCTATAGCAAATCGCTTTGACTGTCTGTCAACTACAGATTGGGTGGACTGACATACCCAGGGCTCGCTAGGGGAAGGTGATGTTTGTGCAAATCCAACGCGTCCCCGCAAGGATGTTGGCATAGCGGACCCGATAATAGCTAATTTATCCCCCACACCCGGAACTAGCCCGATGATGAGAGAGAGCCGGAGCGCGGGTTCATCGATTGCCCCTAACACAGACTTAGCTCTCTGTAAAGTCCTCACTTGGAACGTGGCAGGTCTAAGCGCCAAGGCTTTAGACCCAACATGGCAAAGATTTATTAAACAACATCACATCCTAGGACTTCAAGAAACGTGGGATACAACACACAGTTTTTCCCTGGATGGTTTCTGCAGCTTTTCTACACCGGCAGTTCCAGGTGTAAGAGGGAGAGCAAAGGGTGGATTACTCACCTTGTGTTCCCTGGATCTAGTAGGTGTTTTTAAAAAACTAGATACCGCATTAACAAATGCCCTTGCGGTGGAGTGGACCCTCCCTAACTCAAAGATTTTTTTGTTGATTAATTTCTATAATTCAAAGGAGTCCGCCATTGCAAATGAACATCTGATCTCTCTGTTAAATTTTTTGTCAGCATATAGACGTGATTGCACTACCCTCCCGGAACTGGTTATTCTGGGGGATTTTAACATTCACCCTTGTGAGGGAGGTTGTTTTAATGATAGATATGGGGGTATACCATCCGAAGCCATTCCTCATTTTGAGCATACATCTGAAGGCGAGTACCTAGAGTCCCTTCTAGCCAACCTAAACCTTTTCGAATTCGACCAAGGCATTAGCGAGCCTAGAGCCCCAACTTTTGTTGGGAGAGATGCCAACACTGTCCTAGATTATATCTTTGTTTCAAATGGGGCCTTGGCAAAGGCACATGAGTACAGCGTGGTCGACCTTATTTCATCGGATCATTACCCTGTCCTCCTGACCCTGGACCTAGACTGCTTCCGTACTGGCAGTCCGCCAAGTATGGCAGCCCCAAAGAACTTGAAATCTAAAGAGCAGGGAAGGCGCCTGAAATGGGAGATGATTGCTCCAGATGAATTCTTTCATTCAATCGCCCAAGAGTCGGGGGCCAGTATGGCAGTGTGTTTGGACCCAACTTCTGAGGGCCCCATGGTCTTGACCGCTTATGAGGAGATCTGTTCTAGGATCAGTAAGAATTTGGAGAGAAGGTCAGCTGGGCAAGGGAATACAAAGACCCATAAATGGTTCAACAAGGAATGTTCGAGTATACATAGTGCTCTGCTGAAAGCCATTAAACAAAAACCCAGAGACACGTCATTAGTGTCCAAGCTAAGGAGGGAATACAAAACCATAATCCAAAAGCGCAAAACCCAAATTAAGGAGGAAGCTTGGAATAGCCTTTTATCTGTGGATGTGCTGAGAGACAGTAAAAAGTTTTGGGCCATTGTAAATCAGCCCTTTTTTTCTGACAATGGGCCAACGGATTTAGACTGTGTCATAGAGGATAACAGATGGCTAGCCCATTTTGGCAAAATCTATGAGTCTATAGTCCCTGCCTCAACTGCCAAAATCCATGACCACTCCAACTTGGTTATGGATTTTAACACCATGGAAGTCGAAAGGGCGATTAGAGACACCAGTAAACACAAGGCCCGGGACCCGATGGGGTACCAGCAGATCTCTATATACAGTACCCACAATTCTGGTCAAAAATTTTAAGCAACGTTTTTAACGCTATTCCGACAGCTGGCTTCCCACCCTCTTGGTCCACCTCTATAATTGTGCCTATATTCAAGAAAGGGAACAGGGCGTACCCGGCCTGCTATAGACCAATCTCCCTGTTGGACTCTGCCGTTAAGATCTTAGGCAGAGTCATCCTGCACAGAATGGAGGATTGGCTAGAGGAGAGCGGGATCCTCTCAGATTTGCAGTACGGGTTCAGGGCACACAGAGGGACAATTGACCAATGTTTGAACCTTCATCTAATTATTAGCAAATACACTGTGGTGAATGGGGGGCTTCTTTATTTGGGGTTTATGGACCTATCGTCCGCTTTTGATTTGGTTAATCGCTCAAAATTATGGACCATTTTACGAAATTTGGGTTTGGACACTACCTTGGTTAGCTTTTTACATGATCTTCATTCTAATTTGTTTGCGGCTGTTAGGGCATCAAGGGATGGTAGGTGTACAGCAAAGTTTAGATCAGGGAGAGGGGTCAGACAAGGGTGCATTCTGGCCCCTCTTCTCTTTACACTGTACATCAACGCCTTGGGGACATTTCTGAACCCAGCCACCGCGGACATTCCGCGTATGGGGGGGCTACCTATCCCGGTCCTCCTATACGCGGATGACGCTGTTCTTATAGCGCGGACTGGCATAGGTCTCCAAAGACTTTTGGACCATTTCGGCCTTTTCATGGAAGCTCTTGATCTAAAAATTAACACCGTCAAGTCCCATGTCATGGTCGTTGGCTCCCGAAAGAAAAATATGAAGATTAGATCCTTCAGCTCTAACAATTCACCAATCTCGAGGGTGCCCTCCTTTTGTTACCTGGGCGTCACTTTTGACGAGAGAGGTACCTGGAAGCCACAAATGAAACTCAAGGAAAACGGAGTCATTAGATCTACAACAGCACTCCTGAGCTTCTCCAAAAGATTGGGCTCGAAACCTATGGAAGCTATGACCAGGATCTACAGAGCCAAATGTATGGCAATTGCTTCCTACGGGGCAGACATTTGGGGCTATGTTCCAACTCCAGGCATACAAATTGCTGAAAACAACTTCATACGGGCCCTGCTGACTCTCCCGAAATCTTCTCCCACACATTCAACCCATAACGAAATAGGCATGGGTTATGTTTCTGATCTTCTAAAAATGTCCCCAGTACTTTGCTGGATTAAAACCTGGACAAATGAAGAAATCAGTTTGAACCATTGCATCCTTAAAGATTGTATATCTCTGGACAAAGCTCATACAATTCCGTGGCTGGCATATGTTAGAGCGGCATGTGCGAGGCTAGGGCGTCCGGAAATGTACTCTCTACCGCAACATCTCAAAAAAGAGGACGCAAAGTGGGTGAAGCAGCACTTTCAGACTTTGTTGGAATGTGAAAGAGAATCGGCTGAACTTAGTAAACCTACGGTCAGATTACTTTTTCAACTTTCCACAACCACAGCTATGGAACCCTATTTAAAATATGTCACAAAGCCCTACCATCGCTTTCTGCTCATAAGGTTTAGATTTAATTTGATCCATCTTATTCTTGGCACGCACACAGAATGGGGTACACTAGAAAATTTTCCCCCTTGCACATGTGACTGTTTTTCAACACAGGACACTTTGCACTTGGTTATGTTCTGTGAGCACTATTTGGTGCCGCGAAAAAAATTCCTTGTTCCAATCTTGAAACCTCTGAAATTCGTTCAGGTACGGCCAGCATTACTATACCTCCAGATGCTGAACTCTGTGCCGGTTGCATATGGCGTAGCTTGTTTTTTAGTAGCAGCCGCCAGACAGAATAAACTAAGAGCTGCCGCACCACTAAATCATCAAACTTGACTTCCTGTATATACTCTAGCGGAAACGTCCTTTGTATGCTGATATAGGTGTTCCCCATATCCATCAAAACCCCTTTTCTTAATGAATGTGCCCTTTTTTTGTTTGTTTTTAGACGGAGTAGCAATCAATTCTTTTCATCTGTTTAATTGTTTTTTAAATTTGATTCTATGTATCATGTACTGCTTTTATGGTTTTAATTAACCGAATAAAGTTTTTTGACTGACTGACTGAAGTCACCATAGTGGCATCCACTTCCAGTGTCTCAGCCACCTTACTCTGCAGGTCTGGTCTTGGGCACACAGAGCGTAACCTCACTCTAACATATTTGTTGAAAGCCTGGCATAGGTGAGCTTGGACATAATCTGTCACCTCATGAGGGGGTAACCAGGCAGTAGAGTTGGGGTGTATGATCTCCCCTGGTTCAAAGATGAGCACCTTAGGTTGTGAAGGGAGGTCCACATGATTGTCCGTTTTTGAGTGCTTACTAGGTCTAGGCGTTTCGTCTTGGTCAGATGTGTGGCATGATGAAGTATCCCCACTATCGTCATGGAAGGATTCCGCTGCCACCGGTTCAGGAGGGGGCTTATAGTCGTGCTCACTGGTGATGGTATTGGCCAATTTGGCAAAGTCCGCTGCATGGGGGTTCCTGGTACCTTTCCCACTGGGTTTGGGTCGTATACTAGGGGTGGGGAGCCAGCCTTCTTATTGGGCGCAGCCACAAAGGTGGCGCTTCAAAGGCTCTATGGCTCGCACTAGGGCTTTATTGATTTAATGTTGCACCCCTGCATCAAGTGCATTAACTAGCTGCAAAAGCCCAAAAACCCAGAGGGTTCTTCATCAAAATACTCCTCATTGTAGTAAAACTCTGCCATGATGAGATTCTGCAGTGCAGCTGTATTATCCCAGTAATATAGATATGAGGTGGACCAATGATCCAAATATGAGGGGTTTATACCCCAGAGAAGGACCAACTGTATATATCAAGGGGGAGTGGAGCAGCACCAAGCAAGCCACATGTAGCAATGTAGATACGAGGTGAAGGGAGTGCTTGCCACAAGCCACTCTAGACAAAGCCTATGCAATATTTTTCAGCCCTGCTGGTCTGAAACTTGCAGGATGTCGCCGGGAGCAAAAACCATGAGGGTCTGGAACAGCCGAGCAGTTAAATGCTGCTGCAGCTCATGTTTAAGCCTTTTGAGTGAGTGCAAAAAGCAGAAAATGTCCACTGCGCATGCCCGTGGCACGCCACTCTTGTAGCTAGAAAGAGGACTGTGCATCTACCAGACACGTGTCCTCGCTCCCTTCTCCCTTTCCACCGGAAACACAAACGTGGCGCATGGCGCCCCGTCGGGAGGCAGTGAGCTCCCAAGGCTGAAGTTGCGCGAGCGCTGCTGCAGCAGCGCGACCCATGTTGCAAATGGGTAAATCGGGTAAAAATACACAAGGCTAATCAATTAAATCTTAAAACACTATACACGATAAAGAGAAATGGGCCTCAAGCATCAGATAGCCATACAGTATAAAGCGCAATCAATACACCGCAAGAATGAAGTAGTTAAAATATAAGAAAGGACATCAAGGACTCGGAAGCAAAGATTATGCTTCTACTTCTTTGCTGTTTATTAACACCTTTTACAGCAGCCAATCAAAAGAAAATTTTAATGTAGACTACATTTCCCTTAGCTCCCACCATGACATCATACATCTTGTACCAATCATCATATCCCTGCTGTTATAAAATGCTTCGCCGCCCTTTTGATATCCTCTTTCTTTTGCCTCATCCGCTGAACATAACTTTAGAAACTTGCAGTCCATCAAGCTGGAAATAAAGGAATAACCACAACTGCCAATATTCAGGAACTGGAGTCATCCACAAGACCAACTGAATAGAGAAGAACCGTGAACATGAAAGCTTTTCCATTATTGCTTATACTTGCTTCAGATCAGCATCCAAAGGAGGAACAGAGATACACACTTAATATCTATGCCATGCAGGTTCTAATAATCATATGCATATTAGACAAGTTTAACAAGCGTCTGAATAGAACACAACCAGGGTAATCCTCGACTCCGAATCCTTAATAGAATAGAAATTTCTTGATGCATTAGCTAGAATTTTTTTATTCTATGTGAAGAGGTGTGGCGCAGCGGCCGGGGTGCCTGACTCCGGACCACGGGTTTCACGGTTAGATCCACGGTACCGGCAGCAGGTTAGCCCAGTACCATGTGACTCTGGGCATTAGCTTGCTTAATCTTCCAGAGGGCCCCCAGTGCCGGGACACGTCTCCGGAGGTAGCTGTGCGCTTTACAAATGATGCTATTTCATATGACAGGACGGAGGTTTTGTATTATGCTTGTTCAAAGCTGTTCCAATACCACTGAGGCTACATCAAGTATTGGTTTGCAGTAAAAGGTCTTAAAGGTAAAATCTGTAGACCAAAACGCTGCTTTCCTAATGTTTTGTAAATGGGAACCTGGGTTATATGATTTTGTTGCTGTGGCCCCTCTCATTGAGTGAGCCCCGAATTTATAAGTTGTCAATACTGGCTTCTGAAAGGATCAATTTCACCCAGCATGCCAAAAGACTGGATGACATTGGTCAAAAGGGTTTCTGAAGATCAATTAAGAGTTGACAACCATTTGATTGATTTAATTCCCTAGTTTGATCTTTATATTCTTTCAGACATTGCGCAATGCACAATTTTGGAATACTAAGATATGTGATCTGCCTTGAGTGGGTCTTTGTTCTCCCAGTCAACGTAAAGGAAATCCTGTCTGGCGAAAATACTCTACCTGTTAAGTCTGGGGCTTTAACATATGAAACCCTTCTGCAAGAAGCTAAACATAAGAGCATGGTCAATTTTTCTGAAAGTTGCTGCTTAGAGAGATCTAAATTGGCCGACCAACTCTGTAAAAATTGTAGAATTATATTGGCGTCCCAAAGGACAGAGTATTTCAGGCAAAGAGGTTAGCTAGATATATGCCTCTAATGACTCTGCTCACTAGAGGGTGCTCGCCAATTGTTTCCCCCCCTACTAAAGAATGGCCTGCAGTGATCGCTGACTGGTAGCTGTTCACATAGAAGTGGGTTAGGACCAAGGAAGCCCTTTATGCTAAGCAATTGATGACAAAGGTAAAGGGGTTTCAAACTCCGTTCGTGGCACCAACCCAACCATTTCCGCCAGGCTGAGGAATATCGTTTGTGGGTGGCTTTTGAACATGATTTGGATATGAAGGATATAGAGAGGTCCTAAAATTATCACAGGACCAGCAGTTCATAAAATGCAGCCGTAATTAGATGTAGATGACCCTGTAGAATTAAAACATATCTGAGGCCTGCTGGGTACAGTAGGAGGTCTGTGAAACCACACAAAACCACACAACAGAACAAAAGAAAAAAAGCGCCTTGGAGAAACATAGAAATAAAAGACATAAAACAACAAATTAGAAAGCTGCAACGTACCTGGCTCAAAACAAACGCCAAACAAGACAAACTTCACCTACGAAAAATTAACAGATTATATAAGTCGGCTATTAAAAATGCTAAGAAAAGGTACTATTCAGACAGAATTCAAAACGCTAAATGTGCAAATAAAGAATTCTATAAAATACTCAATGAATTTCGGAAACCAAATTGCCTAGAAGGAACTCATCCTGTTACTCAAGATTTCACAGACAAACTGGCAAATCATTACATGGACAAAGCAGACACGTTGGACTCGTACTTACAACAGAAACAAAGCACCAGCACTAACACTTGTACAAAACAACTATCCAAGAATGCTCTAATCAAGCCTCTCCGTTCCTTCCAACACATCTCACACGATGAATTTATGGACTTGGTCAAAGCAAGCAGACCTGCCGGCAACCCTTCTGACCCCTGTCCGCCACAAACTTTCAAGACAATTCGGGCGTGGCTATGGGAGCGACCGAGATGGCTGCATCCGTGTAGAGCTCCGCCGGTCGGGCATTTCCAGCAGCCCTTTCCTGGCGCTGAGCGGGCGGAACCACATGGAACACCCTCCCCCTGGCGACCGCTGACCTCGGCCGTAGGAGCATGTTCATCTGAAGCGGCTGCGGCGCCTCTGGAAACGGTGATCGGGCCTGATGGTGTCTGGACTACACTGCGGGAGCTGGCGCCATTGAGCCGGAGCCATCGGAGACCGGGTAAGCCGTCGCTGCCGTTCTGCCCGCCCGCTGGCCTCCTGCTGACCTCCGCCACTCTGGGGTTTGTCCCCGCTCGCTGCCAGGCTGCGCTTGCGGAGGTGGCTGACTCGAACTCACTGGCTGCCGCCATGATAGCCGAAATAAGGTCTGGCTTGAAGGCCCTAAACGCCCGATTCGACTACCTGGATGAAAAATTGGCCTCCATGAACGCAAAAATCCAGGGCCACGACCGCAGGCTAGACGTGGTGGAGTCCAGGGTTTCTGACCTCGAAGATGGCGCCTCTTCTTCCCTGAAACGACTGGAGAGGGTTGAGAAGATCTTTAAAGATGTGGCAATGAAGAACGAAGATTTGGAGGCAAGGGGACGCCGCAACAACATACGCCTTCTTGGCGTTCCAGAAACGACATCCACTGGTCGTCTAGACATATTTGTAGAACAGCTCTTGTCGGATCTTTTCGGTAAAGAAACCTTCACCCAGGGCTCTGTGGTGGAACGAGCGCATCGGGCCCTGGGCCCTCGTCCTAAGCCGGGCCTACCACCTCGACCGATCATCGCACGGCTGATGAACTTTCGCGACCGGGACGCGGCCCTCTGAGCGGCCCGTGAGAAGGGCGACATCCAATGGCAGGGCAACAGACTGTCCTTCTCTTCCAGACTTCACGTTCATGGTGCAGGAGGCTAGACGGAAATACCAGAGTGTCAAGGCCATGTTGAGGAATCTAGGACTCCGTTATGGTATGTTCTACCCGGCCCTACTTAGGGTGGACATTGATGGCAAGGCGAGAATTTTTGATACGCCACAAGCCGCTCAGGAATTCTTCCGCAACTTCAAGCATGCCAGAGGTGGTTCGCCCGGTGACTCTCGGCCCCACTCCCCTCCTCAGCAGTCCTCGCAATCCAGTGTGGACCTTTTTCCCAGGCCGGGAGTGGTTGAATAACTGTTTTTGCTCTATTCCATAGTTCAGGAGATGACTAGTGGTTGTTGCTTGTTCGAATGCACATTACCATTCACGGTACTTGGGTATTCCTCTTTCTAGGTAGAGAGAGGGTGGGTGGCGGGCGGGAGGTTTTTTTTGTGTTTTGTATTCCCTTTTTTATTGCTTATTGCAGTTTGCAAGGTGAATCGATGTTATTAAGCAATATGGCTAACCGATACTTTAAATCCGTTTATAAGACATTGTTGATATGGTTACGCTAGGAAATGTGTCCGGTCCCTCCGAACTTTCACTGATGACCTGGAATGTGCGAGGCCTGAACGATAATAGGAAACAGAGGCGAGTCCTGGCCTATGTAGCGCGTCATGGGGTGGACATCCTGTTTATGCAGGAAACTCATTTAGCTGTTGCCACGGCTGGTGGCCTGGCATCAGGGTGGGGCCCACATAGATACTCCTCCAGTTATAGTTCGTATTCTAGAGGGGTGGCCATCCTTGTACACAAGCGCATCCAGTTCGCACACTTTGCCACGATCGGCGACCCTGAAGGTCGTTTTCTGATCCTCACTGGGCAGATGATGGGGCATAGGATATCATTGGTCTGTGTCTGCAGCCCGAATACTGACACGCCCTCTTTTTTCCAATCCCTTTCCACCCACCTCCTGGCGATTGACACAGGGCTGCTGATTCTTGGTGGGGACTTTAACCTACTTCTGGACCATGATAGGGACAGTACAGCTTCCACCCCTGACTCCATACCCTCTCCCATCTGGCCCTCCGTGATATCTGCACACAGTATTCCCTTGTTGACGTTGAGGCATACTTACACACTAACAAGCCTGTCTTCACTCACTACTCCGGGTTCCACAACACATGGACCAGACTAGATTACTGGCTGGTCTCCCCCGTGATTGCTAGCTGGTTGGGATCGGTCCACACCCTCCCCCGCACTCCCTCTGATCATTGTCCGGTTACACTCCAGCTGTTTGTCCCAAGGGAGGGGGGTTATGAGAGACGTTGGCGTTTCCCCGGTCGGGCGTTACTTGACCCCGTCTTTACGGAAGAGATATGACAGGCTATTGAAGATAACTTCGATTTGAACACTGGCTCCGTTGACACATGGGCAGTCCTGTCGGAGGGCTTTAAGGCAGTTATCAGAGGGGTGTGCATTTTGAAGCATGCAGGGATCATCCGAGACCTGCGTTCCACCTTAGATAAGATTGAGGAGGAAATTGCCGCCGCAGACCGCGAACTACTGATAGCCCACTCAGACGCCCTGTCCACCGATGGTTTAGCGTTTTTCATGAAATTCCGTGATGTGGCGGATAGAGAGCTTTCCTTTCTAAGCAAACACTGCGCTGCACGGCAATATGGAGAGGGCAACCGCCCTGGTGGCCTACTGGCAAACACACTGCGGCCGCCTAGGGGCCCAACCTGCATTATTTCCATGACAGGTCCAGACGGCTCCCCAGTACAGTCTACACCTGCGGTTTGCGAGCTCTTCCTCACGTATTACAAATCCCTGAACACCTCACGCCTGTCCGGGAGTCTGGCCGGCCAAGAAAAGTATTTGTCAGAGGTGGCCCTTGTGTATCTGGAGCGCTACATGCAGGATTTCCTTCTAGTGCCCATTACTACGGACAGCATCATAGAGGCCATCGACGCCTTGCACGGGTCCTCGGCCCCGGTTTAGACGGATTCTCCGCCGACTTTTATAAAGCATATAAAGACATACTGGTGCCTCGCTTGGTCGAGGTATATGCGGAGGACTTGGAAGTGGGCACCCTCCCCACAAGCGGTGATTATTCTGCCGCCCAAACCCGGGAAAGACCCCATGCTTTGCAGTGCGTATAGGCCGCAGTCACTCCTGAACACAGACTACAAAATTCTAGCCAAAGTGATAGCAATCAGACTGTCACTCCTGATGGAATTTATTATCTCTCCCGTGCAATCGGGTTTTGTCCCACAAATATCTACATCCCTTAACCTCCGCACCTTATTTACAGTTTTACACCGTATAGACCCCGCTACTCCGGCCGCGGCGATTTTATTGGATGCAGCGAAAGCCTTCGATTCCCTGGAGTGGCCCTTCTTTCTCTCTGTCATGCGCCGCATGGGCATGCCGGAATGCTTTATTGCAACCATAGCCCTCTTGCATACCAGGCCCTCCGCAAGACTGCGACTCAATGGAGTACTGTCAGATCCCTTTCCTCTTTCGCGGGGTACAAGGCAGGTTTGTCCCCTTTCCCGACTGCTGTTTATTTTGGCTCTCGATCCCTTGGCACGACAGTTCCAGGAGAATCACCTCCAACGCGGGTTACAGTTTCGTACAGACCCTTTACTGTTGTCCATGTACGCAGACGACATGATACTTTACGTCAGTCAACCCCACTGCAATCTATCCCCATTACTATGGGAAATTATACGCTTCGGAATGTTCTCAGGCTTAAATATCAATTGGCATAAATCTGCCATTTTCCCACTCACCACCAGCACCATTCCCTGGTCTTTTGAATTTCCGCTAGAATGGTGCACTGACTCCGTTAATTACTTAGGGATACATATTCATCTAGATACGGCGTCTCTGATACGCCTCAATTATGGCGCGGCCGTCTCCTAGCTGGAAACACAGATTGACCTCTGGATCAGTTTACCCCTCTCCATGGCCGGGAGAGTTGCGATTATCAAAATGTTGGTGCTCCCGCGCTTTTTATATTATTTTAATAACATACTGGTACCTCTGACCAACTCCTTCTTTAAACAATTACGCTCACTTCTGCTCCACTTGGTCTGGGGAGACCGCACACCCCGTATCAGCTGGAAGGTCCTGACCCTGCCGCCCGATGGGGGCGGGCTGGGTGTACCAGACTATTATCTGTATTATTTACTGGCCCAATGTTCTTATGCCTACTCATGGTTCCACCCGGATGCGCGAATTCCATACTTGCGCCCAGAGGCAGACTTGGTTCTCCCCAGGCAGCTTCTTACGTTACTCCCCACTGGCTTCCCTCGGGACCCGCGTGACATACAGACGGTGTCCACCACATGCTGGGCGTGGGTCAAACTGCGTAAACTTTTAGGACTCGATACGCTTTATTCTCCGCTACTGCCCCTTCCCAATGTCTCCCTTTTTCCAATTACAGAGGAAAGATTGGTAACTCACACCTTGCAAACCTTTTCCATTGGCACCCTCTGAGATTTTTTCCCCGATGGCCACGTATTCTCTGTTACGGAGGACTCCCGATTCTCTGACTGCTCCTTCATGGACGCATTTATCCTCACCCGGCTGCGCTCAGCATTGAGGGCATGCTTCCCCTCCTTTCCTTTAGCCCCCGAAGAGGTCCCCCCTCTGACGTTGGTGATACAGAGTCCATCCAGCACACATCTGATTTCCAAGTTATATAAACAATGCGCTGCCCTTAAACCTATTGATGACTCCAAACTCAGGACCGAATGGGAGACAAACCTGGGTGGCCCTATCTCAGATGAGCAATGGACGTACTGCTGTGAGGCTATGACGAATGTCTCCTTGAACAGTCGACACAAGTTGTTGCAGTTTAAATTCCTCCGGCGGACGTATTTTACCCCAGCGCGCGCGTATAGAATTGACCACTCCCGACCTCACAATTGTCCGAAGTGCCTCTCCCCCTTTGCAGACTTCGCACACTTAACATGGACTTGCCCTAAGATACATCAATACTGGTCAGACGTCTACTCTTCACTGGGGGATATACGAGCTACACCACTCCTACCTACCCCTGAGATTGCACTGCTGGGATATGTCGCAAACTTGCCCAGAAACGTTAGAAAATTAGCAGCGCTTGGCTTCATGCTGGCCAAAAGGGAAATAGCATTGCTCTGGGGTAGCAGGAAGGCCCCAACTCTCCGATCATGGCTACACAGCTTAGCATTTTGTAACACTAAATGCGAGGAATTCAGCACTCTACTCCCCCTCACTTCCAGACCTATTGATATATGGGAACCCTATCGCGTTTACATCTCCCGACAGCAAGATGCCCTAGCGTCACTGACACAATCCGGCATCACCCCGACATGGGTAGGCTGACCCCCCCAATCTTTGCATTTGAGCAGCATAGTCCCGGGGTGGATATAATACTTTAATGGTCATTTTTCTGTTTGCATCATTTTAATATACATAATTAAATAATTATGTGTTTCCAGATCGATAGGATGTCTCTGATATAAAACAATACTGTGATACCAGGGTGTTCCCCTTTTAGACTTTACTTTAATGTTTGTAATTTCAGTTCATATTGCCTGGATATGTTTCGTTACACTATGGTCACTGTCCTTATTCGGTATAACACTGCACTGCCTTTGTTTGATTATGCATTTGTTGTATTGCTATCTTGGGTTTATTATGTTCTGGCATTATTTTTTATTTTGTTTTAATTTTTTTTGCTTTGCTCTTCGCACTATGTGAAACTTTAAATAAAGGTTTAAAAAAAAAACTTTCAAGACAATTCTTTTAACAACCTCTGTTGCCATTCCAGTAAGAAGAATCATTAACGATTCCTTGACTACTGTAATATTTCCAGAAGAACTCAAAAAGTCATACAACGCCCTTTACTGAAGAAAACAAACTTGGACCCACCGAACCCTGACAACTACAGACCCATTACAAATGGACCTTTCCTGGGCAAACTGATAGAAAGAGCAGCAGTTGCCCAGATGTCACAATTCATTGAAGAGAATGACATACTTTCAGATTTCCAAACAGGATTCCGTCCGGGAAGAGGCACTGAATCTGCCCTCCTTGCCATCTGGGATGACCTAAAGAATACAGTTGACCGCATCGGGGTTGCTGCGCTACTCCTCTTGGACCTCTCAGCTGCCTTTGACACAGTTGACCATGACATTCTGAAACAAAGACTTTATGAAGCCGGCATAGAGGGAACTGCTCTAGACTGGATCGCATCCTACCTTCGAAACAGAACTAATGTCATCCACACCCCACCTTTCTCGTCCAAACAGTACTCCACAAAAGCAGGGGTCCCTCAAGGTTCTATCATCTCGTTCATGCTTTTCAACATCTACATGAAGTCTTTACCAGTACTGATCAATAAATTTCACCTCACGTGCTACAACTATGCAGATGACATGCAAAAGCTCCTTCAACTGGAATGCTCCAAAGACAAATTTTCAGCTGTCTCAGAGCCGTGGATCATTGGATGACTTGGAGGCATCTCAAATTGAATCCTTCAAAAACTGAAATACTCACTTGTGGCGATTGGAAAAATTACAACTCGCTTGCCGCATGGCCTGATGAACTGGGATTACTGCCTAAAGTATTGAAGGAAGTAAGAAACCTCGGAATGACCATGGACTCCAAGCTGTCGATGAATGTCCAAGTGGATAAACTAGCAAGATCAAGCTTTGCTACTATAAAAACGCTGCGACAAATTTTCCGTCATTTGGGATTTCCACACAAGGTCCAAGCTACCATCTCCCTTGTTCTATCCAAACTCGATTACGCCAATAGCCTCTACCACAGATCACCTTTAACGACCATGAAAAGACTACAACGGATTCAGACCTCGGCTGCCAGACTACTCTTGCATATCAAACCACAAGACCACATCTCCCCTGCCTTGAAAGCCCTGCATTGGTTACCGGTTGCCAGCTGCTTTGTATTACCCACAAAGCAATACATGGAATAGGACCACTCTTCATCAGGAATAAAATCACCAAACACATTCAACAAAGGAGCATCTCGCCTCAAAATTCCACCATACAAGAAAAAAAAACATGGGTGGCACACCCTTCTCTGTACAAGCAGCCAAACTATGGAACTCTTTACCCCCCAACATAAGATCCACCGACAACCACCTTATCTTCAGAAAACTACTCAGGATCTGGCTCTTCCCCACATAAGCACCATACGGAAACAGAAATTTACAGCATATCCCTATGTATATAAGCATTTGTTTTCATCATAGATATGTACCTATCTTTGTGTATTACTTTATAAAACATGTAACATAATTATGTTGTTAAGAGAAAATAATTATAATAATAAAAATAATAATATTCATCAATAAATACAAATCATCTTTGGTCTACATGTACATACGTCCATTATGCATCTGTGTACCTTCCATGTACTTGGATCTGTGTGTCTGTTACTTTTTTCCTGAAAAAGCATATCCAATGCACTACCCTATTTCTCATCCTGTGCCTCTATCAATATATTTAATCTAAATATACTTCCTTCCTTTATGTATCTATATACTTTCAAAGTACTTATGGATCTATATATTTATCACTTTATTCTAATTTAGCATTCCCAATGCACTAGCCTATTTCTCAGCCTATACTTCGCTCAATATATCTTCTAGCCCAACCTTCTGACTCATCTCAGACTTCTTTCTACTACTCCTTCTATTGCACTACCCTATCTCTCATCCTATACATCTATCAATATATCCTCTACATCCACTCTCTCATTTATCCCAAACCCCATACCACTATTATGATCGCCAAAATAACCCTTTCTACACTCTCTCCTGCTCTACCCCTCCTTGCATCATCTGACACCTCTTTTTACTACACCGATCCCCTAAAACAAACCTTTCTAAACTCTCCCCTCTGACTCCTTCCCTCCAAAACTCCTTTTTACTCATCCAAAAGCCTCTTCCTACTGCTAAGACCTAAGAACCCTCCACTATCTTTTTTCGATGAAAATTAACAGACTAAGATGTTCACTTCTCAAATTCCATATTCTATATTCAACTATACTAATATACTGCCCAAATAACTGAATAACATATCTACTACTCAAATTACTTCATATTTATACTATACTAATTTTCAACACTAATCCTTTATGGGTTCCGGAGTGGTGTGCTACTCGCCAGAAAAGCGCTTCAACACCCATCAGGGGTAACAAGTGCTAAATGAATGCAAATCTTTCTTCCCCTTTTATCCATCCACTATCCTTCTCACTCCAAGTAACAGACTAATATCCACCACTGAAATTACCTCATATTTCACCATAATAATTCCCCACTAATCCTTTATAGGCTTCCTGAATAGCATGCGTCAACAAGCGAGCGATAAATAAATACAAACCTTTGTCCTCCTCTATCCTTCTGCTATCATTCCAAATCCAAATAACTGACTAACCTATCCACCACTTAAAATGTACTTGCATGTTTCACTATACTAATTCAACACTTATTCTCTATGGGTCCCGGAGTAGTGTGCTACCCGCCGAAAAAGCGCTTTGACGCCTCATCAGGGGTAGTAAGCGCTTTATGAATGCGATTACAATACAATACAATACAATAACATCTCTAACTGTACTGGGAACCAAGGTTGGGCTTCCCACAAAGGGGTGACTATAATAAGTTCTGGCTGTTGGTTGCAAGCCTGAGCTGACACTCTCGGAATCATAAGGGATGGGGAAAGGCGTAATGCAGCGGACCCTTTTAAATTTGGATGAAGGCATCCGTGGCAGGAGCCATTGTATCTGGTATCCACAAGAAAAACCTCTCTAATTGACTGTGGATCCCAGCACTCCTGAAGCAAGATTGTTGGATGCAGTAATTACTGACTAGAATCCCAAATATACCTTGAATTCCAATTGGCTACCACATTGTTCTGGCCAGGAAGATACTCTGCCTTCACCAAGATGCGATTTTGTAGACAATAATGGCAAAAGGTTTTCACAATCTCCACGAGCACTTGCCCTCTCATCCCTCCAAGTTTGTTTGTATACTGGACAGCTGAGATGTAGTCAATTCTCAGCTGGATGACACAACTGGTTTTGGGAAAGGTTAAATTCCTCATCGCAAAGGATTGTGCAAGCAGCAGAAGGCAGTTTATGTGGAGACCTGCTTCCTTTGTGGACCACCGACCTCCGGTGGAGATATCACTGCATCTGGCTCCCCAACTACACAGGCTTATTTACGTCTGACTCTATAATGACGTCTGGGTGGGAACCGAATATATCTACAATCAAACAACCAAAACCACTGCCTGAAACCTATTTCTTAAATAAAGCGACAATGTCTTGATTTAAAGAAGAGGGGAATAAGTCACCTCCTCACTACCGAGCGGACACAGTGTGCAGGCAGAAGGGCAATAATGATTTACTAAGTGATAAGTAGTTTTTAATGTTATTAGATATACATCCTAAATTTAGTGTGCAAATAGATAATACGCAATTATAACAATATAAATAAATTGATCATAAATGGTCAATAAAATAGAAACAAAAGACAAATATATAAAAAAATGACAAGAACACCTCCCAAACAAATGAGCGAACCATAAGAATTATACAGGAAAGCCCCACATAGTCATAGATTCTAATCGAAAGCTCACTCATTCATTCGGTCATTCAAACAAATGAACAAGATAAAGACAAGTCTGTACAACTCCACATGAACCCAATAAACATAGACCCATGAATAATCAGACATATTACAAAACAGATTCTGTATAACAACTGTTTCCTTATACAGTGCTGTAAAAGATATCAGTAATCACTGTTGTTATATCTTTTAAATTGGTTTGTAAATTAAACAAAAAACATTTCAAGTAAAACCAGAAATATATAATGGCATCCAATCTTGTAGGAAAGTTGCGCCAGTCGTGTTTGAAAAATGGGCCAACACCTTCTTCAGGGCTCTATTCGAATGAAGAGAGGGAGCAACACACATCTGGGGAATCTGGAAACAGAGAGATCCTAAACACAGTAACTTTAATACTAAGACGTTCATTAAAAAAGTGCACACTGAAGCTCCAGAATGGGGGTACAATCCTCACCCTTAATGAATATAAACGGGAGGGAAAACAGAGTCATGCAACGTGCCCAGATAACAGACCCTTATAACCAAATCAACAATAGTACACAGCATGGTGAATAAGAACGGGAGAGTGCAAAGATCCACTCAATGGAACATAAAATCTTTTGATATGCCCCAATAAAGCCCACACATAAGAAAATATACAGATAAGAAAGGCCAGTGAATCATCTGAATTCTCTGCTGCGATTAATAGAGATGGATAGATATAGGTATGGATAAATCGCAGCTATCTGGATTGGGCTCAACAAATCCCCCACAATAGCTGGCAATGAAGCCTTGTTAAGTTGAAAAATCCAGCTGGGGAAATAGTAACCTAGTAGGGAAATAAGAGCACTACGTAAGGGATAGGAGAAGCAGGTAAGGGCGGCAACTGAGACTGCAACAGAAATAAAAAAGTAGGACAAAGATACCATAGAAAAAGTAATACATAAGATGCAGGGTCTAAAGCACGATGGAGGAGATGAGGTCTTGAGATGTGCAAGCGGGATGGATAAAAGAGGGATATATGTATGATTGACAAATAAGTGTAATCAGGCTGTCCGTCTTACAGTAGCGGCCTCCCACCGCTCTTACCTGCAGTCTCGGGGTGGGTACTCCCCCCCCTCGCTCTTCAATCAGCCGCTGCAGGGTGGTAAACTACATTGGAGATCTCTTCTTGAAAGCACCCCCTGCTCTTCACTCCTGCCGCCGTAGGGCGGCAAACTTAGGGACTGCCATCAGCAACCAAAGGGCTAACTAAGCCACTGCTATCTTAGTGTAGAGCTAGACATCCTATGTGTTGGTACACAGAAATCATGAGACATGACCCTTGAATGGTCCATATGTATATAGTCATAGCCTCATTCAATGTGTATGTTTATCTTTAGTTCTCAAAGACTACTTGAAGCGCATCTGTATTCTAGAGCTGTCCTGACACATGCAGGTAAGACTCCATGACTGCACACGCTGTTTTCTCTACTCCTTCTCCCCCCCACTGCTAATCCTAAACAATCATTCTAATTAAATGATCTAACTTCCTATGGATTTACTGGCAGCCTTCACTCTATGAGGGACGCCTAAGGGAATCCACCCCCATGATGGGTGAGTAGCCGGTGTTTGCTACCCCTTTTATCTCTTAGTCCCTGTTAGTTGGAACACTCATTGATACAATCCTGTCTTGCTTTCAGGCTGTCATTCTTTTCCCTTGTCCTGAAGAAGACCTGCCATAACACTTGCTCAATAACGCTCTTGTCAGGGTCGAAATGTCGACGATAATATATGGCTTAGCTCTATCAAGTCTCTTGGTTTCAAAACAATAATCAATTGTGCTAATCACCAGAGATATTGTGTTTTTCTTTGTTCTGACCACCACATTTAGCTTTATTTCCCTTAATAACTTGTACATTATTTACTTCACACTGTATACATGATATGCACCGCACCACTGTCATTGAGCACCCATTGTCATTATAATATATATCACTCCAGTATTGCATTTAATATTGACAGATTGTAAATATTTGTAAATATACATAGATGCTCTATTTAACATAAAATAATACCTTTGCGAGCACTAACTTGCCAGTGTATTTGTGTTCCAACTACATTGAATATGCGTGCTATTCTATGATTTATTTATTACTTGTAGAGCAATTGATCTTTCCCGACAGAACCATTGTAGCTTTTCATATACGCATCCAGGTCCTGAGGGACACAGGGTTACCCCATTGTGATTGTCTTGTGCAGGTGCACACCTGCAAGGGTCTTTAGCTCTCATTTATTGTTAAAATTGAATCAATTCATATTGGTAGTGAATATGGCAAAGTATGTTCAATAAAGGAACCCTGTCCTATAGTGAAGAGTATATCAACAAACTGATTCAGGAACAGGGTGACTCAAATTTTCTGTTGGGGGCAAATACATTATCGTTGGATGCCACCCTCAATGATCAACTAGCAAAGCTGAAAGGCTTGAAAAGAAACTGGTTCGCTCACATCTTCATGGCCATGTATTGACTAAATGTTTGCAGGCAAATCTATTTTCAAAAGGCTTGCAAGTGAGGAATGAGGCCGTGATTTTTAAAGACGTCCCTAAGTTTAGAGAGGGCTTTAGTTTCATTGCAAACAACTGCTCCAGGCACTGGATGGTGCTTGGAGTAGAAACTGCAATCGAATATGTCAAGAAATTGACTCGAGGGGGCGGAGGAGATGGCGGTGCCCATGTGAGGCTCTACAGCGGCACCAGGAGGCATAACGTCCGTAGCTCGCCTTTTCCTGGCTGGCGGCTACGCTTTGATGGCGGAACGTTTCAGGACCCCCCTGCGACTTCTGTAGTCCAGCGGAACGGCTCGAAGGCGGAGAGCTTCTATGAAGTAAGTTGCTCTGCCTCGGCCGCGACCGCCATCTTGAGATGTCGCACGCATTCCATCTGCTCTGCCGGCTCATGGCGCACTTTGTGTCACGGAGTTGAATTTCCTGTGCAGCGTTCCTGTTCTTCATGTCTCCTATTTAAGAACTGTTGCTGCTTGCAGTTTTAGGTTCAGCTTTAGCACAAGTGGGTAGCGCTGAGGTTTTAATGCTTCCTTCTTGCCGCCATTTCTATGTTACCTCAGAAGCTTCCTCGAACTGTTCCTTGTGATGGCGCAGGAGCGTCTGTAGGCTAATAAGGACTGCCTCGCATTTTATTATTCCATGTTGTGCTGAATGTGCTCTGTTTGCAAACAAGTGCTTTACTACTTCGTTTCTCAGTATGACAGCGCATTTCTACCACTATGCTTCCTTTCACTATTCTCCTTGGAAATAAAGCTCACAGGGACACGACTCTCCTGCCTTTCTAGCGCTTTGTTCCACAACTGACTGCGCCCACATGTTATTTAACCAATCCAGTTTTGTGACGTGCTCTTTTAGGAACTGCTGGGGGCTGTAACTTTGTTCTTTGCCTCAGAACAGTTGTGCTCTGCTGCTGCGTCTCTGCATCCTCCTTACTGCCATTTCGCGCGAGGCCTCAAGCGCTTTTCTATACTGCTCCTTGTGATGACATGGGATTGCTTTCAAGTTACAGGAGGCTGCCTTTCTTTCAACACTTCTGTATGGCGTTGAACTTGATTTGGCTGGCGATTGGGTGATTGAATACTACGTCTTTCAGCAGGACAGTGCGTCTCTACCTTTCCTTTGATTGAACAGATTTATCTGGTGCTTTGTTGTGGCCATCTTTTTGCTATTCGCTACTTCTTTTTGCCTATAGTGTTTCTTGCGGGATTATTGCATCCTGCCTTCGCTACATGGGCAGACTCAAGACGATGACGCACCAATCCCATAACACCACAAAGACTACCTTTTTGAAAAATTCCAAGGTTTTTCTGCTCTATCGAAATTGGATGATCCTCTCGCCTCCTCTGGTTCGGATGCCACTATGAATCCCTCTCAGCCGATACCAGGGAAAACCAACAATAAGAGACACAGAAAGGATCCTCCCTCACCTCCCAACCAATCTGCACCTGTTTCTATGGAGCTCCTGTTGGAGGAAATAAGGTATTTTCGCCCCTTTCTGGAAGAAATCAGAGCCTTGCGTCCCTTCATGGAGGACACTAATGTTAAGCTTCAATCTCTCTCTGATAATTGGTCACACATTGATACGAGAGTTTCTACAGTTGAGCAAGCAGTCTCGTCCATTCAGGATACCTGCTCTAAAGTGCCGCATCTGACATCGCAAGTATCTGCCCTCCAGAAGCAGGTGGAGGAGTTGGAGAACAGAAACAGGCAGAATTACCTCCGCATCTACGGCTTGGCTGAAGGACTTGAGGGGTCGGATCCACTTGCCTTCTTCAGGTATTTTCTTCCTAAGTTGCTCCGCTTGCCAGAAGGTACCACTCTCAACATCCAGCGCGCTCATCGGCTTGGTCGCCCACCTACTTCTTCTCCTTCACAGAGGCATCGAGGCATAATTCTTTATTTTCTGGAATATACCGACCTTCTTAAGGTTCTGACGGCTGCCAAATCCTCCTCCAACTTGACATGGTCTGGCTCTTCTCTCTTCTTTGCCCAGGACTATGCAAAAGCAACGGCTAATCGTCGAAAAGCCTTCTTAAATATGAGAGAGGATCTTCGCTCAATGGGTGCCAGATATGGCTTATACCATCCGTGTCTATTCAAAGTTACCTATAATAACAAAACTACCACCTACGAAGATCCAGTTCAGCTCCAGAGTTTCATCAACGCGCATAAGACTTCAGCTATGGACTCTTCGGGTCCTTCCTCTTCTGCTCCTGGCTGAGCTGCTGTTCTGTGTTTTTCTGCTCCATCACTGTTTGTAGCTACACTTTCCTTTTTATGGAGTCTTATATTCCTTGTTATTGTTCTCCTTAAGTTGCATTGATGTTTATTGTTCTTCTTTCTCTTGTTCCGACTTCTGTTCGCAATTTAATTCTCTGTTTTCCTTCCCGCCATTGCAGGAATTTTACCCTTTCTGATGACGTCTTCCTGGTTCCCTGCTTGGCCAACCCTGGATGTACCGTCTCACCCGTGTGGTTCTATCCCCCCTCGTCTCCTTCTCGTTTTCTTCTTGTGTAGGTATGTTTCTCCCTTGTCTTCTCTCCTTGTCCTTCTTTTTGTTTTGTGTCTCTTTCTTCAGATTTCATTTTTCCAGTTCTTACATGAGTAAATGTGCTCTTAATGTTGTTGTTGTTTTTTTACCCTACTGCCTTTGTTTTCTCTTTTTCACTCTTTCTCTTTTAATTATGATGAGCATTTCTTTCCTGTTTCTCCATCATCTCTTCATGGGCTTTTCCTTCCCATCTGGATACGTTGTTAACCATGTTTTCATCTGTATGATATGTCTCTTAATTTAATTTCATGGAATGTTAAGGGTATGAACTCTCCCATCAAACGTCAGCGTATTTTATCCCACTTAGCTAAGCTGAACGTCGATGTGGCTTTTTTGCAGGAAACCCACCTTTCTGACATTGAATCTGCAAAACTTAGGAGAGGGTGGGTGGGTGAGGTTTTTTATTCGCAGGGTGATGGGAAACGTAATGGTGTCGCAATTCTTTGTCGCAAATCGCTTCCTTTCACGCTTATTTCTCAAGAATCGGATGTTAATGGTAGATAGGCATTTGTCAAGTTATCTCTTAGGGGTGTTCCAGTCTCTTTTCTCAATGTCTATGCCCCAACTGGAAGCGAGCCTCTTTTTTGGGCCGAGTTCTCCCAACTTATCACACGCTTCATGGATGATAACTTTATCCTTGCTGGTGATTGCAACCAACCCCTCGACCCCTTTATTGACAGGAACTCTAATGCCCGCTATATCCCCAACAAATCCCACAAACTCTTCACCCAAACCATTTCTCAACATAAGCTTATTGATGCATGGCGTCCTTGCAACCCGACACTAAAGGAGTTCACTTTTTACTCTCTTTTACATCATTCTCAGTCGCGCATTGACTATATTTTTGTTTCTCATCATATTGCCCAAACCTTACATATAGCTGAAATTGGTCCGATTTTACTCTTGGATCACGCTCCGGTTTTGATTGGCATAGATGTACTCCCTAAATCTGCTGGCCCTAAGAGGTGGCGCTTTAACAATAGTCTCCTCTTAGACCCTAAGTTTACTGCTTCTTTTTTGGCTTTCTAAGATGATTTTTTTTAAATCAATGATACTCCCACTCTCCCTGCTCACACTATTCGGGATGCATTTAAAGCTGCAGCACGAGATTTCATTATCACTTTTGTGGCAAAGAAACTTAAAGCTGCCCGCAAATTTACCGGAAATCTCCTTGGTGACATTAAGAGACTGGAGCATGCCTATTTTACCTCGCATTCGCAGGACAGTTTGACTGCTCTTGTGGATGCTAAAATGAAGTTTAATCAAAAATCTACAGAAGATGCCTCTTTGTATTTGTTAAAATCTAGCGCCAAGTTCTACGGGGGGAGAAATAAAGCTCAGAAACTTCTTGCCAACTACCTAAAGGTTAAGCATAATAAGTTGAACATTGAGTCTGTTTATGATGATAATTCCGTTCTCCAATACAAAGACACTGATATTCTCACGGAGTTTTCCCTTTTCTATAAGACTTTGTACTCCTATGAGATCTCCCCTTCTCTTCACTCTCTCACACAATTTTTATTCACCATACACAAACCCGACCACTTTCCCCTTGATTTGACTCCCTTAGAATTTGATATCTCTCAAAAGGAACTGCTGACTGCACTTAAACACCTCAAATTGAACAAAGCTCCTGGGCCGGATGGTTTCACTGTGGAATTTTACCTGCATTTTTCCAAGTTGCTCATTCCAAAACTTCACTCTCTCTTAGGCTCATTTTCCACGCTTGGGAACTCCTCTGGTTCCTTCTCCGATGCCCACATTTGCCTGATACCCAAGGAAGGTAAGGACGCCAAATACTGTAAGAATTACAGACCCATATCCCTGGTGAATATTGATTACAAGATCTTTGCCAAGTCCTTGGCTGCTCGATTTGATCATCTACTCCCTGACCTCCTTGGGGAAGAACAGTCTGGTTTCGTTAAAGGTCGTTATATAACTGATAACACCAGGCTATTATTTAATATCCTATCCAAATCTTCCCGTCTGCAGCATTCTCTTGCAGCGATTGCCCTAGATGCCGAAAAGGCGTTTGATAGGGTTGAGTGGCCCTATCTTTTCCATACCTTAGAATGGTTTGGCTTTGGTCCAAAATTCGTTTCCTTGCTCTCTCTCTTGTATTCCAACCCACGGGCGGCGGTCTGTGCTAATGGCCAGCTTTCCCTCTTCATTAGTCTAGGTAGGGGAGTCCGTCAGGGATGCCCCCTTTCCCCCTTTCTTTTTAATTTAGCGTTGGAGCACTTTTTGTCCAAGCTTCGTCAAGATTCTGACGTTTATGGCTTTCAAATGGAGACCTCTCACATTAAACTTGCTGCATACGCAGATGACATTTTACTTTTTCTTTCTAATCCCACGGTTTACATTCCAGCTTTTTTGAAGGAAGTACGGAGCTACTCTCTCATCTCGGGGTATAAACTCAACAACGATAAATGCGAGATCCTTCCCCTCACAAAATTCACTTTCAAACCGGATTTCAGTGCTTCCAATTTTGCCTGCCGTCCTACGCACATTAAGTATTTAGGCCTGCACATAACACCTTCCATCTCTGATACTGTCTCCCTTTGCCTCAATAAATGTTTTAAAAAAATCTCAGATCTAGCAACTAGGTGGCATCCTCTCTATCTATCCTGGTGGGGTCGGCTTGACACTATTAAAATGATGCTATCTCCAGTAATCCTTTATACCATTTCTAACATTCCTGTGCCTATTTCCTCCAAATTTTTTAAAAAAATCAACACAATCTTGTCTACCTTTTTGTGGAACAACAAACGGTCTAGGACGTCTCTGGCTAGATTACTTTGTCCTGTTTCTGAAGGCGGAGTGAATTTTCCTGATTTTCCAGCCTACCCGAAAGCCTTTTTGCTTCGCCAAGCTTCTTTTTGGCTGCTGGATCCCGCCTTTCCATGTCCCTTATGGGCTAAGGTTGAACGACTATTCCTGTCTCCCTTCTCTTTTGCTGAGTATCTCTCTTTTTCCCGTAAGCCTTCTTCCCTCTCCACTCCCATTCATAAACATACCACTAAACTTCTCCTCTCCTCCAAACCCTCTCCTCCCGTCACCTTTGCTGATTTTCTCTCCTCCACCATTTGGCATAACACTTATCTCCTGATCCACCATAAACCCTTTTTTTGGAAGTCCTGGAGACATAAGGGGTTAGTTTGGATCTCGCAATTGTTCTCCGGTTCCACTTTTCTGTCATTCTCAACCCTTTCATCCTCTTTTGATTTACCTCCAACTTTTGCCCCTAAGTATCTCCTACTTAAGGAAGCAGTGATGTCTATATATACACGGCTCACACAGACACAGACACCTTCCCCCTCCCCTTCTCCCGCTTCACAACTTCACTCACTCCTTCGCACTACTCCCAAAGCATCCTCTGTATACAAATACCTTCATACTCCAGAGTCTGTTCAGGCTAAGTCCAAGATAGAAGCGCAATGGGAGCACCTTGACACATCTTGGCCCATCTCCACATGGGACAAGTTATGGACTAAAATTCATAAGTCGTCTTGAGCTGCGTCCCTCACACAGTCTTTATTCTTCATTTACAATCGGTTACTCCTCACTCCCTCCACCCTTAATAAGAGGTTTTCCACTTCTCCAGATGCTTGCTGGTCTTGTTCCTCATCGAATGCTACCCTTTTTCATATGCTGTTTCTCTGTAAGCCAGTACACGATTTTTGGATACAGGTTTGGGCTCAAATTAATGTAATTTTTAGAACACACATTCAGGCAGATGCATCAAAGAAAATACCGGGAGCAAACGGGCAGATTCTCAGAATCTGCCCGTTTGCTCCCGGTATTTGTGCATTTGGGATGCATCATCCCAAATGCAGAAATCGCAATTTAAGGAATCTCTAAATAGAGATTCCTTAAATTGCTCCTGCATTTAAGGAATCCCAAAATGAGATTCCTTAAATGCAATGCATGAAACCCAAAAAAATAGCGATTTCGCTAATAGGGGGAGCAAATTACCATGAAGTTGAACTTCGTGGTAATTTGCTAAAACTTTGAAAAATGCACCTTTGTGCATTTTTCAAAGTTACATGTTGCACGCACACATACCCTTAGGGCATGTGTGTGTGTAACATTTGTGCACAGGTCCATTTCAGGGGTGCAACAGGGTGTCCTTTGGACACCCTGGCACCCTTTAAATAGCGGAACATTAGCGATTCGGTAATAGCTAATCGCTAATAAGGAATGGCTTTTCCATTCATTCCTAAGGGCCTTTAGGCCCATAGGAATGAATGGGGAAGCCATTCCTTATTAGCGATTAGCTATTACCGAATCGCTAATAAGGAATCTTAAGGAATCGCTAATAAGATTGCGATTCCTACATGCATCCCGTTTTGCGAGTCTTTAATAGCGATTCCTTAAAATTCGCTATTAAGGACTCGCAAAACGTTACTTTGATGCATCTGCCAGATTGTCTTTTCCCCCGCTCACATTTTCCTGGGAAGCCTTTCGTCTTGTTGGGAAGGTGTTGATCTTGATGTTCGTATTGTTGACCTATTGTTGGCCGTCGCATTCCAACAAATTACTATTAATTGGAAGGCCTCATCCAACATCTCATTTAAAGCATGTTGGTATAATGTTTGTCATAATCATAGGTTAGATACGGCTTTTGTTTTCCCCATTTGTATGGCTACGAAACGTGCAGAATAGTGGCTTCCTGTTACATTGTATTTAGATAGGTGTTCTCTCCGTTCATTTCGCCCTTTGCCAACCCAACAAGAAGTCCCCAAACCGCCTTGAATACCCTTTTTCTCTCCGTCATCGCATGTTATTAATATATTTTTGCCTGATTCCATGTATAACTATTGTATTTACTTTTTGCTGTATTTACTACCCATGATTTGCTCATGTTATTGAATTTATTGTACCATTTTCCCAGATTACCTTTGTTTTCTCCTCCCCTTCTTTTTGTTCCACTCCACTTTTTCATGTATTGTTAACTGATACCTTGCATGTTTGACTAATAAAGTCTTTTTGAACTTAAAAGAAATTGACTCGAGAGATAGCTGAAATCAAAAAGGACATAGTCAAGGATAGGGCCCTGACTAATGCAAAAGAAGCCTTAAAATGTGCAGAGAAAAGAGTTCAACACAGTGACATTGAACAGGAAATTGGGCAAGTTAACAAAAGACACAAGAAACTATGATAAGAAGGTGACTTACCCCTATTTAGCTGACGACTACAATCAGCAGGATAGTCAAGGTTTTTTCACAAATAGGAGTAGACAGGGCCCGAGGAGGTTCACAACTTTCTCTGACTCATCTATAGGCAGTGGCTCAGCCACTGATTCAGATAGACCTTCTACAAGTCATCAAGGAAATCAGGGTCAAAGATAGCAGGATATCCAGCATTTTTTAGGGGAGGGCAACCGCGTCCCCAACAGGGGTGCAGGAATAGAACAGAACTAGGAGCGGCAATGGGGTTGGCACAGGGGCAGGAACAACCAGAGAAGCAATTCCTGCGTCAGGTTCTACCAACCCGAATCACACGGTGAGATCCAAACACCCAAACAAACATACAGATGGTGACAAACAAGACCTTAAATCAAAGTGTGAGGTCCCTTGATACCATGACAGTAACACACATACCTGCTTTGACTTTCCTTCCCACCGAAATAGAATTCATGGCCCTAAAACCTGAGCAGACTCTCAACCTTCCCGCTGAGCCTTCTAACACCATAGCCATTGATACCCTTGATCCTATCATAAACTTATCCAACAACACACTATCAGATGCTGAAAAAAAAGTTCTCTCCAATGGACTGACATTCGTCCCAGCATCCCCGCCTGACTCCTTCAACATCAAGCTGGAGCTACAGAGATTTTTCAGCAAAATCAGACTTAAATACCACTTTACCAAGAGGGAGTATAACTCGACTCCTGCAGTTACCACCTTTAGGCCATTGTCCCCTTTCACCCCAACAGCATTTTGGATGAGCCAACATTCTTTGGCTTAAGAGCAAATTGTCCTCAAAGAAACCATGGATCTATTGAAGAATCAAAAGTATATAGAGTACAATGTCAGTAGAGAGGAGAGGTTGGCCCTGCAGGTCCTAGGAGCCTACAAAACAATTGTCATCAAGGAGGCAGATAAGGGATGGAGCTGTGGCGGGGCAAAACACTCCTGACTACGTAGACAAGATAGATCAACAACTGAGCGCCAGGGAGTGTTACCTCCCAATTCTAAGGGATCCCACACCAGTGATTAAAAAACTGATTGAATATCTGACCAAGGAGGATCTAGCTCAAGGCTTCCTGAGCCAACCGGAACATGACTTCCTCAACAAAAAGGAACCGAGGATCCCCACAATCTACACTTTACCGAAAGTCCACAAACGCTTGAACAAACCACCTGGAAGGCCTATTGTCTCAGGGTGTGGTTCACTCCTGGAACCACTGAATCAATATATTGACAACAGCTGCAACCATGGGTTTTGGAAACCAAATTGTATGTAAGAGATACCATGCATATTGTCCAGGTACTGGAAGGCCAACCTTTTGATGTCAACACTCCACTCCTGGTTTCCATTGACGTATCATCCCTTTCCATGAGCATACCACAGGGGAGGACCTTAGAAGTGACTAAAAAAACTGTAGAGAAACGCCCCAAACCACCATAGATACCCACTGAATTCTTGGTATTGCTTCTAAACATTGCAATGACGAGGAACTATTTCATCTTCCAGAACCAGTATTTT
This sequence comes from Lissotriton vulgaris, assembly GCF_964263255.1. Classification (NCBI taxonomy): domain Eukaryota; kingdom Metazoa; phylum Chordata; class Amphibia; order Caudata; family Salamandridae; genus Lissotriton; species Lissotriton vulgaris. The sequence goes on from NC_141693.1 coordinate 297,849,903, forward strand.
TATCAATGCTAGGGCGTCACAATGGGGGAGGGGCTCGAACCCAGCTTATCCAACCTTTTCATGGATTTGTATGAAGATGAACACCTATACAATCTCAATAACCCTTTCATAGATCACATTGCTGTATGGAAGCATTATATAGATGATGTGATGATGATCTGGTCTGGCACTGAAACTAACATGATTGACTTTAAAGACTGGCTTAACAGCAGATCCACCAATATCCAGTTTACTATGTCCTACAGCAATGAAACCATTAACTTCCTGGATCTCACCTTTAAAGTGGAGGAGGTTTTACTCTTCACAGACTTATTCAGGAAACCTACAGAACAAAATAGGCTGCTCAAATATGACTCACACCATCCGAGAAGTCTGAGGGACAACCTGCCATACAGGCAGTTTCTCAGGCTCAGGAGAATTTGTACCTGCAGGATCAACTTTTCCCAAGAGACGGAGTCCCTTACCGAACGCATTAAGAGAGGATACCCAATGGGATTGCTGAAATGAGCAAGAAAGCGAGCCTGGTATTGCCCCTGTGATCTCCTCTTGCAAGTGAAATCTAAAACAACTGGACAAGAAAACATCGTATGTGTCACCACATTTAATTCAAGAAGCAACAAGATCAAAAAGATTGTGAAAGAAAATGGAATTCGGTTTCCAGTGAACTGGGCACGACTGAAGATCTCATCTTCGCATTCAAGACAGGCAAACATATCAAGGACATTGTGGTCAAAGCCTATCTGGAGCCACATAAAACACCTGATATCAGAAGCCAGCTAGGATTGCCTCCCCTGACTAGACACCATAAACACGGCTGTTGCAAGGCCTGTTCCCAAACTGTAGAAGGCACATCATTCACACACCAGAACAGAACGTACAATCTTCCCTTACACACAAATTGCAACAGTTCAAATGTCATATATGCAATCAAATGTCCTTGCAACATGTTATATATGGGACAAACTACACAGAAGTTTAAGGCAATGGTTTTGCAACGCATGAGCAGGGTGAAAATCAAAGTACAAGGTGCCCCACTAGTTGAACATTTCAACACCATGGACCACACACTTGAAAGCCTAAGATGGTGGGTGGTAGAAAAAATACTTGCAAACCTGAGAGGTGGTGCAATCACTACATCCCTAAACTTCAAAGAGTGCAAGTGGATTCACTCTCTAAAACCGTTGGCAATGGGTTGAATGAACTGCAGGAGACCTCAAAACAAATGGGTCAGTTGTGATAGTGTATAATCGCGCATGAGACCAATATGCCTCCTTCCTATCTTGAATCGTAATGCCTGCGGTTGGTCTAATCCATGTGGTCCAGCTCAAATGTGCAATACCCTGAGGGTTTATCCTTTTTATTCGTTCTCCATATTCCTTTTTTAACTGTGTATATTGACCATTGTAATGTAGTTTACTTTTGTGGTTCAATCAGGGTTAAGCAACTATCACCCATACAAATGTTTCAGTAGTGATATTTCGTAAGCCCACACTTTATCAGCATGCCTCCACTTGTACCGTGTATCTAAATGCCCACTGAATTATTACTTTATGCGGCCAAGACTGGACGCTCTGGTCTCAGTTACTCCTCACAATTCTGTTTTTTTAATATTATGCAATACCTTGAGTTTCTACCTTTTTCTTTATTGCTTTGTAGCCTCTTATTTTGACTAATGTAATGACCAAACAAATGCAATGTGGCCAAGCAACATTCACGTGTATAGCCTGCGACCAACATATTACACACATTCAGTAGAATTGATTGTCATTTGTATTCATCTTTGATGTATTGTTCCCCGAATCTCAATTATAAACTACTTCACATAACCAGCATTGTGGGCCCAAGCATACTGTCACCCTACAAAAATGCAGTTTCGTCCGTAACTTTTACCGGTGATGTTAATTTCTCCCGTATTAATGATGCCTCACATTGTTGGTGCCCGTTAATGAATTCAGTATCAGATTCATTCCTATAGCCTTATCCTTAATAAGACCAGATACCACACCCCTGACACTAAGGCGCTTGTGTTGACATGATTTTCAGCAGCTGTAATACACAAGACTGGACCCCGTTCCCGGGACATTTTGGCACTCGCAGGGACACATTAGGCAGCATCCAGCTGCTGCAACATGCCTCGCACATCGCCGACGTGTGCGGCTCAACGTGAGCTGCTCCTGGTTCTGTACTTAACTGTGAGTGAGGCAGTCACATTCAAGACTGCTGCAGGGCGAACTTGGGAGAGAGGGGTGGGGGGAAGCAGACCAAGAACGGTGTGAAAAAGGCCGCTTTTATTGGAACAGGTGCACATCACATATTAATTAACCTCCGCAACAGCCTTCCAAAACTAAGCCTCACTAAATAGATCACAAAAGTAACCCCGCACACCGCCCCCTCGCCTAAAATTTCTCTGACCCCGCCCCCACCCGTACAATACAATATTTCAAACAGTACAAAACATTACAACACCGTATCCATCAGAATAAACCTATAAATAGAACCCATCCGTTAACAAACTCCAGAGCCTGCCCCTTTACAGCTGTCAATCACCCAACCTGTGTAACCGAACTAAAAACAACCAACCTATCCTTTCCCTGTCGATAACCCAACTTAACAATTAATTAACAAACCTCTGCCAAACCTGTCCAAAAACAAATAGTCCCCGCACAGCACCTGCTCCAAGCGACAATACACATCAAAAAACCCCTGCTCACCTGTTCCAACAAGGCCACCCAAACAACATTTTTTTTAAAGAAATCCTTAAACTAGACAAAAAAGGGGGGGGGGGAAACAACAAATATAATTAGGGGGGGAAGGAAGGGAAAAAATTCCTAACACTAAGCCCCCAGCCACCAGGTCACTAAATCTAAAATGGTGGCTGGGAGCAGGTGCCCAAAGCATTTATGCTTGGGCTCCTTTTGGGATACAAACCAAAACAGCCCAACACCTAAAATGGACGCGATCTAAGCTCCAACCACCCCGCCCCTCCCAAACTGCCCCGGGGGGGACCTCCCTGCGGTCGGCTGCCCACCCCAAGCCTCCCTGGGGGAAGCAGACCACGTACCAAGAACTGTGTGAAAAAGGCCGCTTTTATTGGAACAGGTGCACATCACATATTATTAAACCTCGGCAACAGCCTTCCAAAACTAAGCCTCACTAAATAGATCACAAAACTAACCCAGCACTCCGCCCCCTCCCCTAAAATTTCTCTGACTCCAACCCCACACATACAATACAATATTTCAAACAGTACAAAACATTACATCACTGTGTCCCTCAGTATAAACCTATAAATACAACCCATCCGTTAACAAACTCCTGAGCCTGCCCCTTTACAGCTGTCAATCACCCAATCCGTGTAACCAAACTAAAAAACAACCAACCTAACCTTTTCCTGTCGATAACTCAACTTAACAATTAATTAACAAACCTCTGCCAAACCTGTCCAAAAAAAAATAGTCCCCGCCACCCAGAAAGACGGGGGGAGGAAACTACCCCCCCTTTCTGCCCCCCCATCTAGGAAAACCTTTCAGACCCCCAACCTCTGAACGTTCAAGCATCTGGACAACACTTCCCTAATTTCCATCAAATTTAGGTCCATACCAAGCCTAGATAAATGCACTCCATCATCCCTAAAAAACTCCACTTCCTCAAAACGGATTTCTCTGTGCGACACTCTCCCGAAACCCAGACCACGCCAAAACCTCGAGATTTCGGTGTTCACTTTCCTCCTCGCCCTGTCAATAGCTCTGGGGTTCATCACCCCTCTCTAAATCCTCAGCGGAACCAACTCCGTCCACAACACATGGCAACCCAACCCACGCTCCTTCAATAGAGACAAGTCCCTCTTCATTGCCTTCAGCATGACCACACCCTTTACCCCACAAAGATCGTGCTCCCCAAGATGTATCAACAAAATATCTTGGCACTGGCCCCTCACCATCGCTTTATTCAAACATGGTATAAGTTCCCTCCAAACCATACCTTCCTTGCCCTTCCACACAATCCTAAACATTTGATCATTGAACCCCAACATTTTTCCGAAATAACTTTGGCACGCCTGCACTCGTGCCCATTTGATTAAAGAATGCCCCACTATCCAATCCGTCAACTCCTTGGAGTGGGGCTCAGCTACAGATCCTGTAAAGAGAAAAATAGAATGAGTCTCCCGGCAAAGAGGATGACGCGTGCGCCTCCCCCGCGTTCCCTCTCACATAGCGCTGAAAACAATTCGACGACCAGCACCCCAACCGCATAATATCCCCTTGAGACCAGCCCCTGTTGTGTGCTTCAGTCGCTCCACTAATCCTAAAAGAGTGAGTCCCATATCGTGCCCTGTCCATCCCAATCCTCTGCAAAGTTTTATGCAGAACCATGCGCAGTTGGTAATCAGTTACTCGAGCATCATTTATATGCTGAAAAACTAAGTCGCTGCCAGCCCCTCCTGACAAAGCCTTCAAGCGCTGTGCCCAACGCAGAGGACAAGTCGACATGGGGGCCTCTGCTTCCAACCAAACCCCTTTTCCAGTTTTCCTCTGATCAGTTTTCGAACTAGCTATCCAAATATGCAAACCTTTTTCTGAGAAAAATACTTCTTGCCACATAATGCCCTTCTTTACCTTGGTACCAAGAGCTCTGATACTTGAAATGCCCCAAAAAACATGAGAGCCATCAAAGTGGCAAACAAACATGCCTCAAAATCATCACTGCAATCCGCAGGTAAGACCTCCAACAAACGTGCCAGGGTCTGCCACGAGAGGGGTGAACAGGATAGCTGAACCCCACCCCGCTCCCTAGCCCAACCTTCAAGCATTCTCCTCCCCACTTCACCAGTAGAAGGGGAATAACCCCAAAAGAGTTTCCCCATAAACAAAATTCCTGCTAATTTACCGGCGATGGTAACCCTAGAAAGGCCTCTCTTGATGAGGTCTAAGATAAACTGGATCACATCTTCAGAACAACGCCATACCTCCTCCCGCCTACAGGCCCCGGACTCCAGAAAATCTTTCCTTGCAAGTGCATATGCCGCCCGAGTGGACACTGACAGAGACCTACCACCAGTTGTAATACCCTACGTTGCCTACATACCAAAGATGCACTGGCATTGGGGTCGGTGTCCTGTCCGCCTCCTTGGCCAGCCCATGAAATCTCCCCCACTGCAAATGAGACAAAGCAGCGGCTATGTCATTGTCCACGCCAGGGATGTGTAAAGCTCTAAATGAAATATCATGTCTAAGGCAGCCCAGCACAAACACTCTCAACAGTTTCAAAATCTGTTCATCTCTTGCCGACTGCCTATTGACGATCTCGACCACTGCCATATTGCCCACACGAAAAAGAACCTTATTGTGTGCCAACTCCTCACCCCAAAGGGTCAAAGCCACCAGTAACGGAAAGAGCTCCAGGAATGTTATGCTCCTCCCCCCATCCCTCCAATCTTGTGGCCACTTCTCTGCACACCACCTGCCCTGCCGGTACAAGCCAAAACTGTCACTGCCTGCTGCATCCGAAAACATTTGAACATCCCACTGTATATCTTCCTCCCTGACCAATGGCATTCCGTTAAAGGAGGTAAGAAAAACGGACCACATACGCAAATCCTCCTTCACTCCTGCTGACAAGTGGACGTGGAGGTGAGGCAAATGCTGTCCTGCCAATGCTCGGCCTAACCGCCTACAGAAAGTCCTCCCTGCCCTGACTACCCTGCAAGCGAAGTTCAGATGACCCAGCAACTCTTGAATGTTTCACCTTTACCTTCTGCCTTGACAGCATACTGTCCAACAATTCCAGCATTTTCAATTTTTTGTCATCTGGCAAGCGAGCCCGCATTGTCACTGAATCAATTTCAATCTCCAAAAAGGATAACACTGTAACAGGACTCATTGTCTTTTCAGGAGCCAAAGGCACCCCTAGTTCCTCCATGAGCTCATGGAAAGTGTCCAGAGCTATCTGGCATTCCGTGGAGCCCGGGGAACCGACATAAAAGAAGTCATCCAAGTAGTGTGTTACCAACTTGTGATCCATGTGGTGCGTGAAATGCCACTGTAAAAAGGTGCTGAAACATTCGAATAAAGCACATGACATGGAGCAACCCATCGCTAATGCTTTGTCCACGTACCATGTACCCTCGAAATGGATACCCAGAAGATCCCAATCATCTGGATGGACTGGAGGCACCCGAAAAGCCGACTTAATATCACATGTTGCCATTTCTGCAATTGCGCCCGCGGTCACTACTAGTGACATGGCCACGTCAACTGAGGAATATGAAACCGAGGCAGCCTCCTCTTCAATGAAATCATTCACGGAAGACCCCTCTGGCCATGACAAATGCTGAATCAATCTGTACTGACCCTCCTCTTTTTTGGAAACCTCTCCAATGGTTGATATAATCAAGTTCTCCAATGGCCAATCATCAAAAGGGCCTGCCATCCTCCCTTCAAGCACCTCTTTGCTGTTTTTATCGAACCACCCTGCTATGTTCGGCCGCTGACTTCAGGTTATCTGCCTACCTTCTCTGCCTTGGTCCCTGGTAACCCAAATGAAACCCCCATTGAAAACCATCCAAAAGCTTCTGTTTCGCCCCCGCATCCTCATACCCCTGTAATGCTTCTTTCAGCTTTGACACACTAACTGGCGTAGGAGCCCTTTGGCCCGGTGCCATGTGCCCCTCTACTCCCCCTACCGCCCTGAAATTGCTGTGAAGTGCCAGATGCGCCTGCACCCGCCTGCTGCCACTGTTGGCCTCCCTGTGGTTTGACTCCCCAACAGTTAACAAGGGGATACCGCTTACCACACTTGGAGCATTTGTGACAATACTTACAATATTCCCTTGTGCATAATCCTTTATTGAAATCCCAGCATGCCCCAAATCCAGTTTGTGTCTCGGCTCCGCCTCCTATCCCGCCCCGGGTGGGCTTCCCCTGAAGGGGCCGGTAAACTAACGGCAGCCCACTAGCTGTAAAAATGGTCTTGCCACCCGCTGCCGCTCCCATTGTATGCTGCCATAAATCGGTGTCTAACTCCCCCCACTTTGCCTCTGGGTCCCATGCCATCCATGCCCGGAACTCCTCCTCATACTGAGCTGAAGCATACCCACCCCCTGTAATCTGAGCTTTCTGAATCACATCCATATACTTGAATATAGCCATGCTGCGCTCCGGAACCTTCTCACAGTATACGCTTGCATAAATCAAAAACGCTGCTGTCCAGTTCTCAAAGGTCAGTGGCACTTTAGGGCGCTTAGCCAACTCATACTCCTCTTCCTTCGAACCCTCTTTGGATCTCACCTCCCTATGGAGGAGCTTCAGTATTTCAACGTATTCTCCCTTCCATATGCGACCTTAGTTGCCAACATTAAATGAGCACCCAAAGGCTTAGTCACCCCATGTAAGGCAGCTTTTTAATTTTCAATTCCTTGCTTCCCAGAGGCTCTTTACCTCCCCCGGCTGCCTTGGTGTTAGTTCCGCTCTCAACCTTAGTACCCAATGATATACCCCCATCTCCAGTGCCTACTCCAGTATCCCTTACATATCTACCCATTTTTGGTTTTGTCTGTGTTCTAGCAGTCTCACTTGCCTCTAAAGAGCATGCTCGGACGGACTCCGACCGCTGTGCCACCCTTTCAGATTGATCCCTTGTTCGAGGAGCCCTCACCGACGGGCTGCACTGTCTTTTGCATCCTGCAGCCAATTCCTGTTTCTGCTGCACCACTCCTGCACCACTCCTGAAACTTGTAAAAGACTATGAGACACATGAGAGGGCCCCCCCCCTCCTCGCTATCCCGCAATTCCCCTTCCTCAGGGCTGTCATCATCATAATCAAGCAAAATCGGCTCCTCCGCCTGAAGCATCTCCATACCAAAATCCACAGCACGGGCCTTACCAGACCTAGCATTACCAACAAGGCCCTGACGGCCTCCGAACGCCCTCCTTGAGGGGGAGCCGACTGTACTCGCCGGTACTCCCCCTTGCGTTGACTCTGAAAATCCATAGCCGCCGGTAAGGTAGACCACCTAGACCTGCTTGTCGTTGGGGCCAGCGAGGTCGCACTGGACCTTCGTGCTTCTCCCTCCCACCTCCCCTTCTTATGGCGTCCGCTGTCCGGCCCCACCGCTGACACCCCGCAGGAGTGCCTAAGGCAAGCCCGTCTGCGCCTGTCAGCGCCTGGACCTCTGGTGGCCAGTGGTAGGCCGTAGGTCGCTTCGTGTAATTGTATTGCTTTTGTTGTATTTGTTTATTTTGTTTTCGTTTTCATTCCTCCTGTTCCCTCTTGTGTTATTTCTGTGCCCTGTGCCCTTTTCTGCCTTCTCGCCATTCCTCCCATGGTTTTCCCGCCGTTGCGTCCCCGGAGGCCCCGCCCCCTGCTCGCTACACTTCGCCTTATTGTAATTGTATTGCATTTTGTTGTATTTGTTTATTTGTTTTTGTTTTCATTCCTCCTTTTTCCCTCTTGTGCTATTTATGTGCCCTGTGCCCTCTTTTTCTGTACCCTTCGTCGTTCCTCCCCCGTTTTTCCAACCGCTGCGCCCCCTGCTGCCCCGCCCCCGCTCGCCCATTCGTCCGCTCCCACCTCCCAGCTGCTCGTCCCTCCCACCTACCCTTCTTATGGCGGCCGCTGTCTTACCGCGCCGCTGGCACGCCGCAGGCGCGCCTAAGGCAAGCCCGTCTGCGCCCGTCAGCGCCTGGACCGTATCCAGCCCCAGAACCCCTGGCCCCCGCAAACGCCATGACGCCCGTCTCCGCTACGATGCCAGCACCCTCCACGCACTCAACGCCGGAGGATCACACAGCTGCTTCCTGGCCTCCCCAAAGCGAACCCAGGAACCCTTCTCCGGCCAGAGCTGCAGCTTCACCAGCATCCATGCCACCAAACCACCCACCGAGAAAGGACACAACCACCTCAGATGCATTCTACTCAACACCCACTCCGCTAGGAAACACTCCATCGAAATTTGGGACCTACTCGACTCCACCTCCCCAGATGTCGCCTTCCTGACGGAGACCTGGCTGAACCCCTCCTTGGCCCCCGACATCGCCATAGCCATCCCTGACAGCTACAAGATCACCTGCAGAGACCGCACCAACGGAACAGGAGGAGGAATAGCCATCATCCACAGGACCATCCAATCTCGACCAACACCAACGACACCCTCAGCACCGCCGAACACCTGCACTTCCAGATCCACACTGATCCCAACACCACCCTCAGAGAAACCCTCATCTACAGATCCCCCTGAGCACGGCCACAGTTCAGCAACGCCATCGCCGACTTCGTCAGTACCCACGCCCTCGCCTCCATGGACTGCATACTCCTCGGGGATCTGAACTTCCACCTCGAGAACAACAACAACACCAACTCCACAACCCTGATTGACAATCTCGCTAACCTCGGTCTCAGACAGCTTGTCACAACACCCACCCACTCCGCCGGCCACACGCTTGACCCCATCTTCTCCGCAAGCTCCCATGTCTCCTTCAGCCACACCACCGAACTCCACTGGACCGACCATCGCTGCAGCCTCTTCACCTTCCCGAAACCCATCACGCACCACCGCACCCAACAGATCCATCGCCGATGCTGGAGCAAAATCACAGAAGACCAGCTAAACACCGCCCTCGCCCGAAGCCCACCCGTCTACCCCACCGACCTCAACACCGCCGCCCGCAACCTCAGACAGTGGATCGACAACTGCGCCAGCACCCTCACCCACTCAAGAAACCTTCCAACAGACACACCAACAAGAAAGCAAACTGGTTCACCTCAGACCTCAAGGCCTCCAAGCAAACCTGCCGACAACTAGAGAATAAATGGAACCTCGAACAGACACCGGACAGCTACACAGCCCACAAGAGCGCCATCCGCAGACACCATCACCTCATCAGATCTGCCAAAAGGGCCTCTTTCAAAGTCCGCCTAGACCACAACGCACACAACAGCAAAGAGCTTTTCAACATTGTGAATGAGCTCTCCAACCCCAGCTCCAACAACAACGACATCCCACACAAGACCTGTGCGAAACCCTCGCCACCTTCTTTCATCGCAAGATCGCAGACATCCATGACAGCTTCAACACCCTGACCGACCGACAATCACAGAGACCCCCAACCTCATGACCACCATCCTCACTGACCCCCTGCTCACCTGGGCTAACATAAACAATGACGACACCATCAATATCATGAACACCATCCACTCCGGCTCTTAATCAGACCCATGCCCACACAACATCTTCAACAAAGCCAGCTGCACCTTTGCACCCCATCTCCGCAAGGCCATCAACATCTACTTTGAGACAGCGACATTCCCGGAAAGCTGGAAGCACGCCGAAATCAACGCCTTACTCAAAAAGCCCAAGGCGAACTCCAAAGACCTCAAGAACTTCCAACCCATCTCCCTGCTGCCATTCCCAGCGAAGGTAATCGAGAAGACCGTCAACAGACAACTGACCCGCTACCTCAATGAGACCAGCATCCTGGATCCATCCCAGTCCAGGTTCCGCAGCAACCACAGCACCGAAACTGCCCTCATCGCTCCCACAGATGACATCAGGATCCTACTAGACAATGGCAAAACTGCGGCCCTCCTCCTCCTGGACCTGTCAGTCACCTTTGACACTGTCTGCCACCACACCCTACGCACACACCTCCACACGCTGGAATCCAAGACAAAGCACTGGACTGGACCACCTCCTTCCTCTCCGGCAGAACCCAGAGCCTCCGCCTCCCCTTTTCATTCCGAAGCCACCGAGATCATCTGCGGCGTACCCCAAGGCTCTTCCCTCAGCCCGACATTGTTCAACATCTACATGGCACCACTCGCTCACGTTGCCCGACTGCACAACCTCAACATCATCTCCTACGCCAACGACACCCAGCTGATCCTGTCCCTCACCAAAGATCCCCTCACCGCCAAAACCAACCTTCACGAAGAAATGAGAGCCATCACAGAGTGGATGAAGATCAGCTGCCTGAAGCTGAACTCAGACAAGACGGAAACCTCATCCTCGGCTCCACCCCCTCAGCGAGGGACAACTCCTGGTGGCCGACCTCACTGGGAGCAGCACCAACACCCACCGACCACACACGCAACCTAGGTTTCATCCTAGACTCAACAATCTCCATGACCAAGCAGGTCAACGCCGTCTCGTCCTCCTGCTTCAACACCCTCCGCGTGCTCCGCAAGATCTACAGGTGGATCCCTATCGAAACAAGAAGAATGGTCACCCAGGCCCTCGTCAGCAGCAGGCTAGACAACGGCAACGCCCTCTACGCACGAGCATTGGAAAAACTCCTGAAACAACTACAACACATACAGAACGCTTTGGCACGCCTGATCCTCAACATCCCTTGCCGCAGCCACATAACACCCCACCTAAAAGACCTGCACTGGCTTCTCGTCAACAAGAGGATCACCTTCAAGCTCCTCACCCATGCACACAAAGCACTCCACAACACCGGACCGAAATACCTCAACAGCTGTCTCACTTTCTTCACCCCAAACTGCCAGCTCCACTCCGCCGACCTCGCCCTTTCCACCGTACCCCGCATCCAAAGAGCGAATACCGGCGGCAGATCGTTCTACCACCTTGCCCCAAAACCTGGAACTCCTTCCCTATCCTCCTACGGCAGACCCAGGACCTACTCACCTTTAGAAGGCTACTCAAGACCTGGCTTTTCGAGCAGTAGCAGCACCCCTCCCCTCAACACCTTGAGACCCTCAGGGGTGAGTAGCGCGCTTTACAAATGCTATGATTAATTGATGGATTGATAATGTGCCTATGAAATGGAAATGTAAGCAATGCAGATTCAGAGAATTTTAACCTGCATGTGTCATGCACGCAAAGGTATGTCAAAAGTCACCATGTTTAAAAGAGAAGGCAACTTAAGAAACATGAGCATTTAAATGGTGGTGTTTCTTACCAGCCCTACCCTGACCATGTGACACCCACTCCTTGGACGTGAGTCGATAAAAGCTATCCCTACAAAATGCCAAAATATGAGGGCTAATAAGGATAAAAGCCCACTAAAATCTGAAAAAAGTATCACTCTTCCTTAACCCCTTCCATGCTCATGACAAGGTCAGCTCGTCATGAGGCACGGTTGAGCTGTGCTTATGGCGAGTTGACCTTGTCATGAACAATGGGGATCATGGATCTGCAGCGCAGGAGGGGAAAACCCCCTAGCAGCCAAGGTGTTAATAGCGAAGAGCATAGCTACAGCCACTTAATAATCTTCAAAAATATAAAAGCTGTATTAAGGCAGATTTAAAAGCAATTCAGCATTAAAAAGCCAAATAAGAAAAGTCCCATGACTTGAAACTGCCAGATTGTTTATATGTTCCAAGAGGTAGACACAACATTGCTGTTCCCAGCAACCGCAGACATTGTTCCTAGTGGCTCCCATCGGATCCATAGAGCAAACATGTTTCCATCCTTCCTCCTCAGTAGCCACTGAAGAAGGAGCAGCAGCCAGTGCAGGATCTGTAGAAGCTGAGCCAAGATCCATATCACTAGGAGCTGAAGCATCCCAGGAGGGCTGGTAGAATGTATTTTAGAAGAATCTGCAACCGCAAGGGACGACAGTACAAATAGGTCGCTAACGGGCTCACCAGTAGGCCAATGTCCGGAGACCGAACCAGTTGAGTTCCTAGGCATATGTTCAAAGCACCCTCGAAAGTGTATAGAAGTCAGTGGAATAGGGGCTACATGTAACATAGCCACACAGACCAAAAGGACAAGAACCAATGTTCATTTAGTTCCTGAAGCAAGTGTGCGCCTAAGCACTGTATTATGCATTCACGACACAGGAGCACCAGTGGAAGTGCTAGTTCCATTTGGCCTTGTGATGGGACATCCATTGCAAAGCAGAAAAAGTCAAAGCAATGTCCCGACAATCAGGACCGGGACCAGAGGAAGACCTCCAAAAATGCTTCTCAGCACAGAGTGTATGATTGAGGGAATAAGTCTGAAGAGTGTTTGGAAGGTACTAACCAAGCCAGATCCTATTTTATTTAAAAAGCACACTACTACCTCAGTACTAGACAGATACATGCACAAGTTCCCCAATAGTAGTGGGAAATTAGTGCAAAGTAGCGACTGTATCTCAGAAGATCAAACGTCTTCTTTGACCTTGTTTTTTTCTAAAACAGACAAATAGACGCCTACCGGCGCGGCTATCGGCTAACTTCCACAGTACCTTTGCATTGCAATTATCTGCACATATCTTACCGAGCATAGCATTAAGTCCAATCTCGAGGTCTTCACAACAAGAACTATTAAAACATTTCCCCCTTTTGCTTTCTTACACATGTGACCAGCCAATGTTTCAAAGTCCTCTGTATTGAGACCACTTTCCCCATATTTTATCCCATTTTTTAGGGCAACCCCTGCCCTCGAACACCACCTTCTTGGTGCTACAACAACAGTCCAGGTCGTCCTTCCATTTCCCCACACGCGGTGGCTGGTGAGCCCCCATTCTCTTGCAATATTACGCTTGGCAACTATGCCCTCCATCATAAGCCATATTTTGGAGCATTTTGGCCATTTGTCCTCCACCGTTAACAATTAATGAGTCATTTAGCCTTACAAGGGACCTCCTGATCTATTATCTCTGACATGACCTCTGTCACTTTTCCCCAAAACTGTTGTATCTTTGGGAATGCCCATAAGATATGGAAGAATGTACCTACTGCCCCACAGCCCGTGCACACTGGTCAGTGACACTGTGCCCTAACCGGTATAAAAGTACTCTGGAGGTGTATGACCTATAAAGGATGCGTAACTGTACTAATCGGAAACGGCCCTAATTGCTACCTCCCTTGGGCTCTGTTTCGCGTCCGTCCAATCTTCATCCTCTAGTCTCACTAGGTCATTTGCCCAAGTTTCCCTAAGTGCTTTAAAGGGGTCAGGGGAGTTGTTCATTATTTTTTTCTACACAAGTGAGGCAGCTTTCTCCAACATATGGTCCACAAGCAGTCTATATTCAAGTGGGGTATATTCTACCAGTTGTTCTCTATCTGGGACGTCTCTGTAGGGCATGTTTAAGTTGTAAGTATCGAAGGAACTCCTTGTCGGACATTTGTTATTCCACTTTTGGGCCGCAAAGCTCATCATTTTTTGCCCAGGTATTCAATCCCAGTAGTGTGCCATTTGCGCAATCCCTTCAGTTGGCCCACTTCCCGCAATAGATCAGAGTCCCAGAGCGGAGTTTACTCAGTCAATTTGTCCTTCCAACCCAGGAATAGGATGGCCTCCCTCCATATTTGTATTGTCACCTCTGTGTGTGTGGCTAGTGTGTTTCTTGTGCATCGATGGTAAAGCGCTGCTAAGTATCCTCCCTCTCCCATAGGGTAGTGGTCAGTTCTATAAGCGGTCTCCTCTCTCCCAGCAAACACCCATTCATTGATGGTTATGAGTTGTGCGGCCCAGGAGTATTTTTTTATATCTGGGATTGCTAGCCCTCCCTCGTACACACTACGCTGCAGCTTATGTAGGGCGATTCTGGCCTGCCCTCCATCCCATAGGAGGAGTTTTGACTCTGCAGCAATTTGCTTGACAAAACTGGACGGAATTCTGCATGGGGTGTTTTATAGAGCACACAACAGTCTTGGCAGTGCCATCATCTTGCACAAGGCCGCTCGTCCCATCAGGGTCAGTGGGAGTCTCCTCCAGGGTTGTATGTCTCTGCGTAGCCTGTCCAATTGGGGAAATAGGTTGTCCTCCAGGAATCTAGTATTCCCTTTGGAGATAGTTATGCCCAGATACGTAAAGGTATCTTTGATAACCAGGGAGGGTGCACTAGATGGCAGGCTTGGGGCTGCGCCGGCCAGTACGTATACTAAGGATTTATTCCAGTTGATCCTATATCCTCAACAGCTTCCAAATAGGTGGAATATGTGATTAGCCCAGTTTATTGATGACCTGGGATTTGTGACATATAGTAGTATGTTATCGGCATATAGGGATATCTATTCCACCCAGTCTTTACCCCCACTGATTCCCCAGATTATTGGGTCTAGTCTGAACCATGCCGCCAGGGACTCAAATGCCAGGGCGAACAGCATGGGCGAGAACGGGCACCCCTGTCTCGTGCCTTTATGCAGCTGTATTATCCTGGAGGTAGCCCCATTCACTCTCACCCTAGTTAGTGGGTTCGCGTAGAGGAGCTGCACCCATGCACACAAGCTGAGCCCAAATCCAAATTTTTCCAACACTGCCTGTAGGTATGGCCACTCTATATTATCAAATGCCATGTATGTGTCTAAGGATAGAAGCACATCCTCATCTTTTAGGTTGATTTTGGTATTGTGTAACACTCCATATAGTCTTTGTAAATTGAGACTGGTGCTCCTGTCTGTAGTAAGCCTATTTGCCAGCACCTTTAAGCCTCCACGTTTAACAGGGATATTGGGCGGTATGAGCTACACTCTGCCTGCGATTTCCCTTGCTTTGGTATGACTACTATTGTGGCTAGTCTCTGATCCACCGGCAGCTCACCTCTATTGAGAGCTGCGTTGTACATGTTTAACATGTGGGGGGCTACTTTTGATGCCACTCCCTTGTAAAATTCAATTGGTATTCCGTTGGGACCTGCTGCCTTACCCGATTCCATATCTCCCAAGGCTCTGACTATATCATTTGCCATGAGTTCTTCGTCCATTGTCTCTATATCCTCGTTGGACAGGTTTGGGACAGGAATGTCTCTAAGCATTTCCACACTCTCATCCCTCGTTCTAGTAGCAGTGAAGAACGAGGCTTTTTAATCTCCAATTGCGGAATGTGTATCTCTAATATCCAGGCACTCTCCTTGTCTCTTTTTTCAAATCATGCCAAGAAGCTTGTTGGCCTTCTCTCCTAGTTTGTATATTCGCCTCTAGGTTGCTTTAGTGTCGGTCTTGGCTGCTTCCTCAACTATGTCCTTCATCTCTTTCTATTTGACACGGATCTGTTGTCTAGCCTGCATTGCTGCCTCATTGTTTCCTACCACACTCTTATCCAACTGCACTTTCAGCCTGATTCAACAAAGACCCGTTTTGCGAGTCTTTAATAGCGATTCATAAGGAATCGCTATTACAGGCTCGCAAAACGGGATTCATGTAGGAATCGCAAAATAAAATGCGATTCCTACATATTCCTTGTTTGCGATTAGCAAATTGCTAATCGCAAATAAGGAATAACTCCCCATGCATTCCTATGGGCCAAAAGGCCCATTGGAATGAATGGGGAGTATTCCTTATTTGCGAATAGCAATTTGCTAATCGCAAATAAGATAGCGATTTAAAGGGTGCCAGGGGTGTCCAAAGGACACCCTGTAAGCACCCCTTAAATGCAAATTTAAACAGGTGTTGCGCACACACATGTCCAAAGGACATGTGTGTGTGCAACATGCAACTTAGAAAAATGCTTTTAAAAGCATTTTTCTAAGTTTTCGCTATTTACCACGAGGTTTGACCTCGCGGTAAATAGCGGGCCGAAATTGCGATTTCGCAATTGTAAAATGGATGATGAATTGCATTTAAGGAATCTCAAATAGAGATTCCTTAAATGTAATTACTCGCAAAATAGCGAAATCGCTATTACCGATTTTTGCATTTGGGATGATGAATCCCAAATGCAAAACTTGCGCTCGCAAAGGGCCAGATTCTGAGAATCTGGCCCTTTCCGAGCGCAATTCTCCTTCATGAATCTGGCTGTATGTCTTTATCTAGTGTATCACAGTGAATTCCTTTCCCCCCTACTATGACTTGAACATACCCCCGCATAACTACCTTATATGCCTCCCATACTGGTCAGGTCGAATCCACTGTTATGAGTTGTCCTGAAAATATTTGTTCAGTCCTGTTTGTCTCTGAAAAGCCATGAATCCATTCTGGGGATCAGGGTATAGTTCCTCGTATGCCCTTTAAGCTGTGTTTATACTCAGGTGTGATCGGAGATAGCACTAAGCTTATGTTCTATTCCAGTAAATCTGTGTGTATGCACTTACTGAGTCATGAAGTAATCTAACCGGGAACTCCCCCCGTGGGAAGCTGAATGGAACGTGTGCGGTCGGTCCTCTGGGTTGTGCGCTTTCCAAAGATCAACGAGGCCCATAGCCTCCACTAAGGTTCGTAGTGGTCGGGTCCCCTGTCTCAATTCGAGATCGTTACTCTGTCCAACCCTGAATACATCGTTGCATTCATATCCCCACCCATTATCAGAGTGCCTTCTGGGAGGTCTACTAGCAGAGCACCTAGTTTTTGAAATGTATCCGAGTGCAGCCTAGGTGGTACGTACACAGAGCAGATGTTATGGACTTCCCCTTCCATTGTCCAGTGATAGCCATGTATCTACCCATCTGGTCATGCCATATTTTCCCAAGTGAAATAGGGAGGGTCATCCAAAGTAGGATCCCAACCTCTATCAACCCCGTTCTGAAGCCTGCGTATGCTACTAGTTTAAATCCGAATCTGTTGAGTGCCTTGCATGTGGTGCCCCTGACGTGGGTTTCTTGGAGTAGAACTATGTCAGGGTTGTGCCTGCAAAGGTATTGCAGTACTATAGTGCATTTTATTTTATGACCTAGACCATTAACATTCCAGGTCAGTATCCTAATGGTTGTGTCAGCTTGTGGGGCAGCCTGTGGCTTATCTGAGTCCTGTTTCCTGTTGGACATAAGCATGTATTTTGTGGTTCTGTGTATCTTCCTGCCGCCCTGTGGATGTGGAGGATTTGTCCCGCTCGACTTGTCCCTTTAGTATGTCTCGATTCTTTCCTGCTTCTTGCCAGATTGCCAACTTACATAACATAAAAACGTTGCCATTTCTATGGTGGCTACAAAAACCACCCTGCACTGTGAGTTAAGAACCTCCCACCTCCCAAATTTGCAGAGTGCATGTCGCCCCATATTAACAAGTTTGAACCTGCCTGGGCGGATAGCCCATCTTCCCACCCTCACCCCCTTTGTACATTATACGGGTGCTCTATCCCCACGTTGGCTAGGCAGGTGCAGCAATATAGTGCATTGTCCCTTGTACATAAAGTCATAAATCTTATCTGTACAGTAGGTTTGCGCTCAGTGGGCCCTTTAAGTGTCTCTTGTCTGCTAAACCAGTTTGTTTTGATCCGATGATAATTCCAACATCTTGTGAAGTTATCACTCCCTTCTCTGTGAAATATATGTCCCCCCTCCCACATGTGTCCTCTCCCCGACCCTAAGAAGTCTATTCGGTTTTCCACCAACTACAGGACATCACAAATGTGGAACATGTATCTGCTGTGAAGAAACAATAGAGGAGTCAGTCTTCTCTTTCAATAACATCAATTGGAAACATGAGGCTTTTACCAACTGTAAGACAAGGAATGTCGTGTACGCTGTAGTGTGCCCATGCCCAATGTTATACATAGGAAGAACAACCCAAGAAGTCAGGCAACGTATTACCCAACACAAATCAAGGATACGTAGAGAAGTCGAAAATGCACCTCTAGTCAATCATTGGGTAGCCATGAAACATGATAAAACCAAGCTTAAGTGGACTGTGATGTCTAAAATTGAAAACGACCCGAGAGGTGGTAATATCGAAGCAAGACTTAATCAAAGAGAAGCTATGTTAATAATGAAATTCGACACAGCAGTAACTGGACTGAATGAGATTCCCGAAATTTACAAACCCAACACGTAAACTTATCAGCCTTTCCGAGTAAGACCTATGGGACTACATCCCCCACAATCCTTCAGCACGTAGCCACTCCCACAGCTTAGAACAGTTAGTGTGCTCACTCAGTCGTAACAGACCGAAGGGGAAGGAGTGAATTACACGAACAGTGGTTGAATTCAACAACCAGCGCGGAGCTACACTAACGGTACGAAGGATACCGTATGGGTCCACGAGTCTTCTCTTTTATTGTCAACGAAACGTCGGACAGCAAGCGCTAACACACGCTTTCTCCCTTGATTGTTTCAGCAGATTCAGAACGACATTTCACGAAGGAGCCAGATTCTCGGGAGACTTATCCCCGACAACTTTCACTCACAGCTCAGGTAGGCGCACACATACACACCCACGAGTGAACCACATTATGACAAACGTGTGTGTTAAAATGCAGTGCACTTATCGTTTGTTTTCCCACTTTGTTCCAGCACTTCCCCCAACCCACTTCTTGCATTTGGAATACTTTTGCCTGTTATTGCGGTTGGAGCCATGACCCAACACTAGAGGTAGGCTGAGGGCGGTTAGGTTGCGAGCAAGGTGTTGATCTCTTAGAACCCTAGAGTCATGATTGTTTTCCTTCTCTTTGTAGTTATTGTTTGGTCCTGAGGAGAACCCTGCAAGTCACAGGGCTCGAAACGCGTCGACCGACCAGGTCCCGGGTAATTTCCCTGATTTTTCTGAAAACTTCTGGGGAATTTAGAGAAAGACATTTTGCTTTTCTTATGACTGTTACAATCAAGTGTCAAATACGTAAAAAAGGACTCTTCATCTGTTGAACAAAAAGTTTATTTTGACACTGGGACCAGTATGTATGTGTGTTTTTTGTATAAATGGATGGCCAAGAATGTGTTGTACGTAAGTTGTGGACTCATTGTACATACCTAATTGTTTGTTTTTCATTTGTATTTCATGTGTGTATATAAATGTACATAGAATTTTTTGTATTCCCATGCACAAAATCAAAATGATGCAGAACTAAAATAGCATTTAACAAGAAAAAGAAAATTAAAAAGTTGCAATTCATAAAGCGAGTGTTCATGTTATTGTCATGTATACTACTTATTTCAACAGTTTTTGAAAAATAAGTCTCTCAGCACTGGCAAGTGTATTGTTTTCTTTATTCTCCCCGACCCAGCATCAAAGTCTCTGCCCATTGCCTCGGCGACAGCTGTGTCCTCTGCCAGTGTCTTGACTTTGTGACCGTTCTTCCTTGCCATTGTTACGGCTACATTCTTCTGGAACAATAATACTTACAGTCTGCTCAAAGTATCAAAGCGCACATTCAAAAGCTTTCCCTCCCCAAATGTGTAGGCAGGTGGAAACAGTACTTATGTGCAACAGGTCACGACTGCATAAACCGTCACCAGATAGGTGATGCTCGGTTTCCTGCCACAGCAGCTATGATCGCTCAACATCAAATAACTCCTGTTTGAGAGTAATCTGAAAGCTGGACATATCAAAGCAGCTGCAGAACCCTTCGGATAGCAGGACAAATTTGCCATGGACTCATTACACGCACCATGAAGCGAAACCTCCCTACACACCAAGGAATGCCCTAAAGTATTGTCGCAGTCAATCCAGCTAAGAAAGACTTTAATCTCACCATTCCTACAGCAATATCTATGAAGGTAAGATACATGGCTCATGCACATACCGTCTCCCAGCGCTTCATATCTGGATACCTGGTGGTGTTTTAAGCAGTATTGAAAGTGGAATGTAAAAATTGTCAGAGAAATAAACCAGTGGATTATCCAATTTGCAGAAGGAATTTTAGCAACAGTAAATGGTAATTTCTCCAACTTCTCTATATGTAATATATCTTATGTTGCGTCCTTTCTTGTCATGATCATTTGCTGTTTTGTAAGATTGTAAGGTCAAAACAAACTTGTGGCATCAAGGTGTCACCATGGTATGCAATTGGCACAAAGTGTCTGAAGATTCCAGCTCAGTAACATAATTAATCTAAGCTGTGACTGCCCATGCTGTAAAGAGGACGTCATGCTGTATGATGTTATGGCAGATGGCACAATGTTACCTAGGCAGTATATCCTAGTGAGCAATATAGACAAACCATTATCAACTACTGCTGGAGCCATTTCTAAATTTGCCTGTCAGTTTCACTGAGGCTGCGCAGCCTGCCATACTTTGTTGTACATTGCATACAAGAATTCTTTGACATGGTTTTCGAGGATGTAATAAAAAGTCCTGTAAATCCATGTCATCAGAAAGAAGAACAACGTGTTGTTTCACCTGGGACAATGTTTAAGTTTTTACCCAATCTAGGCACAACTTCCCAATACTATAAGTTGCTGCAACTATAAGTTAAATGCAAATGTATCTGCATTTAACATGCATGGCCTGCTGATCCTAAACCGTTTGGTGTCAACCATGAAACGTGCATGACATGTGTTAGTTAATGGCCACACTTACAATCCCCCCTGATTGGTCCCTGAAGAATTGTATGAACCATTGCGAAGCATGGTGTCTAACGTTTCCGGTAATGTTGGGTGTATTAAGATTTTTTATCTTAGTATCTTAGCCAGGCCAAGACATGATGTCTGTTGCACAGTTTTTTTCAGGAAAATCATTTGCTGTGGGATCAGGCATACTCTAAATAATGTCTCATTCCCCTGAACCTGCCAATCTTTAGTTGCCCAAATTGAGTTTAAATCAACAGTGTCTCTCCAAAAGTCAAACCCTTGTGTAGACAACTATCAAATGAATGATTAAGAATATATCCGCTTTGTATCAGGGAGCATATTTTTATTTTCTGGTGATGGTGTCAGCCTATAATACTAAGACACTGGGTCTGCTGTATTGTGACACTTCGGTGAAAACGTTTATGAGCTACCCCGTGGTGGTGTAGGTCTGTGTTCCTATTGTATGTAATTAAATACAGTACGTGGAGTACTTGCTTTATGCAAGAAATGGTGACGATAATGTTGAAAACAGAACATTTCGTCATAATTAGTAGTACCTTCATATGGGAAACATCCATTACAACACAGTCATTACATTGCATTGCTTTTACAACACAACTGTTATAAAGCGACTGCCTTTACATTGCATGCCATTACAACGCATGCCATTACAACGCATGCCACTACAACGCATGCCATTACAACGCATACCATTACTATGCATGCCATTACAACACATTATAAGGTAAGTAATGGAGATTTTTTAGTTTTAGGGTGGGTATGGGTTTTGGAGTAGATGGGAATAGTAATTTTTACCCCTACACTATCCAACACTTTCCGTACTGTTGCACTCACTGGAGTGGGAATGGTAATTTTTACCCCCACACTATCCTACACTTACCCTACTGTTGCACTCACTGGAGTGGGAATAGTAATGTTTACCCCTACACTATCCACCACTTACTTCTCTGTTGCCCTAAAAGTATTATGCCCTGTAAAGGTATGCGCTGTATTGGTATGCATTGTAATGGTATGCATTGTAATGGAATGCGTTGTAATGGTAGTTTTAAAAAATGCATTGTAATGGCATGCGTTGTAAAATCATGCAATGTAATGGTAGTTGTGCTGTAAAAAACGCGGTGTAAAAGCATGCGTTGTAATTGTTTGCGTGGTAACGTCATATATTCCCATAATCCATTTCATCAGAGTTTAAACAGTGGAATACTCCAGATCTTCTAGCATTTTATGCACTGTATCAATGTCTCAATCATTGGATGCAGTATTAGGGGTGATAATATCACTTAAAGAAATTTGGACTAGGCATAGTATTGGCAAAGGTTCAGTAGGACAGAATGTATCATATGATACCCTATCCCAAAGACTTCCATCAGGAACTGGAACAGCAGAAATGTTCACAAAGTAAAGGTCTCTTGGCACTTTGTGTGAAGAAGAATTAAGTGTTAAAACCAAGTTCACCAGTTGCACAGCAGAGCGTTCTGGGAGATAATATCCGTTCAGAAACAGGAAAAAAACAGTGACAAAACCAATCCAAAGGATGAGGAAAAGCAACAAAATTTAAATCCACAGGTATAGCCAGTAGGCATGGGCGGAAAATCCGTTCCGCTCGCGGATTTTGCGGATTTTCGGGAAATCCGCAATCCGCGAGATTTGCGAATCTCCCGCAAAATCCGCAAATCCGCGAGCAGCGGATTTTGCTCGCACTGCTCGCACTGTTCGCGTGAGTTCGCGCCCCGCGAATAAGTGCAAAATTGCAGAAATACGATCTTAGCAAAACTGAAAGTAACTACTTACCAGGTTCAAAAGTTCAGGCTCATCATTTGTAGCCATTTCCTGTAGTGCTTCCTGAGGGGCCCCTCCAGAGTTCAGTTGCCAGTTGAAACTATTATGTGACCCTGCTCTGAACCTCAGAATAGTTACACATATGCCACAAAGGTCCTGAATTACAGCTAAGGGAGACAAGCAGGAGCCAGGCTGGAAGTTAAAATCCATTAATCAGCCCCTAATTCATTATTGTCAGTTGGGGCAGGGCAGGTGTTGTAACTAATTTTGCAACAATGAAAGCACTTAGCAAGTGCAAAAGATCACTAATCAGGGCGCACTAAGGAAGCAGGTGCCAGCTAAAAAAATATTCTGTGACACATTAATCAGCCCCAAATTAATTCAGGTCACTTGAGGCAGGGAAGGTGTGCTTTGCTTTGCCGAAAATAATGTACACTGGACAACCAGAGGGTGTGGTGATGAAACAGAGGGTGGCATGGGTGGGCCAGAGGGTGGCATGAGTAGTCAGAGAGTGGCAGTGGTGACAGAGAGTGGCAGTGATGAAGAAGAGTGTCCCAAACAGGCTGGACACGTAGAAACAACAAGTTCGCGAAACTTGCGACCCGACAGGTAAGTTCGCAATTTGCGAAAGTGTACAAAACCCTCGCGAACTGGCAGAAACACGGGCGAACACAAAAAAAAAAAAATCCGCAAATTCGCGGGAATTCGCGGATTTTGCGGATTGCGAATCCGCAAATCCGCAAAATTCGCGAACGCGAGATCCGCAAAATTCGCTCATGCTTAATAGCCAGGGAGGAACAAAGTACGCCTTCTTCAGCCAAAAGTAGAATACACGCAATGTACCTTGAAGAGGTGGAGGTGGTGGTAGCTCTGCTGAATCTAAAGAGAAGTAATCAAATTGATAAAGTAGTTGAAAGCTGTCTGATCTATTCTTTGCAGCTCTGGAGGGTGTTTAGAACTTGGAGCTGTGTCAGGTTTCTGAATAGAAATCTATCTTTCTGTACACGTTGTTTGTATAGTAGATGTTGATGTATCAGGTAGAAGAGATGCTTCGTTATTTGCTATCCCCAGCCGGGGAGAAGAAGGCTCATCGCTGATCTATACTTCCAATAGGACCTCCTGTATAGTAGTGAGAGAAGACAGGTAACTACTCAGGATCCCACATACCCTACTGTGCAAAACTGGCCACATGATGCGGTTTGATAAAAATGATTGACATAAATCTCTTGTTTTTGCCACCAGCAAGGGGCCGTAAAAGTACAGTTCTGGTACCTTTAACAGCCAGGACAGGTACAGGTATTCTGTAAGATGGCCCAAATTCTTTCTTGTCCGATATTCGCTCCCGGACCAGTTAACCAATCTTGAGGAGTCAAGCAGAAGTTGCTGGTGCTTCCTTCACTTCTCCAGTGGCAGTGAGTTTTACTTGGACTTTGCTTTGTGTGTCCTGGAAGCTATTCAGTTCCAGTAAAACAGCCAAACATTCATTGATGTCAAAGGGTCTTTCAGCCACCACTGTGCTGGTACTGTTGAGGTCAGGTACCCACACCTTAACCCCAAATAGGAGCTTGTAGGGAGTCCGACTACCCAGAGATTTTGTAGGCAGATTGTTGAGGTGCTCTCTGGACCCTATATAGATAATGAACCCAACTTCTACCTGAGCCTACTACCCCAGCTGTTAAAGACTGCTATAAGTCCCGGTTCTCCTACTCCACTACCGCATTTCCCTGGGGAATATAGGGGTAGGAGTACCACATAGTCACACCCAATTTTCTCATAGTGTCTTTGTAAGCCTTGGAGGTGAATGCCAACCCCTGATCCTAATGGATTGTGCCAATTGCATATGTTCCGATACAGATTTGCAGATCTTTAATAATAGTTCAAACGTCAGCCGATTGCTGTGGCAATAGCTATAGGAATCATGAGCAGGAATCCACTGCAACCAAAAAGTATTTGTAAGCCCCATCTTGTAAGGGACCACACTGGTCCAGATAAATACTAGTGAGTGGCTTGTTTGAGATCAACAGAGTTGTGTGTGGTGGAAATGCTACAGTGGAACCCTTCATCTGCTAGTTAATGTCAAAGTTAAGGACCTAGGGCCAGCTGTAGGTATCCAAATACCGGTCGGTAACGGGCGAAAATACCGATTTTCAGCCGTTACCGACTGGTATTTGGATTCTGAGATGCAGGGCATGAAAAATTACAGATTCTGTAATTTTACCGAATCGGTAACTTTACCGATTCGGTAAATTTACTGAATCTGTATTTTGAAATGTAGGTAGCACTGTAAACAGTGCTACAGGGCTTTAAGGGTTTGTTATTTACCACCAACTATTAGTTGGTGGTAAATAACGAATCCCTAAATGCACCTGTGCCATGTGGCACACATACATGCCCTTAGGGCATGTATGTGTGCCACATGGCACACAAGCACTAATCAGGGGTGCAACAGGGTGTCAAAGTGACATCCTGCCACCCTTGACTATTTCACAATTTTACTGAATCGGCATTTACCGATTCAGTAATTGACATTCATTCCTATGGACCTCCAGGCCCATAGGAATGAATGGCAATTACCGAATCGGTAAATACCGATTCGGTAATTACCGAATCTTAAGGATTCGGTAAAAAATACCGAATAATTACCTACATAGGTTTTACCGATTCTAAAATACTGAATCGGTAAAATTCTGTATTTTAGAATTGGTAAAACCTTTTTACCTACATCTAGCCCAAAGTCCCTAGTCTCTTTGAATAGACCTGGCCACCAAAAGCTTTGCTGCAATAGTGAAATTGTAGTTGCCACCCCTGCGTGTGCAGATGCTAGGCCCTCATGAATGCCCACTGAATTATTACTTTATGCAGCCAAGACTGGACGCTCTGGTCTCAGTTACTCCTTACAATTCTGTTTTTTTAATATTATGCAATACCTTGAGTTTCTACCTTTTTCTTTATTGCTTTGTAGCCTCTTATTTTGACTAATGTAATGACCAAACAAATGTAATGTGGCCAAGCAACATTCACGTGTATAGCCTGCGACCAACATAATACACACATTCAGTAGAATTGATTGTCATTTGTATTCATCTTTGATGTATTGTTCCCCGAATCTCAATTATAAACTACTTCACATAACCAGCATTGTGGGCCTAAGCATACTGTCACCTTACAAAAATGCAGTTTCGTCCGTAACTTTTACCGGTGATGTTAATTTCTCCCGTATTAATGATGCCTCACATTGTTGGTGCCCGTTAATGAATTCAGTATCAGATTCATTCCTATAACCTTATCCTTAATAAGACCAGATACCACACCCCTGACACTAAGGCGCTTGTGTTGACATGATTTTCAGCAGCTGTAATACACGAGACTGGACCCCGTTCCCGGGACACTTTGGCACTCGCAGGGACACATTAGGCAGCATCCAGCTGCTGCAACATGCCTCGCACATCGCCGACGTGTGCGGCTCAACGTGAGCTGCTCCTGGTTCTGTACTTAACTGCGAGTGAGGCAGTCACATTCAAGACTGCTGCAGGGCGAACTTGGGAGAGAGGGGTGGGGGGAAGCAGACCAAGAACGGTGTGAAAAAGGCCGCTTTTATTGGAACAGGTGCACATCACATATTAATAAACCTCAGCAACAGCCTTCCAAAACTAAGCCTCACTAAATAGATCACAAAAGTAACCCCGCACACCGCCCCCTCGCCTAAAATTTCTCTGACCCCGCCCCCACCCGTACAACACAATATTTCAAACAGTACAAAACATTACAACACCGTATCCATCAGAATAAACCTATAAATAGAACCCATCCGTTAACAAACTCCAGAGCCTGCCCCTTTACAGCTGTCAATCACCCAACCTGTGTAACCGAACTAAAAACAACCAACCTATCCTTTCCCTGTCGATAACCCAACTTAACAATTAATTAACAAACCTCTGCCCAACCTGTCCAAAAACAAATAGTCCCCGCACACCACCTGCTCCAAGCGACAATACACATAAAAAAAACCCTGCTCACCTGTTCCAACAAGGCCACCCAAACAACATTTTTTTTAAAGAAATCCTTAAACTAGACAAAAAAGGGGGGGGGGGAACAACAAATATAATTAGGGGGGGAAGGAAGGGAAAAAATTCCTAACACTAAGCCCCCAGCCACCAGGTCACCAAATCTAAAATGGTGGCTGGGAGCAGGAGCCCAAAGCATTTATGCTTGGGCTCCTTTTGGGCTACAAACCAAAACAGCCCAACACCTAAAATGGACGCGATCTAAGCTCCAACCACCCCGCCCCTCCCAAACTGCCCTGGGGGGGACCTCCCTGCGGTCGGCTGCCCACCCCAAGCCTCCCTGGGGGAAGCAGACCACGTACCAAGAACTGTGTGAAAAAGGCCGCTTTTATTGGAACAGGTGCACATCACATATTATTAAACCTCGGCAACAGCCTTCCAAAACTAAGCCTCACTAAATAGATCACAAAACTAACCCAGCACTCCGCCCCCTCCCCTAAAATTTCTCTGACTCCAACCCCACACATACAATACAATATTTCAAACAGTACAAAACATGACATCACTGTATCCCTCAGTATAAACCTATAAATACAACCCATCCGTTAACAAACTCCTGAGCCTGCCCCTTTACAGCTGTCAATCACCCAATCCGTGTAACCAAACTAAAAAACAACCAACCTAACCTTTTCCTGTCGATAACTCAACTTAACAATTAATTAACAAACCTCTGCCAAACCTGTCCAAAAAAAAAATAGTCCCCGCCACCCAGAAAGACGGGGGGAGGAAACTACCCCCCCTTTCTGCCCCCCCCATCTAGGAAAACCTTATAGACCCCCAACCTCTGAACGTTCAAGCATCTGGACAACACTTCCCTAATTTCCATCAAATATAGGTCCATACCAAGCCTAGATAATTGCACTCCATCATCCCTAAAATACTCCACTTCCTCAAAATGGATTTCTCTGTGCGACACTCTCCCGAAACCCAGACCGCGCCAAAACCTCGAGATTTCGGTGTTCACTTTCCTCCTCGCCCTGCCAATAGCTCTGGGGTTCATCACCCCTCTCTAAATCCTCAGCGGAACCAACTCCGTCCACAAAACATGGCAACCCGACCCACGCTCCTTCAATAGAGACAAGTCCCTCTTCATTGCCTTCAGCATGACCACACCCTTTACCCCACAAAGATCGTGCTCCCCAAGATGTATCAACAAAATATCTTGGCACTGGCCCCTCACCATCGCTTTATTCAAACATGGTATAAGTTCCCTCCAAACCATACCTTCCTTGCCCTTCCACACAATCCTAAACATTTGATAATTGAACCCCAACATTTTTCCGAAATAACTTTGGCACGCCTGCACTCGTGCCCATTTGATTAAAGAATGCCCCACTATCCAATCCGTCAACTCCTTGGAGTGGGGCTCAGCTACAGATCCTGTAAAGAGAAAAATAGAATGAGTCTCCCGGCAAAGAGGATGACGCATGCGCCTCCCCCGCGTTCCCTCTCACATAGCGCTGAAAACAATTCGACGACCAGCACCCCAACCGCATAATATCCCCTTGAGACCAGCCCCTGTTGTGTGCTTCAGTCGCTCCACCAATCCTAAAAGAGTGAGTCTCATATCGTGCCCTGTCCATCCCAATCCTCTGCAAAGTTTTATGCAGAACCATGCGCAGTTGGTAATCAGTTACTCGAGCATCATTTATATGCTGAAAAACCAAGTCGCTGCCAGCCCCTCCTGACAATGCCTTCAAGCGCCGTGCCCAACGCAGAGGACAAGTCGACATGGGGGCCTCTGCTTCCAACCAAACCCCTTTTCCAGTTTTCCTCTGATCAGTTTTCGAACTAGCTATCCAAATATGCAAACCTTTTTCTGAGAAAAATACTTCTCGCCACATAATGCCCTTCTTTACGTTGGTACTAAGAGCTCTGATACTTGAAATGCCCCAAAAAACATGAGAGCCATCAAAGTGGCAAACAAACATGCCTCAAAATCATCACTGCAATCCGCAGGTAAGACCTCCAACAAACGTGCCAGGGTCTGCCACGAGAGGGGTGAACAGGACAGCTGAACC
Source organism: Lissotriton vulgaris (assembly GCF_964263255.1). NCBI lineage: Eukaryota > Metazoa > Chordata > Amphibia > Caudata > Salamandridae > Lissotriton > Lissotriton vulgaris. The sequence goes on from NC_141693.1 coordinate 297,878,895, forward strand.
CCACCCCGCTCCCTAGCCCAACCTTCAAGCATTCTCCTCCCCACTTCACCAGTAGAAGGGGAATAACCCCAAAAGAGTTTCCCCATAAACAAAATTCCTGCTAATTTACCGGCGATGGTAACCCTAGAAAAGCCTCTCTTGATGAGGTCTAAGATAAACTGGATCACATCTTCAGAACAACGCCATGCCTCCTCCCGCCTACAGGCCCCGGACTCCAGAAAATCTTTCCTTGCAAGTGCATATGCCGCCCGAGTGGACACTGACAGAGACCTACCACCAGTTGTAATACCCTACGTTGCCTACATACCAAAGATGCTCTGGCATTGGGGTCGGTGTCCTGTCCGCCTCCTTGGCCAGCCCATGAAATCTCCCCCACTGCAAATGAGACAAAGCAGAGGCTACGTCATTGTCCACGCCAGGGATGCGTAAAGCTCTAAATGAAATATCATGTCTAAGGCAGCCCAGCACAAACACTCTCAACAGTTTCAAAATCTGTTCATCTCTTGCCGACTGCCTATTGATGATCTCGACCACTGCCATATTGCCCACACGAAAAAGAACCTTATTGTGTGCTAACTCCTCACCCCAAAGGGTCAAAGCAACCAGTAACGGAAAGAGCTCCTGAAATGTTATGCTCCTCCCCCCATCCCTCCAATCTTGTGGCCACTTCTCTGCACACCACCTGCCCTGCCGGTACAAGCCAAAACTGTAACTGCCTGCTGCATCCAAAAACATTTGAACATCCCACTGTACATCTTTCTCCCTGACCAATGGCACTCCGTTAAAGGAGGTAAGAAAAACGGACCACATACGCAAATCCTCCTTCACTCCTGCTGACAAGCGGACGTGGAGGTGAGGCAAATGCTGTCCTGCCAATGCTCGGCCTAACCGCCTACAGAAAGTCCTCCCTGCCCTGACTACCCTGCAAGCAAAGTTCAGATGACCCAGCAACTCTTGAATGTCTTTCACCTTTACCTTCTGCCTTGACAGCATACTGTCCAACAATTCCAGCATTTTCAATTTTTTGTCATCTGGCAAGCGAGCCCGCATTGCCACTGAATCAATTTCAATCCCCAAAAAGGATAACACTGTAACAGGACTCATTGTCTTTTCAGGAGCCAAAGGCACCCCTAGTTCCTCCATGAGCTCATGGAAAGTGTCCAGAGCTATCTGGCATTCCGTGGAGCCCGGGGAACCGACATAAAAGAAGTCATCCAAGTAGTGTGTTACCAACTTGTGATCCATGTGGTGCGTGAAATGCCACTGTAAAAAGGTGCTGAAACATTCGAATAAAGCACATGACATGGAGCAACCCATCGCTAATGCTTTGTCCACGTACCATGTACCCTCGAAATGGATACCCAGAAGATCCCAATCATCTGGATGGACTGGAGGCAACCGAAAAGCCGACTTAATATCACATGTTGCCATTTCTGCAGTTGCGCCCGCGGTCACTACTAGTGACATGGCCACGTCAACTGAGGAATATGAAACCGAGGCAGCCTCCTCTTCAATGAAATCATTCACGGAAGACCCCTCTGGCCATGACAAATGCTGAATCAATCTGTACTGACCCTCCTCTTTTTTGGGAACCACTCCAATGGTTGATATAATCAAGTTCTCTAATGGCCAATCCTCAAAAGGGCCTGCCATCCTCCCTTCACGCACCTCTTTGCTGTTTTTATCGAACCACCCTGCTATGTTCGGCCGCTGACTTCAGGTTATCTGCCTACCTTCTCTGCCTTGGTCCCGGGTAACCCAAATGAAACCCCCATTGAAAATCATCCAAAAGCTTCTGTTTCGCCCCCGCATCCTCATACCCCTGTAATGCTTCTTCCAGCTTTGACACACTAACTGGCGTAGGAGCCCTTTGGCCCAGTGCCATGTGCCCCTCTACTCCCCCTACCGCCTTGAAATTGCTGTGAAGTGCCAGATGCGCCTGCACCCGCCTGCTGCCACTGTTGGCCTCCCTGTGGTTTGACTCCCCAACAGTTAACAAGGGGATACCGCTTACCACACTTGGAGCATTTGTGACAATACTTACAATATTCCCTTGTGCATAATCCTTTATTAAAATCCCAGCATGCCCCAAATCCAGTTTGTGTCTCGGCTCCGCCTCCCATCCCGCCCCGGGTGGGCTTCCCCTGAAGGGGCCGGTAAACTAACGGCAGCCCACTAGCTGTAAAAATGGTCTTGCCACCCGCTGCCGCTCCCATTGTATGCTGCCATAAATCGGTGTCTAACTCCCCCCACTTTGCCTCTGGGTCCCATGCCATCCATGCCCGGAACTCCTCCTCATACTGAGCTCAAGCATACCCACCCCCTGTAATCTGAGCTTTCTGAATCACATCCATATACTTGAATATAGCCATGCTGCGCTCCGGAACCTTCTCACAGTATACGCTTGCATAAATCAAAAACGCTGCTGTCCAGTTCTCAAAGGTCAGTGGCACTTTAGGGCGCTTAGCCAACTCATACTCCTCTTCCTTCGAACCCTCTTTGGATCTCACCTCCCTATGGAGGAGCTTCAGTATTTCAACGTATTCTCCCTTCCATATGCGACCTTAGTTGCTAACATTAAATGAGCACCCAAAGGCTTAGTCGCCCCATGTAAGGCTGCTTTTTAATTTTCAATTCCTTGCTTCCCAGAGGCCCTTTACCTCCCCCGGCTGCCTTGGTGTTAGTTCCGCTCTCAACCTTAGTACCCAATGATATACCCCGATCTCCAGTGTCTACTCCAGTATCCCTTACATATCTACCCATTTTTGGTTTGGCCTGTGTTCTAGCAGTCTCACCTGCCTCTAAAGAGGATCCCCGAACGGACTCCGACCGCTGTGCCACCCTTTCAGATTGATCCCTTGTTCGAGGAGCCCTCACTGACGGGCTGCGCTGTCTTTTGCATCCTGCAGCCAATTCCTGTTTCTGCTGCACCACTCCTGCACCACTCCTGAAACTTGTAAAAGACTATGAGACACATGAGAGGCCCCCCCCCCCTCCTCGCTATCCCGCAATTCCCCTTCCTCAGGGCTGTCATCATCATAATCAAGCAAAATCGGCTCCTCCGCCTGAAGCATCTCCATGCCAAAATCCACAGCACGGGCCTTACCAGACCCAGCATTACCAACACGGCCCTGACGGCCTCCGAACGTCCTCCTTGAGGGGGAGCCGACTGTACCCGCCGGTACTCCCCCATGCGTTGACTCTGAAAATCCATAGCCGCCGGTAAGGTAGACCACCTAGACCTGCTTGTCGTTGGGGCCAGCAAGGCCGCACTGGACCATCGTGCTTCTCCCTCCCACCTCCCCTTCTTATGGCGTCCGCTGTCCGGCCGCACCGCTGACACCCCGCAGGAGTGCCTAAGGCAAGCCCGTCTGCGCCTGTCAGCGCCTGGACCTCTGGTGGCCAGTGGTAGGCCGTAGGTCACTTCGTGTAATTGTATTGCTTTTGTTGTATTTGTTTATTTTGTTTTCGTTTTCATTCCTCCTGTTCCCTCTTGGGCTATTTCTGTGCCCTGTTCCCTTTTCTGCCTTCTCGCCATTCCTCCCATGGTTTTCCCGCCGTTGCGTCCCCGGAGGCTCCGCCCCCTGCTCGCTACACTTCGCCTTAGTGTAATTGTATTGCATTTTGTTGTATTTGTTTTTGTTTTCATTCCTCCTTTTTCCCTCTTGTGCTATTTATGTGCCCTGTGCCCTCTTTTTCTGTACCCTTCGTCGTTCCTCCCCCGTTTTTCCAACCGCTGTGCCCCCTGCTGCCCTGCCCCCGCTCGCCCATTCGTCCGCTCCCACCTCCCAGCTGCTCCTCCCTCCCACCTACCCTTCTTATGGCGGCCGCTGTCTTACCGCGCCGCTGGCACGTCGCAGGCGCGCCTAAGGCAAGCCCGTCTGCGCCCGTCAGCGCCTGGACCGTATCCAGCCCCAGAACCCCTGGCCCCCGCAAACGCCATGACGCCCGTCTCCGCTACGATGCCAGCACCCTCCACGCACTCAACGCCGGACGATCACACAGCTGCTTCCTGGCCTCCCCAAAGCGAACCCAGGAACCCTTCTCCTGCCAGAGCTGCAGCTTCACCAGCATCCATGCCACCAAACCAGACACTGAGAAAGGACACAACTACCTCAGATGCATTCTACTCAACACCCACTCCGCTAGGAAACACTCCATCGAAATTTGAGACCTACTCGACTCCACCTCCCCAGATGTCGCCTTCCTGACGGAGACCTGGCTGAACCCCTCCTTGGCCCCCGACATCGCCATAGCCATCCCTGACAGCTACAAGATCACCTGCAGAGACCGCACCAACGGATCAGGAGGAGGAATAGCCATCATCCACAGGACCATTCAATCTCGACCAACACCAACGACACCCTCAGCACCGCCGAACACCTGCACTTCCAGATCCACACTGATCCCAACACCACCCTCAGAGAAACCCTCATCTACAGATCCCCCTGAGCACGGCCACAGTTCAGCAACGCCATCGCCGACTTCGTCAGTACCCACGCCCTCGCCTCCATGGACTGCATACTCCTCGGGGATCTGAACTTCCACCTCGAGAACAACAACAACACCAACTCCACAACCCTGATTGACAATCTCGCTAACCTCGGTCTCAGACAGCTTGTCACAACACCCACCCACTCCGCCGGCCACATCTTCTCCGCAAGCTCCCATGTCTCCTTCAGCCACACCACCGAACTCCACTAGACCGACCATCGCTGCATCCTCTTCACCTTCCCGAAACCCATCACGCACCACCGCACCCAACAGATCCATCGCCGATGCTGGAGCAAAATCACAGAAGACCAGCTAAACATCGCCCTCGCCCGAAGCCCACCCGTCTACCCCACCGACCTCAACACCGCCGCCCGCAACCTCAGACAGTGGATCGACAACTGCGCCAACACCCTCACCCACTCAAGAAACCTTCCAACAGACACACCAACAAGAAAGCAAGCTGGTTCACCTCAGACCTCAAGGCTTCCAAGCAAACCTGCCGACAACTAGAGAATAAATGGCACCTCGAACAGACACCGGACAGCTACACAGCCCACAAGAGCGCCATCCGCAGACACCATCACCTCATCAGATCTGCCAAAAGGGCCTCTTTCAAAGTCCGCCTAGACCACAACGCACACAACAGCAAAGAGCTTTTCAACATTGTGAATGAGCTCTCCAACCCCAGCTCCAACAACAACGACATCCCACACAAGACCTGTGCGAAGCCCTCGCCACCTTCTTTCATCGCAAGATCGCAGACATCCAGGACAGCTTCAACACCCTGACCGACCAACAATCACTGAGACCCCCAACCTCATGACCACCATCCTCACTGACCCCCTGCTCACCTGGGCTAACATAAACAATGACGACACCATCAATATCATGAACACCATCCACTCCGGCTCTTAATCAGACCCATGCCCACACAACATCTTCAACAAAGCCAGCTGCACCTTTGCACCCCATCTCCGCAAGGCCATCAACATCTACTTTGAGACAGCGACATTCCCGGAAAGCTGGAAGCACGCCGAAATCAATGCCTTACTCAAAAAGCCCAAGGCGAACTCCAAAGACCTCAAGAACTTCCGACCCATCTCCCTGCTGCCATTCCCAGCAGAGGTAATCGAGAAGACCGTCAACAGACAACTGACCCGCTACCGCAACGAGACCAGCATCCTGGATCCATCCCAGTCTAGGTTCCGCAGCAACCACAGCACCGAAACTGCCCTCATCGCTCCCACAGATGACATCAGGATCCTACTAGACAATGGCAAAACTGCGGCCCTCCTCCTCCTGGACCTGTCAGTCACCTTTGACACTGTCTGCCACCACACCCTACGCACACACCTCCACACGCTGGAATCCAAGACAAAGCACTGGACTGGACCACCTCCTTCCTCTCCGGCAGAACCCAGAGCCTCCGCCTCCCCTTTTCATTCCGAAGCCACCGAGATCATCTGCGGCGTACCCCAAGGCTCTTCCCTCAGCCCGACATTGTTCAACATATACATGGCACCACTCGCTCACGTTGCCCGACTGCACAACCTCAACATCATCTCCTACGCCAACGACACCCAGCTGATCCTGTCCCTCACCAAAGACCCCCTCACCGCCAAAACCAACCTTCACGAAGGAATGAGAGCCATCACAGAGTGGATGAAGATCAGCCGCCTGAAGCTGAACTCAGACAAGACGGAAACCTCATCCTCGGCTCCACCCCCTCAGCGAGGGACAACTCCTGGTGGCCGACCTCACTGGGAGCAGCACCAACACCCACCGACCACACACGCAAACTAGGTTTCATCCTAGACTCAACAATCTCCATGACCAAGCAGGTCAACGCCGTCTCGTCCTCCTGCTTCAACACCCTCCGCGTGCTCCGCAAGATCTACAGGCGGATCCCTATCGAAACAAGAAGAATGGTCACCCAGGCCCTCGTCAGCAGCAGGCTAGACAACGGCAACGCCCTCTACGCAGGAGCATCGGCAAAACTCCTGAAACAACTACAACACATACAGAACGCTTTGGCACACCTGATCCTCAACATCCCTTGCCGCAGCCACATAACACCCCACCTAAAAGACCTGCACTGGCTTCTCGTCAACAAGAGGATCACCTTCAAGCTTCTCACCCATGCACACAAAGCACTCCACAACACCGGACCGAAATACCTCAACAGCTGTCTCACTTTCTTCACCCCAAACTGCCAGCTCCACTCCGCCGACCTCGCCCTTTCCAGCGTACCCCGCATCCAAAGAGCGAATAACGGCGGCAGATCGTTCTACCACCTTGCCCCAAAACCTGGAACTCCTTCCCTATCCTCCTACGGCAGACCCAGGACCTACTCACCTTTAGAAGGCTACTCAAGACCTGGCTTTTCGAGCAGTAGCAGCACCCCTTCCCTCAACACCTTGAGACCCTCAGGGGTGAGTAGCACGCTTTACAAATGCTATGATTAATTGATGGATTGATAATGTGCCTATGAAATGGAAATGTAAGCAATGCAGATTCAGAGAATTTTAACCTGCATGTGTCATGCACGCAAAGGTATGTCAAAAGTCACCATGTTTAAAAGAGAAGGCAACTTAAGAAACATGAGCATTTAAATGGTGGTGTTTCTTACCAGCCCTACCCTGACCATGTGACACCCACTCCTTGGACGTGAGTCGATAAAAGCTATCCCTACACAAATGCCAAAATATGAGGGCTAATAAGGATAAAAGCCCACTAAAATCTAAAAAAAGTATCACTCTTCCTTAATCCCTTCCATGCTCATGACAAGGTCAGCTCGTCATGAGGCACGGTTGAGCTGTGCTTATGACGAGTTGACCTTGTCATGAACAATGGGGATCATGGATCTGCAGCGCAGGAGGGGAAAACCCCCTAGCAGCCAAGGTGTTAATAGCGAAGAGCATAGCTAAAGCCACTTAATAATCTTCAAAAATATAAAAGCTGTATTAAGGCACATTTAAAAGCAATTCAGCATTAAAAAGCCAAATAAGAAAGTCCCATGACTTTAAACTGCCAGATTGTTTATATGTTCCAAGAGGTAGACACAACATTGCTGTTCCCAGCAACCGCAGACATTGTTCCTAGTGGCTCCCATCGGATCCATAGAGCAAACATGTTTCCATCCTTCCTCCTCAGTAGCCACTGAAGAAGGAGCAGCAGCCAGTGCAGGATCTGTAGAAGCTGAGCCAAGATCCATATCACTAGGAGCTGAAGCATCCCAGGAGGGCTGGTAGAATGTATTTTAGAAGAATCTGCAACCGCAAGGGACGACAGTACAAATAGGTCGCTAACGGGCTCACCAGTAGGCCAATGTCCGGAGACCGAACCAGTTGAGTTCCTAGGCATATGTTCAAAGCACCCTCGAAAGTGTATAGAAGTCAGTGGAATAGAGGCTACATGCAACATAGCCACACAGACTAAAAGGACAAGAACCAATGTTCATTTAGTTCCTGAAGCAAGTTTGCGCCTAAACACTGTATTATGCATTCACGACACAGGAGCACCAGTGGAAGTGCTAGTTCCATTTGGCCTTGTGATGGGACATCCATTGCAGAGCAGAAAAAGTCAAAGCAATGTCCCGACAATCAGGACCGGGACCAGAGGAAGACCTCCAAAAATGCTTCTCAGCACAGAGTGTATGAATGAGGGAATAAGTCTGAAGAGTGTTTGGAAGGTACTAACCAAGCCAGATCCTATTTTATTTAAAAAGCACACTACTACCTCAGTACTAGACAGATACATGCGCAAGTTCCCCAATAGTAGTGGGAAATTAGTGCAAAGTAGCGACTGTATCTCAGAAGATCAAACGTCTTCTTTGACCTTGTTTTTTACTAAAACAGACAAATAGACGCCTACCGGCGCGGCTATCGGCTAACTTCCACAGTACCTTTGCATTGCAATTATCTGCACATATCTTACCGAGCATAGCATTAACTCCAATCTCGAGGTCTTTACAACAAGAACTATTAAAACATTTCCCCCTTTTGCTTTCTTACACATGTGACCAGCCAATGTTTCAAAGTCCTCTGTATTGAGACCACTTTCCCCATATTTTGTCCCATTTTTTAGGGCAACCCCTGCCCTCGAACACCACCTTCTTGGTGCTACAACAACAGTCCAGGCCGTCCTTCCATTTCCCCACACGCGGTGGCTGGTGAGCCCCCATTCTCTTGCAATATTACGCTTGGCAACTATGCCCTCCATCATCAGCTATATTTTGGAGCATTTTGGCCATTTGTCCTCCACCGTTAACAATTAATGAGTCATTTAGCCTTACAAGGGACCTCCTGATCTATTATCTCTGACATGACCTCTGTCACTTTTCCCCAAAACTGTTGTATCTTTGGGAATGCCCATAAGATATGGAAGAATGTACCTACTGCCCCACAGCCCGTGCACACTGGTCAGTGACACTGTGCCCTAACCGGTATAAAAGTACTCTGGAGGTGTATGACCTATAAAGGATGCGTAACTGTACTAATCGGAAACGGCCCTAATTGCTACCTCCCTTGGGCTCTGTTTCGCTTCCGTCCAATCTTCATCATCTAGTCTCACTAGGTCATTTGCCCAAGTTTCCCTAAGTGCTTTAAAGGGGTCAGGGGAGTTGTTCATTATTTTTTCTACACAAGTGAGGCAGCTTTCTCCAACATATGGTCCACAAGCAGTCTATATTCAAGTGGGGTATATTCTACCAGTTGTTCTCTATCTGGGACGTCTCTGTAGGGCATGTTTAAGTTGTAAGTATCGAAGGAACTCCTTGTCGGACATTTGTTATTCCACTTTTGGGCCGCAAAGCTCATCATTTTTTGCCCAGGTATTCAATCCCAGTAGTGTGCCATTTGCGCAATCCCTTCAGTTGGCCCACTTCCCGCAAGAGATCAGAGTCCCAGAGCGGAGTTTACTCAGTCAATTTGTCCTTCCAACCCAGGAATAGGATGGCCTCCCTCCATATTTGTATTGTCACCTCTGTGTGTGTGGCTAGTGTGTTTCTTGTGCATCGATGGTAAAGCGCTGCTAAGTATCCTCCCTCTCCCATATGGTAGTGGTCAGTTCTATAAGCGGTCTCCTCTCTCCCAGCAAACACCCATTCATTGATGGTTATGAGTTGTGCGGCCCAGGTGTATTTTTTTATATCTGTGATTGCTAGCCCTCCCTCGTACACACTATGCTGCAGCTTATGTAGGGCGATTCTGGCCTGCCCTCCATCCCATAGGAGGAGTCTTGACTCTGCAGCAATTTGCTTGACAAAACTGGACGGAATTCTGCATGGGGTGTTTTATAGAGCACACAACAGTCTTGGCAGTGCCATCATCTTGCACAAGGCCGCTCGTCCCATCAGGGCCAGTGGGAGTCTCCTCCAGGGTTGTATGTCTCTGCGTAGCCTGTCCAATTGGGGAAATAGTTTGTCCTCCAGGAATCTAGTATTCCCTTTGGAGATAGTTATGCCCAGATACGTAAAGGTATCTTTGATAACCAGGGAGGGTGCACTAGATGGCAGGCTTGGGGCTGCACCAGCCAGTACGTATACTAAGGATTTATTCCAGTTGATCCTATATCCTCAACAGCTTCCAAATAGGTGGAATATGTGATTAGCCCAGTTTATTGATGACCTGGGATTTGTGACATATAGTAGTATGTTATCGGCATATAGGGATATCTATTCCACCCAGTCTTTACCCCCACTGATTCCCCAGATTATTGGGTCTAGTCTGAACCATGCCGCCAGGGACTCAAATGCCAGGGCGAACAGCATGGGCGAGAACGGGCACCCCTGTCTCGTGCCTTTATGCAGCTGTATTATCCTGGAGGTAGCCCCATTCACTCTCACCCTAGTTAGTGGGTTCGCGTAGAGGAGCTGCACCCATGCACACAAGCTGAGCCATAATCCAAATTTTTCCAACACTGCCTGTAGGTATGGCCACTCTATATTATCAAATGCCATGTATGTGTCTAAGGATAGAAGCACATCCTCATCTTTTAGGTTGATTTTGGTATTGTGTAACACTCCATATAGTCTTTGTAAATTGAGACTGGTGCTCCTGTCTGTAGTAAGCCTATTTGCCAGCACCTTTTTAGTACTTAAGCCTCCACGTTTAACAGGGATATTGGGCTGTATGAGCTACACTCTGCCTGCGATTTCCTTTGCTTTGGTATGACTACTATTGTGGCTAGTCTCTGATCCACCGGCAGCTCACCTCTATTGAGAGCTGCGTTGTACATGTTTAACATGTGGGGGGCTACTTTTGATGCCACTCCCTTGTAAAATTCAATTGGTATTCCGTTGGGACCTGCTGCCTTACCCGATTCCATATCTCCCAAGGCTCTGACTATATCATTTGCCATGAGTTCTTCGTCCATTGTCTCTATATCCTCGTTGGACAGGTTTGGGACAGGAATGTCTCTAAGCATTTCCACACTCTCATCCCTCGTTCTAGTAGCAGTGAAGAACGAGGCTTTTTAATCTCCAATTGCGGCATGTGTATCTCTAATATCCAGGCACTCTCCTTGTCTCTTTTTTCAAACCATGCCAAGAAGCTTGTTGGCCTTCTCTCCTAGTTTGTATATTCGCCTCTAGGTTGCTGTAGTGTCGGTCTTGGCTGCTTCCTCAACTATGTCCTTCATCTCTTTCTATTTGACACGGATCTGTTGTCTAGCCTGCATTGCTGCCTCATTGTTTCCTACCACACTCTTATCCAACTGCACTATCAGCCTGATTCAACAAACACCCGTTTTGCGAGTCTTTAATAGCGATTCATAAGGAATCGCTATTACAGGCTCGCAAAACGGGATTCATGTAGGAATCTCAAAATAAAATGCAATTCCTACATATTCCTTGTTTGCGATTAGCAAATTGCTAATCGCAAATAAGGAATAACTCCCCATGCATTCCTATGGGCCAAAAGGCCCATTGGAATGAATGGGGAGTATTCCTTATTTGCGAATAGCAATTTGCTAATCGCAAATAAGATAGCGATTTAAAGGGTGCCAGGGGTGTCCAAAGGACACCCTGTAGCACCCCTTAAATGCAAATTTAAACAGGTGTTGCGCACACACATGTCCAAAGGACATGTGTGTGTGCAACATGCAACTTAGAAAAATGCTTTTAAAAGCATTTTTCTAAGTTTTCGCTATTTACCACGAGGTTTGACCTCGCGGTTAATAGCGGGCCGAAATTGCGATTTCGCAATTGTAAAATGGATGATGAATTGCATTTAAGGAATCTCAAATAGAGATTCCTTAAATGTAATTACTCGCAAAATAGCGAAATCGCTATTACCGATTTTTGCATTTGGGATGATGAATCCCAAATGCAAAACTTGCGCTCGCAAAGGGCCAGATTCTGAGAATCTGGCCCTTTGCGAGCGCAATTCTCCTTCATGAATCTGGCTGTATGTCTTTATCTAGTGTATCGCAGTGAATTCCTTTCCCCCCTACTATGACTTGAACATACCCCCGCATAACTACCTTATATGCCTCCCATACTGGTCAGGTCGAATCCACTGTTATGAGTTGTCCTGAAAATATTTGTTCAGTCCTGTTTGTCTCTGAAAAGCCATGAATCCATTCTGGGGATCAGGGTATAGTTCCTCGTATGCCCTTTAAGCTGTGTTTATACTCAGGTGTGATCGGAGATACCACTAGGCTTATGTTCTATTCCAGTAAATCTGTGTGTATGCACTCACTGAGTCATGAAGTAATCTAACCGGGAACTCCCCCCGTGGGAAGCTGAATGGAACGTGTGCGGTCGGTCCTCTGGGTTGTGCGCTTTCCAAAGATCAACGAGGCCCATAGCCTCCACTAAGGTTCGTAGTGGTCGGGTCCCCTGTCTCAATTCGAGATCGTTACTCTGTCCAACCCTGAATACATTGTTGCATTCATATCCCCACCCATTATCAGAGTGCCTTCTGGGAGGTCTACTAGCAGAGCGCCTAGTTTTTGAAATGTATCCGAGTGCAGCCTAGGTGGTACGTACACAGAGCAGATGTTATGCACTTCCCCTTCCATTGTCCAGTGATAGCCATGTATCTACCCATCTGGTCATGCCATATTTTCCCAAGTGAAATAGGGAGGGTCATCCAAAGTAGGATCCCAACCTCTATCAACCCCGTTGTGAAGCCTGCGTATGCTACTAGTTTAAATCTGAATCTGTTGAGTGCCTTGCATGTGGTGCCCCTGACGTGGGTTTCTTGGAGTAGAACTATGTCAGGGTTGTGCCTGCAAAGGTATTGCAGTACTATAGTGCATTTTATTTTATGACCTACACCATTAACATTCCAGGTCAGTATCCTAATGGCTGTGTCAGCTTGTGGGGCAGCCTGTGGCTTATCTGAGTCCTGTTTCCTGTTGGACATAAGCATGTATTTTGTGGTTCTGTGTATCTTCCTGCCGCCCTGTGGATGTGGAGGATTTGTCCCGCTCGACTTGTCCCTTTAGTATGTCTCGATTCTTTCCTGCTTCTTGCCAGATTGCCAACTTACATAACATAAAAACTTTGCCATTTCTATGGTGGCTACAAAAACCACCCTGCACTGTGAGTTAAGAACCTCCCACCTCCCAAATTTGCAGAGTGCCTGTCGCCCCATATTAACCACTTTGAACCTGCCTGGGCGGATAGCCCATCTTCCCACCCTCACCCCCTTTGTACATTATACGGGTGCTCTATCCCCACGTTGGCTAGGCAGGTGCAGCAATATAGTGCATTGTCCCTTGTACATATAGTCATAAATCTTATCTGTACAGTAGGTTTGCGCTCAGTGGGCCCTTTAAGTGTCTCTTGTCTGCTAAACCAGTTTGTTTTGATCCGATGATAGTTCCAACATCTTGTGAAGTTATCACTCCCTTCTCTGTGAAATATATGTCCCCCCTCCCACATGTGTCCTCTCCCCGACCCAGCATCAAAGTCTCTGCCCATTGCCTCGGCGACAGCTGTGTCCTCTGCCAGTGTCTTGACTTTGTGACCGTTCTTCCTTGCCATTGTTAAGGCTACATTCTTCTGGAACAATAATGCTTACAGTCTGCTCAAAGCATCAAAGTGCACATTCAAAAGCTTTCCCTCCCCAAATGTGTAGGCAGGTGGAAACAGTACTTATGTGCAACAGGTCACGACTGCATAAACCGCCACCAGATAGGTGATGCTCGGTTTCCTGCCACAGCAGCTATGATCGCTCAACATCAAATAACTCCTGTTTGAGAGTAATCTGAAAGCTGGACATATCAAAGCAGCTGCAGAACCCTTCGGATAGCAGGACAAATTTGCCATGGACTCATTACACGCACCATGAAGCGAAACCTCCCTACACACCAAGGAATGCCCTAAAGTATTGTCGCATTCAGTCCAGCTAAGAAAGACTTCAATCTCACCATTCCTGCAGCAATATCTATAAAGGTAAGATCCATGGCTCATGCACATACCGTCTCCCAGCGCTTCATATCTGGCTACCTGGTGGTGTTGTAAGCAGTATTGAAAGTGAAATGTAAAAATTGTCAGAGAAATAAACCAGTGGATTATCCAATCTGCAGAAGGAATTTTAGCAACAGTAAATGGTAATTTCTCCAACTTCTCTGTATGTAATATAGCGTATGTTGCGTCCTTTCTTGCCATGATCATTTGCTGTTTTGTAAGATTGTAAGGTCAAAACAAACTTGTGGCATCAAAGTGTCACCATGGTATGCAATTGGCACGAAGTGTCTGAAGAGTCCAGCTCAGTAACATAATTAATCTAAGCTGTGACTGCATATGCTGTAAAGAGGACGTCATGTTGTATGATGTTATGGCAGATGGCACAATGTTACCCAGGCAGTATATCCTAGTGAGCAATGTAGACATACCATTATCAACTACTGCTGGAGCCATTTCTAAATTTGCCTGTCAGTTTCGCTGAGGTTGTTAAGCCTGCCATACTTTGTTTTACATTGCATACAAGAATTCTTTGTCATGGTTTTCGAGGATGTAATAAAAAGTCCTGTAGATCCATGTCATCAGAAAGAAGAACAACGTGTTGTTTCACATGGGACAATGTTTAAGTTTTTATCCAATCAAGGCACAACTTCCCAATACTACAACAAAATAGAAGGGGGTTCCCCGGGGGGGGAGGGTTCTTTTTTTAGGATGGTGGCAGGAAAAAAGGGGAAAAGAACAGCTAAATATAAAACAAGAACTACCCTGCCAGAGTTAATTAAATGGTCCCAACAAGGGATCCAGAAGATAAGGGAGGAGGTGACACAATTCTACGTATCAGAGCCAGCGATACATCACACAAATTCAAAACGTCTTTTTATGAAAATAGGAATAATTTATTGATTGAGTTGCAATTCATAAGTGGAATCCATAGAGAGACTTTAGAACATATATACAAACATAGAGGAAATATTGGGCTTAATATGTGTCATGATTAAAGTTCAAGCAGAAAAATGTGTTTATTCGTGTCCCACACACTCCCACAGTCATTTGCTAAACATACATACGCGTCTCAATCTCACTCACTATAGAGATAATACAATCATACACATATAGTCATGAAGGAACATAGGGGCCTGCAGAAGACAAATGCAATGGTTGCTAGGACTACAGAAACAACATGGAGGCAGGGAAATAGGGGTGCAGTAAATTAACGTGAACTACAATTGCGGCCATCCATGTGGGTCACGCCAACGCGCGTTTCAATGCAAGGCCGGTTTGGACTGCATCTTCATCAGGGCAGGGAAGACCAGGGGAGGGGGCACACACACTATGAATGAAAAAAGAGTTTGTTATGTGCGGGTCATATAAATAGATAAATATTTAATACATACATAAAAAATTGAGTAAAACGCATTTTAACAGGAGAGATATGATTCCATGATACACATGCATATTTCAGAGGAATTGATATGATGAGCTGGCTTAAAGTGTGTGTCACGGCTCGGTAAACGTGGTCACTCAAGACGTAAGAATTCTTATTGTTTCTCCTCGATGGGAGGAACACTCAGGGCAACTTAGGGATAGGCCCAAGAACTGCAGTAACAGACCATGCAAGCAACCAGTGTAATACCAAACATACATTCAATTGAACTTCTGAGTATCAATAATTAGAGGGCGAGGGACAATTTTCGGGGCTGTTCCACAGGTACTACTCGGAATCTGCGGATGGTCGATTGTGATATGGAGCGCAAAAATGGGGGTCAGATTGGAAGGGTCTTTCTGCCATAAAGGAACCTCATTGTGCTCACCAAAACATTGGTACGAGTCAGTCAGCGATGAAACACAGTGAGAGGATAAGGTTACCACTTTTCTCACTGTAGAGGCATAGCATCATATATACTTCATCCGAATAGGGCAGAATTCCTACAAGTCAGCAATTCTCTCGAGAAATGGTCTAGATAGTCATGAGCCGGCGTGGCTTCGGGGTTCAAAGGGTCCTGTGGGTAAGAGAGAAAATTAGAAGATCAGGGGAGGTTTAATGAGGCTGACTGGGGATTTGATCCAGGCTATTTAGGTCTTGGCCTTTTTGGCATCATGAGCCTCTCTTTCTTGGGGGTTCTAATAGAGCTCTAGATCTAAAAGGAAAACGAACCCTGATCGCATAGCATGGGGATGATGAAAAATTACCTTATGGGACGCAAGACAATAGGAGCATATCTTTCTATTTTGTAAAGGCGCGTCCAGACGGGAAGAGTTCTGCAAGTAAAATGGTAAGGGACACATTAAACCAATGAGAAAAAAGAGGATGTCAAGTTCTGAATAGAAGCTGGATGGGAGGGGATCGATACATGGCTCTGGTTAGAGGAAAGATGAGGCTACCTGATAAAGATGGAGCATAGGCCACTGGTTTCGATAAGGCCGGTCAGTTATTCCTATTGAGGCATGGAAACAGCATTCAGGAAGTGATATTTAAAATCTTGATGTATTCGCCGTCCACATGGAGCAAAGTGTTAAATCACGGACGGTCAGGAGAGCCCTATCGGAATAAATAATATATATTATTCTCAATGGGGACATACTCCCGGGGCACAAACTTCCGGGGCACAGGCAAAATTAGGGATAGTCGCGGGCAAAAACACTCTTACCCCACAACTGTGGAAATTAGCAAAATTAATGTACCTAAGCGGCGTTCATTTGCCCCCTCCCGTCCCCCTCCCTGTAGGCACCACGTATACCCTGAAATATTGACCGTATCACTCCGCCAGTAAAAGCCTGTGCCCATATGTACATGACAGCCATTTTAGGCACCTTGGCCTCTTGCCCACTCATTAGAATCACTGGCTTCCCTCCTGCGCGCATTTGAGCACCCCCCCCTCCCACTCTCACATGCATAGACCATGAAACCCAGCACTCTGCGCGACCCTGTTATGAAAGGCAACCCTCCTGCTTGACCCAGGCACCCCCCCCCCTCATTTCCCTCTTGAAGAAGCATCCTTCGCCTCAGCTGACATAGCCCCCCAGCTGTATCTGGCTGCCCCTGTTCTCTCATGTACGGGTCATAAGACCTCTCTCTCTCTCTCTCTGTGCGACTCTGACCCTGCGCGCACCCTGACCCCCCCTCCTTCTCCCTCACATGGACAAGTCATAAACCTTCCTCCTCTGCAAGACCCTGTCCTTGGGAGCCACGGCCGCGCCTGACCAACACCTCCTTTCCTTTCATGAATAACCCCTCTGTTAGCAAACCCTCCCTCCGCGATGGACTGTCCACACATGTCCGAGGCCATCGCCTAAGCCGGGAGACACTGTTTACTGCCCTTTTCTGTATGGAGTCACTCCTCTTCAAAGGACCCACCATTGATCCTGGCCTCCCCACCCCCTGGGCTACGATCAGGCGCACACATCCTAATAATCAGCGGAACATTCAGCTGCGTCATTGCCCCCTCTCTTATCAGCAGGTCAAGGGTCCCTATTGTGAACACATGTGGGGTAGGATTGACACGAGGATTATGGGGTTGTCTTTTCTGTGTTTCACAATGCTGTGACTGTAATGCCAAGTGTTTTGTAAAGTATAAAAGACAGAGTCTCAGCTCACTTGTTAGAGCACCTCCCGAAAGACACTGTGCTTCGTGTCCGAAATGACATGCTCTCCTCATGAGAAATAAACTCTGTTCTTGATTCCTGCTTCCAGCGCTCGTCTCTTTATTATGGTAATTACTCAATATGGGAACTAAGAGGCGGTTTGCGCCAGCAGCCTGGGCATCGATGGTAATATGGGCTCCTGTTCCACAATTGGCGTCCCAACGCGGGGCCCATCAGTGACATGAGGCCCAGTAAGAGAGATCCAGACGATGAGGTGAACATCTAAATGATCGGAGTATACCTGCCTTGAGAGGGCCCTCGTCCGGCTGCCGATTGAATGAACTTCACCTATTCTGAACGGACCTCTCTTGAGTGACCTACTGTCCTGACTGGAATCCCACAGGACTGCTGCGGTAAAATCAGGGAGTAAGAGAACGATCGGGCGCTGGAAGGAGGAAGGCGAAGAACTGCCCACACGGTCCGGTCCGGGTAAGGTCGCGTAAATGCGACAAATTGTGAAATGATTGTTTGTTGGATAATACTAGTATTACGCTTTATTGAAACCTCTGGAGATTCACCGTCTGCAAACGGAGAAAACAACAGGCTCTCCCTTTGCAAGCAGTGAAGGATAGGTAACGCAGACTTTTGTCCCCATTGTAATCCGTCGTGTCTATCTTCCTCCCCCACTGTTTCCCGAACTGTCGTTCGTGGATTATTGTCTGGAGATTCTTTGTCTGCAAACAGGGAAGAACAAGGTCTCTCTTTGCAGGTAGAGAAAGAGTGGGTAGCGATAACTTTTCGTGCCCACTTATTCTCCCCACTGAATTGTTTGATTGGCCGATTATTCGGTATTGGTTCGTTTGAGGTATTCACCGCCGCCAAACAACGGAGAATAGAAATATTCTGCCTAGTCTTTGCCCGCCGTGATAAGATAGGTAATGCAGACTTTTGTCCCCGTTGTAATCCGTCATGCCTATCTTCTCCCCACTGGTTGGTAGCCTGTTTAACCCGGACCGCTTATTAGAGATGAACCATCCAGCTCCACTGGAGGGCACACCTAATAAGGACATGTTCATTAAGTGTGGACTAGTCGCTATAGCCTATAATAGGTTATGGCATAAAAATACAAGAAAAAGAGTCGACCGAAATCAGTAGGCCACTGATGAGTCATCAACTTCGCTAAAAATAAAATAAGAAACAATAGAAATAACCCGCAATAAGAAACATAAAAATGGCGAGGAAGACAAGCTTGACACCAAGGCAGCCACGAGGTAGCTAGGTTCCGTTGCCTATTCCTGTCCTAAACATGTCTGCCTCATTGCCCACCACGCCCAAATAACGGTCGCATGAAATAGATACAAATCAATAGGTACCTACCCCTATTCCGGAAACTCCCGAAGCGCCACAGGTCCGCGGTTACGCCCATCCGGTAGGCGAGGCCTCGAGGCATGCGGGGCTCGCCTGGACGCAGTCGGAAGGGGAGGCTGTGGGGCGGACGGCCCAGAAAACCGTGATGGCCTCTCCTTCTCTCCTCTTCTGCTGCCCTGCAGGCCACGGGGGGGGGGCTGTCTTGCCTCAGCCACCGACCACCCCCCCCCTTCTGTCTCTCGCCTGGTCCGACCCACGAAGAAGGCAGAAGCCGAAGGCGAGAATGGCGGCGAATCAAGTAGTCCCGCCACATTTCAAATTTGCCGCATGCCATCGCCTGCTTGGCAAAAGCCGAAGCCAAGGCGAAAACGGCGGCAAATCAAGTAGTCCTGCCAGATGCCAAATTCACCGCATGCCGCCGCCTGCATAGGTACAGGCAGCCCTGCCACATTTCAAGCTCCCCGGAGAGTTGGAGGTAGTCCCGCCACATGTCGGAAAAGTGGGGGGGGGGGGGCTGTCTTGCCTCAGCCGCCGACCACCCCCCCCCCCATCATCAATGGCTGGCATGGCCGATATCGAAGACGACGGAGCCGAGGAACGGCGCGGGGTCGCTGGAAGGGGGAGGCGGCGCGAACGACCCTCCCCCACCTCCCTCCAGGTGGAGGCTTCCAGCGACACCCCACTGCTCTTACTCAAAGAGGGTCAACATCATAAAGCGGTCTTCTGCCCAGGACGGGCACTCGCTCCATATCGCCTCTCCTCGACCTTGAAGATTCTATAAGAGCCGGGGGGCCCCCGACCCCCTGCATGGGTGCCCCCGCCTCCTTCACCGGGAACCACGACATCGGTGCAACTCCTGCCGGCACCAGCCTCGGATTAGAAATGGCTAAAATGCAGCCACGGCACAGACTTGTTCAGTTCCGGAGGAACACCAGGATGACCCGGTAGGAAAATTGTTGCCGCCCTTTCCACTCTTTGACTCATGGTCCATATTGTTAGACTGTTAACCTTATAGCACAAAACTTTTTGAATTCCCAACGGAAGGCTCTGGGCCAACCATGCAAGACTAAGAGACATCCTGACTGTGCTGGAACTCGCCTGACCCCACCCAAAATGGCGCTGACACAAAATGAGACTTTTTGAATGAACTTTATTGTACAATGACCATGCAACTTTTTTTTTTTACCCCGAGATATATATAACGTTTTGGATAATGAAAGTAGATATGAAGGATATTGAGCATGTGCTTGGACAATGAGTTGACTTAGGGTGGGTACTGATTATGAGTTGGAAAAATGAATTGGTGTAATTTAGATAAAGAATGAGTATTGGATAATGAATTATGAATTGATTAAAATGAATCATGTTTGCTCTGTAAGGTAATTTCAATACGATTTTATTTGCACTGCTGCACTTTATGCAATAAACTGCTACCAATTCCGTTTATTAAAAGTATTTTGAAGAAGAAAGCATGGTCGTTGCAGTCGCATTAATGAGTTTTGTAATGCCTTACTACTACGAGCGACGAGTAAGTATGATGAAGGATGTAGATCAAAAGGGATCAGATATTTGGCAGCTACCTTATGTGCCACAAGCAACCGGAAAAGTATTTCAGATACCCTTAAAAATGACACCACAGAAAATGCCTTCTGGCCGTCACCCTTGCACCCGATAAAGACGGTTACGACCAAGTAGCTCATTTAGATACTCAGATCGTCAATGATTATCTATATGACACCACTGGTCCCTCTGGGCTGAAATGCCGAAATGACAAGGGAATGCGGTACGAGGAGATAGGGCGAGTATATGGTAGGTAAAAACATTTTCAAACTACTGCATGATGATGTGCTTTGAATGCTGCCCCCCACCCCTTCTTTTCCTCCCTTCTGCAGGTCACGTCAGAACGTCGACTGAAGTATGGAAGAGCGACGGTCGGACCACCGACGAAAAAGGGGAAAGGGGAAGTATGTGTTTAGTCGTTATAACAGATAAACTTTTTAAAGACGTAGGCTTAGTATGACTGTTCCTCCTTAGGACATAGCGACTGAGAGGATGGACTGACATAGAAACTGGACAAGTACTGAATGACGAAAAATTGACTAGAAATGACGTGTTAAATAATGTACCTGGACGTTTGACTAGGTAGGGAAAGGACAAAGGAAAATTATACAGGTAAGGGTTGCCACGGCACCACCCGTCTAGGAAGTTAGAAGTATTGCTGATGTTCAAAATGCACTACCCCCTTTCTCACACTCTTATAGATATAGCCAAGCTGTCCGACTGTTTTCCCGATCAATACTTGCCGTTGCCTCAGCCTGGAGAACTTCCCACCACAGGAGGGAACAGAAAATGGCTTAAGATCCAACCATGGGTAACTAGCACGACCAGGTTAATTACTGATCGACCAGCCGAGGTGTGAGTATTGGTAATTGGGAACGCTCGCAGGCGTGACAAGCGAGAAGGGAAAGGGGGGAAGGGTAGAAAGAGCAAGCACATAGATAGAACAGGATAGTAAAGATACGTAGGATATATATATATATATAAATAGATCATGTAAACTAACAATTGTTTCCTGTCTTGACGTGAATGTCTTGTATACGTATAATATATGCGCCGTCTTCCCTGTCTGAGTTTGTGTGTGTAAATGTACGAATTTATGTCTTCCCTCTGTCTGTATCTGCATGTTATCTAACCTTTGCTGTTCTGTGTTGTGAGCGCACTAAATGACCTATTTTTGTACACGTCTCTCCCTCTCTCTCTCCCTCCCTCTCTCTCTCTCTCTCTCTCTCTCTCTCTCACTCTCACTCTCTCTCTCCTTACATGTCATACGTGTACCGAATGGCTCGTTTAGATTGCGGACGACTCTCACTCTCTATGAGAGTCTCCCTATTTTTCCTCCCTCTTTTTGGTAAAATTGTGCCCCACCGGCACCAGTCTGATTTGATACACGTTTGAACGCGAAGGTGTTCAGCGAAATTGACCGAAACTAAAATGACTATATCTCGCCATGTTACTGCCTCTCCTTTCTGTAAAATGAATGAACTTGAATTGGCTGAGAAGGAAAGGACAGGTAAGACGACTAAAGTCCCCCAAATCAGGCCATTTATAGGGGAACTGTATGTCAATCGCATCTTATGTCTGTTCTTCAGAGACGAACGCCAACGTCTAGATTGACCCCCAACGCCCAGATTGACCCCCCCCCCCCCCTTTTTTGCACCCAAGCGCGAGCGCCCGAAGCATCCCCGCCCCATTTGATAGACTCCAGCTGCTGTCTCGGATATAAACATGATGACCATGAGTAATTGTCGTCCCTCGAGAAACACCTGTTTCACCTGACTCTCGATGATAGCGCCCCCGCCCTGTTTGAAAAGGTTAGCCAGCCTTGAAGGGAAATGTTCCGAAATGTTGAATATGATGAAATGCACAGTTGATGGGAATTTTGTTTGTCCTCACTTGAGTCATAAATAGGACGATGAGTAAAATTTGGCATGAACTCAGTAGGAATGCCGACATATGCACTGCTTGGTAATAGACCTCTGACTGTGACCGATGAGCGTATCTCCCAAATGCGTAGGATTAAGGGAGGAACTCACATGCATAAATGTCTTCGTCTGCCAGTTCTCTAAAAGCTTGTTTTGTACCTATTCAAAGATTTACGACCACCGAAGGAGAAGGGTCGGATGTGACGTACAGCCTGGCTGCAGATCTTGAGACACGTGTGACCTCGACCAAAGGTGGAGCTGCAGAGCAACAAGATGCGGGACGAGACAGCAATTTCGAACGTGGAAAATGAAACTTGACGGGCTGCCCTGAAGCCCTCCGTCTGCTAACCCACGTGTGCCTGGAGTCTCCGTCCCCCTTCTTTGGGCCCGATTGATGGGCCTGCCTGCTTGTTATCCTTTGCTTCTTGGTCTCTTTTGTGTGTCCCAGGAACTCTGACCCAACTCCACCCACTCCCCTATCGACTATTTGAACTTCACTCACCCTCTTTTCCATGTGACTTCACGCCAAAAGAAAGAACGGCATTCAGGTGGGAATAGGGTGTTGCCACGGAAATATAGGTGCCGAGCATAAGGCGCCGCTAAACGGATTGTTTAGGGAACAGGACTGTGGTCTAACAGCAGAGGACAGACCGCACCCTGCAACGCGTAAGGATAGAACCGAGCTGGACCCATGGCTCCACCGCCGGTGCTCAACAGCGCCAACGAAAGGACACGGACTACAGCCTACCAGTGATGGCTCACTGCTAAAAGACACTGCGACGAAGAGACTTTGTATATCGAACTGATTCCGCCCTCAACTGCTTGGTCAAAATGTTCATTGGTCACATTTTTAAGTCAGAAACATTTATGCTATGTAGTGCTTTTGAAATGATAGGAACTCGACAAATGCAATTTCCTATGTGCTGCATTCTGCCCATCACATCAACTGTTCATGATTTTTGTGCAATATGTTAGTATTGACAAATACTATTTCATCAACCACATGTTTATATGTACGCCCATCAACTAGGAAGAATAGGAAAATGAACTCGCTTATGTTAAAAGCGGCGACTGTGGAAATTAGCAAAATTAATGTACCTAAGCGGCGTTCATTTGCCCCCTCCCGTCCCCCTCCCTGTAGGCACCACGTATACCCTGAAATATTGACCGTATCACTCCGCCAGTAAAAGCCTGTGCCCATATGTACATGACAGCCATTTTAGGCACCTTGGCCTCTTGCCCACTCATTAGAATCACTGGCTTCCCTCCTGCGCGCATTTGAGCACCCCCCCCCTCCCACTCTCACATGCATAGACCATGAAACCCAGCACTCTGCGCGACCCTGTTATGAAAGGCAACCCTCCTGCTTGACCCAGGCACCCCCCCCCCCTCATTTCCCTCTTGAAGAAGCATCCTTCGCCTCAGCTGACATAGCCCCCCAGCTGTATCTGGCTGCCCCTGTTCTCTCATGTACGGGTCATAAGACCTCTCTCTCTCTCTCTCTGTGCGACTCTGACCCTGCGCGCACCCTGACCCCCCCTCCTTCTCCCTCACATGGACAAGTCATAAACCTTCCTCCTCTGCAAGACCCTGTCCTTGGGAGCCACGGCCGCGCCTGACCAACACCTCCTTTCCTTTCATGAATAACCCCTCTGTTAGCAAACCCTCCCTCCGCGATGGACTGTCCACACATGTCCGAGGCCATCGCCTAAGCCGGGAGACACTGTTTACTGCCCTTTTCTGTATGGAGTCACTCCTCTTCAAAGGACCCACCATTGATCCTGGCCTCCCCACCCCCTGGGCTACGATCAGGCGCACACATCCTAATAATCAGCGGAACATTCAGCTGCGTCATTGCCCCCTCTCTTATCAGCAGGTCAAGGGTCCCTATTGTGAACACATGTGGGGTAGGATTGACACGAGGATTATGGGGTTGTCTTTTCTGTGTTTCACAATGCTGTGACTGTAATGCCAAGTGTTTTGTAAAGTATAAAAGACAGAGTCTCAGCTCACTTGTTAGAGCACCTCCCGAAAGACACTGTGCTTCGTGTCCGAAATGACATGCTCTCCTCATGAGAAATAAACTCTGTTCTTGATTCCTGCTTCCAGCGCTCGTCTCTTTATTATGGTAATTACTCAATATGGGAACTAAGAGGCGGTTTGCGCCAGCAGCCTGGGCATCGATGGTAATATGGGCTCCTGTTCCACACAGCAGCCGGAGTAGGCACACTGCTACTGAGTCAGATCACGGGGCCATCCAGCATCAGGATAAGGTCCCATCAAAGAAAACATACACATCGGATCTCGGGGCCCAGGGCGCGGCGGTCTAAAAAAGATAAAAGGGAGATATTG
Source organism: Lissotriton vulgaris (assembly GCF_964263255.1). Classification (NCBI taxonomy): domain Eukaryota; kingdom Metazoa; phylum Chordata; class Amphibia; order Caudata; family Salamandridae; genus Lissotriton; species Lissotriton vulgaris. Next base: position 297,903,588 of record NC_141693.1, read on the forward strand.
GGAAGTAAAAGCCAGAAGTTATGGCATAAACAGAACTGGGGCGCTACTGGGATGCACGTGAAGGGAGCCTTACCTGGGTAATGAAAGTCGATGCGGACCGCAATAACGGTGTCCTCTCTCAACGGAGGGGAAGGCAGAGGCATGTCGGAACAAAAGGGCCAGCCTTTTAAGGTCTATTCAGAGATTCGGGTCAGGTGTGAGAGGGCGCGCAGAGACATAATCAGATATGCGGCGTCAATGGCCATTCCCAAGCAAAACGATAAGCGATAGTGATGACGGGCCTGGAGTGGGTGTAGGCGGCGGCCATCTTTAAAGGGATAACGAGTCGAGCATTTACATCTCTGTAGGGTATCCTTTGGTGGGCATTAACGCCATAACAGGGAACTCCTTCAGAACGGGCAGCGGATCGCAAGGAAATGGAATAAATTCGCCGAGGTAGAGAAAATAGTGCCTCCTTTGTAGTCCCTCAAGGTGCAGGTTGACCCGATAAAGGGGTGGCCATCTTGGAACAGGAGGAAAGTCCGATAGAGATGGCAGGGCCTTATATATGCATAGGTCCGCAGAGTGCAGGTAGGGAGATGAGCAGGGGTGACTGGATAAGAAATACTGGTAAGAAAGGTTCAGACTTTCAGTGCTGATACTTTCATGGAGATAAGAATCATAGGAAAATCAGGTTCACAGCAGGGCATCAGGCCATGGGCATTCTTCGTTATGTCCTTTAGCAACGGAATTGAACATGAAGATCCAGAAAACCTCTCTTTTCTTGCGGAGGTTGGCGGGGTCAATTCCAGGCTGGGCCATTATTTTACCAAAATGAACCATCGGAGGTCTTTTTCATTATGGCCTCTATCCAACCAATGAGAAACTAGCGGGCAGAGATTTTCCTGTTTCGGATGTTAGATTTGTGTTCCCCGATTCTCAGGCGGCATTCGCGTCCAGTTTCACCAACATAGGGCTGGTCGCACGGGCAGAGGATGATGTAAACGTTGTTGGCAGTTCGGCAGTTAGTAATTTTTTTGTTTCTAGCCACCGATATCATGCGCTCAGTGGTGCTCACTGAGTTGTCTATGATGGCGTGGGGGCAGGCATGGCATGTGCCACATCGGTGGTTGCCAAAAATGGGTTCCGCATTGGTGATGGCCTTTTGAATGCTGGGGGGGACCTCCAGCATGTTTCCCCTGACAAGATGATTCTTTAAGTTTCTGTTTCTTCTGAATGCGAATATTGGTCGGCCAAGGGAAATTTGTTCCTTCTCCAAATTGAGGAGGTGCCAACTAGAGTTGATGACCTGTCGGATTTTGTGGTTCATGTTGGAATGGCATGTAATATAAACCAGTCTTTCTAGAGGTTCAGATATGGAGGATTCAAACATCAAGTCCCTTTTCGCATATCTGGCTCTTTTGAAGGAGTCCTTGATGAGCTTTCTGGGATAGCCTTGATGGAATAATTCTTCCCAATACTGTAAGTTGCTGCCACTTTGAGTGTTGTATCTGCATGTAACATGCATGGCCTGCTGATCCTAAACCCTTTGGTGTCAACCATGAAACGTGCATGACATGTGTTAGTTAATGGCCACACTTACAATCCCCCCTGATTGGTCCCTGAAGAATTGTATGAACCATAGCGAAGCATGTTGTCTAAAGTTTCCGGTAATGTTGGGTGTATTAAGATGTTTTATCTTAGTATCTTAGCCAGGCCAAGACATGATGTCTGCTGCACAGTTTTTTTCAGGAAAAAGATTTGTATTGGGATCAGGCATACTCTAAATAATGTCTCGTTCCCCTGAACCTGCCAATATTTAGTTGCCCAAATTGAGTTTAAATCAACAGTGTCTCTCCAAAAGTCAAACCCTTATGTAGACAACTGTCAAATGAAAGATTCACAATATATCCGCTTTGTATCAGGGAGCATATTTTTATTTTCTGGTGATGGTGTCAGCCTATAATACTAAGACACTGGGTCTGCTGTATTGTGACACTTCGGTGCAAACGTTTATGAGCTACCCCGTGGTGGTGTAGGTCAGTGTTCCTAACGTATGTAATTAAATACAGTACGTGGAGTACTTGCTTTATGCAAGAAATGGTGATGATAATGTTAAAAACAGAACATTTCGTCATAATTAGTAGTACCATCATGCAGGAAACATCCATTACAACGCAGTCATTACATTGCATTGCTTTTACAACACAACTGATATAAAGCGGCTGCCTTTACATTGCATGCCATTACAACGCATGCCATTATAACGCATGCCACTACAACGCATGCCATTACAACGCATACCATTACTACGCATGCCATTACAACGCATTATTAGGTAAGTAATGAAGATTTTTTAGTTTTAGGGTTGGTATGGGTTTTGGAGTAGATGGGAATAGTAATTTTTACCCCTACACTATCCAACACTTTCCCTACTGTTGCACTCACTGGAGTGGGAATAGTAATTTTTACCCCCACACTATCCTACGCTTACCCTACTGTTGCACTCACTGGAGTGGGAATAGTAATGTTTACCTCTACACTATCCACCACTTACCCTACTGTTGCCCTAAAAGTATTATGCCCTGTAAAGGTATGCACTGTAATGGTATGCGTGGTAATGGTATGCATTGTAATGGAATGCACTGTAATGGTAACTTTAAAAAATGCATTGCAATGGCATGCGTTGTGAAATCATGCAATGTAATGGTAGTTGTGCTGTGAAAAACACGGTGTAAAACCATGCGTTGTAATTGTTTGCATTGTAATGTCATATATTCCCATCATACATTTCATCAGAGTTTAAACAGTGGAATACTCCAGATCTTCTTGCATTTTATGCACTGTATCAATGTCTCAATCATTGGATGCAGTACTAGGGGTGATAATATCACTTAAAGAAATGTGGAATAGGCATGGTATTTGCAAAGGTTCAGTCAGACAAAATATATCATATGATACCCTATCTCAAAGACTTCCATCAGGAACTGGAACAGCAGAAATGTTCACCAAGTAAAGGTCTCTTCGCACTTTGTGTGAAGAAGAATGAAGTGTTAAAACCAAGTTCACCAGTTGCACAGCAGAGCGTTCTGGGAGATAATGTCCATTCAGAAACAGGAAAAAAACTGTTACAAAACCAATCCAAAAGGATGCGGAAAAGCAACAAAATTTTAATACACAGGTATAGCCAGGGGGGAACAAAGTACGCCTTCTTCAGCCAAAAGTAGATTACACGCAATTTACCTTTAAGAGGTGGAGGTGCTGGTAGCTGTGCTGAATCTGAAGAGAAGTAATCAAATTGATAAAGTAGTCAAAAGCTGTGTGATCTATTCTTTGCAGCTCTGGAGGGTGTTTAGAACTAGGAGCTGTGTCAGGTTTCTGAATAGAAATCTATCTTTCTGTACACGTTGTTTGTATAGTAGTTGTTAGGTAGAAGAGATGCTTCGTTATTTGCTATCCCCAGCCGGGGAGAAGAAGCCTCATCGCTGATCTAAGCTTCCAATAGGACCTCCTGTATAGTAGTGAGAGAAGACTGGTAACTACTCAAGATCCCACATACCCTACTGTGAAAAACTGGCCACATGATGCGGTTTGATAAAAATGATTGACATAAATCTCTTGTTTTTGCCACCAGCAAGGGGCGGTAAAAGTACAGTTCTGGTACCTTTAACAGCCAGGACAGGTACAGGTAATCTGTAAGATGGCCCAAATTCTTTCTTGTCCGTTATTCGCTCCCGGACCAGTTAACCAATCTTGGGGAGCCAAGCAGAAGTTGGTGGTGCTTCCTTCACTTCTCCAGTGGCAGTGAGTTTTACTTGGACTTTGCTTTGTGCATCCCGGAAGCTATTCAGTTCCAGTAAAACAGTCAAACATTCATTGATGTCAAGGGTTTTTCAGCCGCCACTGTGCTGGCACTGTCGAGGTCAGGTACCCACATCTTAACCCCAAATAGGAGCTTGTAGGGAGTCCAACTACCCAGAGATTTTGTAGGCAGATTGTTGAAGTACTCTCTGGACCCTATATAGATAATGGACCCAACTGCAACCTGATCCTACTACCTCAGCTTTTAAAGACTGCTTTAAGTCCCGGTTCTCCTACTCCACTACCGCATTTCCCTGGGGATTAGAGGGGTAGGAGTACCACACAGTCACACCCAATTTTCCCATACTGCCTTTGTAAGCCTTAGAGGTGAATGCCAACCCCTGATCCTAATGGAGTGTGCAAATTGCATATGTTCCGATACAGATTTGCAGATCTTTAATAATAGTTCAAACGTCAGCCAATTGCTGTGGCAATAGCTATAGGAATCATGAGCAGGAATCCACTGCAACCAAAATGTATTTGTAAGCCCCATCTTGTAAGGGGCCACACTGTTCCAGATAAATACTAGCGAGTGGCTTGTTTGAAATCAACAGAGGTGTCTGTGGTAGAAATGCTACAGTGGAACCCTTCATCTGCTAGTTGATGTCAAAGTTAAGGACAAAGTCCCTAGTCTATTTGAATAGACCTGGCCACCAAAAGCTTTGCTGCAATAGTGAAATTGTAGCTGCCACCCCTGCGTGTGCAGATGCTAGGCCCTCATGAGATGCTAGTATTGAACCTAACCTGCGATCTGAATTTGGTATTACTCGATCCCCCACTTCGGGAATATGAGCAAATGGTATGTTTTGTGCACTTAACTCATAGGAGTACTTTGCTGGAAAGCCTTTCAGCAAGTAAGGGGGATATTCTCAAGCAGCGGTACCATGCTATAAGCCCACGATAATGCGTCAAATCTCTGTGATTAAGTCATTGCGATGCTGCAAAAATGCGAACCACAAACGCGAAAAAAGTTACGATGAGGCCAATCGCGTTGCAAAAATCAGCAAAAACCAGCGACAGGCCTGCAATTCACACACGTCAGGCGGGAAAATCACAGTAAAAGTAGAAAAAAGACAATAAAACAAAAGCCAAACAACAGCGAAGCACAATGGATGTTGCTGGAGCAAGTACAGAGGACAACCAGAACCCCACAAGCCCCCCCGGAGGACCAGTCTGGGACCTCGGGTCAGGGAAGGGCAAGGAGAAGAAGAATATGAAGAAGCTGTTCAGTCCGCAGGAAATCAGGATCCTGATACCGGAGGTGGTAGAGCACCATCAATTACTGTTCGTCATCTCCACTGTGTCATTGGCAACACAAAATGGAATATGGCAGTCCATCGAGGACAAGGTGAATGCAGTCAGAAAGCTGAAGAGGACAATGTTAGAGGTCAAGAGGCGCTGGAATGATGTAAACGCAAAACCGTACAGAAACTCTCAAACAACCAGAAGGCAGCAATGCAGACTGGAGGTGGGAGTACAGTGCCACAGGAGGAGCTGGACGATATGGCGGAAATGGTGTCCACAGATATCAGTGGGAGACGGTGGCAGGAGTAGGGAGACCGGACATTGCTCAACATGACCGGACACAACAGCACCTGGGTGAGTAACGACCAGGGACTGGGAGGAAACAGGAGATGGGCACAATGGCACACATGCACAATTAAGTAGAACATATCTGCAGACAAACCATGCCCCAGGCCCCCAATTTCCACCAAGAGACCAATGTACCCAAGCATGCAACATCTCAGCACTGTATAAGCACAGAAGTCAAAGGCACACTGCATGTAAGAGAGAAGGGGCAGCAAAATCTGAGCTGCAAGGGCGACTCCCCCAAAATGCAGCACACACACATAAGATGCAGAGCACAACAACATTGACAACAATGTGGTGCAAACCGCAACACGTTCACAACAGAACACAGGACACAACTGGTGCCGCATGTGTGTAGAAACTGACCAATCACATTTGGCATTGCAGGGAAATGTGAGTTGATAATGTACAAGTACCAACACACATCCGTGATATTGTGGAAATGTCCACTGTTCTGCATCAAATAGGCAGCTCCTCCCAAACAGCCACAATGTACACAGTCATGCAGTCTACATGAAAACATGTACAATGCGACAACATACATGTGAACACAATGTTAAACTGCATCTCCCCTTCACATTGCAGAGGGAAATCCAACACCTTCTGCAGAGCAGCCCAAACCTCTCTTCTCTGATGACGAAGAGGACCACCACACCTTCGACTCCGACGCCCTCCAACAGCTCGTGGAGAGCCTCCGCAGTCCACCTGCAGAAGCAGGTCAGCCCAGCTGCTACGAGGAGATCCCACCCCCTGCACAGACCACACAGACCACACAGCAGGCAGCACCTACCACCACGGCTGCCTCCCAGGACCCCCACGAAGAACACATGGCCTTCCAATGCCGCCTTTTCTTGTTCCAGGAGAATCTGTCTGAAAAGGTACGGGTGGGGTTCGACCGCATGGTAGCCAAACTAGGTGCCACGGCTGCACACCGACGAGAGGTAGCTGGGTTCCTCAATGACCTCAAGACCATCCTCATGGCATTGCTGCCACAAGGCCTGTTGCTGATGCCTGCTGCTGCTACCACTCCATCCACATCTCCACCCTCTGAAGTGTTAGTGCCACACAGTGTGACAGACATTCCACCTCCGGCCCTTGAGGTATCACTGACACACAGTGCTGGAGACAGAACACCACCACCCACACGTGAGGCACATAAAACAGCAGAGGATGAAGATGCGGATGAATCTGCCTTGGTTGTAAGAAGGACGCAGTAGCATTCATCTCCGCCATATGGCCGGTTTCTGCTTGGTTCTGCCCTCTTCATCATCACCTTCCACTTCCCCCGATACACTCTGCGACACTCACCTTGCACCTCGAAATGGGCTGGCATATTGTGTTTGATCGCCAATGACACAGCAGTCAGACTGCGGACTGAACTCTTCCTCTTCCTTTGGACTTGTCATTCCCTGAAGGACTTTGGCTGGCCCTTCACGGGTCAACATTGTAAAGTGGGGATTGTATGGCCCTGTACTGCTCCAGCTGCAACACTCCCCTGAATGTGCATTAAACATTCATAATCACACAGATGTGTCATGTCTATGATCTTTCAAGTGTGGAAGTATGGATGAATGTAGACTCATTGATTCCCCATTACGTCCATGTTGCTCATGTCGTTAGGGTCACAGGGTGACACTTTGCCGATTGAGGTCCGGGTGGCGCCGACACAACAACAGGGACACACATTAGTTACTTCCTTGTCCAACCCAGTACAGAACCACGCCCAGGGCCCCGGGGTCATTGTTCAAACCCTTACTCTGGACTGGCATACTCCAGGCCAGCCCACTCCGATTACGCTCACAGGAGGGGGCGACAACGCTACATGTCCCAGGCCTTCCCTGTAGTGATCTGCTGATCACAGGTCTAATTGTCAGTATGCCACAGCCACTCCCTCATGACTGGTTTACATCCACGCCACACCCATCCAGCACCCGCGTCTCAGGACATGTGACCCTGCCAATAAAAAGGTCCGGGCACACGTGCTCAATGCCATTTCCACTCTCTATCTAAGAGTATCCATGTGGTTATTATTTATGCATGAGGGCCTAGGGCCCTGCAACATCACATTCCCCAGGGCCGGAGATGACATGATGGCGTCCGCTCTATAAGAAATGTTCTGAAGCACACCCTTGGTATTCTCCATTGTAGTTAGCTTTATCATCTTTTTTCCTTGTTTGGCTTGCATGCAACCGTATTAGTGCGCCGTTCCTTTTGCACCAGAACATAATTCAATCAAGAATGGTGGCCTGCTAGTTAGCAGGTCACAGTGGGTTGCACAGCTTATGCACATTTGTATCATTTGTTTAAATAATTTTTTTTATTTTCAATTGCCACAAAAAATAGACATGAGTAAATATAAGGCAACATTTGCAAATACAAATACATCAATATAAATGAATGTGCAGAGCATAAAGGAGCATTTATGGAGAAAGAAAAAGGAAAAAGGAAGCAAAGAAATAATAAAAAAACGATAAAAATAGGAAAAGAGGGAAAGAAAGAAAAAAGAAAGAAAGAAAGAAAAATACAGGGAAAAAAGTATGAAGAGAAAGAAAGAAGAGAATACATACAATCCTCAGTCCCACTGCAGACAGGACCAAACCCTATGCAATTTTAACAAAGATCGGGGGCCTCTAGCTTTTGCCAATGCAGTTTCCATTTCAATGATTTCTCTCACCAGAGACCAAAATTCGTTAATCTTGGGAGGTGTGGCATGTATCCAGGAGTGGGCTATACAAATACAAGCACAAGAGGCGTTATGGAGGCTATGGGTTTCGTAAAGAACCTAGAATCAGTGAAAAGTCCCAGCAGCAACTCTTTCCCTGAGACCGGGCTATCGTAGCCAACCCAGGTTGACAAAGCCAGAGCGATGATAGATCAGAAATCCTTAAACCGAGGGCAGGTAAAAAACATATGATTTAGATCGGCAGCGAATTCATGACATTTAGGGCAGTTGGTCGTAGCAGAGGTTGAATTATTAGCCCATTTAGAAATTAGCTTGGGATAGTAATACAGCATAAAAATAATTCTATGCTGTTGTAGTTTTAAATTGATGGATGATACAGCAGAGTCAATGGTTTGAATAGACTCTTGTATTTCCTCCCTAAAAATATCAAGCCCAAAGACCTGGCTGAGTTTGGCAGCAATTTGTAGACCGTCGTCAGCAACAGCCCGATGAGTTTTTGATAAATTTTACCGATAGCTCTTCGTCCTCTGGTACAAACAAGTATAGACAAGATTTCACACGAGCTGGATAGCTCAGATAGTCCCTGACCTCGAGTGAGATAGTCCCTAACTTGCAAATATTTAAAAAAAGTGGGTGTATGAAAGATTGAATTCTTCTTTTAGTGAAAAAAGTTCAAAAACCCTGATCATCATACAGATGACCCATCCACGTTATGCCCTTCATTTGCCATTCTTTCCCAATATAATCGTGAAATATATTGGGAAACAGAGGGTTTCCCCATAACAGCGAATATTGGTGCAAGTTGGGTATTGCGTAGGTTTTGCTAATTTTATGCCATATTTTAGTAATGTCTCTGACTGCCTTAAAGCAAACTTTTTTAAAATAGTTAGGGTCAGATGTTTGGTACAATAAGAATCCAGTATTAGGCCCACACACCAGCTGATATAAAAACCAATTGGGATTTGCTTCAGTTCCTCTAAGTAGACTCTGTATCCGTCCCATGAATGCTACCCAAAAGTATAACTTAAAGTCGGGGAGTTTGAATCCGCCCTGTATGTATGAAAGTTTAAAAAATCGAATAGCTCTTCTAGCCCGTCGATATCTCCAAATAAAACTGCCCAAAACACTATCTAAACGTTTGAAAAAAGAAGACGGTATACTTAGTGGGATAGTGCGAAAAAGATATAAAAATGTTGGCAAGATATTCATCTTAACCACATTGCGCCGCCCATCGTTGCTAAGAGGGAGACAGTGTCAACTCCGTATCTTCTCTGCTACTTTCTTTAATAATGTGTCATAGTTTAGTGGGACGATTTAGTTGACTTGGCTACTATGACATAACCCCAAATAGATAGCTGTTTTTGTGACACCAAGAATTATTGAGTTTTTTGTAGATTTAGCTTGTAGCCAGGGAAAAGGCCAAATCGTTGTGCTTCATTCATGATTGCGGCCATAGCTTTGACAGGGTCGGCTGAAAAGATCGCAATGTCATCCGCATAAGCGGTTAGTTTTAAACTGTTCAAAATGACTGGATCGATATTGCCATTGGTCAGTAGATGTTGGATAAAGGACTTGATATCAATAGCAAATAATAAAGGGGATAGAGGGTAACCCTGCCGGGTCCCCCTTTGATCTAAAAATGATGAAGAAGAAAGCCTGTTAAGTTTAATTGTAGTTGTAGGGTGATTATATATTTTCTGTATCGCCAAGATAAACCTTTGACCAAAGCGCATACAAGACATAAATATCCATAGTTTTTACCATGTCACCCGGTCAAAGCCCTTCTCGATGTCTAACATCAGCATATCCATCTGCTGCCTATCTGACCCGAAATATCGAATGCGGCCATTGCAGTATCGATATGAGCAGAAGTGTCTCTTGCGGGAACGAAGCTGTGCTGCTGCTCAGAGACTATTAGGTGAATTACTGGAGCTAAACAGGCCGCAATAATTTTAGAAAAGAGCTTAGTGTCGGCATTGATCAGAGCTATTGGTCGATATGAACTCATATCATCAATAGGTTCCCCTTTTTTGGAAAAACAATGATGTCCACGAGAGAGGAACCTCTCCTCCTTGAAAAAGAGTTACATACCTTGAGAAAGACAGGGATCAATATATCTTTAAAGATTAAAAAAAATTCCAATGGAATCTTGTCATCGCCGACTGCCTTGCCGGCGGGCAAAGCCTTGATAGCTTCCTTAATTTCACATATATCAATATCTGCATCCAGTGGCTCGGAAGCCATCGGACACAGGGTTGACAGCTGACATTCCTGTGCATAATCCGAAATGATCTGTTCTCCTGAACTACTCGAGCCACTATATAAGTTAGAATAGAATAACCTGAACTGTTCAACAACGTGAACAGACCTAGTGTAAATCAAGCCGTCCACCCCCTTAATCGTTTTACGTGAGTTTTAGCATTTTTATCTGCAATTTGATTGGCTAGTAGCCGACCGACTATTTCACCATACTCGTATTGTTTAGTCCAGAGCTTGTGGTAGTTATTAGTGACCTTGTCTTTTAGCCGTCTTTTGAGCTAGGCCCGTGATTCAACAACTTTTAGATATAATGAATGTTCAGTCTCACTTTTTGTGGTGACAGCCGCAGCATGCTGGTGCTCCAAGTCTAAGCACGTTTTTGCTCCTGGTCCCACTGTCGATAGCCCGATCTATTTTGCCTTATAATAAATTGGAGTGTGACATAAGCTTTTAAACAGTCCCATATGATTACAATTGATGCCGAACCCATATTAGAATTGATATACTCCCCAAGTGCCTTATGCATCGTCTCAATGTATTCCGGATTACTAAAAAGATGTCTAGGAAAAATAAAATCCCTGATTGATACTTGTGTGTTTGAATGCAAGTGTGCTGTTAGCATAACAGGGTTATGATCGGAGGTGATTTTGGGGCAAACTGCCACCAGTGCGTTTTCCAAAATAGAATTTTTGGCAAAAATCATATCAATTCTAGAATAATGCAAAAAGGTGTAGCCTGGTATAATAGGGAATAGTCTCCTCCAAGAATCTTCCAGCTGATGCAGATGTAGGATCTCGTTTATGGCATTTCTAGTGCTACACATCCTAACACGAGCAGAAATTAGTGGTGTCAATCCTCCTATCCATTATGCAATTAAAATCGCCAATCACTATCTTATTACCAGACCATTCCAGCAGCTCAGAACCCACTTGGTGGATAACATCTGGGCAGTCTTTGTTCGGGCCATAAACCATACAAATTGTGAGCTTTTGCCCGTAGATCAATTTTTTTGCGATTCCCCACCTCCCCCTAGTATCTGCGAGTGAACGGACGACAGTAGCCTGACAGAATCTAGATTTTAGCAAAGCCACCCCAAGTATAGATACTGATTGTGATGTACACACCATAAGGTCATATCCCAAATTGTTAAAAAGTGCTTTGTCTTTATAAGCAATATGCATCTCTACTAACCCTATTATATGAGGTTTAAAAGTACGTAACTCTTCCATTACTAATCGTCGTTTCCCTGCTAGATTCAATCCTGCTACGTTCCAACACATACACTTAAGTTCAGGCATTGTAAGTATTCAAAATCCCGATCACATTAAAAGTACTCAGTATAACAAGCGCCTCTGTCTGCTGCTCTGCAAAAATAACAATGATTAACCTTACAAAACTGTGGCTTCCCACCCCCAGCCATCCATCCCTGCCTGACCCATCACCCACCCCCTCCCGGTTGCTAGAAAAAGGAATCGCCCCATTCCCTGCTGCCCCATGATGCGAGTGACAAAGGATTGGGTGCTGTCCTTTCGCAAAAATGGTCCGATTGTAGTGAAAGAATAATTTTATTTGCTTCAAGAGCCTTATCCCCGGCAGAATGTAAATACCCTACTATAGAAAGAGAGGCAATGGCTTGTGCTTGGGCGTTAGAACTTTTTCACGCTTTTGTCTGGTGTAAACCTATCACTATTCATACTGATCATCGTCCATTGGTGAGGATTTTAACTGCAGAAGGTAGTGTTGGAGCATCTGCTAGATTAGTGAGTATTTCAATGAGAATGAAAGAGTACGTGTACAAGATCACATGTGTGCCTGACAAGGACAATCTGGTGGCTGATTGTTTATCGTGGCTATCTGTTCCTTTGGAAGAATGTATGGACGACCCATGGGGAAATTATAACATTGCATTTGTACATTATTCAGGCATACCAGCTATTACCAAGGATGAATGGATGCAAGAACAACACAAGGATAATGTTTTACAGGTCATATTTGAGTATATTTGCTAAGTTTGGCCTTGGAAAGATTACATAACAGGTGACATGAGACCTTTTTTGGAGGTGAGAATGGAGTTATCTGCAGACAAGGATTTAATTTTGAGAGGTGACCGCCCGTCAGCCTACGTAAAAAACTATTTTATTTGTGCCACGAGGTCATTTTGGAGTAATAAGGACTAAATTGGTGGTCAAGAGTATGTTTTGGTGGCCTAGAGTTGATAAGGAGGTAGAGAGATGTGTTAGAGAGTGCTCGGCTTGTTGCAGTGCAGATAAATATTTAAAGACTCTAAGACCTCCCATGAGTGAATGTTCCATTCCCAATCTTCCTTGGGAAGTTATTGCTGTGGATATTTTTGGACCGGTTGGTGAAAACAAAGAATATGGTTTAGTTGCCATTGATTTATTCTCTAAATAGCCTGTTGTCAGTATTGTGGAGAACGTTGATACAATTGCTGTTCTGGAATTTTTGGACAAACTGTTTGACATGGAAGGTTTGCCTGTTAGTATTTTAAGCGACAACGGTGTGCAATTCACTTCTAGGAGTGTCAAAGAGTATTTTTAGAGGTGTGGAATTAAACACAGGACTACTTCATTGTACAATACTAGTGGAAATAGCACTGTGGAGCATTTTAACTGGGTGTTAAAAGGTGTGATTCAGGCTGCAATGAGCAAACAAATGGATTGGAAATTGGAAATACAAAAGGCAGTTTTTGCCTACAGGTTTACCACTCATGCAGCCACTGTTTTATCCCCATTTGTGATAATGAGAGGCAGGAAACCCAGATGCAAGTTTAGTCCTAATTGGCTTTTGAAAGGGAAGGTGGAGCAATGGTCTCCTATTGATGTCAAAAACAAGTTAGAGGAGGTTCATATTAAAAATAAAGAATATTATGATGAGCATTATGGTACTAAAATGGTTCCAGTTGCAGTGGGTGATGTGGTTTGCATTAAAAAAGCTATAAAGGTCCCCAAAGGTGAAAGTCAATTTGAAGCACCGCAAGAGGTTGTGGAAGTTTTGCATAATGCGGTCAGACTGAAGGATGGCAGGGTGTGGAACCTTAAAAGGGTGGCTTTTGATTTGGAACATAGATCAGGGCTTCTATTAAAGGAAATTCCACCTAATAAAGGTTCTGTGGCTTCGGAGTGGGTGGAAGACTATTTTAATCATGCCATTTTCCAGTCTAGTTTGACTTCTGATGATGCCTATCTTTGTAGTTCTTGGGAGGTTGACCAGAATGTTGAGATGGATAAACAACTTGTCCAGGAGGACAACTTTCCCTCAGTCGAGACTCCTTTTGAAAAGAGTGAGGAGGGGCATGGGGATACCACTGAAATTGTTGAGGTACCAGTCACTGTGGATACTACTGAACCTGTTGAAGGGTCTGTAGTTACTGATGACATTGGTAAGAGAAAAATAGTTATTCCAGGGTGGTTGAAAGAATATATAATGGGAAAATATGTAGTGTAATTGTATTACTTTCATGTATTCAATTTATGTTATTCTTTATTTATCTTTCTACTGTATTTGGTTATTTTGCTTTTCTTTGTATTGTAAGGGGGGATGTGTTATGTTGTTATTGCCTGTGTTACCTTTAAGGTGACATAGAATGTATGAGCAGAGCGAGGCTTGGAATGTCACTGTGGTTTGTGTACGAGTTCTACTCATGGAGGGCAGTTGCCACTGCTGTCTTAGAGGGAGGTCGTACTGCCTGGCTCTTGCCTGTTATCTGTTGTAACCTTATAATAAATCTTCATCTACTTCAACTACGTGTCTTCATTACAGTGCCCAACGAAAAGCAGCGGAGAAAGGTCACATCGGTAAAGGGCTGCAGGCTCAGGCCAGGAGGCTGGTTGAAGGAAATCAACAGTTGGAGAGGTAAGTTGCGATTCTCAGGGACGTAGTAACACCATTGGTCTTCTTCACCAAGGCCCAGGGCGGACTGGTGCAGGGTTGTCTTTTGGGATTGGAAACGGCTTACCGGAGCAGATCTCGGTTGAGGTGACGTCGAGGAGTTCAGGAGAGGTCAGCTGACGGTGGACTCAGGCTCGGGAGCGCTGGGGCACCTTGCTGGAACAGGTTGGCCACTCGGATTCGAGCCGCAGGTGCAGGATGCAGATGTGGAACTGGGGGCAGGCTTTGCGGTTTTTCATGTCACAGAGTCTTTACTTTGAAGATGGTTGCTTTTTACCAGGTCCAGTGTTCTCGGGAGATCTTGGTCTTTGTTGAAGGCAGGCAGTTTTCCCAAGGTTTTGGAGGTCGTTGGGCTGCAGGACGAGTCGTCTGTTGGGTTGGGCGGAATTTGCGGAATTGCGTTACGCAAGTCTCCTCGAACGGTAAAAAATCTCTGCGAACACACAGAAATTCCGCTAACACGCGGAATTCCTTATTCGCAATGCTTTTTTTCCTGTTCGCAATTGCTGTTTGCGTGCTCGGGGGGAAATATCTTGCAAGCACGCATTCTGAGAATGCGAACAAGCAAAAAATTTCAAGAAGCCCCGGAACGCAGAATTTTGGGCAATTTCGCGTTCGCCGCGGAACGCGAAATTACCCAATTTCCGCAAATTCCGTGAGCAGAACGGAATTTACCAGCCAGGCCTACTTTTGGTTGAGGGCTGTTAAGGGCTGCAGACAGGCCAGTCGGCCTGGGAACAAGTGAGTAGTTCTCTGCAATCTTCTCTGCTGTTGCGACTTTGTGGTTTTCGGCTCTTCTTAGGTCATCAGGAACCGAAGTTCAGAGTCTGGGGATGCCACCTAAATACCATGTTTAGGGGTTTTACAAGGGAGTGACAGGTAGTGGCCAATGGGCCACTTGCCTAGGGTGTCTACACTCTCTATTATGCCCACCTCCTGTGGGAGGGAGACATAGTCCTATCGCTCATTGGATAAGACCCACCATCTTCAAGATGGTGGGTACTGAAAAGTGTACTTCACCGTGCCTTCAGCACCTGAGGGGTAGAGTTGGCAAAGGGGGACATACCTTCTATTCTTTCTAAGTTTTCTCAACAGTACTCTCGCCAAAAAGGGGGTGAGGCCAGGAAGGGGGCTGCTACTTCTAACAGGAGAGGCTGGGGTCACATTACAAAGGTGACAAGGCCTTGGAAGCTCCCCTCCACAGATGGCTCTTCCTGAGCGGGAGGAGGTGTGAACACCTCCATCCAGGAAAGGCATTATTCTCAAACTCAGAGCGTGCACGCACTCTACTCATGAGGTTATAACACTGGCTGGTGGTAGCAGGCTGGCTTGGGCCAGTTGGTGACCATACTAAGGGTTAGTAAGTTTCAGGGGACCTCTCTGAGGGGTCCTCTATGTGCAATGTTGAGTAAATCTGTCACTGGAATCAATGCAGGTTTATTATGCTGAGATGTTTTGTACCAAACACCCTATACTTCAGTGATGCCATCATGGAGCTAGGGAACCCGTAATAATGACGATTGTCCAACCCATGTATTTACTATGGGTTCCCTGGTCACTTACAATATTCAGGAATTGGTATGGATATTGCAGGGGCATTTGTGCTCATGCAGACATGCCTTCACAGGAGATATAGTGCACCCTGCCTTAGGTCTAAGGCCTGCTAGATGGGTTTCTGACCTATATCCCATGTAGTGTCTTGTGGGCATGATACACAGGGATGTGTGCCATTTCAACTCTTCTGTTTTGTCTGCACCAAGGCATATAGTCTGCAATGGCAGCTTGCATGGTCATGGTGAGGGGACTCTAGGGTGGCACAATTTGTGCTGTTCCTTGGCTCCTACTTTTAACATGGTTGAATTGGCATATTCCTAATTGGTATGTTTAACTTCCCTATAAGTCCCTAGTATTTGATGTAAAATGTTGCCAGGATCTGGACGTTAAATGCTGCTAGTGGACTGCTACACCTATTGTGCTATTCATTACAAAACTCCTGAGAGATGTCAGGAGCCTCTACAATAAACAAGTCAAGAGAGCTAAGTCTGACTATTTCAGACTACAACTAGATTGAGCAGCAAACAGCCCCAGGAAACTTTTTGAATTAGTCAAACAGCAATCAGTTAATGGTCCAAACCTCTAAGGTCTGAGGGGCAACCCACCCTCCTGTGAGGAATCTGCAGTATTCTTAACGGAGAAATCACAACTCATCTCCACTAACCTAGCATCTAAGAAGGCTCTATTGCTCTCCTCTATTGCCACCTCACCCCATGACTTCTCTGAAAAGTGCAGCTCAACCCTCATAATAGCCAAGAACAATGCATCTTGGGGCACCATTTCCCCATTCAGTGAAACAGACATCGAAAAACTTCTTCATATTATGAACCCGTCCAACCACTTCAGTGACCCGTTGCCTCCGGCCATCTTAAAGGAAATCAAGAGTACTCTCATCCCCACCTGGACCAGGATTATAAACGCTTCCTTATCTCAAGGCTCGATCCCCGACTGCCTAAAAGCAGCCCAGGTCTCACCCATTCTTAAAAAAAACCAATGCTGACAAATCTGATCTCAATAATTTCCGTCCTATCTCCAACATCCCCACCCTAGCGAAACTCCTTGAAAAATGTGTGCAATCCCATCTCTGTGCACACATGGAGACTTACCAACTTCTTGACCAGCATCAATTCGGTTTTTGGAAGGGACACAGCACCGAATCGGCCTTCACACTCGTTATGGATGATATTTTGAAAATGCTAGACAAAAATTAATCCTGCTACTGATCCTCCTTGACCTTTCCTCAGCTTTCGACACGGTTAATCATGACATACTCCTATCCATCCTACAAAACAGAATGGGTTTCTCGGATCGGGTGCTTCAATGGTTTTCATCCTTTCTTCGTCACCGAATACAAAGAGTCAAGGCAAATCATTCTCTCTCTCAGCTCTCTCCAGTACACATGGGGGTCCCCCAAGGATCCTCCCTTTCACCTATCCTCTTCAACCTTTTCTTGGAACCTCTAGCTAATGCACTAAACTCCACAAACATTCTCTTCCACATGTATGCTGACGACACACAACTCTATCTGAAAATGTCATCTCCAGAAAGCATCATCTCACTTAACTCGATACTCACGTTTACTCAAAATTGGTTAACTGAGAACCATCTCCTACTCAATGCCTCCAAAACGGAGTTCATGCTCATCTCACCCCCGAACTACATCCCCAAGCTAGATCTCTGGCTGACTCACCTCGCTGCTTTTAACTGCACTCCGATCATCATTGACTCAGCCAAATCGCTCGGAGTCACCATAGACAAGCACCTGAATACAAAGACTCATATCAGCAATGTATGTAAGGGAGCAAACCATTTGATGAGAACCCTCAGAAATATCAAACCTTTTCTGCCTCTAAGTGATTTCAAGCAGGTGGTCCAAGAGCTTATCTTGCCAAGGTTAGACTATGGCATTGCTACTCTCTGTGGCCTTCCCAAAAACGCCTTGGCCCCACTAAGGGCCTGATTGAACACCGCTGCTAGATTTGTTACAGGCGCCAAAAGAAATGAGCACATGTCCCCAATCCTTAAATCTTTCAACTGGCTACCCTTTGAAGCCTGAATTCAGCTAAAGATCGCAGTCCTGGCGCACAAAGCCCTTCACCTCAATACTCCTACGTACCTGGCGCAAAATCTTGAACTGTCTAGTGGGGAGAGGGCATCAAGAAGCGCCTCAATATTTCTCTTGAAACCTCTTGTCCTTAACAAAAAGAGATCTTGTCACCAAGCCTTCTACGGTGCTGCCCCAAAGATATGGAACTCTCTGCCACCGGAAGTACGCAGTCTCTCCTTGACGACGGCGTTCAAATTGGAAGCCAAAAGATTTCTAATGAGCAAATTCTTACCGTAAGAGGAGGAGGCACACCTAATTTGTCTGACTTTGTTCTTATCACCATGGTATTTCCATCTATAATGGATCTTCTCTTCTGCTTTTTTTGTTTCCCAATTGATGTTTATACTACCCTCTTGTCCTTTCTTCCTGCCTATTGTAAGCGCTCTGATATCCTTTGGGATCTTGTTTGTGCTGTATAAACCTTTATAAATAAATACATACAGTGGCAGTGCAAACATGGCCTCAGGCCTACCATTATAGCCTTTCAATAGCAGTGTAAAATTAGCAATAAACCTGTCTAATAAAAACCCATTTGAAAGGTAAAACCCTGACTTTTAAATAATAATATGTCAACCTAATGTAGCCCTTGTAGCCCACTAGGTAGGATGCATGATATTTCAAAATAGGGCAAATATAAAGATAAAGTTAACATATGCTTGCAGTGACTAGCACCCAAAAGCTATTTTCATTGTGGAAGGATTAGCTGTCCTATGTAGAAAAACTGAATACAGATCTCAGTAATGGGATCTGCTAGAAAATTAATTAAACAACTATTTTTGTTGTTATTAAAAATTCAATTCAATGGTAGTCTGACTTTTTATAAATAGTAAGGAAAGGTAACTTGTAGAATGTTACATTTCCCTGTTTAAAGTTCCTGGAAGCTAATTTGTGCTGGTTCTCTAGCTTCGTCCAGCCACTAATTAGCCATGAATTGGTGTGAGTAGGTGTAAAATGTCTTCCAGGAGCAAACAGTTGACTGACCTGAATGGATAGAGATGTCACCTCTGAACTCCCAAAATAGAGAGCTGTGGGCATCCTTTTTTGAAATTACAGTGTCAACATCTGCTTGAGTGTCAAATCGTGCTTGGCAGGACTGCTAGATTCACATATAGCACATGGGGCATACTTGAAAAGGGAGAGAACAGGATACCAAGACAATTCTTGTGGATCTACTCCCTGTTTGCTGAAAGACTATACTTTTGCCCTATCGGACTTCATCCTCCAGGTTTACATACACCCCTTGATGCACACTTGAAACGGCAGAGAACAGGATATCCAGATAACTGATGTCAAGACACTCCTTGTGAATTCCCTGTTTGGTAGCTGAAGGATTCTGCTTTTGTACTGTCAGACTTCTTTCTTTGGGTTTGTTGTGGGCACAAGGCTTCTGCAAACTTGATTTTAGTGTTAGTTGTGGGAGGATCCTAGGATTACCATAGTACACTCACCCACACACCACTGGCCCTCAGAGCCTACGTTTACTGTGGCCGAAGACTCTCAAAATCTGGAAAATGCTAAAAATGTGTAGGTTTGGCCCCTCGAACTTTTACCCAGTAGTTATAGCGTGCCCAGGAGTGAATCCCATCCACTAGCTAACGCTAAGCATAAATGTGGCATCTCCGGTCACCCACTTCACTGTTGATCTCTGCCTTATTCCTGATGGGTCTTCAAGTGCCAACCCTTAGGTACTGGGGGGTTTAGGAAGTGTACTCCTGTGGTGATTTGGGACTGAAAGGACTATGGGATTGATTTTGAGTTAGGCGGATGGGATACTCCATCACAAATGTGACAAATATCCTGTTTCTCCGTATTACAAGTGCATTATATCCTGTAGTACATCTAATACGGCGGATGGGATAGCCATCACACTTGTGAAGGAGGATCCTTTCCACCAAACTCTAAATCAGGCCCTAAGCCATAAGGTCAAATCTATGACCAAGATGAACCTGGTTCGTAGATCCTACCCACGCTCCATCACAGTCAGCCTCAAATTGTGCCTAGATCCCAGTCTACCGCGATTCTTGACTATCATTGGACTATGTGCTTTTTGGCACTATTTCTACTTAAAAATGAATATCTCTGGTTTCCATTATTGAATTTTTGTTGCTTTGGAAGTCAAGTTGTTTATTAAAATTTGCACTGTTTTTCTAAATCGGCTTCATTGACGAGCCTTCTGACTTTATTACTGTTTGGTTCTGCATAAATACTTCACACTTCACACATTGCCCTATGTTAAACCTGCTGCTTTAGTGATTTTGAGGGTTCACCCAGACAAGTGTTGTGATTATGCCTTCATTGCTGCTTCCTAGCTGGCCGTTGAATGTAAGCGAACATATATGTGGGTTTCGGATAATCTGTAAAAAAAACAAGTTGAACCAAAAATGGTAAAAAATGCCTATACTTCAAGAATGCTGGGAAAATCACTGTTTTAAAGATTAGAAATTCAAGGTTGTGATACAACAGATAGTAGCATTATGTTTTTATTATAGAAAAGCAGAGAATAATAGGAGTCAAGTTGAGTAACTAAACCTCATGGTCCCTGTGAGATGAAATATCCAGACATTGCCAGGATGGTCTTACTATACTACAGAGATAAAGTACGATGATGGATTCAACCCAGATCTGTGACTGGGGTGAGTGTCTGAAAAGCTTCAGCACTACGTTCATCATCTCCTTGTGTTTGCTTTGTTCGCCCTGAGTTGGCAGGGTATGCCAGACGAGGGTCCCTTGCTCACTTTGCCACTGGATTCAAGCTCGCCTGGCTGATGAGTGGTATTACCCCGAAACCGGTCCCAGGATGCTTGTTTCCGGTCCAAGGATGACTTCACTTAGCAGTTTGGGCTGGACTGTTCCCATGAGGCACAGGGTAAAGACTGATTTGCATATAGCTATGTCTGAACTGGGGTGGCGAAATGAGCTAAAGAACGATGATGGATTCAACCCAGATCTGTGACTGGGGGTGAGTGTCTGAAAAGGTTCCTTAATAGACTACAGCCACCTCTGCCTGTGGATCCCACAAATTTGTAATTATGCCTCTTACATGTGCTGCACTAAATGTTGTGCACAGACGTGACACATGGATGGCCAGTGAAGGTCATAGTTTGGAGTAGTTGACACAGAAGTCTGTCACTTGCAGGAGTTGGGGTGCAATGCATACTGCAATGGTGGATCTGATAACTGTCAACTGAAAGGTGAAAAGGCCAGGCCTGCAGGCCAGGAAACCTAGGCAGCTGCCAACTCTTAGAGCTCCTCACTGACTTTGCATCTGTTCCCTATCAAGGCGCGTCTATAACTGCCTGAATGAATGAACAGTAGAACCAAAGTCCTGCTCTGAGCCTCTTATATGATGGTTGTTTTTCTGACTGAACGTGGCAACAACCTGGGACAGCTGCCTCTCAACACAGGGCCACAGTATGGGCCTTGCGTGTAAAAGAGCAAAATGTGGCAGTAAAAGAAGGCGAGGATGAAGCCAGTGACATCTGCCTGCTGTTCGGTGCTGCTAATCATGAGAACAAAATACAATAGCAGACAAAGGTATTACTGGTATTCAATGAATAACTGCACCAGAGTTGAATTTACAGTTGGTGTCAGTGGAATTCTAGCCAGGTGGCAAACCTACTGGATATTGTGTACTGTCGTAATCCTTTGCCAGTTTGCAACCTCTCTGTACATGATTGGTGTAACCAGATTACTTTGTAGTATCCGAAAGTGTTGGCTGGCACATGAAAGCTCGAATGCTTTTGGTTCCCTTCAGAGCTAGTGCTCGCTGGAAGCCACAAAGTACTTCCTAACTCCTGGTCTCTACTAGTCCCTCCACCCTGCCTCCTTAGAATCACATGGTGGAAAATGTTCCAAGTGTGCCAGTTCTAACCATAGGACCTTATGTACAAAGGATTTTAGCGTTCACCGACCGTCTGAATCAGTAAATCAAAGGGTCTGTGAACACTAAAACATGTTTTATAAATGTGCTTAAAATATTTAGCGATTTTGTTAAATGGGTTTAGAAAACCATTAGAAATTACTATTCGGATGGGCTGTGTCAAGGTCGTCCCTTCCAATTACCGATTCCTTATGATAAGGCTGACAAATCCTGTCATAAGCACCACACTGCCTTTAGGCTCATGTGTGAAGGAGTGAGTCAGGGCTGGAAAGTATCTGGCCCGCCGAAGCTGAGAAAGTGACATGCCTGCAACGGAAAATGCGGCAGGCCGCGACCAGACGCCAAGGACAGACAGGCCGAGCCCTGCGGTTGCCAGCAACTGTTTCGCTGCAGCCCCCTGTCATACCTAGCTGCCCAGACTACATGCTGCCTGGAGGGGGTTGCAGACACAACACGCAACAGGCAAGCGGTAAGAGCGCGGCCGTTGCACCAGTGCACTGCACACTGCCATCAGGCAGGCCTTGGCGCTGAACGGGTGTGCTGTGGATTGAAGCAGTGGACACCAGGACCCGGCGGAAAGCTGCATCCGTTCTACCCGTCGCGAGCTCTGTGGCGGGTGTCACTGGACTGGGGCTTCCTTCTATCCCTCCCCCCGGGTCGCCCGATTGATGGACAGGGCTGGCTGGCCCGTGAGCAGAGGAACATACTGCAGGGGGTTGCGTTGGGAACAGCGGGCGCGCGGGTCTCCTGCTCCTGGTACTTCAAGTGACCTATAGCTACCTGAACCGCCCCATGAGTGGTTTCCCCCCACTTCCGGTCTAAACGACATAACAGAGGACCGAGGATCCCTTCGAAAGCCCTGAGGACCCTGCCTGGAATGAAGGCATAATGCAGCCCTGCTGCGAGGATACCTGTGCAAGGCCTAGCAATGCCATGGAGAGTGCGGGAGTGCCCGTAGAGGCTAGTGGCTGAGGGTGTTCCCCGTGTGAATAGCATTGAAAGTGAGTGTGGGTGCAACAGCTGGAAGGGGCACCAGGGACAGGGACATCCCCGAACCCCAAAGAACACTGGGCTGGGCCTAGCCAAGTATTGTTCAGTGGCAGCGGCATTTCTCCCCCCATCCCCCGTGAGGCTCGCACTGTGAGCGACAGCCTGACTGTGACATCTCCGGCCCGCGTGACATCCTGTAATGGGCCTAGCAACGTGTTGGGGGTGGGAGAGGGCCTATGGTTGGCGGTGGCCGTGGGCACTTCTTCCCCCCGTGTGAAGTGCAGTGAGCGTTGCGGTTTGAGGGTATATCGACTGGAAAGGGGTGCCAAGGACTAAGAACTCCCCGTTCCAGCACCATGTACGCGTGCCTTATATTGACACAGAAACCAATTCCACTGGATGCGGGGCGGGGTGGCTCAGGGACCTGCAGGCATCTGGGGCTAAGGCACCAGCCATACTTCTGCTACATGTGGAGATGAATTGTGGGCAAACACACACACCGGGTCCAATTCTGCCCCCCTAGTGGTCATTCACTCTGCTGCTAGAGTCGATTTGAGTGCACAAGCTACAATGGGATGCACCAAGGGTAAGTCAGCAGACCCAATTGCGACAGTGGGTGCCCATTAAAATGAACCTTCAAACGTGTCACCAACTCATGTATCTGAGTGTATACCACCTACACAGCTGGAAGTGGCCCTGGATAAACTCAACCTCTTCCTGAAGGCGGTCCATGACTCCAGGAAAGCAATTGAACCGCAAATTGGGCCGCTGAAGACCAGATCCCTGCTATTGAAGGTAGATCATAAAACTGGCAGACACTGTAAATAACAACGCACTGCACAAGGAACATATGGCCCAAATAGCACAGTTACAACAGCAGGTGTCCTCCCTTCAGGATAGAGTCAAGGATGCGGAAGAGGGGTCACATAGAAATAACGCCCGTATCGCGGGCCTGCCCGAACACTGTGAGGGTCCTAACCTGACACAATTTGTCGAACAATGGCTAAGAGACACAGGTTTGTCAGAACTCTTCTGTGTGGAGAGAGTGCACAGGATCCCCACAAGACAACCAGTGGCCGGAGCAGCACCACGCCCAATGACAGCTAAGATACTTAACTATAGGGACCGCGACAATGCCAGAGAAAAATCCCCTATAATTTACGAAAACCAGCAGATTTGCCTATACCCGGACTTTACCATCATAGTTCGGCGCCAAAGGGTCTCCTACCAAGCAGTGAAAAAGACTCTCAGGGCCCTCAATCTTAAATTCCTGTCCCGCCTCAAGATCATACGTGATCAGAAGTCATCCTTTTTTGAAAAACCTGAGGAAGTTGCCGACTGGGTGGAACCAACATTTCCAACTACGGCATCAGGATGATAATTGCAAAGTACACACCGAGACTCGCAAGCACGACGGACTGGGAGAGTGCGTCGACAATGGATAAACCGAACCACTGCAGCCTCCAGTCCCTTCCCAGAACAAGTATTGGAGAGTCAACAATCGGCACTACTCACTGCGGCAACGCTCAAGGAACAGGACCCTCCTTTCACAGTAGACTCCTCTGAAGACACAAATGTGCACTTGGGCTCTGAAAACAGTCTTGCTTTATTCCCCACTATCACCCTGCAAATATTAAATTACTATTTGGTACAATACCACAGAAGGGCACTGCTCCTGGTCTCACTCTGTCCTGATGTATCAGCGCTAAGGACCTTCATGTATACCCCACCTCGCAAGAATATATTAGTAGTATACAGCCGAAGTCCAAGCGGCTGCCCTCTACTTATGCATTTCAAGTCTCGCAGAGAGCAGCGAAGCACAGTACTCGTAACCTCTGTAACAACTGCACACTGGCTGCAGTTGAAAAGTTTTGGTTAATGGTGTGGTCCACCACAGTTTTTAGGGTAGATCCTGTATTGGGTTGTAGAATGGAAACCTATTTACATGGCTCACCTCCAACAATTGTCCTGCGAAGGCATCGCTCTCGTGTAATGGATGGTCACCGTACATTATGCACTCACCTATGGCTACATTAGGCAGATATAACATCATCACATGGAACTTCAGGGGCATGGGCTCAGTACACAAACAACATAGAATATATGCACAGCTGAATAGGAAAAAAGCGCAGGTTGTCTTACTCCAAGAGACACACATCACTAATTCGGAGGCTATCAAATTACATAAAAAATGGAGAGGTCAAGTGTTTAACACATCATACTCCGCGTTTACATGGGGGGCTGCATATGGATCCGAAGCGGAACCCTATTTGTCGCCTTAGACCAGAGAATAGACAATAGATATGTCCTTTTACATGGCACCCTTGATGGCATGCATGTAGTCATAGGTAGCATATATGCCCCGAACTATGATCAAGACAAATTTTTAGAGTCACTAAACACACCATTAACGGAGTGGGTAAACAATTCCTGGATACTGGTTGGGGACTACAGTGCAGTTCTGGACATTGGCCTGGACCGTTCACACCCCCCCCCGCTTCGGGGTGCTGTCGCCATCAAAAAGGTGGATGCCCTCTGGGGCTGGGCGGAAAAGTGGTCAATGGCAGACGCCTGGTGTGTTAAAAATGTACTCAGCCGTGAGTACTCATTCTACTCTCAGCCTCATGTGCTCCATACCAGACTTAACTGAGTGTTCTGTTCCCTCTCCCTTGTGCCCCAAGTTGTACAGGCGGGATACCTGGGTAAGACATTCTCTGACCACAATCCCTTAGAAGTAGCACTGTCATGAGGAAGGATACGTATGCCAGTCCCCACCTGGAAGTTGCGACCACAGCTGTTGGTGGACGCAGTCTTCCACAGCACTATGGCCTCAACCATCACCAACTTTTTTATTTGTAAAGCTAACACTGCATCTTCTTGATTAATCGAATAGGAGGCATTCAAGATGGCGATTAGCACAACTGTCGGGGCTCGCCAAGAGGTCCATAGAGATCTACGTGCGGGAGAGGACAAGCTGAAAATATTTATTTATTTATTTATTTATTTATTTAATGCCATTTATAGAGCGCGTACAATTACCCTTAGGCGTCTCGGCGCTGAAATTGCATTGAAGTCTCACCCTAGACAGAAAAAACGGAAAAGTGGATTACTGATTAAAAAGCCATGTCTTCAGTTTTTTTCTAAACTGAAGAAGAGTAGAACTAGTTCTTATGTGGATGGGTAGGGTGTTCCAAAGTCTAGGGGCCGCGATTGAAAAGCGGCGATCACCCCAGGAAACTGTACGGCTACGTTGAACCACTAGCTGGTTAAAAGATGTGGATCTGAGCATTCTCGAAGGATTGTAAGGAATCAGTTGTTTTTTAAGGAATCGAGGTCCTAAATCCTGAAGTGATTTAAAAACAGTGCACAGAGATTTAAATTTGACCCTGTTGTAAATGGACAGCCAGTGGTATTTTTTAAGCGTGTCCGTGATGGGTGCAAATCTAGGTTTTTTTGCAAGTACGGTCTGTAATTTTTTGATGACTCTGTTCTGAGCATTAAGCAACAGACCGTTACAGTAGTCTAATGAAGACAACACTAGCGAAGAGACTAGTGTTTTTGCTGCTGATTCAGGTAGGTAAGGTATGATTTTCCTTACAATACGTAACTTAAAGTGAGCATTAGCAGCCACTTTATTCGCATGGGCCATGAAGTTGAGCTGGTTGTCAAAGGTAACACCTAAGTTTCTAACTTTGATCGAGGGGCAAGGAGGTGTGCCCATGGCCGCTGGCCACCAGGTTGCCGACCAGGCTGGGGAGAGCTTACCGAAGATAACCACCTCTGTTTTATCAGAGTTGAGCTTCAGGCAATTTCTTGCCATCCACTCACTAATAGCAGTCATCCCATCTTGGAAACTCTCCGCCATCTTCTGTCCATCACCCTTTATGGCCAGAACCAACTGGGTGTCGTCGGCGTATGAGGTCAGGCCCATCCCGTAGGCTTTGATGACACTAGCAAGGTCCGACACGTATATATTAAATAGTGTCGGACTCAGGGATGAGCCTTGTGGGACCCCACACGGTAACGACAGATCGGCCGATTGGAAGGGGCCCAGGGGGACCGCCTGGGTTCTATTGGCCAGGAAGGAGGCCAGAAGATCTCTAGCAGTAAGCTGAATGCCCATCCTCTCGACACGGTCGACCAAGATCTTGTGGTCGACCGTGCCGAAGGCAGCAGACAAATCAAGGAGGACTAATACGGCAGTACCTCCTTGGTCACGGATGACTCTTATGTCGTCGGCTGCTTTAATGAGAGCGGTTTCCGTGCCGTGATGTTTACGGAAGCCGAACTGTGTATCATCCAGCAAATGATTGTTCTCTATATAAGCTGACAACTGTTGGTTCATGGCCTTTTCTATAACCTTCGCTAGAAAAGGGAGACTTGCAATAGGGCGATAATTTTTTAGTACGCTTTTGTCTAACCCCGGTTTTTTAAGCAGAGGTTTGATTAGTGTATTTTTCAGCGAGTCGGGGTAGGATCCGGATGCCAGAATAGTGTTACAGAGAGTGGTTATAATGGGGATGACTATATCTGGTACTGTGGCAAGTACAGAGGTTGGGCAGGGGTCCAAAGCTGATCCAGCTTTAATCGTGTTAAAAATGCTTTTAACTTGATCAGTGGTAAGGGCATTGAAGGATGTCATAGTGGTACTAGCCGGAGTCAGTGAAGTGATCGGAGGAATAGTAACACTGCTGTGGACCTGGTCAAGATTAAAAGCTTGATAAATGTCATTGACTTTAGTAAAGAAAAAGTCTGACAAGGCATCGCATAAGGTTTGTGATGGGGGTGGATTAAGATCCGGGGCATTACCCGCAAGGGTTTTAGCAACGTGATAAAGCTCTTTGCTAGAATTTTTGGCAGATTCTATATGGCGAGTGTAATAATCCTTTTTTGCTGTTATTATCATTGATTTATAAGTAGCCAGGGCTTTCTTATAATTGTCCTTGGTTTCAGTATCATAAGTTCATCGCCATTGTCGTTCCTTATTCCTAGTAAGTTGTTTTTGGTCTTTTAGTTGTTTCGTATACCACTGAGCTTTAGGCCTATTTCTATTTTTAGAAATTGATTTGGTGGGTGCCAACTGAGTTGAAGCTTCACCCAACCATTTTTGAAATTGATTAGTGGCAGTCGTTGGGTCAGTGGATAGTTCTGGGGTTGTAGTGTTGAGAAGCAGCATTAAATCATTGGGGTTGATATCCTTCCACGCTTTGAACGTGCCCTTTGTAGCAGGAGACATTTTGTTACTCTGCGGACCTTTGATAGTAAGTTTACTAAAGATGACTGAATGGTCTGTCCAGGTCCTTGGAAGAGCAGAAGTGATGGACAGTCCTTCCACATTAGTGAAGATTCCGTCCAGCGTATGGCCTGCCTGGTGAGTAGAGGTTGTAACCAACTGTCTAAGGCCCATCGTGTCTAGGTCTGATACGAGGGTTGTGGTATCCCTATCACTGTGAAGCTCTAGATGAAAATTGAAGTCACCCAATATCGTGGTGAATTCTTCTGCCGCTATAGATTCGGTGATATTGGTAAGACTTGCGAGGAACGTGGATCTAGTACCAGGGGGTCTATATATCAGTGTTCCCTTAAAATTATACGTGGGGGCCAGATTAATATCAAAATGCATGGCTTCGCATGCATTGATAGGGATAGGTGAACAGCGCGTTTTGTATAGGTCTCTTGCTATGATGGCTATTCCACCTCCTTTACCTTTGGGCCTGTCCTGCCGATAGGCACTATAACCAGGGGGAACTGCTATAACATAGTCAGGGGCAGATGCTTCATCGGACCAAGTCTCTGTGATATAAAGGATATCCAAATTATAATCATTAATAAGGTCGGCTATGTCCTGGCAGTGCTTACTCAAGGAACGCGCATTGACAAGTGCCAAGGAAATATGTGTGTCAGCCTCAATAGCTCGGGTTTGGATATGCAGCGTGGGGTTAACAAGCATGGACGGAGAGTTACAATGTGAACACCGTGTACCTGATGCCGGTGGTGTGAGCGATACATCAGCTTTAGTACATAGCGGATCATAGGAAGGGCACAGCTCCATGAGTTCGTTGCGAGAGTAAATGGTGCGAGAAGCAGGGGTTATGGCCCTGGGCCCGGTCCCGGCGCGGACGGGCGCAGATGGGCCCACCTTTGGCGCGCCTTCGGCGCGCCTTCGGCGCGGACGGGCGCAGATGGGCCCACCTTTGGCGCGCCTTTGGCGTGCCGCCGGCGCTCCCGCTGCGCCCGCCCGCTGCGCAGACCGGCGGTGTTGTTGTTTTTATGCATAATTTGGGCGGGGTGTGAGGAGGGTGGGAGGGGCGCAGAGCTCTCGGCCAGCCTTCCCAAAGTAAGATGGCGGCCAAGTTCTGTTCCAAGCTTCCCTGCGCCTGACTACAGCGGCGCTGAGGGAGGGCAGATCGAGTCTAGGTAAAGTAATCTCACCTCAGGGGACAATGTGCTAAAAACGGAGCTGTTTAAAATATGTACAGAGCATAAAAACCAATTATTGTCACAATCGTTTTTCACCTATGTAAAATATATGAGAGGTGCAAGGGAGCACAGTAAGACCTCCGGCTTCCGCCTCAGAGGGAAACAAATAGCAATTACACGCGGTAGCTGAGAGACGCGATTTAAATACCCTGGGAGGGCGGGAGGGGCGCAGAGCTCTCGGCCAGCCTTCCCAAAGTAAGATGGCGGCCAAGTTCTGTTCCAAGCTTCCCTGCGCCTGACTACAGCGGCGCTGAGGGAGGGCAGATCGAGTCTAGGTAAAGTAATCTCACCTCAGGGGACAATGTGCTAAAAACGGAGCTGTTTAAAATATGTACAGAGCATAAAAACCAATTATAGTCACAATCGTTTTTCACCTATGTAAAATATATGAGAGGTGCAAGGGAGCACAGTAAGACCTCCGGCTTCCGCCTCAGAGGGAAACAAATAGCAAATACACGCGTTAGCTGAGAGACGCGATTTAAATACCCTGGGAGGGCGGGAGGGGCGCAGAGCTCTCGGTCAGCCTTCCCAAAGTAAGATGGCGGCCAAGTTCTGTTCCAAGCTTCCCTGCGCCTGACTACAGCGGCGCTGAGGGAGGGCAGATCGAGTCTAGGTAAAGTAATCTCACCTCAGGGGACAATGTGCTAAAAACGGAGCTGTTTAAAATATGTACAGAGCATAAAAACAAATTATTGTCACAATCGTTTTTCACCTATGTAAAATATATGAGAGGTGCAAGGGAGCACAGTAAGACCTCCGGCTTCCGCCTCAGAGGGAAACAAATAGCAATTACACGCGTTAGCTGAGAGACGCGATTTAAATACCCTGGGAGGGCGGGAGGGGCGCAGAGCTCTCGGCCAGCCTTCCCAAAGTAAGATGGCGGCCAAGTTCTGTTCCAAGCTTCCCTGCGCCTGACTACAGCGGCGCTGAGGGAGGGCAGATCGAGTCTAGGTAAAGTAATCTCACCTCAGGGGACAATGTGCTAAAAACGGAGCTGTTTAAAATATGTACAGAGCATAAAAACCAATTATTGTCACAATCGTTTTTCACCTATGTAAAATATATGAGAGGTGCAAGGGAGCACAGTAAGACCTCCGGCTTCCGCCTCAGAGGGAAACAAATAGCAATTACACGCGGTAGCTGAGAGACGCGATTTAAATACCCTGGGAGGGCGGGAGGGGCGCAGAGCTCTCGGCCAGCCTTCCCAAAGTAAGATGGCGGCCAAGTTCTGTTCCAAGCTTCCCTGCGCCTGACTACAGCGGCGCTGAGGGAGGGCAGATCGAGTCTAGGTAAAGTAATCTCACCTCAAGGGACAATGTGCTAAAAACGGAGCTGTTTAAAATATGTACAGAGCATAAAAACAAATTATTGTCACAATCGTTTTTCACCTATGTAAAATATATGAGAGGTGCAAGGGAGCACAGTAAGACCTCCGGCTTCCGCCTCAGAGGGAAACAAATAGCAATTACTAGAACAAGGCGCCATCAGCAATCCCACAAAAGCAACAGAGTTACAAGAGGCGCATATTTCATACGCAGACCTACTGGAAAGCCTCCTTGCTATAGACTACTAAGCTTATTCACAAATACGGCACACGCAGGTGGATAAATCACGTACCCTCCTTGCGCCACTCTTGCATGACGCACCAACCCTCATCTCCGTACTAGAAGTTAACACACCAAGCGGCACAACGGTGAACACGCAAAGGGAAATACATTTGCCTTCTGTGAATACTATAAGGCACTATACGAGGCCTCTGCGGTGGTGGGTGGGGAAGCAATGGAAAACTTCTTTGGTGACCTCACTTGTCCCCAGCTGTCTCAATCCAACCAAAGAGAATTAGCAGACCCTATTTCCCATATTGAAATAAAAGAAACAATCCAGGCGCTACCCCATAACAAAACGCCGGGGTTGGATAGCCTCCTGGCTGAATTTTACGACACCTTCTCTGATCAATTAACTCCCCATCTAGAACAACTGTACACATCAGCCTTGGAAGCCTGAATTCCCCCGCCCACCACAATTCAAGCACTTGTTGCCTCCCTCCCGGAGCCTGGCAGAGACCCACAGATATCTCAGGCTATCGCCCGCTATCACTGGTAAACACCAAATACAAGATCCTGAGTAAAATACTAGCTCACTGACTACTCCCATTCTTGCCACAACTCATCCACGCGGACCAATATGGCTTCGTCCCCGGATGCACTACTTCCTTAAACATTAGGTGCCTGTACCATGTGCTTCATGCAAACCCCCAGGGCCCAGGTGGAAGCCAGCTGCATATCTCTGGACCTGCATCAAGCTTTTGACACCCTAAACTGGGACTATATGCTGATGGCGCTCGGCAAGTTCAGTATCCCTCCATGAGTACCTGCGATGGGTCAAATTGCTCTACACAGAGCCAACAGCAGGAGCCCGCACCGGGGCACACATATCTCCACCCTACCCCGTGGGCAGAGGCATGCGGCAGGGCTGTCCATTATCCCCAATACTGTTGGTGTTGGAGCCACTAGCCCAAATAGCCTTTTGGACATCCCTACCTATCTCGGTCGCGGGCCGGGTGGGTATTTCCAAACGGTCATGCTCCCACACTTGCTCTATTATTTCTCCAACTGCCCCATCATTATCCCCACCACCTTCTTTACAGCCCTGAACACACTCCTGTCAGGCCTGATCTGGGTAAAAGGATGTAGATGGGTTGGCTTATCAAAACTACAACTAGGTATGGATAAAGGGGGACTGGGTGCGCCAGGTTTCTGTGCATACTGCGTTGCGAGCCAACTACAGTGGCTTGCATATTGGCTTGCCGGACACAATCTTTATGAGTTGAACTACACGCCTCAGACTATTGCCAAAGGCACTCTACATACCTTATTATTGCCCCAAAGCAAGATCCCATCCACAGCCCCCCTACCATTAAAAATAGCCCTAACTTATTGGTGAAGATCACTCCAATACACAAACCATAGGATCCCATAGGCCCCCAAATCCCCACTGCTAGGGATTCCGACTCTAGTGGAGTTAGTAACGAAGCAGGGCATACAAAAGTGGGAACAAGAGGGGGTGACCGCTGTGGGTATGTTCTTCATAGATGGTATACTGTTAAATATCGAGGACTTTGCTCACAAGCTGGGTGTCCCCCACTACCTCTTCATGTTACATGCCAACATAACCAAATTCATAAGGAAACACTGGGTGCCAGACATTACAGAACCTCCTACACACAAACTTGTTCCCACTATATACTTGATGGGAACTGGTCACCACCTGATCAAATGGTTCTATAGGAGCATATGTTCACATGCAGCAACCCCACTTACAGCCCTCAGGGAAAAATGGAATAGAGACTTAGGCAGGAACATGTCAGATAAGGAGTGGGGCTTGCTCCTAGAATATCCCAGGAAGGTATCCCATAACGCCAAATATACAGTCATACAATACATGGTGCTGCATAGGGCTTACCTCTCGCCCCACCGGCTGCATAAAATGCATACAGATGTGCAAGTAGACTGTCTGCGATGCCACACACCTGCTGCTAATCTTATACAGATGCTGTGGGCATGCCCACGCTTCTCCGCCTTTTGGGCCTATGTCACATGTACCGTAGGCACTGTAACAGGGATCTCAAATGTGGGCGCAATTGAAAGGGGACCTAAGACACAGCGAGTACAGCACAGATTTGCCGACTTGGCCTTTCTTGTTGAAAAGCACTCCATCACTATGAGTTGGAAGTCGGCGTTCCCTCCTGCGACACATAGCTGGCATGAGGAAGTAATCAGTTGGTGGAGGGCAGACAGTGCAGTCATATGTAGGTAGGAGTACAGAGGCCTACGGAAAATCCCGATATCGATGGAATGGGATGTAATGTTGGAAACATTTAAAGCTGCAGAACCCACGGACACATGACGTGAAATGAGACACTAACACTCCAAATCACCAACAACTTGAGCCATGCCTATCAACTCGGCACTCGCATTTGACCAACCGACAATGCACTAATCTGAATAACTGTGGTTGTACAGTGCAATCCCACTAGAGCTTGCCCCTTCATGGACAGATAGACGGGTAGAGGTGAGCCAGGAAGGTGGGTGAGTGGGGAAGGGCGGACTCTTGAGATTGTTTATTACTGCATACATCCATAAACTAGCTGCTTTAAGTATGTATAGGCTTTCGTGTTTTCAGTTTCTATTTTTGGTATCAATACCTTAAAAAAACAGTGGTTACACATTTTCGCTCCATTAAAAACGACAGAAACAGTGTTTTTCCGGTATTTATGGAATGTTTTCCTTTTATTATTGCTTGCTTTCTATACTGATAGTCAATGGTATATAGACATTGTACGTACAGTGTATATGAGCTCCAAATACATTTTTGAAAATCAAACTTATTGTAGTACACCATATAATTCTTCTTCAGTGAATCTTTGGTCATGTGCACTCCCTTTTTCCTTCCCATGTAAACTTTTTTTCTGTGTAAAGGCCCTTTTTTTCTAAAACAAATGTTATTATCAATTGGCATATAATGCGCAGGGCTCTGGACACCAGAGTCATCTGCCAAATCAAACCAGATATAATTGTGACAGCAATCAGCTTTTTGCAGAATCAACTATACGTTACAAGAGACCATTAAGGGATGTCGAACCCCACCCAACTTTCTCCCTCCCTCACCCCCCTTGAGTCCACAGTCTCGTCCACTGCAGCTGTAGGAGATCAAAGAATCCTAACCGAGGAACACACACCCTCCCCGCTCCCCTTCCTCCCCATCCATATAGGCCCAAAAACTTAGTCTGGCAACTGAGGCTCCACTATCACTGGCTGCGCCAGCCAAAGGCCCGATTCTCGACCCATCGTTTCCATATTTTATAGTGTTTGAGGTGGCCCGTGTCACCTTCCACGCCATAGCAATGTCTTATTTTGCCAGTGTAAGGCCTAATAGCAAGTGATGCCGTTTGTGGGCATTGCCACCCACCCCCTCCATGACATGAGGCAGAGCCAGCTGCGGTGTACGTGTAAGCTCCCAGCCTAGACCTCGGACAGACAGGTAAATACCCCCCTCTTGAAGTGATCCAGTGATGTGCACTGCCAAACCGTGTGTATAAACGTGCCCTCTTCCCGCCCACAATGAAGACACTCGTGGGAAGCAATCAGCCCCACCCGCCAAAGCTGTGTCCTAGTGAAGTAGATCCTGTGGAGGTATTTGAATTGGACGAGGCGAAGCCGTATTGCTATGGTCGCCCCCCGCGGGGCCGCCAGGGCCTCCGTCCAATCCTCCTCCTCCAGACTGCCCACGTCTCCCTCCCAGTCCCCCTGAAGCTTCTGGAATGTAGGGGAGCAATGTGTAACCAGGGACTGGTAGATTTGAGAAATCTTCTTTTCTTGAAGGTCTCCCATAAAAACTTTTGCTTCCAAGGGACTAAAGTCAGGTAGGGACTCAAGTCCCTGTAGGCTGGGTGACAGTGCACGGCGGAACTGCAGGTATTGATAAAATTGTGGCCGAGGCATATGGAACTCCTTCCGGAGATCCTGAAACGACTTGAGCATCGTGCCACTCAGAATGTCTCCCAGGTCTGACGTGTGACTCGGCTCTCCATGATATTCTGCCGCAGGTGGACAGGCCTACAGGGCAAACAGGGAAACCTATGATGGACCGGTGCACCTACAAGGCTGATGTGGCAGGGACAGAGGCAGTTGCATCTCAGAATATCAACAGAAGCTCTGATCAGGACCCACACCACATGCCAGCCCATCTTCTGGCCCCAGAGAAAAGGGGAAAAATACAAGTTGCAAATGGCTGTTGGCCCGGCAGTCCTGCTCAGCATGATGTAGCAGTTGCCCCGGGTGCAAAATTCTTAGGGTCATTCTTAAGGGCGCAGCAGCATTCTTTGGGGCGCAAATTTTAAAAAGAATGCATGCCTTGCTCGGGGCGCTGGCAACCCACACTATCCTGCTGGTGCTCAGTCAACGAAAAATATACTGCAAGTGTTTTTCACTGTGCAGCTGCACCACAATCTCTAAATAGGAATGGCCTGAAAACATGGTCACAGCTCTCCATCAAGGTGCTTTATTTCTGTGCGTTGAAACCAACGGTAGGCTGGTGTCCCATTTACGGCGTGATTTAGGTAACAGGTCCTACAATCAAACCCTATACTGCTTATCACACTGTAAGACAAAAGGCCTGTTCTGCATCAGAGACAGTTATGGGACCCAGGAGCAACAGAAACCTGGATGTAACTGGATCAGAAACCAGCTGAGCACTATTAACCCCTTCCGTGCGGCCGCGATTTTTCCCGTGTGCGGCCGCCGGACGAACACGGGCGGGCCATGACGAACCCCAGCCGTCATCAGCACACGAGCACCGTAGTGCATGACGGCTGGGGTTCGTCACCAGCATGGAAGGGGTTAATAAAGAAGGCAGCAGGACATAGCAAAGTATTTGAAAAATCTTGAGTACTAGTTGTGTGTGCATGGGCTGCTTACTACCACCCTTTGTTAAATTGTTGGCCCTGACGTAATAGTGGTGCTTTATGGCATATTGTGGTCATACGTGGCAACTGTGTGATAATCACCTCTGAGATAATACGGGTCATGGCATAATGGTGCAATTCTTCGGATACTGTGGTCTTCCATGGCATAATGAGATCCATGCTGGTATAATGTTTGTCCTTACATAATGGTATTACCTCTTGGTAAACTGAGAGTCCCCTGATGGTATCTTCACCCGGTATAGTACTGGAATATTGGTGATAGTTTATGGCATCTTGTGATTATCCACTGCATGAGACAGTGATCAATGGGCATGAAAGGCAGAATCTATTGCTGCTTGGCAGAAATACATATGAATACTTGATGAAAAGGACAAACCACGTTTGGGAACCAAACAAGTTTTAACTAAAAGTGTAAAGCTCCTATCTCAACAAGATTTTCATTAAAGTAGTCATATTTTGTTGTGGGGAATTGAGTTTAAGATGAAATGAGCATCGGTCAAGGATGCTTCTTGGCATAATTGCTCTTTATCTTTATCTTGTATTCCTTTCCTAATTTCTTTTTACGGAAGATGTGCCAGCCCTGGTGAGAATACCCCCCTCCTTATGTAGGCAGACGATTCTGTGATCTTTGCTAGAAGGCCCAGTAGGTCGTAAAACTTGCTCTTGGGGATTGATCAATACATTTTTGTCCAAAGTCCATATCTAAGAACCATAAGATACAAAATTGTAATCAGGCTGTAATTCCTTGGAAGAGTTGAACAATTTCTGCAGCCTGGATTATATGGTTCTATTGTAAGCTGTGGCACAGATACTCCAAGGATGTATTACATTTTTCAGTCAAAGGTATTTCAGCAATGATCTGTGGTGCATAAATCTGTGGTTTTAATCAATTGACTGCAACTCGCCCAGAGAAACATTAACCAGAAAGGTCTTCTCCTGCCGCAAGCAGCAACTACTTCAGTATTTGGAGACGACCATGGCTACAGGAAAAGGTCAAGAGAACATACCTCAGATGTTTCATAAAAATAAGCGTATCAGCTGAAAACAACTTGTGGAACTCTTCTGGAGTAACATGGTACACCTAAAGAACTCTTATAATGTAAAATCCATGACATGGTCTTATGTCAAACTGTGATTCTATTTAGGGATAATAAGCTCCCCTAAACATTTCACGCACAGTCTGAAAACAATCTTTGGGGATAGAGGACAGCAAGGCCCCTATCCAAACTGAAGGTTTAAGGAAAATGGTTTTGAAATGTTTTTTAGGATCATTCCTAGGCCAAACCTGGTGATCTCGAAAATCTCAGTAGATAGCAGATTCGTTTTCAGGTAAGGATGAATCTAAATGAATTGAACAATATTTGTTTTTGTAGTGTAGTTCCTAGTTTCCCACTAGGCCCTGCGCATTGGAATAACATAAACAGTAGTATCGACGTGGAACTGCGGATATTCCAGGCCTCCACTGACTATGCTAAACTTATTGGGTTGTGTTACCAACTAGCTCAGAGGTCACTGGAAACTTTCTTCTCTGCATAGGAAGGGATCAGCTTCCTTGGCACAGACAAGAAGGGATTCAGCTTTCCAACAACCGTGCAACATGACAACTTTGCTCCTCAGATCAAGAGTCAATCTCTAGGGTCGTGTGAAACAATAGACATGTATTTCACTCAGTCAGTCTAGGGCAGTTTACTTTCACAAGATGTAGAGAATAGAGAGACGGGCGTTTGTCAATAAAGGGTTAACATTTATTGAACAGTCTTTCTTCTCGTACAAGAGAAATGTATTGCCACAATTGCAATAATTGTTATTATAAAAAGTACGTACAGTAAGATAAGTATTGCGAAATAGAACTGTAAAAGCATTGATATGGTTTCTTAGCCATACAATGGTTTAAAAGTAATAAAACATATATACAGTCATATATACATTAGGCTAACATACTCAACTGGTGCTTCTAACTAAGCCTACCCCAGTGTGCCTGACCTAAGCCTAACACGTGAAAGGGGAGTAAGTAAGTAGCTTTAAGTTAAGTTGGTTTTGCCAAGGTTTGTTTCAAGAATTCTCGTCTAAGGGTTTAGTCAACACCATACCTCTGAATAGAATGATGGAGGATTGGTATCTCCTTCAGGGGTCTCTCTCGATATCCCAGTCACCCGCGAGGGTAAACCGGAAACGCCGTGGCTGGATTTCTCTGCACGAGAAAGGCAGCGGGTCTCTTCAGCGCGTCGAGGAAGGAGGGGGGACAGCGTCCGCGGGCAGCTGGAATCTGCTGGATGTCTTCGCAGAGGACGGCTGTTCAGCTCCTAAGCGTACTGTACCATAGTTCGCGCTTTAGCGACGATAATGGTATCAGCAGCTTCACCACCACAGGATAGCAGGCTGCAGCGACAGAGTGCTAGATTTACCAACACGGAGTCGTGCAGGCAGCCAGCATCAGCAACAGTAGCTTGCAGCTCACATTGCTTAAGGCAACGTTGGTAATATTTATACCTGACAGGTGCCGGGTTTGACGCAAGTTTGCTGGACATAAGACGTCAATTAAAGATGTCACTAGGAAGTGATAGTTATCAGTTGCTCATTAGAGTTCCATTACTAATCAAAACATAGCAAGCGGGGATTTCCAGGTTTGCTGAGTTTTTATCTTGTTGAAGAACTCGGAGTGTTATCTAGGAATATCAGATAGTGACTACTGCTCTGTCATTGCACTAATTGGTCGCAAAGGAAGTGGCAGAGAGAACTATGCTGGAATGTGGCTCTGTTTGTGTGAGGCCAGAGATGACTTTTCAGAAAATCGCACTTGAACGGTTATGCCAATATAGGGAATAAATGGATTTATAGCCGAATAGGGGCATATGGTCACAGTATCGATCAGGAACCTAGATAAACACGCAACACCCACTCCACGGGTTAATGTCCATCAAAATTACTAAAACTAAAGCAATTAGATGCATGTGTAACATTGCCCACCCCAAAATACATAAATGCATTCCAAATAGGCGTACTTGTAATACATGAAATTTAGGTGCTGTACGTTTTTTTAAAGCATAGAAATCATTCAAAAATTATTGCATACGAAATCATTGAACGATTATGCATAAAGAATTACACATGAAGTATCTCTGACAGAAGAAAGGCGAGATAAATCATCACATAAAAAATGCATTGTAATAACATGTGTGCTAGAGGCTGGTGTAATGTTGTTATGTCTCTAGATGTGTTTAGAAATAGAAGTGTGAAGCTTCTGTTCTCTAAGAATAGTTTTACGTTAAGCAAAGAATTGTTCGTGCCAAAAAAGAAGGGTCAATATTAAAAAAATTGTCTAATTCAAAGAAAATAGATTTCCAATGCTCTTGGCAGTTTTTGTTGATCAAAACTGAAGGCCGAATTCAGAGTTCATGGGAACGCTGTGTGTCGGAAAGCTTCTAAAAAGTTATTGTTTCTGTACGGGTGAGAACATTGTATCAGACAGGCTCTCAAAGAATTGGTCTACAAAATCAGGTGATAGTTCAACCAAATTAGATAGCGCTGTAACTTGGCAGGTGTGAGAATGATTGCTGTCATCATAGTCGGGACCAGCAATGCTCACAGAACGTTGTACCTGGATGATGTTGCTTTTGTCACTCGCTCCACTGTTACCACTTGGCTGTAGTACAGGAGTCTCCACGGATGCCGTCATCAGGATTGGTAGCCGCTGGGGACAACACAATGCGTGAGCCGTTATTGGACTGAGCAAAGTATCGACGTCCATTGGTACTGCTGATGGAAGTGAAAGACAGATGTCCAACACACATTCATCGCCGCAAAGCATACACCGTAGCACAGGTAAAATGCAATTTTGCCATATCGGTCTGAATGAAAGGAACCAGGTCATGTTTAGATCTCTCAGCCTGGCCAATCCAAGGACGTTAGTTATCCTGTCCCGGTAGCGCATTGCTAGGATTGTCTCTTCCATTCCCATGGGAGCTATGTCTGAGCCGAGGCTTGCCATAACGTAGCAGTAGGGTAAAAAATAGAATCCCTGCGACGAGTCCCAAAAATAATGGTATGCCGCCAAAAATGGAGTGCACAAAATTAGGAAAGATTCCCAAAATTGCCTGGAAGGGTGTTAGCAGTCCCGTAAAGACTGTCTTAAATATGCCTGGGATGCTTGTTGCACTAGACATGTTAAGGAGTTGGCTGAACATTTCTACGAAATGCACGGGGCAATTTGTTGATAAAAGGTCATGAACTTCAGTAGCTGTCCTTGCAACTAGAAGATCATACGTCTCTTTAGATGACGTTATAGGCACTGTTGTCTGTAAAAGTACAGATTTCATTTTGCTTAATGTATCAATTCGTATAGAATAGAGATTCAGACGAGGCCAGATGGGAGTCACTATGTCTGCAGGCCCACTCGGAAACAATGCTTGCATACAGCATTTGACCATGGATGTTACTTCTACTAGATAACTTTTCCCTGGCACGAGGCCACAACATCTGTGATCCGTTCTAAGAATGTAACTCCCG
Organism: Lissotriton vulgaris; assembly: GCF_964263255.1. Taxonomy (NCBI): domain Eukaryota; kingdom Metazoa; phylum Chordata; class Amphibia; order Caudata; family Salamandridae; genus Lissotriton; species Lissotriton vulgaris. The sequence continues at coordinate 297,943,870 of NC_141693.1, forward strand.
TTCGCGAGTTGCATAAAGAAGGGCTCTATCTGAGTTGCAGGTGTGACTAGCTGGTGGCATGAAAGGTTGTTTGAATTTCCATCACATGCTCCGTGTAAATTAATACCCTGACACAAAAGTATACCGCTTAGTGAATGTTTACAATTTTCACCACTAAGAAATACATTTTTGTCACTGTCACTATAGCAAGAATGAGTGTATGGTAATTTCCATTCAGATTTTACATATCCTTTACCCAATTGTTCATACTGGCCAGCAGGTATGTACTCAAGGCACTTTTTAAATCGGAAAGTTGTTATCGGAATTGTGATAATCCGTGTATTATCCATTCAATGACAGGACTCTCTGACATTGTCAATGGTAATCTCTCGAGTTTTTCGATGCTCAGGATTGTATAGTCTGCTCCTTTCTGTGCCAAACTGATCTGTTTATCAGTAAGGTTAAAACTGGAAAATAATGACGTTGTGTTGATTAAACGCCAAGGCACATAGCCTGAACGAAGATTTTGCAGCGTCCAGCCTAATTCTATAATAGAGCGCAATTGAGATTGGCCATGTTGTAACATTAGCAAATCTCTGTCTATCACATCAAAGGCAGAGGATACAATATTGTCCAAAGAATATATTCTGGAAGACAGAGTCGTTAACCCATTGTCTACCACAGAAAGTGATTTCTCCAAATTAATACGATCAATTTCTCGTATTTTTTCAGCAGTTTCAATTTGCTTTACTTTCCAAGCCTCGTTGTAAGTAGCATAGATACTGGTCGCTATGAAACGCTTTTGACGCTGTTTGCGTGGTCCAAGAATGAAATCGCGCAAATCAGCACCATCTTTTAGTAAAGACAAGTGTTGCTTAATTTCAGCCAGTGTGGACGAAGTTAGCCATTCAAGGCAGAGTTTCCCTACTCTGTATGTTGTTATAATCCCTGGATGTTGTCTCTGGGAGTATCTCGAGTCTAATCTGGTCATTTTTAACCCCTGTGTTTTATTCAGGAATCTATCTTGACAGCTATTTGTGTCTGTAGGCCAGATTAACCACTTTTTCCAATCAGGATGTGTTCTGTTGAAATGTAAAATTTGTGATACGTCTAACTCAATATCAGCGGTTGTATTCTCTGGTATTGGCTTCGGAATAGACGGTGTTTTAAGGTCTTTGTTCTTAGCTAGGCCAAGACAAGATGTTTGGTGTATTGTGTCATTTAAAAATAACATTTGTTCTGGTATCATGCAGGTTCTAAATAGTGCTTCTATGCCTTGCACCTGCCAATCTTTTGTACCCCAAATTGTTTTCGTTTCAATATTATGTTTCCAATAATCAAAACCAAATGTCATCATTTTGTCATAAAATGCTTCAGAATATATCAATTTAGAATTTGTCAGCATTGTTTTCATTCCTGTTTTTTCTAACAGTTTATAATAAAACGTTTCTGCATTACTGGTGTTAAACCCTGAGAAGTATTTGAATTTCTCAAAAAATGCTTTAGAACTGCTTTTAGGTGGTGTAGAACAATGTTCCCATTGATTATACATAAAAACATTTCTAGGCTGTGCAGATTTATGCAAGTAATGATCCCCATAGTGGGTGTAACAGAATAACTGCTCATAACTAGATGAACCTTGTAAATAATCATGATCTGTGAATCTAGCTGACATTACTAAATCAGACATCATGTCATTAATACTGTTAAAGTCCCAATCATCAGAGAATGTACTAGGTGTCACAAAGTCACTTAAGGAAACCTTTAGTTGATGAGGATACTTCAGGATTTCGACCGGACCATAGATCTCATAGTCTGTTTTCTCCCATACTACCCCACCAGGTATTGGAATTGCTGTGACATTTACTGTTGACAGTTCTCTTTTCTTCACGTGGGATGATCTGTGTGGTTTCAGGACTAGGTTGATGTTCTGACTTGCTGTGTCCATTCAATTGTAATAAACTTTCCTATAATTAAAACTAAAATTAGGCATAGTAGGAGTATGAATACCCCTGAGATAATCCAATGCTCAATCAACGGTGAATCCAGATATAGTTCTTTGATTTGTTGAAGGAGTCCTGTTTCATTTTCTTTAGAATACTTTTTTGTTTCTGGCATCACTTCGGGGTCATTTAAATCTTCAGAGAAGTTGTCGAAGTTGATGAAATAACCAGAGGCAGTTCTGTCAATTGATGGGATTGTTCTTTCAATCTGTCTCTCGGTAGCACTTTCTGATGCCACATCATTGTAGACTGATGTTGTTTCTTGACGAACTGTTTCAATCTGTGTTTCAAGAGGCACGAGTTCCATGGCCTTATTGCATAGTCCTTCATTGTGCACTGCAGGCTGATCGAATGTGATTAGTCTTTCAGTTTGAACCTCTTGGATTGTTGCAAGTTTGGGTATTCTGTTGTTTCTTGGGAGTCCACTGGGCCTACTGTTGATTATAGGCCACATGCTTGTGGTTTTACCAGATCGATGGACACGACTCTGTTCTCCTTTTTACCAGCAAGGGGCGGTAGCACAACTGATCTTGTTCCGGTGACTGCCAAGACAGGTACTGCTTTTCTGTAAGAAGGCCCAAATTCCTTCTTAACTGCGATCTTTTCTCTGACTAGATCCCCAATCTTTGGAATCCAGACAGGCCTTGCTGGGGCTGTTGCGGGTGGTGCCTCGTCAGTGGTACTTGGCTGATGCTTTAACTTTATGTTGCTTAATGATTTTCTTGTTTCATTCAGTTCCTGTAAAACAGCCAAACGATCCTTTACATCAAAGTGCGTTGTTTCTTCTTGTACCACTGACATCTGACTATCGAGGTCCTGAACTCGCATTCTAATTCCGAACATTAGTTCGTATGGGCTGAAACCTTTTAGAGAATTTCTTGGCATGTTGTTAAGACTAGTCTGGACACTTATTAAATGTTTGACCCACCCAGCGCCTGAACCTAATACCTTCGCTGTTATAGATTGCTTTATGTCACGGTTTTTTCTTTCTACCACACTGTTCCCTTCGGGGTGCGACGGACAAGAATACCGCAACCCAATTCCCATGCTGGCCATGGCCTCCCTATAAGCTCGAGAGCTGAAAGCAGGACCCTGGTCAGAATGGAACGTGGTAATTGCGTATGTGCCGATAAAGACTCGCAAATCTTTTATAACCGTTCTAGCGTCAGCCGAGCGCTGGGGCCACATCCATATGAACCTCGTACAGGAATCCACTGCTACCATGATATATCTATAGTTGCCGTCCCTTTGTAGGGGACCACAGTGGTCCAGGTAAACGCATGCAAATGGTTTATCCGAGATGAGAAGGGGTATCTGCGCTGGTCGTTTTACTGTTGATACTTTTATCCTTTGGCATATGTCGCATTCTAATACATACTTTTTAGTTTGTATTCTTAACCGAGGCCACCAATATCTCTGTTTTAATAGTGATATTGTTGCGGAAACGCCAGCGTGTGCAGAAGCAAGCCCTTCGTGTGCCGCTTTGATTAGTCCTAGTCTGTGTTCCCTGTTTGGAATTACTCTATCCCCCACTCCAGGGATTCGAGCAAAAGGAACGGAGTTTGCATCGATTATGTATGCATAATTGAGTGGATAGTTTACGGGTAGTGCTGCACAGTCGCCTTTTACGGTCGTTTTTACTGCCAGCATGGTTTCCCCGTCTATGTATTTATCTGTACGCTTTTTTGTGGCTACGGAAGCCGGTTTAGTTGCTTCCGCTTTGGCTGTATTAGCCAATGAATTCCCTGCAACGTGAACGCCATCACGTTGAAGACTCTGTGCGTGAATCACGTGAGTCTTTTGTAGTTCTTTGTGTAAAAGAGCTACCTCGTTCCAGAGCAATTTATGCTTTATTGTGGCACCTGTGTCATCTTTGTAGTCGTTTTCGATCCAACTCTGCAGTTTATTGTTGTAAGAGTTGACGCAAAAATGAGAATCGCACACTATAAGTGTCGGGAATTCACGTTCTGCATTTTCTAGCGCCATCTTTAAAGATCTGATTTCAGTTCTCTGAACCGAACAGTTTCTTACAGATTCAGTTTTTGTTACTTTCGGTCTGAATTTACCGCACAGCCAACGACCTTTTATAATCGCACATGCTGCATCGTAGGATTTTCTCTCTACGTTGAAATGCTGTACAGAGCTATCTGTATAGATTATACAGGCGTATTGTGGGAGAGGCAGAATTTCGATTGGCAGAGGATATTCTTCTTCATATTCTAAATCATTCAGTTCTTCAAATTGCGGGGCGAAATAGTATTTCACGTCTTCCGCTCCTAGAGAATCTATGCACTGTATCCATTTTGGATCCAGTGACACTGTAGGCATGTATACTGGGCTGAATAGCGCCTCAAAGGCGGATTCCGCTGTGAGGATATTAATCCGTTTGCCGTGTGCTAGTTCTCGTTCATTTGCTAATGCGATTTGCACTGCGTTCACAGTTCTTTCTGTGGGACTGAATGTTTTTTCTGCTTGTGTGTACAAGTGAGTTTTAATTGAAATAGGTACCTTTTCTCCCTCATTAGAGGTTAGGTACGTGAATCTGCATCTTCCTGGGATGACTCGGATTACAAGATCACGTGTGTTGTCACGTGTATCTAATTTTGTTTTTGCTAACATGTCTGTTTGCAGTGATCTCAAAATTTCTGTGTGTTTTTGAGTCCAATTGATTTGTTTAAAATCAGGTTTAATTAGTTCGTAGAGAGGTTTAACCCTCTCTGCGTAATTTAGGATGTAAGTTCTTCCGAAATTCAGAAAACCTAGTATGGATTGTAAATTCTTCAGCGTTTTTGGAGCTTGGAGTACAGCGCACTTCTCTAAGAAGTTGTCCGCTAGGCTTTTCCCTTCACTTGATAATTCGTACCCTAAAAACAGTACTGTCAGATGGGCAATTCGGGACTTTTTAAAGTTGAATTTGTAACCCTCTGCTGCGAACCCAAGTATAATGGTGTTCACTCTTTTCAAGTGAGTATCCAAGTCGTCGTCTGTAAGATAAATATCATCTACGTAAGACAATGCTTCATCATCATAGATTTGTAGTAACTCTGTTACCCTAGCTGAGAATAGTCCTGGGCTGTTCTTGAACCCCTGTGGGAGTCGACAGAATTTTTTCTGTGACCCAAATGCAGAGAAAGCGGTCAAATATCTGCTTTCTGGTGCAATGTTTTGACAAAAGAAACCATTAGATATGTCTAATGTCGTTTTATATTTTTTCCTAACTATGTTATTCATTAGGGCTGCACTATGCGAGTTTTGTACTGCAAAAGTTTTGCAACATGTATTAAGCTGTCTGTAGTCCAAAACTAGACGATATGAATTGTCTGGCTTGGAGACAGGAAACAAAGGATTGTTCATTTGAGAGGTGCATGTTTCAATCACCCCCTGGTACTCAAGTTGATCTAAGATCTCCCTGACCTGTTTTTTAGCTTCTTGCTTTATGGGATACTGCCGTTGGGCAGTTGGTTCACTTTTTAATTGGATTTTGTGAGGAGGTGAATCCTCATTCCATCCTACATGATTTTTATATAATGCAGGTGCCTGGGCCACTGCCCATTTCCTTGCATAAGTGTATTTTTTGTGAATCGGAATGTGATTCGAGAAGGCAGGCATAATCACTTCTTCGCCACGAGGGCACTCCCTGACAAACTCTAGGGGCCAATCTTTTTCAGCTAACAGAATATCGTAGCCTTTTGAGAGCTTATCCCAAAATAGACCCTTAATTTTCCTAGTCTTATCACCCTCTATACGCAATGTTATTTCGTATATTTTATGGGGCTCGCTAAGTCTGGCGTCGGCAGTTTCAACCTGAATGTATTCATTCGTGTCCACTGTCTCCAGATGACTCATCAAGATCTTGCGCGCTATACTGATTTCTGCTGCACTGTCCAACATTGTCAATGCCCACTCCCCGTTTTTCAACTGTGTCCTCAGTATTCTCGGCATGGTTGATTACTCTAATACTGGCTAATTTCTTTTTCTGAAATTGGGATTTTTTACTCTGAGCAGGTTCCTTGTCTTTGGACTTGGTGTGCTCTCCTGGGTCTGACCGTCCTCTTCTTTCCGAATTCTGTGGAAGAGATCGAGAGGGACGTGTATCAATACTTTGATATCTATCAGGTTTTTTCAGATTATCCCTATTTCTAAGGTTATATCTTTTCTCAGCGGGCTCCCTCTGGGGAGACTGGCGTTCTCGAGTCGGAGTTCTTTCCCTCCGTCGAGGAGACCTTCCTCTGGACTGGAAAACTTTTTCCTTGGGAGTGGATTGTTTATTTCCATCCCAGCTCTTTTTAGGAGTGTTTAAATTATTTTTAATAAATAATTTTACTAACTCTCTATAAGCTTTAGTTAATTCTCCTATGTTAACTAAGAGATCTTCTTTTGACATTTCTGCAATGTCAGGATGTGGTGTGTAGCTGGCTAGAACCGGCCACGTTGCTTCTGGTCTACCTAGTGGACCGAGCCTAGTTATGTGATCATTGTGTTTTAGGGCGCCATTAAACCAGAGCAGGTGCTCTTGAAATTTAAGTGGAATTTCAATCTCCTCGAAAGGAGCGTACTCTTCAGAGGTTTCTCTATTTTGTAATAGTGAAACTCTTTTGTTGTAGCGTTTGCCGCTGGAAAGTTTATCCATGAATAGAATACCTCTGTCTGCCGATACTCGTGAGCCTCTATCACAAAAACTACTGTACCACCCTGTGGTGTCAGTCCGTTCTCTATAAGTTTTAAAGTTATAGATCTTCTTAAGTGGACCGGGATGATAATAGCATCCGGGTCTGTGTATTCGGGACCTTGCTGAGTCGCATCTGCTGCGGCCCCATTGGTTCCGTTATTTTCTGGCATTGTAAAAATGCAATGTTTGCAGAGTAGGTCTCCAAGGAGACAAAGATTAGGTGCACAATATTTTGGAACACTGTATCCTTCAACGTTGAATAAACCAGAGCTTTACATAGGAATCTCTTCCTACTAAGGTCGGGCGGATTTTAACCTTTCACCCACTCCAGACGTCTATTGGAGTATTTACGGGAGAAAGGGGTGTGAAATATGCACGACTGAGTTACTCTAAAAGTCTTGCGTTAGTTTATCGCCTTACCAAACGTTGGGCGCCATGTAGTGTAGTTCCTAGTTTCCCTCTAGGCCCTGCGCATTGGAATAACATAAACAGTAGTATCGACGTGGAACTGCGGATATTCCAGGCCTCCACTGACTATGCTAAACTTAATTGGGTTGTGTTACCAACTAGCTCAGAGGTCACTGGAAACTTTCTTCTCTGCATAGGAAGTGATCAGCTTCCTTGGCACAGACAAGAAGGGATTCAGCTTTCCAACAACCGTGCAACATGACAACTTTGCTCCTCAGATCAAGAGTCAATCTCTAGGGTTGTGTGAAACAATAGACATGTATTTCACTCAGTCAGTCTAGTGCAGTTTACTTTCACAAGATGTAGAGAATAGAGAGACGGGCGTTTGTCAATAAAGGGTTAACATTTATTGAACAGTCTTTCTTCTCGTACAAGAGAAATGTATTGCCACAATTGCAATAATTGTTATTATAAAAAGTACGTACAGTAAGATAAGTATTGCGAAATAGAACTGTAAAAGCATTGATATGCTTTCTTAGCCATACAATGGTTTAAAAGTAATAAAACATATATACAGTCATATATACATTAGGCTAACATACTCAACTGGTGCTTTTAACTAAGCCTTCCCCAGTGTGCCTGACCTAAGCCTAACACGTGAAAGGGGAGTAAGTAAGTAGCTTTAAGTTAAGTTGGTTTTGCCAAGGTTTGTTTCAAGAATTCTCGTCTAAGGGTTAAGTCAACACCATACCTCTGAATAGAATGATGGAGGATTGGTATCTCCTTCAGGGGTCTCTCTCGATATCCCAGTCACCCGCGAGGGTAAACCGGAAACGCCGTGGCTGGATTTCTCTGCACGAGAAAGGCAGCGGGTCTCTTCAGCGCGTCGAGGAAGGAGGGGGGACAGCGTCCGCGGGCAGCTGGAATCTGCTGGATGTCTTCGCAGAGGACGGCTGTTCAGCTCCTAAGCGTACTGTACCATAGTTCGCGCTTTAGCGGCGATAATGGTATCAGCAGCTTCACCACCACAGGATAGCAGGCTGCAGCGACAGAGTGCTAGATTTACCAACACGGAGTCGTGCAGGCAGCCAGCATCAGCAACAGTAGCTTGCAGCTCACATTGCTTAAGGCAACGTTGGTAATATTTATACCTGACAGGTGCTGGTTTTGACGCAAGTTTGCTGGACATAAGACGTCAATTAAAGATGTCACTAGGAAGTGATAGTTATCAGTTGCTCATTAGAGTTCCATTACTAATCAAAACATAGCAAGCGGGGATTTCCAGGTTTGCTGAGTTTTTATCTTGTTGAAGAACTCGGAGTGTTATCTAGGAATATCAGATAGTGACTACTGCTCTGTCATTGCACTAATTGGTCGCAAAGGAAGTGGCAGAGAGAACTATGCTGGAATGTGGCTCTGTTCGTGTGAGGCCAGAGATGACTTTTCAGAAAATCGCACTTGAACGGTTATGCCAATATAGGGAATAAATGGATTTATAGCCGAATAGGGGCATAAGGTCACAGTATCGATCAGGAACCTAGATAAACACGCAACATTTTCAGAAATAAACACCCTGCAGAGAACATATGTGCTTGTGTGCTAGTATAAGCAGACTCATTGCATCATTTGTTTTCCTCCTTGGCAACAAGTCACTCTTTCTCAATAACTGCAGAGCAAAGGATCATTCTTGCCATGTAGCCAACTGTGAGGCAAGAGGCAGATGGCGAAATAACTATGTAGAAGGTGAACAGCAGTCATAACTCTAATACTTTCAGTGATAACTTTCAGGAACAGGCAGTACTAAATATCTGTGTGTTCGGAGAATAGCAGTGTGGAGGCTTTGGATGAAGTTACCACTAATTTGAAGGATAATGTCTAAACTTACCATTCAGCTGACTTTGACACATTTGATCCCAGAGGAATCTTTCCTGTATGAAAACTGCAGCACAGTCTTTAGTGAATTCCACTTAAGATCAAGTGGCATCAGTGATGAGCTATGGACAGAATGCTGTTTTCTGAGGAAAGAATTCAGACACAAGTGCAACTCTTGGAGGTGAAACACCATGTTGGAAGAGGAGCAAGCATTTCTGTTGCGCCGCTCTAGTGTTTTCACGTAGTGACGCATATGAACCGGAGGAATCCCGCAGTGCTTCTCTATACAACATTTCAGAGACGTTTTTGGTGTTTTCTGTTACAAATCATTTCTTGAGGGAGCTTGCAGTCTTCAGTGTATTTATTTATGATGCGGAAGGCAGTTTTCAGAACTTTTCACAGAAACTATTCAGGGAAAGAACTCTGCATGGGGTTAGCTTGTTTTGGTTCACATGGAGATAGGAAAGCTATTACCCTGGAGGAGTTGGGTGAATGCTTTATGACTCAGACTCTGATGGGTTTAGATAAAATTCGATTTCTTTAATTTGCTATGCAATTGTGAATCAACAGTTGTGAAAGTATTAGGGAAGTGTAATTATTCAGAATATTGAGCTTTAAAGACTATTTAACCAAAGTTAATAACCACAATTTCTATGAATATTCGTGATGCACAGAAGGGGGACATAGAAAACAATCGTAATTAAATGCTTCTATCCTTTATTTATTTTGAGTTTAGCACATTAAATGACAGAGAAAACAGACTGTTGAGAAAGCTCAAATAATATATGAGGAATGCAAAGAAAAGTTTTAAGTATATCAAGCTGCCATGAATAACAATTAGCATTATTTTCCATGTGTTTTGCCAGGTACAGATTTCGTCCATTACAGTCGGTCCACCTCAATCGAGAATCGGCTGCTGTTTTGTTCCATCCAATCCTTCCTTCCCCCTAACAGTCTGGGCCTTGAGCTTTCGTTAATAAATGTAGGCCCTGATTCAGGGTAGACAAGACTGAAATTCCAACACAGCACATGATCTACCACCAGAGGAGATCAGGTACAGTGACAGCAATACTGGGAGAGACTGAATCGAGTCCAAGTGAACATGATACACCATTAGGGAACATGTCAGGATTACTATTCACTCAATTGGTAATAGGGATTCTAAGTAGAGGTTTATTCTCTAGTTCTACTCAGAATTTGGACATTTTTGACTATTGTTTGGAATTATTTGAGAAGGTAAGGATCTAACATTGTTAGGAATGATAAGTCTCAAATCACTCCTAAAATTATTAAGAAAGATAAGCCTCTGGTAACTCCTAAGGTGGACCATCTTTGATCCGATTCTGTATGTCACAGGTCTACAAAATCCATTGCCATTTATTTTTCCCACGCAGAACGTCCATCAAGATGTTTTCACATTTAAACATCTGGTAACTATGAAGTTGAAATTGTATTTAAAAAAATCAAGACAAGATATGTTATATAAAATCAACCAAACCAAAAATGGAAGAAGATGTATGCATTTGTATGTATTTGTTACGCGTGTATATCACCCGCAGGTCTCACAGCGCCAGCAGATACTCAGAGAACAAAGAGAAGTGCCTCAACAGGGCTAGAAAAGCCAGGTTTTAAGGGCTCTGCAGAACCTCTTATGATCGGGTTCCAATTGGAGATGTAGAAGCAAGGTATTCCGTGTTTCAGGGCCAATTTTGGAGAAAGCTCGGCCCCCGTTCCTTACTTTACGGACTTTTGGTACCGTTAGAAGTTGTTTACTGGTGGAACGAAGGGTTCGGGCTGGTTGGTATTTTATTCGTTTTTTAGCGAGATATTTTGGCCCTTTGCCACTAAGGGTTTTATGGACCAGACAGCACAGTTTAAAATTGATCCTCTTTTTGATTGGGAGCCAGTGGAGGGTCTTCAAACGAGGCACGGAGGGGGTGCTGGGAGGGAGGTTTAGGGCTAGTCTAGCCACAGTATTCTGCAAGACCTGAAGTTAAGTCAAATGCTCTTCATTTATGGAGGCAAGTAGTGCATTTCCATAGTCTAGACGGCTGAAGATTAGCCCCTGTACTAGGGGCATGGAAGAGGATAGGTGGATCCATTTGAAAATGTTCTTGAGATTGCGCATTAGACCGTAGCTGGTGCATACTACATTGTTAATGTGGTCCGCCATGAAGAGTTTATTGTCTATTATTATACCCAGATTTCGGGCTGCTGACTTAGATGGGGGGCAGGGTCCCAAAGAAGGCGGCCACCAGTCGTCTGTCCACAGTTTCTGTGCTTCACCAAAGAGCATGATTTCAGTTTTGCTTACGTTGATTAATAGGTGATTGCTTGACATCCAATCATTTATGTCTATCATGCATTGTTTGAACCTATGTTTAGTGTTGGTGAGATCTGGTCCAAGGGTGATTAGTAGCTGCGTGTCATCGGCGTGTGACACTGTTTCGAACCGATGTGCTCTGATTATATATATAGTTTAAAAAGTGTGGAGCTTAATATGGATCCCTGAGGGACTCCCCTGTCAATTGTCTGGCTCTTGGATGAAAAGTCTCCTACTTGGACCTTGGAAGACCGGTCCGTCAGGTAGCTCTTGATCCAGCTTAATGCTGAGATGAGTCGTAATTATTGCAAAACAGTAGTGGCTTACAGACTCAGCAGAGTTTGGCAGAGTGGGTGAACCATCATAAACAGGTGGTTAATGTGTCCTGCCAAACAGTGCCACCTTCTACATTTAGAGGACGGGCAACCCTGGGCTTTATGCTAGCTGATCCACCAGATGAAATTGTTGACCTGATTTTCTGTCCATCACACAGCCATAAGGTCACAGTGATCTCCTTAAGTCAGTGCGACCATCACCAGATTTCTCTACCAGGAGAAGGATTCAAACTAACTCTCGTTTTTGGAGGTTTTTGAAAAATAAAAAACCTTGCCGTAAGCTGAGCCAAATTAACATGGCAGTCACTCATCAAAATAATCTTCCTTCACTATGATTCTGTCCACCTTTTCTGAGAGCTTAGCAACAATTGCAAGCATTAGGGAGAAGATGGTGCGCTCCTCACAGCTGACTCCGTGAGTTACATGAAAGGGGAACGGACAAGCCTTTTAAATTGCCTTTTCCAAGATGGTGATCTGTTCAGAGAAATCAGTCTGAGGTTTGCAATCCAAAATTAAATTGTAAATTGTAAATTGTTGTGTCTTGTAAAGCGCACTGCTACCCGGAGGCCTCGTAGCGCTATAGACCGCTGGGGAACCCGTCCTGGCTTTCCCTGTGAGATAGTCCCTCCTGGGGGTCTCCAAGGTGAAACCAGGCATCCCCGGTGTTTGTGTGGGGCCGTTGTGGAGATGAGGCAAGCTAATGCCCAGAGTTGCCGAGTGTGCTCCCTGGTCGGAGTAGGCACCGATGCGAGAATTATCAGTCCGCTGATCCTGGTCCAAGACCCTGCCGCGTCGGGAATCGAACCCTGGTCCCGGGCCGTTCTCTGCACTCGGGTCTGCCGCCTCTAACCAGTGAGCCACACCTCTCCACGTAAGCAGTGTCTTTCACTGAAATAACAGTTTCCATTTTAATCATTTATACGGAGGTGTTTGCTAGTGATGGATACATCAAAGCACATTTGTTTTCCTATTTTTTATTGAATTTTTCACACTCTTGCTACCCTGATTTTTGCTTTTGCCAGTTGGAACATCAACTAGATCTATTTCTGAATGTACTTGCTTGGCTCTTTCCACTGCCCTGATGTCAGGGGGGGGTTTAGTCCCTTACTATTAAGTTCTGCATTAATCTTTAACTTCAATGAAGAACTGCATGATTACCAAATAGATTTTTTACCGTATGCTTGCTTTTTCTTCTGATTAAGTACCTTTTAAGAAGATATTTTTAACCTTTCTTATGTACTGTTAAATTCAGAGTGCCCCTGAGGCTACTGGAATGAGTCATGCTTTCTTCTGACAATGTACTGATTCCCTGAGGAACGGTTGACTCATTCCAGTAATCTATTGATTGCCTGAGGTAAGGGCTACTCCTCCCAATAGCAAACCATAACAGACCTTCTCTTGGTCGATTCCATGTCAGAGTCCCATCACATGAGCTAGTGCTTATAATAGAGCAAACAGCCCCCCATTCGGGGAGTGTAGGTCATCACGTCAGCTGACTTGGCTGGTCACCCACCAAGCACTTAATGAACCTGATAGTCATTTTATGAGGCTGGCTTAGTATATGGTGCACAATTAAAGGAGTGATGCACCTTGTACTAATCCAGGCAACCCTTATAGTGATTTTAGTGATTTTGATAACCTTAGGCTCTCAAAGTGTAAGCTGTTGAGAGTAATCTTCAGGCTTATCTTGAAGGAGCTTGTTTTTCCACATTTAATCAATAGTGTAGATTAGATGAAAAAGAGCCACACAGTGTTTATGAAAAATAGGCCTATTTATAACACAGCACAATCACTATCACATTGGTATATCTCCTACCCGGAGATATCAACAATAGATACAAGAATACTTCAAAGGAATCAGGTAAGTAGCACAAGTATACATTTGTCTCCAGGAGAGGTCAAACCATATACTAAACAACTGGAATGAGACCCTCAAGGAAGAACAGGACTTGGACCAAAGGACTCAGGGGAGCTGGGAGAACCAGGAAGCACCCAAGGTAAGTACACAGGAACCCCTCACGAAGGCTGTGTGCAGAGTGGAAACACAGCCGCGTGTCCAATAGAAGTCACAATTTTAAAGAAAGAGGACCCTTCTCAGAGGACCCTGAAGAAGCCCTTTGGAGGATGGAAGGTTGGAGAGGCATCCCATTCATGTGTGCCTGAGGAACCAGGTTACCTGCACCAAGGCAGTCCGGTGTATAGGGGTGAAGTGGCGTCGGAACCTCCCGTAGACAACAATTGAAAACATGGGAAGAAAGGCCTCCGGAGAAGTTGGTGAAGATGTCTGGTGGAATCCAAGGGTTGATTCTTGAAGAGGTGGACCTGCAAGCAAAGGGAAAGAGCCTATGCCCCTCAGAGGTGATCAGGAAGCATGGAAGCACAATGCCCACCCTTGGCAGGGAGCCCAGGAGGGTTGGCAAGGACTTTGTTGCTGTAGCCGTGGGAACCAGGCGACACTGAGAAAGACCAGGAGGCATACATGAGCTGTCCCATGTCAGATGTTGGTGTCTAGGTGGTTGGTGTCCGTCGGGAGCACCAACAAGCCTTGGTAGCTGCACCTGGCATGGAAGATCACAAAATGCAAAAGTTGGGACCAGATAGTTCCAAAGGACGCACCAAGTGCAGGAGAGTCATAGCAGGTCCCATACAAGGGAGCTCACCAAATCAGGAGAAGCTCCTCAATAGGACCGCTAGACTGAAGGCACAGGCATCACAAGAGGACCTCAGGCAGCTCAACAAAGATGGAGGCCCATGGTGCAAGAAATGCAGTGATGATGCTGATCTTCAAGGGATGAGGTGCTGGAGGCTGGAGATTCTTGTATTTAGAAGATCTCTGGCATGCAAAGCCAACAAGCCTTGGCAACGGCAAGACAACGTGGTGCACAGGGGTTTGATCCCAGTGGCTTCGATGTGAGATACAGTCCTCCAGCTTGCAGGGAAGACAGATAAGGCCCCTGGAGAGCCACAGAATCACCACCTGTATTGCTGGGCCTCTGGAAGTTCATAGGATCCCAGGAGAAGCAGACCGGTCCACTACATTGCAGTGCCTGCAAATGCAGGGGAGTGACACCTTCACTCCAAGGGAGATTTCTTCAAATGTCTTTGACACCCACAGGTCTTCTGGATAACTTAAGTGAAGCACATACATGAGGCAGAATACTTGCAAAACAGCTAGACGAGGAGAAGCAGGAGTCTTCCTTAATGCAGTCTCAATTTCAGGTGAAGTCGCAGGGCCAGATGTAGGTAATTCCGATTTACCGACTCTTAAATACCGACTCATACCGATTCGGTATTTAAGAGTCGGTAAATTGGAAGGAGGCAGATGTAGGTAAAAAATTACCGATTCTGTAAGAGTCGGTATTTACCGATTCTGTAAATACCGAATCTGTATTTCCCATTGATTTCCATGGGCCTTGAAGCCCATAGGAATCAATGGGAAATACAGATTCGGTATTTACAGAATCGGTAAATACCGAATCCTGCAAGGGTGCAGGAGGTGTCACTTTGACACCCTCTAGCACCCCAATTCCGGACTTGTGTGCCATGTGGCACACAGACATGCCCTAAGGGCATGCCTGTGTGCCACATTGCACAGATGTGCATGCACACCTGAATTCTGTATTTTACCACCCAATAGGATTGGGTGGTAAAATACCGATTCTTAGGGGCCTGTGGCACTCTTAGGAGTGCCACCTACATGTGGATTTTCCGAATCGGTAAATATACCGATTCGGTATTTTACCGATTCTGTAAATTTACCGATTCGGTAAAATTACAGAATCGATAAAATATAGGCCCCCTACATCTGGAAACCCTAATACCGGTCGGTAACGGCCGAATTCGGCCGTTACCGACCGGTATTAGGGCTCCTACATCTGGCCCCAAGTGTCTAGATGGTTGAGAGGTCTTGGTTTCAGAGGGGAGTCTTGACCCACATCAAATCTGAGGACTCACCCACAGGGATAAATACCCAAGAAAAGGGTTGGAGTGACTCAGGGATCCCTCCCAGAGGAGGGGCTGGACAGAGGGGAAGATACTACCCTGCCCTTTGTCCAGTTTTGTGCCAGAGCAGAAACCAAGCGTTCCTGAACGGGTTCACACCTTTGTATGTAGGGCACCAAATGCGCCCCTCAATGCAGTCTGATGGCACTGGAAAGCACTCCCCATCCCAGCCCAATACACTAGTCATGTCTGGGAGGTGGTCACATCTCCCTGTGACAGGAAACCTATTGTTTTACCATCTCCTGCTCAGCTCAGCTCAGCAGCAGGAGGGCAGAACATTGTCTATAGTCGGCAGCAGCTCTAGTTTGCTGACAGACCCTGAAAGGTTTTAACCGGGAATACAGGGGGCTCCCCTAAGGGACCAACCAAGTACCTGCGATCATACCTCCAACACCGGTATTGATGTTGGGGTATGATTCCAACATGTTTGATACCAAACATGACCAGGTTCAGTGCATCTATTATATAGTTAGACATCTTGTAATGACCGATGTCCATTATATGTCTTAAAATGGCAGATCGTACTTACAAAGTCTAGGGAATCGGTCTGTAGGGGTGTCCTGCTCATGCAGGGGCACCCTCACACTTATAAACAAGCCCCCTGCCCTCAGGACTGAAGTGCCTGCCATAGGGGTGGCTTATAGGTTTTAAGTGTAGTGTCCTCAGATATTAGAAAACGTATGTCTGTCATGAGAGGTGCAAGCACCACTTTATGCGGGCTGCAATGGCAGGCATGTAGTCTGGGTTTAGGTGGACTCCCCTGGGTGGCACAATACATACTGCAGCCTAAAGGAGACCCATGGGGTAACTATGCCCTGGATACATTAGTACTGTATACTAAGCACTTAAAAGGGTACACCAGTAGCCAATTGTGAAGGTACAAATGTACTTACCAAAGCCATTTTGAAAGAAGAAGCACAGATGCTGGAGTCTTGGTTAGCAGGATCCCAGCAAACTACAATCTAAAGCGTACTGAAACCAGGCACAAAGTGGAGGTAACCATGAAAGCAGAGGCTACTTTCCCACAATAATCATTCCAGCTAACAAAGAGGAAACCCTCATGTTATAGAGCCATAAAGAATATTTACATTAACTGTACAGCCAACCAGACAACTCGGACTGTTATGAGATAATTCCTGTTGACAATCAGCCCAAAATTCTGAAATTCTGAGTCTGAAATCAAACTCCTAACAGAAAGTACTTTTGGATGTTTGGATCAGTCAAAAGAAATTTAATTTCCTGATCATAACATTTGCATTAACCAACAATATACACCCATCTGAAAATACACAAGAATTACAATACATCTCCGGGACACCCAATTGCATAAAGCAGAGGCTCTATTTTGATACCCCTTTGGATATATGTTGACTTCTTTTCCAAACCCTTTGTCTCTTATACACAACCATTGTAACAAACAGCACAGTTATGATCAACTGCATAGAAGGCAATCATTTAAATCAATGATTGGTTACCCTGGAAAAGGAATCATTGAACCCCAAGAACATCACCCATGAATAACCATGATTTATGCTTTTAAGTGGTATATGAATTTTATAGTTATATGGATGCTAAACAAGAAAAGTGGACAAGGCCAGTCAAGATCTTTACTCACTGTGTGGATGAATGTGCCAGAATGGCGCTCAGCAAGAACTACTTCCTATTTAATAAATAGTTTTTACTGCAGGAGCATAGGTTGGTATGGAATAGTCTTCATATTCGATGTGGGCAATCCCTATGCCCTATATTTAGAAATACGACATATCTTTCAAGAATCCTACTGCAACAATACAACATCACTAAGGGTTTGATATTACCTCACCCGCAATGCCTTCATAAGCTCGACTACCACAAAAATAACACTAATCAGATACGTTGAATGGCTCAACCAACAGAATCCGTACTGAAACGGAAGATCACATCTGCACTAATTTACATAGAAAAAGTTTTTAAAAAACACAATTCATTATTGCAATAAGGTACCCATCATCCACCAGCCTTTCAAGACTATCTCTCTTTTAGGCAACTCTGGGACTTCGGAGGAACTGCAGTAAGGACTACTTCAGAAAAGTTTGAATCCTCTGTGGATGCCTTATAGAGATGGGACACCCGTGGAGACTGGTCCTACATCCCATGAAGTCATTGCTGCAACACACAGGAAATATAACAACCTAGAAAAAACAACCCAATAATGGCATTCTACTGATTGAGCAATGTGACCACAATGGCTATACTCAAGAATGGGAATATTCTTCCGGCTTTAGCTAAATAAATGGGAAAACCAATGTTTGCATAGAAAAGAAACCGAAATATCTGTGCCTTTTTAGTTAGAAAATTACATCAGGAAAGATCTGCAGCCTGGACTGCCCTATGCCTACAAACCCAGATGACTGTAGAAGAAGTGTATATATTCTAAATAGACGGCTTGTGATTCTTGCTGAATCTGTAATCTGTAGTTATCCCAACATTTGATATGTTAATTTGTAATGATTCTGTTTTCATGCATTGCATGCATATTTTTTAATTTAGAAGTAATTCTTACCCATAGTATAAATATCCTCATGCAATTTAAGGGCATATATTTGTCATTGAGTTGCCATCAAGGGGACCCCCACCTGGATGTGCATATCGAAGCGAATGAGGTGCAGGAATCACGGATGCGACACATAAAAGTAAGGAAACGTTGCACTTGCAAATATTAGTGGACACGGACATAGTGATGTGAACTTTAAATGCAAAAAGTCACTGCGGGGCGGCGATGAACAACTGTGATGAGGAGTGCTAGCGTCCTGCATCAAATGGCGGATGGCCACGTGTGATTCTGCGATGCCGGAAAACATGAGCATGGCATCATACACTAACGTGGCGAACTAGAACTACAATGCACTGCGCCTGACTCTAGATAACGTGGGCTGTACAGTGTAATTATCATCGCTGTCACAGCAAATCCCGCAGGCTGCATATGTGGACAAAACATGCGGCTCTGAAAGATGTCCGAGACCCACTGGCAGAAGAATTCAAGCGGAGGGTCAGAGGGTGTATATAGAGACTGGCAACGCTATTGAGACCAGAGAGGGCGGTATAGCTGCAGAATTGGTTCCTTTCACCTGCAGATTGGGACAAATGCGTATAGCGGTGCCCCCTCTCCCATCCCCCAACACTCCCCCCTCTCCGCTCCTACTCTTTCCAGCTTCTGTCCTCTGCCCTCACATGCGCTTGCCCTTTGTCCCCTCCCTGTTTCTCTGTGAACCTCTTCCCTCACCTCTTGAGACTGAACTATTTTGTCTGATGCCCGATGGAGCTACCTGGTTTAGCTATAGGGGAGACGGGCCGTGGATTTCCTCCTTGGTCGTTACCTACCCAACTGGTCTTTAGACAGACTTCTTTCCGTCTCTCCTTATTGTATCTTCCCTGGCTCCTATCCTCTCTCCCTTGAATCTCTCCCCTTGCCTGCTACTCTGCCTACCCCCCTGTCGTTTGTGCCCTTTGACTAAGCACTCCTTCTCCCCTTGTTTGGGAAAGATCTAATATTTATTCTCTGGAGTCTCAGCGAACCCGCTGAGAGAGTCCACTGCGCCAAGGGAGCCACTCACAGCTGAGGTATGGTATGGCACCCCTTGCCAAAGCACT
The DNA here is from genome assembly GCF_964263255.1 of Lissotriton vulgaris. NCBI lineage: Eukaryota > Metazoa > Chordata > Amphibia > Caudata > Salamandridae > Lissotriton > Lissotriton vulgaris. The sequence goes on from NC_141693.1 coordinate 297,963,091, forward strand.
CCCTCTCCCCATTTTGGGGAAGGATCCAGTGTGTAGGCCTTGGAGTCTCAGAGACCTCTCTGAGAGAGTCCACTGCGTAAAGGGAGCCTCTCGCAACAGAGATAGGGAAGTGATACCACTTCCCCTGGGATCACAGCTTACTGGACTTTGGACGTTGCCTTGACTCGTCTACCGGTTTGTGTCCCCGTCACCCTTCCCCTCCTCTTCCCATGCTGTGTCTCTCACCCTCCCCTCCTCTTTCCCGCCTTCATTATCTGTCTACTTCCCCTGCTCCAACCCCCCCTCCCCTGAATCTCTCACCTTGCCTGCTTTTCCCCTTACTTATTTGTGCTTATTGTTTATCTCGACCTTACAAGTAACTATGTTGCCATGCTCTAAGAACTATATAACCTTTGTAACATTGTAACCTGTAACTATGATCTGATGCTCATGTAAAGCGCTCTGATACCTCCGGATATAGCCAGCGCTATATAAAACTGTCTTGATAAAAGTAGAGTAACCCAACACAGTGCAAATCAATGTGTTGCGTCACTCTGCCTCGGGGAGATGTTCCATGGGTGAGTGGGTGGTTCCCACATCCACCCGTGGATTTTGGCATATTCTCAGATACACCATTACTGGTAGACCGGAAATGGAACAAAATGCTGCGCTTTTCCAGGTGAAGCATAACGAGGAGAACAATCTAAGTTTCTCTACGTTGTTTTCTCTTTCTGCATTTTGCAGCCCACATAGGAAGAGTAAAATGCCTCTGAGGCTTGTTTTTGTGCAGGAAGGTGTCTCTTCCTGTAGAAAAGGTGTCCCTTCCTGCACCAACACAATCTTACAGCACAAGGGTGCCTGTGTAGTGCTAGGCAGCACATTGTCAGCCAGCGCAAGGAAAGGACAGGAATGTGCCGTATAATGTTAAATACAACGCATTCCTGTCCTTTCACGTGGTGCAGCAAGTAGACTTGCTGCGTGGTGTTGTGGGAATTCTTGATAAATGTGCCCCATAGTGCATTAGCCACAGTGTGAAGGTATATGAACTTTGACGCATCTGTTACAATTACTAATCAGTTGCCCAATCACTCGTAGGCACAGCAGACCAACAGCACTGTGATGTATCAATAATACAAACATGTTATCATCATACATTATGAGCAGTTTTTAAACTGTTTTATCATTTTTCAAAACATTCAAACTTCGTACCAATTTTCAACTAAACTGTGCTTGACCAGCTCAACAAAGTTAATCATTACAAAGTTATCAATAGAGTACAGCATAATAGACTCAACCTTGTTCCCACAAAGGCATACATTCAGTTACGAAGGGAAACCATCCAGTTGTTACAAAATCGTACACACCAATTGGGAGTGTTCTAATTGCTAACAGGCCTTACCGGTTCATAGCACAGTGGATGCCTCTGACTCAGAAGAGCCGGCTTCACCTTAATGACATCAGCTTTGGAGGGTTTTCTAGTTACATCAACATCCCTGCCCTCAACTGCCCTGATATTACACCCATCTCAGGGTGGCATTAAGTCTGAAGGGTGCAGGAAATTCTATAACTATTCCATTTATCTTTATTCATTATTCTGCGACTTTAGGTTCAGAGTGGACCATTCGCAGTGCAATTTCTTCTGCTTTGCCCATTAAGTCCCATCTTTAATCCATCCCTTATTCAACAGTGTGTAGGGCTTTCCTCACACAATGTATGGCATTTGTACTTTTTACCAAAAATAACATAGTCAATTCCACCCTCTTCCACATCCTGTTCTTAGTCTGAAATTGGGACACATACACTTAATATCACTTCCGGTTGTGCGTGGTTAATAAACAGTACCCGCCTTTGCCACTCAGTCTAGCTGCATGTCAAGTGTTACATCCAGGTGTAACCCTTTGCCTCATCCATGACTTGGGTTGTGGGTCCATCAGTTCTGCTACCCAGGCCCCTAGACAAACAACAGGACCAAGGAGTAGGCACTTCAAGGAGCCCGACACCCACAGCATGAATTTCAAAGGGCTAGGTGCTAAATCACATTTGTATCTGTAGAGACTCCATAAAAGTGCAGGCAGCCCTTCCGCTGAAGAGCCAAATTGCACCGTGGCCCTAGCCAATCGGTGCTTACCAATTTTGGGGGAGGGTTTACCCCCTTCCACCTGTGGACCGTCAGTCCACCAATCTACTTACGAAGCAGAGGGGGCGGAGCGTTCCATGCAGTCCCCGGTTGCTCAGGTTAACAACCGCCCATAAGACTAGCGGGGCGCCGTCGCTCCTCCAGGGTCCACTCCGAGGACTTCCTGGGGATGTTTGGCATTAGCACCCTTGTTGTGCTCCTGAAGAGGGTACCCCTGTGTACCTTTCAGCCTCTGGATGGCCCTGTAACTCCGCCTGCAACACAAAACAACAAGTTAACAGCCTCCAACCCCACCCCCTGTATACACACTGGGTAAGCAGCATGAAGGGAAGGCACAAAGAGAACGCCAGGTGGGCGGGAGAGGACTGTTACCTCTCTTCCTGCCCACCAGTCCCCTAAAATGATGTGGGGCGTGGGGACCTAGAGAGGGTCCCACAGCACTAGGCTGTAATGGTGTGCCCTCATATGGCACTAAGGCGGCCGCCCTCTTAAGGGGGCCCATGCATGGCCCACAGGCAGCCACATAGTGCAAATATCTGCAACACACTCCCCATTACAAACAAAGCAATCTCCTGATGAAATAACCAGACAAGAAACCTTTTTCGTGGAGAAAATTATCACAGGTTTATTTGCATACCAAAATATGCCAACATGATGGGTTAATTTACGGGCGATCCAAGGGCAGGCAGCCCCTCCACCGTCTGCCCACCTGACGAGCCAAACTGCACCGTGGCCCTAGCCAATCGGTGCTTACCAATTTTGGGGGAGGGTTTACCACCTCCCACCTGTGGACCGCCAGTCCACCCATCTACTCACGCCTCCCCCCAGGGGGAGGAGCGTTCCAGGCAGCCCCTGGTTGCTCAGGTGTACAACTGCCCGTAGGACTAGCGGGGAGCGGTCGCTCTTCCAGGGTCCACCGCACAGAATTCCTGGGGATATTTGGCATTTTCACCATTGTTGTGCTCCTGAAGAGGGTACCCCTGTGTACCTCTAGATCGCCCTGTAACTCCACCACAGCTCTGGGTGTGGCCACCGTCATAACTAGGGCCCCCCCACCAAGGCCGGCATTCTTACCTACATCCTGCTGATTCCAGAGCCTCACCCAGATCCAGCAAAATAAGTCCATGCCCACTCTAGACAGGTGAACCCCATCTTCTTCAAAACACCCTGTGGTCTTGGAGTGCCACAAATCATGCCTAATAAAGCCAAACCCCCTCTGTTCAGTGAATTTAGGCATGGCACTGTTAACTCTCTTGCACGAGGTTTCCATGGCATCCCCTGCTCCCCGCCACTCTAGGGGTTATCTCTGACCACCATAACTCACCTGCCCCCAATTGGTTGCTAACTTACACATGGGGGACTTCATTTCTTGCAGCAGTTCCCTCCTCCCCAAGAGAGTCAGATCATTGCCTCCCAGGTGTATGACCAGGATGTTGGGAGAAGAGATACCCCCCCCCCCCCCCCCCCCTAGTCTCTGCTGCAGCTTCTTCAGCAAGCTGTTACAGTGCATGCCTGGGTATCCCAACCAAATTATCTTGGTGGTGAAAAAGCCATGTAAGGTTGCTCAATACATTTATTGAATCACTGAAAACCAACCAATAAAAAGTCAAATTGCACATTAATAACAATAACACTGCACACCACCAGGCATCTGGTGCATTCGGGTTGCCCCAGGTCTATTTACAATGTGCCTGTACATAAAAAACTGAAAATGTCCTCAGGCTATTCCTTTGGGTGTCTCACAGACATAATGCGCTCTGCTGACATGCCCACCCTAAAGGCTGTAGTTGCTGCCCCTATCCTGAATGAATGGCTGCAGAAGCATTTGCCAGGAACCTTGTTGCCTGACAAAGTTAAGCATGCCTGCATTATTTGCTCAACCTGAAACTTGGTAAGGGGCGTGCCGTCTGCATGCACTAGTAGATAATCCTCTACGGCAGGGCGCAGGGCGCAGGGTCGGGTAGGCTGCAATCAGACCCACTGTGCAATACCTCGTGTCAACCAGTTGGTGCAACCAGATCACCCACCCCTCCTCGGCCTGGTCCGTTTTTGATCTTCTTACTACAATTTTGAGGGAGGCCCCACAGAATACTGCATCCTGTCCGTCTAAAAGTCACCCCAGACGTGTCTAATTTGGACCTTGCCACTAACTCGCTGATTCTCAGAGCCCTGAAGAAAGCCAGGCTGAAGGTAGCTGAAAAAAGGGCAGCTTCAAAAGCTGAGTGGGTTGCCAAGTGCACGCAGTCAAGCATGCCCTGCAGTGAATTGAATTCAATGGGGGACCTAGTATCAGGTGCCTGCAGCTCGCTCCTCGCCCAGCCCTTTAGAGCGACCCTGATCGGGAAGGATTTGGTCGGATCGTCCTGGCCCCTCAATTTAGCATAATGACTAATTGCCGACAGGTGTCCAGAGATCCAAGAGTGGCTTTTCCCTTTATCCTTGGCCTATACTATAAAGGTTTGCACCCTGTGCACCATGGATGTCCCCCCTTCCTCCCAGGCTCCCACCACTGAGCAAAACATGGCAACACAGCCCTATAGCGCTTACTGGTCCTGGGTGCTAAAGAAAGCTCGCCTAGTCCCCTTAGACGTTGTTCCACTTGAGAAGGAACCAGAGGTGCAGTGGAAAAGGGGTCATCTCCTCTCTCTCTCTCTGCCACGCCTCCCGGAACCAGCGCCACTGAAGACGAGAGAGAGCATTTGCTGCTGTATTATGCACCCCTTAAATGTGTTGTGCCCTACATTCCACATTGTTATACAGGCAATCCCGCACCAATTCCCTCAACAAACACAAGACCAGGGGACAGCTAGCCGACTGGGAGTTGATAGCGTGCACCACTGCAATGTTGTCCGACCAGAAAAGGACCCTTTTTCCTGCCAGCACCGTAGGCCAAAGATGAAAGGCTTCCATGATTGGAAAAAACTCCAACACAGTTACGTTGGGCCATCTTTCAGCGCACCATTCGCTGTCCAATATCGCACCAAAGCACTCTCTGCCTGCCGCATCTGTGAAGAGTGATATCTCAGGACTGCCCGCCCAGGGAGCCCTCCAGATAACAGAGCTGTTGAAGTTAGCCAAGAATTCAGTCCACATGTCCAGGTCTTTCCTCATCCCCTTGCTCAACTTCACCATGTGGTGCTTCTTCAATCAATCAATCAAAGACATTTCTAGAGCGCACTACATACCCGTAGGGTCTCAAGGCGCTGGGGGTAGGGGGGGTGCCGCTACTGCTCGAACAGCCAGGTCTTCAGCTTCTTCCTGAAGGAGAGGTGGTCTTGGGTCAGGCGCAGGTCGGTCGGGAGGGAGTTCCAGGTCTTGGCGGCCAGGTAGGAGAAGGACCTTCCTCCTGTAGTCGCTCTTCGGATGCGGGGGACCGTGGCGAGGGCGTGGTTGGCTGAACGGAGGTGGCGTTTGGGAGCGTAGAAGTTGATTCGGCTGTTGAGGTAGCTCGGGCCTTGGTCGTGTAGGGCTTTGTGTGCGTGGGTGAGGAGGCGGAAGGTGATTCTTTTGTTGACGGGGAGCCAGTGTAGGTCTCTCAGATGTCCGGAGATGTGGCTGGTTCGTGGGATGTCGAGGATGAGTCTGGCTGAGGCGTTCTGGATCCGCTGGAGTCTCTTCTGGAGCTTGGCGGTGGTACCGGCGTAGAGGGCGTTGCCGTAGTCCAGTCGGCTAGTGACGAGGGCCTGGGTGACGGTCTTCCTGGTCTCGGTGGGGATCCACCAGAAGATCTTCCGTAGCATGCGTAGGATGTTGAAGCACGCCGAGGAGACGTTGTTGACTTGTCTGGTCATGGAGAGGGAGGAGTCCAGGATGAAGCCCAGGTTGCGTGCATGGTCTGTCGGTTTGGGTGCGGTGCCCAGGGCGGGAGGCCACCAGGAGTCGTCCCAGGCAGAGGGTGAAGAGCCCAGGATGAGGACCTCCGTCTTGTCTGAGTTCAGTTTCAGGCGGCTGGTCGTCATCCACTCGGCTACCTCTTTCATCCCTTCGTGCAGGTTGGCTCTTGCTGCGGCGGGGTCGTTGGTCAGGGAGAGGATCAGCTGGGTGTCGTCGGCGTAGGAGATTATGCTGAGGTTGTGTTGGCGTGCGATGGCCGCGAGGGGGCTCATGTAGACGTTGAAGAGGGTGGGGCTCAGCGAGGATCCTTGGGGGACGCCGCAGATGACTTCGGTGGCCTCTGACTTGTACGGTGGTAGGCGGACTCTCTGTGTTCTTCCGTCGAGGAAGGAGATGATCCATTCCAGAGCCTTGTCCTGGATTCCGACGTTGCTGAGGCGTTGCACTAGGGTGCGGTGGCAGACAGTGTCGAATGCCGCGGAGAGGTCTAGGAGGATGAGGGCCGCTGTTTCTCCGTTGTCCATTAGGGCTCGGATGTCATCGGTGGCGGTGATGAGGGCGGTCTCGGTGCTGTGGTTGGCTCGGAAGCCAGACTGTGAGGGGTCGAGGGTTCCATTCGTCTCGAGGAAGGCGGCCAGCTGCTTGTTGACGGTCTTCTCGATGACTTTGGCTGGAAACGGGAGGAGCGAGATGGGGCGGTAGTTCTTGAGTTCGGTGGGGTCCGCTGTGGGTTTCTTGAGTAGAGCGCTGAGTTCGGCGTGCTTCCAGCTCTCGGGGAAGGTGGCGGTGTCGAAGGATGTGTTGATGATGTCTCGCAGGTGGGGTGCGATGACAGCGTCGGCCTTGTTGAAGACATGGTGAGGGCAGGGGTCGGTCGGCGATCCGGAGTGGATGGAGTTCATCGTGCGGATGGTGTCTTCGGTGCTGATCGGGGTCCAGGCGTGGAGGGTGGTGGTGGGGGGTGGTTGTTCGGTCGTGGTGTGCGTTGGTTGGTTGTTGAAGCTGTTGTGTATGTCCGCGATCTTGTTGTGGAAGTATGAGGCGAGGGAGTTGCAGAGGTCTTGCGATGGGGTGATGTCGTTGTTTCCTGCGCTGGGGTTGGATAGCTCTTTCACGATGTTGAAGAGTTCCTTGCAGTTGTGTGCGTTGTTGTCCAGCCGGTCCTTGAATGCAGTTTTCTTGGCGGCGCGGATCAGCTGGTGGTGCTTCCGGGTGGCAAGCTTGAAGGAGGTCCTGTTGTCCGGTGTAGGTTCCCTTCTCCAGACTTTCTCGAGGGCTCGGCAGTTCTTCTTGGAGCTCTTGAGTTCGTCGGTGAACCATGGGGCTTTCTTGCTGCCGGGTCTGCTGGGCGGGGTCCTCAGCGGTGCAAGCTCGTCCGCGCAGTTGCTGATCCACTTCGTGAGGTTGTCGGCGGCCTGGCTGGGGTTCGCTGAGCTGGCAGGAGGGTGCTGGCTCAGGGAGGTGGCAAGCTGGTCGGCTGTGATCTTGTTCCAGCTTCTGCGGGCAGCCTGTTCCTGTTGCTTACCCTTGGCAGTGGCACTTGCTAACCTTCTCGCAAACACCGTTCAGCTGGTGTCACTCTGGCCGCAAAGTTCAACTTTCCCAGCAAGCTCTGTGTGAAACTCAGTGAGGCCTTGTCCTGTCCCATGGCTAACTGAATGTGCTGCGCTGACTCCTGAACCTTGCCTGATGGCAGTCTGGACTCGACGGCAATGGTGTCTAGCTCTATCCCCAGGAATGTTAGGACTTGCGCCGGATCCTCTGTCTTCCCTGGAGCGAGTGGGACACCCATGTGACTGGTCAGTTTCTCAAAGTCTGTGAGGGCGTTCATGCAATCCTGCATGCCATCACCGCCAATGAAAAGATGGCGTCCAAGTAATGGGTCACCCCATTCACATTGTAGGTCTGCCGGAGAGCCCACTGCAGGAAGCAACTGAAGGCCTCAAAATACGCACAGGAAACTGTGCATCCCATTGGCATGGATCTATCGTAATAGTACCTGCCCTCCAGCTTAAAACCTAGCAGGTTATGGCTGCTCAGGTGGACCAGTAGCAAGCGAAAAGCAGATTTGATGTCTGTTTTGGCTAGCCAGGCCCCCTTGCCCGCCCTCCTGACCAAGTTTAATGCCACGTCCAGGGTACAATACATCACAGAACAGGTGACCTCCTCCTACCCATGGTTAACAGATTCCCCCTCCGGGTAAGACAGGCAATTAATTAACCTGAATGAACCTGGTTCCTTCCTGGTCACCACCCCTAGGGGAATACCACAAAGTTGTCTAGTGGGGGCAGGTGAAAGGGGCCCGCCACCCTCCCTAGGGCCTGTACTTTCTCTACCTTGGCCTGCACCACTGCCGGTTGTTCCCTAGCTGATTTTAATTTGTCGGCCTCCCTGCTTACCAGGGGGGCCACATAGGGGATCTTGAATCCTTCATGAAAACCAGCCAGTAGCATCAGGCTATCCTGTTTTTTGGGATACCACTGAGAAGATGTGTGAGGTTGACCATTGTTACCGGAGACAGGCCCTTTACTGCGCGCATGGATGCTGGGACGCTGTCCATAGGGGGATGGAACCTGACCAGATCTAGTGTGGCAGGGGGAGAGCTGTGCAAAGGCACCAGGGGGAGGGGTGTGTGGTTTTGATATGTCCCGGACACCCTCAGCTGTCTTGCCTGCCTTTGCCGGGGGGCAGCTGCTCCTGTTTTGAATAACAGGGTGGGGCCCCTCACATTTATTGCAGGAGTACAATAACTTGCATGTTTTGCCCCAGGAGCATGATCCAGCATTAAACAACCTACATGCCCTCGGGGGCGAATGTCCGAAGCCCCCCCTCTGGTTACCTCCCCTTTGCGCTCCTCGAAAGGGCTGTTTAAAGCCGCGTTTTACCACCTGAAAAGGGCCCCTACCCACTGACTGCCCACCCTGGGATTTGGTCTGGGAACCTTTGCTCTGCTGGGTGTAGGAGCCCATGGCCTTTATCCATAAATGTACCTCCTTCTGGTCCCACCACATCTCCGGGCTTATGGACATCTTTTCGCAGAACTCCGGTCATAGTTCAACCAGCCCACTCCTCCTCACTCGATTGCCTCATTATGAATTGTCCTGGAGTATTGCACCAGCCCCGTGCCCAACTCTGGGTTCCTTTCCATTGTAACTGCTGACAGGATAGAAAGGGTCTCATGCTAGTTTTCAGTGGTCTTATCCGTCCACGCCTGGTATTTGACCTTCTTGTCATGATCTATCCCTCCATTTTTCTTGCATCAAGTCCCTCCTGCTCTAGCATTAGAAGGGTAAAAATTAATAGCTTTGTCATTTACAATGCCAATAGTTATAACTTTTGCAAATGTGACACATATAACCTGGGGTTGGGCTGAGTGATGGTGTGGTGGTGCTGAGTGGTGCTGTGGTAGTGTTGAGTGGTGCTGTGGTGGTGCTGAGTGATGCTGTGGTGGTGCTGAGTGGTGCTGTGGTGGTGCTGAGTGGTGCTGTGGTGGTGCTGAGTGGTGCTGTGGTGGTGCTGAATGGTGCTGTGGTGGTGCTGACTGGTGCTGTGGTGGTGCTGAGTGATGCTGTGGTGGTGCTGACTGGTGCTGTGGTGGTGCTGAGTGGTGCTGTGGTGGTGCTGAGTGGTGCTGAGTGATAATGTGGTGGTGCTGAGTGGTGCTGTGGTGGTGCTGACTGGTGCTGTGGTGGTGCTGACTGGTGCTGTGGTGGTGCTGACTGGTGCTGTGGTGGTGCTGAGTGGTGCTGAGTGATAATGTGGTGGTGCTGAGTGGTGCTGTGGTGGTGCTGACTGGTGCTGTGGTGGTGCTGACTGGTGCTGTGGTGGTGCTGAGTGGTGCTGTGGTGGTGCTGAGTGGTGCTGAGTGATAATGTGGTGGTGCTGAGTGATAATGTGGTGGTGCTGAGTGGTACTCTGGTGGTGCTGAGTGGTGCTGTGGTGGTGCTGAGTGATGCTGTGGTGGTGCTGAGTGGTGCTGTGGTGGTGCTGAGTGATAATGTGGTGGTGCTGAGTGATAATGTAGTGGTGCTGAGAGATGCTGGGGTGGCACTGAGTGATGCTGTGGTGGTGCTGAGTGGTGCTGTGGTGGTGCTGAGTGATGCTGGGGTGGAGCTGAGTGATGCTGTGGTGGTGCTGAGTGGTGCTGTGGTGGTGCTGAGTGATGCTGTGGTGGTGCTGAGTGATGCTGTGGTGGTGCTGAGTGGTGCTGTGGTGGTGCTGAGTGGTGCTGTGGTGATGCTGAGTGGTGCTGTGGTGGTGCTGAGTGATAATGTGGTGGTGCTGAGTGATAATGTGGTGGTGCTGAGTGGTAATGTGGTGGTGCTGAGTGATGCTGGGGTAGCGCTGAGTGGTGCTGTGGTGGTGCCGAGTGATGCTGGGGTGGCGCTGAGTGGTGCTGTGGTGGTGCTGAGTGATAATGTGCTGATGCTGAGTGATAATGTGGTGGTGCTGAGTGATAATGTGGTGGTGCTGAGTGATAATGTGGTGGTGCTGAGTGGTGCTGTGGTGGTGCTGAGTGGTGCTGTGTTGGTGCTGAGTGGTGCTGACCCCCTCGCAATTATAGTCTTTTGTGTTATTTCCTCATGACAGCACCTACCCCCACCTCTCTCCACCCTACTTTAGCGTGCAGAGAAAGCTTGGAAACAAAACAGGTGATGGACCGAATGTGGATCAATGTCACACATTCACCCCAGTCAAAAGATCTGGGCCCAAATCCATTGCTTGGAAAGACATGGGTCTGGACTGGGTCATCCCCAGCTCCATCAGCACGGTCACTTCCGGGTTGGAAAGATATTCGGGAAGGCTGCTTGAACCTGTAGCCGCTGAGCGTCTCTCTCTTTGTGACTGCGCTCTGAGTTACCATGTGTATCGTCTAGTTGTTGGCTTGGCCATGGGACTGCAATACAATATGCCACTGGGGACGGGGGCAGCTTTACGCCATCATGGAGGTGCCTTTCAGATTCTCTCTCTGCTGCTCCTTGGCAAGACAGACAAAGACACACAGTGAAAACGTTGCTGCAAACATGCAGGCAAACAGCCGGCCGATGGAAATGGAGGGTCTGCAACTCCCGCAAACAGAAAATGGGGCTCTTGTTACCAGCGCTGCAGATTTTAATCAACCCTCCCACCGCTTACTGGGTAGTGCTTTCTATCAGCAACGTGCTCAATAGCCAGCACATTGCCCATTGCCTTTCCTGCACATGCTAATTCCAACTGTACATTTTTTTTGTAAGAGAAGCGAGTGAGTCTGGCGCGAATTTCAGAGCACAAGCATGTGTCGGGGCGGGGGGGCAGGGGGGGGCGATGAATGGCGCCCTGTGTTCCATTCACAAACTCTGCAGGTAGGCAAGAGAAAGGCTGTGAATGTGTACTTGCAGCTTCATTGCAAACCATTTCAGAGGACACAACCACTGAGCTATCAGAACAGCCGGTACACAACTGTAGATGTGTGAATCAGAAACACAATGAAATCAAGGTGAGGAAACAGCTCGCACAGCTACGGAGGCCACACTGCCATAAACCTGGCCCCGTCCAGGCATAGAAATGTCGCAATGGGAAAATTGTACACTGGTAATGTGGGACAGACAGGAAAATGGGGCCGCCTCTGAAAAGAGCGGGTCGGGGTCTGGAAGAGGTGGTGCTAGGCAGCAAGTGGGATTTCGGGGCCATGAAGATATACGAGTAATTGCTGGCAAACACTGACGGTTCGGGGGGTTACGATTAGAAACACTAGGGGGTGGGGTATTTGCAACAGGCCAGCATGGCCCGAGCTGTCCCCAGTGAGAGCAGATTAGGATTCACTGGCCCACGGCATCTCAAGGGCTCCTCTTTGCAAACAGTGGGCTGAGCCCATCAGGGCTAATCTAAACAGCGCACAATGGGGCCGTAATATAATTAAAGGCCTGAAAGCACACGCTAGATGGTAGCAGGGGGATGGAGCATTGTTAGCCGTTAAACAGCTGGAGCGCAATGACACTTCGCATGGGAGGGGCGGGGGCTTAGAAGCAAGAGGGCTGGGTGAGTCAAAGTTCATTTGGTGGTGTGAGATGGTACCGGTGGTATAAGGTCTGGGTAGGAGCGACAGAGAGGGTGAAAAAACAGTTCACTAAAATAGGAGTGCACATGTGAGCGAGGGTGGGGGCGTAGGTGCGGGGGTAAGAGGTCATTACTAAAAGGAAATAGGGTTTGTTGAGGGGAATGCTTCCGAGGCTCGATCAGCGGTCTGGGAAAAGGAAGAGAAAAGTTGTTTTTGTGGGGAGTTTTGCTATAGAATGGGGGCAGATACAGGAGTGGCGAGCTGTAACATGGAGGGCAGGACCAGGAAGCAGAGTACTAGTTTGGTGGCCAATGGTAGAGCTGCATGGTTAGGGATGGATTTAAAAACAAGCTCTTGGCATTGCTGTGGGGAGGCCGTTGGCAGCAACAGCAGAGGTGAATAATTAGGGGGGGAGGAGAAATGCGAGACACGGCCTGGCAGCTGTGAAAAGTGTGAAGCAGGGGGCGAGGGAGCGGATCCCTTTGAAGTGAAGCTCTCGGAGGCAGGCGGGAGCAAATGGTAAGCGCCTGCATGAGCACATGCACTCGACGAAATCCGCGATGGTTTAGACCTTGGTTTGCCCCCAATACTCTCGTCTATTTATTCCTTGCGGAATATAATAGACGAGAACTAAAAATGTCTATAAAGTTGCGCCGCCAGATCACTTCCTCGGCCGCCTGAGGAACCTGCCACGCTAAGGAGCAGCTACCCAACAGCAAGGGAGCGGCAGTGACGGGCCGGTGGGGGGGAACTGGAGGCGTGCTCTGCTGCAGGGGGATGCACTTGTGGAATGGAGGGTGCCTGGAGGCAAAGGCAGTCCTGTCTGGGAGTCCCCGGGGGTGTCCGGGGGAATGACGCCCTGAGAGAGGGTAGCGAGAGGTGCCAATAGGGGGGAATCCGGTGTGCCCGCAAGACCCACTGCTGGTAATGGACTATGGGTCGTGGTGGGGGGCTGGTGAGTGCTGGTGTAATACTTTTCCCCCTGTGGCTATTATTGTTGTATCTGGCCCAGGGACCCTTGCCTCCTCCTTTGCAATTTCTGTGGTTGCAGCAGCTGGGACCAAACATTGTGCTTGCGGCTCGCTCCCCTGGTTCGCACAAACACTAGCAGCCGCTAGCGCCCCTCCCTTCCCCGTACTTGGGCTACTGCGCAGCGGCGAGGAGCCAGTCCCTGCTGACCCTCTTTCAAACTCCATGAGCTTACCCATCTCCTCCCTGGTGCCATAGTTCCCTGGGGACGTATTACTGTATGTCGTGGCTACCGCCCCAGCGCCGGGCAGGTGGTAGTGGCAAGCGGTGGAGCGGCTTCACAGGGGGATGACAGCGTTCTACCTCTGGGGCCCGAGGATTTGCTGGAAAGTCCTTATTGGTGGACCTACGGGCCCGCTTTGGCCTTGAGGGTCCTACCTCCGGACTGGGCTGTTGCTCCGGGGTAGGGGCCTCGACGACAATACCGGAGTCCTCAGTTTCGTTCAACTTCATGAGTCCTGTCGCCCATACCAACCCCTTGAACTTGGCCAATTGGATAAACGCTGCCCATTGCATGTTCTGGGAGGTGCCTGACTGCGAATCCTCCACCTGGCACATCTTCGAAAATAGGGGGGGGGTGGCCTGGCTATCCTTGATGCTCTTTGGCACATGCAGGCCACAGAAACCAATCTGAGGAGAAAAAGTATGTGTCAGAAAATCACTGCACTTGATCCTCTGTTGTATTTACTGAACCCTTATGTGTCCCTTGTGATCACCAGTCGCTCTGCACCACCACCCTTCCCTTGTACTTACTTATTAGGTGGATTGAATTTGTCAACCTGAAGCTGACGTTCACCCTACTGATGGTTCGATAAATACTCTTGGAGCGGAGATGAAAAGGGAAACGTTAGCCTCGACACCCCAAACGTCATACCCTCTAGTCCTTTGGCTTTGCACGTGTCATTTCCCCTGAAGAGCCCTGCACCTCACACTCTTGCCTAACCCTCCTGGAGAACAGGAGATGGGCTCCCTTGCCTACTCCCCACCCACACAAGCCATAACTCATACCTATTCCCTGTAATCCACTCTTCTGTGCGGTTGCTACCTAGTCCCGATTGGTCCACTTAGGCCTGGGCTGCTCCTGAAAACAGATAAATCATTAGCATCCTCTCCAGGACATTCCCCCACATCCTGAAGGTCCTATTTATGCTGCCACTAACTCCACTGGGTGTGTCCTCTTATACCAAGTACCTGCGGGTGATCAGTACGCAGCATGCCGGCTTCGCAGTTGTGTATGGCAAATGGTTAGTCTCAGCGCAGATAGCTGGAAACACAAAACAGGCGTTACCGAACAAACACTACCCTTAGGTACCCCTTAATTCAACTATGTGACCCCTTGCCCAGAGCCCTCTCCAATGGTCACTCATAACCACTATGCCCCTTGGCCCCGATAAGCTCTCTGCTTCCGGCCAGGTCCACGCCCCGGTGGGGCCCCGGAGAGAACATTCATTTTAGACATGCCTAAAGGCAGGCAGTAAGCGACCTCCTATACCACTCCTCCTGTGTATTGCACTTAGGGCGACTCCTTTATCTGTCCCAGTGGGGAGGGAACTGCACGATCCACTGACACCTGCAGTTTCTTGTTTCATGACAGTCCGTTGTGTGCAACTTACCCCCGGCGCCCAGTAAATACAAGTTTCAACCCATACTGGATGTTTAGGTGTTGTGTATGCTTCTGAGTCACGCGCGCTCTTTCTCGCGTGCTGTTTCTCTTGCGCGCTGTTCTCTTGCGCATTGTGTTTCTTCAAATCACATGTTGTTTAAATGTGTTGTATTGCTTCACGGCACGATCTGTTATCGGGCCGTTTCACAGTTAAGATATGTTTAGTCAGTTGCTGTATGCTGACCGATGTATAAGGATGTGTCACTAGGAGATGCTTCTTTTACCTATAAATAAACTACATCTTTTCAACTATACTTTTGTGATCGTGACTCAACAATCTGGCGACGAGGGACGGAACACTTTGGAGGCATTTCCTGGTTTCATTTTTATTTAAAAATTTTTTTTTTATAAAATTAACGAGCACTGAAGGATTAAAGGATCTACTAAATTAATCTCTGGATCTTCAAACTTAATTTCAGAGTATTTACTTCGATCCATTAAGACTGTGGGAGTTTGGTTTATTTTACCTTGATTGTTTAAATGCCTTTTCCTAAAATCGTTTGCTGCCTGCTAAGTGCGAAGGTTGTCTTCATCTACTTCCTTCCCACACGCTGCACAACCTTTGCCTATGAGGAGCCTTGATTTGTTTTTCTCCAAGCAGAGAGGTGATTGGATCAACTTGTTTAAACGCCACTCCCCTTTACCGGTCTCGGAAAGAAAAGAGGTGACTTCTTCATTTTATCTCCTAATCGGATTTCACGAAGAGGAAGTTATTTCTGGTTTGAATTTATTCATCGGCAGTTTGAAGCTTTAAGAGGAAAGGAGGTGACTTTATGTTTATTTTTCAATCGGATTTCACTTATTGAATGAAGCATTTTTAAGGAAGACTCGGCAACCTCTCCTTTTTTTTGTTAAAGTGAAGAATTATTTCTTCAGCAATTCACTTGAATTCGTGACTGTTTTTTTTTAAATAACACATTATTCTACTTGTTAATTTATTATTTATATACAGTATAAGTATAAAGTGTTAATATGTGTGCACAGGGTTATACTCTTTCTCCACCCCAGAGTTATTGGGCAGCTGGACGTTCTCCTTGCATGCCCTGGATTGAGTGGAAAGCTTATTTTCTAAATTATATTGAAACCTTAGATGCAAATGGTAAAATGAAACCCCCAGAAAAGAAAGGTATTTTTCTACATTGCTTGGGACCTGAAGGTTTAAAAGCCTTCAATCAATTACCTGCTTCACAAGCCAGTGGGGATGCAAATGTTTTTGAAAAAGCATTATTTGACTTTGATAAATTTTGTTCTCCAAAGGTGTGCATAGGAATCTCTAGGTATAAATTCTTTCAAAGGAAACAGTTAAGTGAAGAATCTGTTGACAATTTTGTTTCCTCCCTTAAAACTCTAGCCTTAGACTGCAAGTTTGGAAATTTACAAGAAGATCTAATTAGAGATCAGGTTGTTATGCATTCATGTAATGAAACTATACAAGAAAGGTTGTGGATTAATGGTGATGAAAATTTAGATTTTGTTGTTGCCATTGTAAGAAAAGCTGAACTTTCGTGTAGGAGTGCACAACAAGTTAAAGGGAAAGATATCTCTGTAAGTAAGGACATTGTCTCAAACATTAATTCTAAATATGACGATAAGCTTAAGGATTCTTTTAAAAAGAAACCAAATTTCAGTTCAAAAAATAATTCGGAAGAGTTTAAGAGCAATTTAAAATGTTATAGATGTAATAGCAAATCACATCTGGCTAATAGCAAAACATGTCCCGGTTTAAAACAAAAATGTTCGAATTGTGGACTATCTGGTCATTTTACCTCTGCTTGCAGAAAAAGCAAAATCCAACCAGAAAGTCAAGTGTATTGAACAGAGTGATAACAGTGAAGATGATACCTTCTCTAGTGACTCCAACAACTGTTCTTTTGTTCTAAATGTCAAAGAATCTGCAGTCTTAAATGTCAATGATGATGTAATTAAGAAAAAGCCATTGTGTGACATGGTTATTGGAGGGGTTAAAATCAACATGTATGCTGACTCTGGTTCACCATATTCTATTATATGTGAATCCGTGTGGAAGAAGTTGTTTGTAGATAGATTGGGAAGTTTTTTAGAAAAGAGTGACATTAATCCTGAAGGATATTCAGGAGGAAGAATAGATATTTTAGGTTTTAGAAAATTAGTCTTCAGGTTCAAAAATAGAGAATGCATTGCCAAACTTTATATTTCTAAGAAAGGTCCTTTAGTTCTTAGCTGGTTCGATCTTGGCAAACTTGGTATTATTTTGAATCCAAATAGTCCAAATCCAGTGATGCTAGTGGATGAACATAATGGTATTTCAGCTTTGTTGTTAGAAAAGTTTCCAAATGTTTTTTCTAAAAATATTGGGAGGTTAACCAGTTTCAAACATGAAATTCGTTTGAAAGAAAATGCGTGTCCTAAAGTGCACAAAGCTAGAAATATTCCTTTTGCAGTTCGAGAGGAAGTTCAAAAGGAATTAGATGCTTTAGTGAAAGAAGGCATAATAGAAAGGATTGAATCTTCTGAATGGGTTTCTCCCATAGTGGTTGCCAGACGGGCCAATGGCAAGGTCAGACTTTGCATTGACCTTCGCCATCTTAGCAATAATATTGTAGTGGATCAGTTTCCTCTTCCTCGCATTGCTGAATTGTTATCTTATGCTAGTGGTTCCAAATTTTTCTCTACCATAGACTTATCTGCTGCCTACCATCAGATAGAGCTTAGTGAAAAGAGCAAGGATTTAACAGCTTTCATCACCCCATTTGGGTGTTTTAGATTTAACAGGATGCCTTTTGGGTTGGCGTCGGCTGCTGCCATTTTTCAGAGGGTGATGCAAGATATTTTAAAGAATTGCAAGAATGCTGTCTGTTTTCAGGATGACATCTTAGTTTTCAATGATAACAGGGAAAATCATATCTCTGCTTTGGAAGATGTCTTAGGTGCATTGAACATACATGGTCTTACCATTAAGTATGAAAAATGCAAATTTGGTGTTCATTCTGTTAACTATTTGGGCCATGAACTGTGCGAGGAAGGAATTAAGCCTAAGTCTGATTTATTAGAGGCTATCAAGTCTGCACCGCATCCTAAGTCCAAGGATGATGTAAGGTCATTTTTTTGGGTTAGTTGAGTTCTATGCTAGATATGTACCTGATTTTTCTTGTAGGACATTTGATGTAAGACAACTAATTAAGAACAGGGTTACCTTTGAGTGGACGGATGAGTGTGAGAAAGAATTTTGTGATGTCAAAAATGCTATTTGCTCCGCCAATGCTCTTTCTTGTTTTGACCCTTCTCTACAAAATATTATCACCACGGATGCCAGTTCAAAAGGGCTTGGCGCAGTTTTTTCTCAAAAGAACAAAAATGGCAAAGAGGTTGTCATTGCACATGCGTCCAGAGCTCTTACACCTTCAGAGGAGAAGTATTCCACAATAGAGAGGGAGACGTTAGCATGTATTTGGGCTTTGGAGCATTTCAGAGTATTTATTTGGGGAAAGGAGTGTACATTGAGGAGTGACCATAAACCTTTAGTGCGTTTACTCACTACTGAAGGAATGTTGAGAGCTTCAGCCCGTATTGCACGTATGTCCATGCGGTTGCAGGATTTTATCTACGACATACAATATGTTCCGGGGAAGGAAAATGTTTCGGCTGATTTTTTGTCTAGAATGCCTTTACCCATTCAGGAAGATTTGTATAATGAATGGGATGATTTTCAAATTGCTATGATTCACGATGAAGGTCCTATCCCTATTGATCAGACTTTGTGGTGTAGAAAATTTGAGGAGGATGAAATTTTGAAAAGTGTTGCTGATTACATTAATACTGCTTGGCCAGATAAGAAATACATTAGTTCAGAGCTTAAAAGTTTCTGGGAAGTAAGATCTGAGCTTTCATATAATGAGTGTGTGGTTAAAAGAGGTGAACGTTTCATTCCACCGGTTGGTGTGAGGAAGATTATAGTGTCACAAAGTCATAAGGGTCATAGTGGTATGGTCAGAACTAAACAGCAAGTTAAAAGTTTGTTCTGGTGGCCAGGTATGGATTTGTTTATTGAACGTTTTGTCAGGGATTGTGTTATTTGTGCAAATTCTGACAAGTCTTTGACTACTCTTAAACCCAATATGAGTGGGCAGGTTATTCCAGATAACCCTTGGGAAACCATTGTTATGGACATTATGGGTCCCATTGGTTTAGAATCTAAGTATGTCATTGCGGCTATTGATGTGTTTTCTAAGTGGCCCATTATCAAGATTGTGGAAAGGATAGATACTCAGTCTGTTTTGTGTTTTTTAGATAAGGTCTTCACTGAAGAAGGTTTGCCGGTTAGACTTATTACGGACAATGGAGTTCAATTCAATTCAAACAAGGCTAAAGATTATTTTTCAAGGTTAGGCATTG
Source organism: Lissotriton vulgaris (assembly GCF_964263255.1). Classification (NCBI taxonomy): domain Eukaryota; kingdom Metazoa; phylum Chordata; class Amphibia; order Caudata; family Salamandridae; genus Lissotriton; species Lissotriton vulgaris. The sequence goes on from NC_141693.1 coordinate 297,982,141, forward strand.
TGCATTCAACAACTTCTCTGTACAATCCTAGCGGGAATGGAGTAATAGAGAGGTTTAATAGAGTTTTGAAAAGCGCCATACAGTCAGTTGGAAATGAAGACAAGAGATGGGAGGTAGACATCTTTAAAAAAGTGTGGATGTACAGGACTACTGTAAATTCCATGACTGGATATTCTCCTTTTGAGATCATGAGGGGAAGACTCCCTAGGACTAAAGTGAATCCGTCATGGTTGATTAAATCAACCTTTTCAGGTGTAGATTTGGGTAAAGTTAAAGAAAATCTTGCTCGCACCCATTGTAATAACAAAAAATACTTTAATGAGAAATTTGGTTATAAAGTTGACCCAATTGTGGAAGTTGGCATGATGGTAAAGGTTAAGAAACCTTGGAAGGTCAAAAAAGGAGAAAGTTCATTCATGGGTCCTTTTGAAGTTGTTGAGATTCTTAAAAATTCTGTGAGATTGTCAAATAATAAGGTATGGAATCTCAACAGGATTGCTGTTCTTAAATCAGATAAGTCTATTTACAAGAAATTTTCCACTGTGAACCATACTGATTATTCGTTTTTGGATGAGAATTCGGATGGAGGTACAATTTGTAATAAGGATGGGGCAACATCTAGTTGTTCAGGTGTGGAAAACAATTCTAGTCAAAATGTGGATATTCAACCTACTCCTGTCAATGGCAGTGATTTGTCTTTACAAAAAAGATCCATGAGAAAGCCTAAATGGATGTCAGACTTTATTGTTTTTGTGAAGGGGAAATTAGAAAGTTCGTTTTTTTTTTGTCCTGTTTTATAAGGGGGGAAGGTGTGTTGTGTATGCTTCTGAGTCACGCGCGCTCTTTCTCGCGTACTGTTTCTCTTGCGCGCTGTTCTCTTGCGCATTGTGTTTCTTCAAATCACATGTTGTTGTTTAAATGTGTTGTATTGCTTCACGGCACGATCTGTTATCAGGCCGTTTCACAGTTAAGATATGTTTAGTCAGTTGCTGTATGCTGACCGATGTATAAGGATGTGTCACTAGGAGATGCTTCTTTTACCTACGAATAAACTACATCTTTTCAACTATACTTTTGTGATCGTGACTCAACATTAGGCACCATAGCCTGAGCCTCCCCCCACTGTGGCATCGCCTTTGGCTGTTCATCAACATATCCCCCTTCCCAGCTGGTAACAACCTCCTCACTCCCGGAGCAAAGGGGAAAACTGCTCCACCGTGGGCCTGCAGCAGCCAAGCTCACTGGCATGTGATCAGCAATGCCGAGGCCCCCGGGAACGACTCAGCCTGCCCGAAAGCAGCGCAAAAGGGGAAGCAGGAGGGAGCCGTGCGACCCTCAACACCCTTCCCTGTGAATCATGCCCCATCGGGCCACGAGAGGCCCTGTAGCCGTTAAGAAGCAGCAGAGGGGGGAGTCAGGCGATGCTCGCTGCCCTCCTCCAACCCCCGTCCCCCGCGGGCCGAAGCCCCAGAAACGCCTACTCAGGCCTGCATGCCGTGAATGATGGGAGCGGGAACCACGCAATGCTTGCCGCCCACCTCAGAGATAGCCACAAGCCCCATCAGGCAACCCCAGGCCCTGAAACCGGCGCTGCCGGTGGGTAACCGCAAAGAGGGGAGCCCGGTGAGGCACCCTGCCCCCCGCAACCTCAACCCTCGCTGGCCGCGGCCTCAGAAATGGCTGCGCCGACCTGCACGCAGCGAATGGGGGAGGGGGGAACCGCACAATGCTCTCTGCCGCTCCCCAAGCATAATCACATGTCCCATCGGGCAACCACTGGCCCTTGAAGGTGACAGCAAAGAGGGGAGCGTGCAGGGCTCGCTGTCCTCCCTCCCTTCAACCTTGACCCACGTGGGCCGAGGCCCCAGAAAATGGTTCTGCCGCCTGTGATCAGTGACCGGGGGAGGGGTACCCACGTGACGCTCGCCACCCTCCCCCAGCGATAACAGCCAGCCCCATCGGGCGATTACAGGGCCTGTGTCCGGCGCTGCCGGAAGCGCACAAAGGAGGAGGAGGCCCGGCGAGGCCCAATCACTCTACAGCCAGTCAGCCCAATATAGATCCGTGGGGGTTGCCTCACTTGAGTGGGGTAGGGCCACAACTGCGGAGCTTTTATCAACGGACGTTTCCCATCGTCGATGAGCTAAGGCTATGGCTCTTCGCTACACACAGCCGTTTGGACTCTGGCTTTGCCTGATTGAGATGGCACTCAGTTTTTTATTTTGCTCCTCTGGATTTCCTGACTACCAGTCCAGTGCCCGCCATTTCATCACTTTTGTTTGTGCCCTCACTCAAAATGGCCGCTCCTGTTGATTATTTGCTACTAGAATGTATTTTTTCTAACTGGCTCTGTCTTCTGGACATGTTCCCCTGCCTATAAATGCCTCGCCTATCATTGCTCACCCTTTAATCCTTCACTCTGCAACATTTTTGCTTTCTAATCCCTTTATTTCTACCACCCCCCACTAATTGACAACCATCTTCTCTCTCTCCCTTTCGTCCTCCACTGCTCTGTTTCAAGCAAAAGAGTTAGGGCCCGATGTAGGTAAAACGCATTTTCCGATTTCAAAATACCGAATCGCACCGAATCGGTATTCTGAAATCGGAAAATGATATGTAGAGAAAAAAATTTGGAAAAATACCGATTCGGTCGTAATCGGTATTGTGAATCGATACATTCCGAATCGGCATCCACCGAATCGGATTTTACCGAATCGGCTACAACCGAATCGGGAAATACCGAATCGGTAATCGCTATACACCCCCATGGTTAAAAGGCCCATAGGAAAGCATTGCAAATACCGAATCGGGATTTTCCGATTCGGTTAAATCCGATTCGGTAAAATCCGAATCGGTAAATACCGAATCTGTGAATGCCGATTCGGCAAGCAATTCAAACTGAAACCAGAGACAACAGCCAATGAGGTGGATCCACCCTCCCCCACCCTAGCAGGGAGTGGCTACCCAGGCAGGTGCAGCTCATTAAGAACTTTCTGGAGAGGCAGCCTGAGCTGAGCATTCACAGTGAGCAGCAGTGGAAGCAGGATCCAGAGCACTGTGCAAGATGGCTAGCAGCAGTGAGAGCCAGAAGGCTGTGCAGAAGAGGAAACCTAAATTCAGCACATGGAGCTGCAAGTGTTGGTGGAGGAGGTGGTGAGGGTACACAGGCAGCTGTTTGGGAGGCTGTCCCTCACTGTACCTGAGAGCACAAAGAGGAGGCTGTGGACAGAGATTGGGGAGAAAGTAAACTCTGTTGGAGTTACCCCCAGGAGCCTTGATGACCTCAAAAAGAGGTTCTATGATATCCGCAGCCTAACAAAGCGCAAACTGGCTGAGCTGCAGAGGCAAGCTGGACTCACTGGTGGAGGCAGGAACCCGGCGCCACCCCTCACTGAGCTGGAGGAACTAGTGGCTACTACCATCGAGAGGGAGAGTGTGGTTGGAGTAGGGAACCTGGATAGCTCAGCCAGAGCTACAGCTAAAGGTAAGAAGCATGCGCATCATGACACACCCTAGCAGACACCTCCCCTTTAGACGCAATGCACAGCCAAACCCCAGCCCAGTACTGCTACCAACAGACAAGAGAAATGCATCATGGTAAATGTAGTCAGCAGAAGTAGGCAAAAATGCCAGTGCAGAAGCATAATTAATAGAACAGTGGAACTGAATCAAAGTATTTGAAATGACATGTGCAATGCTTTAATTGTAGTGACTGTAATACATCAGCACTCAATTCACAAATGCTTCTTTATACCTAGGGGCACCATCAGGCGGAGGAGCAGGAGCAACTGAGGCACCAGCACCAGCAACATCTTCCAGTGCGGTGGCAGGGCCAAGCACTAGTCAAGCAGCCCTGGAGGAGGAGGAGGATGAGAACACCATTGCCCAGGGAAATGAGGAAGACCTTGGTAATTCTTTCACATTCCTACACTCCCCCCGAATATCTGGCACGCCCCCATTGCTGTTCTCCCCAGAGAACTCACCAACACCGAGCCACCCTGCACCTGTCACATCTCCTTCCAGGAGTGTTGTCGAGGCTCCATTGAACCCCATCGAGGGAGCAGCGGGACAGGCCCCAGCCACCATCACAGTTACACCTGTGGCACCCCAGCCCACACAGCAGGGCAGCAGCAATACCCGGAGGCGTACAACATCCGCCACTGCACATCCAGCACGGGAGGGCAGCGTCTTTCAAGGGCTGGAGGGCAGCATGGTTAAGATACAGCGGATGCAGGCGAAATCCATCTTGGCCTGCCAGCGCCAGCTGAGGCAGCATAACCTGCAAATGGGAGAGATGGCACAGGGCTTTAAGACATTTGTAGAGAGCAATAAGGAAATCGCTACAGGTCTTGGCCGTATGACCACAGCCATCACGCAGCTATGTACCAAGCTGGACGAGCACGAGCTCGCTCGCTGCAGGGATGTCCGCATGCACAATAGGTCAATAAACCGCCTTGCTGCTGCTACCGCACAGCTATGCCAACGTGGGGCAAATATGGAGGCCAGCCTGACCCAGAACACCGCAGAGGTCACCAGGGGCATGGCCCGCATTACGAACGCCATGGAGGCACTTATTATTTCAAACACTGTGGTCAATCCAGCCCTGGACCTGGCCGAGGCTGGGGACAGCAGCAGCCGCAGCAGCCCGGCCAGCGCAGTGTCTGAGCCGCGCCGGAGCACCAGGCGCTCTGCTGAAGCTGCTGGACATGCAGAAGGGGGAGAGGCACACCCCAGTGGGGCTGCTAAGCGCAGCAAAAAATAAGCTTGCCAGGGCGGGTGAGGCAACCCGGACAATTGACATTGAACCACTTTTTGTTAACATTTTCTTTTGTTACACATCAGTGCAGTAACGGTGTTGCAACATTATTAAAATTTTCTTTTCCTTACAACCATTGACCTGTCTGTGCATCTGTACTCACTCAGAAATAGTTTTTTGTAATCTCCTCACGTCTGTATCTGCCATCACTTGGCGTAGACACCCCAGCAGGTTGTGTTTGTGGCACCGCAACGTCGTCGTCATGGCCCTCGTAGTCTGACAACTCCACCTCAGTGCCCTTCTTCACCGCAAGGTTGTGCAACATTGCACAGACAGCTATGATCTTGCAGCAGGTGATGGGGGTATACTGCCTTGCACCTCCACTCTTGTGCAAGCATCTGAATCTGCTTTTCCAGATGCCAAAGGTCCGTTCAACTACATTCCTTGTGCTTTTGTGGGCCCGGTTATACCTCCTTTGGCTGGGTGTAGAGGGGTTGAGGTAGGGGGTGAGTATGAATGAGCGGAGGGCATATGCACTGTCGCCTAGAAGGAAAAGGGGTAACATTACTCACATGCATACATGTATTTCACTTGACTACTTTGTGTTATGGGGGTCTGATGATGTGTCTCACCTAGGAGGTATCCTTTATCAAATTCGCCAGCCGTCAGCCGTGCATAGATGCCGCTCTGTTGAAAAATGTAGGAGTCGTGGGTACTCCCTGGGAATTTTGCGACCAGGTCTGTGATGGTGCACTTCGCATTGCAGATCACCTGAACATTGATGGTGTGCGTAGACTTCCTATTGCGGTATATGTATTCTGTGTCAGCAGGGGGGCAAATCGGAATGTGCGTGCCATCTATACAGCCAATGATTTGTGGAAATTGTGCCATCTGGTAAAAGTCAGCTTTTGTTTGTACCAGTTCCGTGTGGGTTGCAGGGAAAGAGATGTATTGGTCCATCCTGTGTATCATGGCGTCAAGGAATTTGTGGAAAAACCTTGACAGGCTGCTCTGGGTCACCCCTCCTACCGCAGCTACTCCACTTTGATAGCTGCCAGACGCAAGCAGGTGTAGGCTGCATAGCACCTGCACGTGCGCTGGGATGGCGAGTGCCCTTGGGGTGGGGTGGTCCAACAGTGGTTTGAGGTCCCTGATGAGCTCCAGAATGGTGTCTGAGTCCAGCCTGTACCTCTGTAGGATCTCTGGCTCTGTGAGTATGAACAGGGTGATCCTCTGTCTGTAGACCTGTTCCTCTCTTTGCCATTCCCTCTCTCCTTCCTGCTGTAGCCATAGCCGCCTTGCAATGACATAAAAAGCAGCCATCCTGCAAGTTGCAATGCATTTTGGGTCTATTTTTATAGGTTGAAGTTGGTTACCACCTGATTGTAATCCATGGTAAATACCGATTTTGAAATACCGATTTTGAGCCAAAATCGGTATTTCTATGCTTCCCTACATCTCTCTCTCTGTCCGAATCGGAGATTTGCCGAATCGGTAACTCTACCGATTCGGTAGGTTATCCGATTCGGCATTTTTCCGATTCGATGTCTGTACCGATTCGATACATGGACCGAATCGGTTTTTTTTCCGATTCGGTGTCACTACTGATTCGGTACATGTCCCGAATCGGTATTTTTAACGATTCGGTATGTTACCGAATTGGTCTCTTTCCGATTCGGGGTATTTCCGAATCGGATTATTTCCGATTCGGTAGCCATTCCGAATCGGTATTTATACAGATTTGGACGATTTTCATTGCCCTACATCTCGATGGCTGTATACCGATCGGTAAGGGCCCAAAATCGGTATTTTCGGCCGTTACCGATCGATAACGGCCTACCTACATCGGGCCCTTAGTGGTCTCCTGTCTTTTTTTATAATTCTTTTTATTAAAAAAACATCGGTACAAATAAACAATGCAGAAGGCACCATCAATTGACATGCTGTAAAGGCATATAGAGGAGGAAAATTACAAATCTGACATGAGAGGGGAACATCACGGGGAAAGGGGAACATTCAGTTCAGAACAATCCGGTGGTGTGCAAATTTCCCCACGTGGCTATTCCAATGGCTCCATATACGGGCGCATTTTTGGGGCATCCCCTGGCGACATAGACCGTCTTCTCTCTAAACATACACCAGTCAAGGTCCCTTTCCCAGGCCTCTAACAATGGCAGTTTGATAGCTCCCCACAGTTGTGCGATGTTTATTTTTGCTATCATGAACCCTAAGGTAGCCCACTGTGTCTGATGCGTGTTCAGGTCAGTAGGTTCCCAATGTTGAGGAGGCAAGCTCCCGCCTCCGGCAGCAGCCGGATGTGTAGTGCTGCAGACATTGTTTTGTGAACCTCCCGCCAAAAAGGAGCTAATATAGTGACATTCCCATATGATGTGGAAATAGGATCCCAGGTTTTCACATCCTCCTCTACACTCTCCGCTGTTTGCCCTTCCCATGTGGATCAGGCGTGGCCCAGTGATGTATATACGATGAAGGATTTTAAGTTGTACAAGCCTAAGGCACGCCTGTATGGCGACAACTTTGGGGGATGAAATTGCCTCTTGCCAATCTTCATCATCCATCTCGATCCCATCCCCCATCCATTTCACCCTCAATGCCTGGAGGTGATCTACTATGTTATAGATCAGCTTTTTGTATATTAAGGAACTCGCTTTTTCTGGCAAGTGGCCATCCAATATTCTGTATTCCAAGGGCGAGGCTTTCAGAGGGGCCGATCCCCTGGGCAGGAGTGATTGAAGGGAGTATAGGATTTGAGCGTATCAGAAATATTCAGTGCTGGCCAGATCATATTCAGCCTGCAATGTGCTGAAGGACTTGACTCCCCCCTCCCCAAATGTCCCTGACTTGAGAAATGCCAATGAGATCCCACTATCGAAACCTTTAAATCTCCATAGGCTATCAAGGATTTCAGCATCCCAAAGTGGGGTTGCTGCCGTCAGTTTATGTCCCCACCCAAGAGAGTTGGTGCCAAAGTAGAACCAAATGGTTTGTGGGACATGTCAGGATGTATTTTTTGGGGCGAGAGTAGAGTGGCTGTTATAATTACCCCCGGGGAGGAGCTACTTATCCATGGCATACCCCAGGTTATCGCCTTGACTGTAGGTGCCATGATTTACAGCAGCAAGGTGAGCCGCCCAGTAATATTTTTAGATGTCTGGGAGCGAGGGTCAGCTTGTTTAGCGCGATATGCAGTCTGCCTTCCCAGACCACTTCTCTCTGTAGGCCTTCTACCTCCCTGAAGTATTGTGCGGGAACTGGGTCCTGGGCATTTTGCAGTGCGTACAGAAATCTAGGCAAGGACATCATTTTAAACAAGGCTGCTCTGCCCAACAGGAAGAGGGGAAGTGATTTCCATCTGGCAATATCTGTTTTGAGTCTACGCAGTAGTCTCCTGTCTTAAACCGTGAGCACCACCTTGTGGCCTAAATTAGTATCAGAGGGCTAGTCAGCTTTTTAGATTCCAGGTGATGGTGCTACATTGTATCTCTGGCTGTACACAGTATTTCCTCACAGCATTTTTTTTGTCCGCGCTCCTTGATGGCGACCTTGTCAGACATAAACTAGGCCTTCCTGAGGTGTGATCCAGGGCTACTCTGAAACAAACCTCTACACCAACACTATATCTCCCAGGAGCTATCACACTTTACTCATCGGTGGAGCCCATACCACCGTGAGTCACTCATTCACACAAATCGCTCTGCTCCCAGGATCAGTGAAAACCAGAGGGTGAGTTGTTGGATATAGCGGATTGTCCTACTTCATCTATTTAGTCTAAATTCTATACATTATGTACATATGCATTTATTTTGATTTTTACCATGGTTTAATTCATAAGGAAAACATTTAAGACACCCCACTTTTAGTCAATGGATCAGCTAGTAAATGTTAAGCTAATGGACAACAAGATCAGCTTAATTCTCAATTTATTTAATTTTTATTTGAGATTTTAAGTCTCCTAGTATGACCTTTCTTTAATCATCTTTTATTTCTAATTCAATTCAAACAGGTAGTTATCATCTGAAAGAAGAAAACATTAATTCAAGCAGTTTACATTTATTAGCAGAACAGTTCAGAAAAGTGAGTCAAAGACATATCACCAATCTTCTTCAGCAATAGAAATCAGGATTAGAAGAATAAAGTTCCTAAAAACAGCCTCTCTATTCATTCATTCATTAAATTCTTTATTTCGGCTAATATGCCATAAAAGACAGTGCATACATTACATTGCATTTCATTAATAGTTAAAAACATATTATCACTTGAATACATAAAACACAAAATATAAAATACAATACAAGTTGGATGGTAATTTGAGCAGATACATGCATTCATAAGGAGATAAAGAGGACCATCATGTCAATCCCAGCATCGGTGCAGTTACAATTGATGCCCTATTTTTTTCCTTTGATAAAAGATAGAGAGCAAAAATCTACTGACACTGAATGTTATTTGTTGTGATGAGTTTGTTAGTAAGATTCTCAGAGCCTGAGAGCATGACCTCAAGCCCAGAAGTAAGCATATTGGTTTAATCCACCTCCTTCTAGCTTGAGCATATAAGTGGCAGAAAAAAAGAATATGCTGTTCATTTTCGGTCTGTTTTTGGTCACACATTGGGCAGAGTTCGTCCATTTCTGGGGCTGCTGTGTCACGATTTCTAGCCCACCGTGCCAAAGTAGTTTTGATCAGTAGATTACCATAACGAAACTTTAAAAATAAAGTTTTGGCGAGTGGCGGCTCGATCTCATCCATAAACGTCTCATAGAGCGGTTCATCCTTAAAGTTTAGGAACTTTGCAACTAAGGTACCACTGGTTGCAATATTTACAGTCCTACTTAGCATAAAACTCCAAAAGGCTCTTTTTAGGATTAATTTGGGATTAGCAGGTAGTTGCTCAGGATTCTCCCAAAAATGTTTCAATCCTATATTATTCAACCATGTCTTGATGTGCCTTAGCCATGGAGTGGTACTCTGGCTGTCAAGAATCATGATTTCTTTTAACCCATCTCGGTAATCTTGAAGTTCGGGCACTTGCCATAGTCTCACCCACAGCATTAAAGGTCGAATCAAAACTTGGTGATCAGTCCTTTTGAGGTTTAAATCAAGCTCCAGGGGAACTAGAGGGGTGCCTCTGGTGACCCTAACCAAGCTACGCATAAAATTGTTATCTAAAACACTAAAAGATTCCCTAGACCCGGGACCCCATATTTCAGCACCATAAAGTACAGATGCTTGGACCTTAAATTTAAATAATTCCATCACTGGGGATACCGCTTTACTAGTGCTCATACTTTGCTCCTTAAGTATTGGTTTGACGTTTTGCATGTATGTTAATTTACTTTTGTCAATTTGGGCTTTCCAAGTAAAGTTTGAATCCAAAGTCACCCCTAAATAAGAGAAATGTGGCACTGATTCAAGCGTGACTCCTTTAAGTGTTAGACAGCCCTTATCTGGTTTGATAGGATTTAGGGCCATACATTTGGTCTTCTTGCCATTGATCTCCAATCCCTTTTGGCTGCAATATTCATTAAAGGTGTTTAATAATGTCTGCAACCCATTTTTTGTTTGGGAGATCAGAATGGTATCGTCGGCAAATAGCAAGGATGTCACCTTTTCACCATTCAATTTTGGAGCATCATTTTTACATCTCTCTAAAAAAGAGGGGATGTCGTTTACAAAAATGGAAAATAGCGTCGGGGCCAGGACACAACCCTGGCGTACTCCTCGTTCAATGGGTATTTTTTGAGTTAATTCGCCATTTGGACCCCATCTAACTCTCGCGAAGTTCCCATTATGTAACTCTTTTATCGGGGCGACAAGATTTTTTGGCAAGCCTGCTGCACTCAAGGTAGCCCATAGGAGACTGCGGGGCACCAAATCAAATGCAGCCCTTAAATCTACAAAGGCTACATATAAATGACACCTCTTAATCACTACGTACTTCCAGTAGAGGCAGCAAAATCTAAAAATTTGGTCTATTGTGCTGACCTTGGATCTGAAACCGGCTTGGAATTTGGTTAAAAAGGAATTTTCATCTAGCCAATTACTCACTCGTATTAGAATGTGTTGTGAGTATATTTTCTGTAAAATGTCCATTAGACTTATTGGCCGATAATTACAAGGGTCCATCCTATCTCCTTTTTTAAAAATTAAAACAATTTCTGCTCCCTTCCAACTTTCTGGAAATTCTAAAGTGCAAGAAAATGTATTACACAAGTAGTTAATATAAGGTGCCCACACTTCAAGGTTGTGCTTGTACAGGTCCCCTGGGATTTTATCCAAACCTGGAGCTTTACCGGATTTAATTTGAGATATTGCCAGCTCTGTTTCCCCTATAGTAAAAACCAGATGTTCAGCTGGAGATTCAAGATTTTCCACACTCATATTCATGTATGGGTCATCGTATTTTTTATATAAATTCGTGAAGTGAGTGACCCATGTTAACTCATCCAAGAAAACATCTTTAGATACCCTACCTACATGGTTCCCATTAGCGACCAGCCTCCAAAAGGCCACATTATCACGTGACTTGGCGGCTAGCAGCAATTCAGCCCATTTATCTTCCTCCCAAGCTATCTTTGCAGCCCTTTGAACAGATTTGTAGTCGCTCCTTGCTTTTTTTACGTCTATTGGGGATTTGGTCTTAATTGCCAATAGTAGTTCCCTCTTTGACTCTCTGCAGGATCTGTCATACCAGGGCTTACTATGGGACAGATTCTGTGTCTTCTGCTTGATTTTTTTAGGCATCTTAGTGACTAATAACTTCAGATCAGCAAAAAAATTTTGGTGAATTTGGAGAAATGAAGTAATACCATCATTATCGCCTATTCTTTCTAAGTAAGGACCAAAGGTGTCTGCCACAAGCGAGTATATTTCACTTAAAATATCACTATGATCCAATATAAATGGCCATTTTAGGGACCTTCTATTATTACTGATATGGATCTCCGGATTAGCGACTTCATCTTCCTCAGATGTTGAATGTTGGACCATGTCATTCAACAAATAGGCATCCAGCGTCAGGTTTAAGGGAAAATGATCACTTTCATACCGTTCCATTACTTTGAGGTCTATAAGATGAGGCCAAAGGGGAATAGAGGCAATCACAAAATCTAAATTGCTTTTGTAGTTGTTCCTGGTGAATGTTGGTTTTTTTAAGCTGTCGGAGGGTAACCGTCCGTTACATGCCCTAAGGGAGTGTTCCGTACATAGATTAATAAGTTGTAAGCTCAGAGTTGTACATTTAACCTGTTTTACGTTCTCCAGGATAGGGATTTTGTTTGCCTGGTCTTCATCATCAAAGATTTCACTAAGGCCTAAGACTGGCTCAAAATTACAATTTAAATCACCAGCCAAGATGACAAAGTCCTCTCTGGGGTCCAATCTACTCAGAAAGCAATCTAAATTGGCAATGGTCGGTGATTCTTTTGAGGAGGGTGAAGGCCTATTATAGACATTTATTAGAAATAGGTTCCTCCCATTACAAGCTGTAATCTTTAAGGCCAGTATGTCTACGGAGTTAGTGGATATCTCCTCAATGTTTACCCTTATATTTATTTTCACCCATATCAAAAGTCCCCCTGACGGCCTACCACTTCTAGAGGGTATCGCACCAATCCCATAAGTCTTGTAACCTACCCTGTCAGGTGTCTCCACAGCCCAAGTTTCCTGAAGGAGGCAGAAATCAAAGGACTCTATGTAGGTGGCCCACTCCGGATCCCTTAAATTTTTATCAACTCCGGCTATATTCCAGCAGATCATTTTTATCGGAATTTCGGGGGTGACTAATCTCTCAGGGGAAGTCCTAGGCATCACTGCCTGGGGATTTGGGATGACATCGTGGGGTACAGTAACATTATCATTGTCGGTTTCGCCCATACAGCAAGGAGCTGTATTAACCAATACATCATTCACATCATCAAAAAACACAGTATTAGCCAATACATTCTGAGTGATATTACTCACGTCATCACCATTCAGTATATCTAACCCCGCACACCCCAGCATCTCATGGCATCAATCACAGTCGTCTAGACCGCTAAAGATGTCATATCTATTGGAGGTTTCTAGCGGTGTAAATGGTTTCAGATTATCCATTCTGCCCCTCTGGATGTTTTTGGCCGATACATAGTTCCATCCCATTGGATCTGGTGCTATCGAGGTGCATGGTATGTAGTGCATATTATTTACATTCTGCAGAGGGGGGGCATATGACGGGTAACAATTACTCCCAGCATTTTGTACAATGGAATGGTTATTTGGTTGGATTGTGGGTAGGTGGTGTGGTTGCTGATTCTGCGGCAAGAGAAGCTGTGATGGAAAAACCACTGACCTCGGATAAAAATAAGTTAATGGTTTTGGGATTATTATGTTATTTGTATTTCCAGCTTGCCAGTTCAATATGAACTGAACAGCGTTTGGATCCCTAAAGTTCACCACCACTACGTCACCATCGATGTCTTTGGGTCTACCCCCCAGCCATTGCAGGCGACGTACATGAACAATTTCTCCATTAACATGCTTTGCAATGGGCCTATACAAGCTGAGCCAATGCATGATCTTATTTTTTAATTGGGCAAAACCTTCCCTCTTGTTTGGTCCAAGCACGGGCACCCCAGTTAAAACTACCACGTAGGGTACTGCCTCTGGTGGAAGTTCGGGCAGAGGTGTCCTTCTAGCTTTCCCCCAAGCATGGCTCGTATCTCCCGCCTCCCTTGTTGGTTTCACCAAAGGTGGATTGGATATGTTGCCAGTGTTTTTATTTGTAACATTTAATGATGGTATAGCAACAAGGTTTTTTGGGTGAGGAGGATTAGGGGGTGGGTGAGTTTGTACAGTCGTCATCTGCATATTCCCCGTGGATTTAGAAGTAGATGCAATAGGGGGTGGGATATTAGTAAGAGTAGTAGTAGCTTTGGGTGCTTGAGCTTTGGCTGATATATTTTGTGGGACATTTGCTACAGTTGTTTTAGTCGCATTACCCAAACCGATGTTAATTACATCATCCTTTTTACCCAAAACACGCTCAATGTTACACAATCTACATTCCACCTCCATCAACCTCTCCAGTATGCTTGCTGAGTAAGACTTAATCAAACTCTCTATGTCAAGTAGGGACACAGGGTCCCTGCTCGCAATAGGTGCATTAGTAGCCGAGGATATGTCCAAAGAATCTTCATTAGCTGGTGGAGTAGTTGGCATGGCAGGAGAAATTATTGGAGCAGTACCCCCCTCACAATCTGTATGTGGCGTATTAAGTTCTTTAACAGCATTACTTATTTTCTTGCCAAAATCGCGGCAACTTAGCTTTGGTTGGAGCGGATCTCCCCTTTTCCGCGGTTTTTTATTCGGTGGAGGACCATAGGTTTTTTGAGCAGGAATCAGTTTTTTAACCTTAGAGCGAGTTATTTTTACAACAGGCGAAGCTTCTCCTTTTGATGAACTTTGGTTATTAGAAAGTAAAGATGACACACTCGCATCTGGGGCGGGTAAAGAGCTTTGTGTAAGCACAATTACATTAGCTTCCAAGGGCTGGCTATCCAATAAAGAGGCTGAGTCATTTACTGTCAGATCAATGTCAGTGTCATTAGAACCATTAGCTGGAAGCAAGGGCAAAGGAACTAGGCCATTTTTTATGTTTTCCACAGAGCGGCGTCGGTCGGCCCTCTTCTCAGCCAGGACAGACTCCCTAGCAATGTCGGGGGATGATTTGGAGAAATAATTATCTAGAGTGCCATTTAGCAACACTCCCTGTTTGTCAGGTACAGCCAGGTCTAAATTTACCGAAGCCATTTGCAAAGACACGGAGAGGGACCAAGGCAATCAAAGATAATGAAGCGTGATGGCAACAAAAAGTACCTTATAGGCCAAGGTTTGTGGCCAGTCCAGTCTCCTCGGTTCTCGGAGGGTCTCAGAGGGTCCGCCCTTAGTCCGGTCTTTGTCCCGGGTGATGTCCCGCACACGCGTCCCGCTAACGCGTGGCTAAGCCAGATCTTATACAGGATGAAGAAGGGAGGGGGCGGAGACACGGGAAGAGGCAGCAGGTGTGCTTGGTGTAACGCGCACAGCCTGGTGGGCCTCGCAGTCCCGTCCTCCTGCAGCAAGCACTCCCCTACAGCGTTTTCAATGTCCTACGGGGCTCCAGACGGCCAGCAGCAGCACAGGTCAGTGACTCCTTGACGAGCGGCTCCCGCGGAGCGGGGGCCGCGAGGAGTTTTCAGCGGCAGCACAAGCAGGGGGCGGAGACACGGGAAGAGGCAGCAGGTGTGCTTGGTGTAACGCGCACAGCCTGGTGGGCCTCGCAGTCCCGTCCTCCTGCAGCAAGCACTCCCCTACAGCGTTTTCAATGTCCTACGGGGCTCCAGACGGCCAGCAGCAGCACAGGTCAGTGACTCCTTGACGAGCGGCACCCGCGGAGCGGGGGCCGCAAGGAGTTTTCAGCGGCAGCACAAGCAGGGGGCGGAGACACGGGAAGAGGCAGCAGGTGTGCTTGGTGTAACGCGCACAGCCTGGTGGGCCTCGCAGTCCCGTCCTCCTGCAGCAAGCACTCCCCTACAGCGTTTTCAATGTCCTACGGGGCTCCAGACGGCCAGCAGCAGCACAGGTCAGTGACTCCTTGACGAGCGGCCCCCGCGGAGCGGGGGCCGCGAGGAGTTTTCAGCGGCAGCACAAGCAGGGGGCGGAGACACGGGAAGAGGCAGCAGGTGTGCTTGGTGTAACGCGCACAGCCTGGTGGGCCTCGCAGTCCCGTCCTCCTGCAGCAAGCACTCCCCTACAGCGTTTTCAATGTCCTACGGGGCTCCAGACGGCCAGCAGCAGCACAGGTCAGTGACTCCTTGACGAGCGGCACCCGCGGAGCGGGGGCCGCGAGGAGTTTTCAGCGGCAGCACAAGCAGGGGGCGGAGACACGGGAAGAGGCAGCAGGTGTGCTTGGTGTAACGCGCACAGCCTGGTGGGCCTCGCAGTCCCGTCCTCCTGCAGCAAGCACTCCCCTACAGCGTTTTCAATGTCCTACGGGGCTCCAGACGGCCAGCAGCAGCACAGGTCAGTGACTCCTTGACGAGCGGCAGCCTCTCTATTCCTTCTCGATGTTCACCACCCATCAAGACTCCTACCCATCAAAAGTTAAAGTCAGGAACATTTTCAAAGTCTTTGCACCAAATGTAAAATCATTTTAGTCTTACAGCATGTCGTGGTGCAAAAAGTAATCAAAAAGTAAGCTTTTTTCTCTCTTCCAAACGACCTCTTTTAAAACCCTTTTTCACTAACTATCTAACTAAAATCTGAAACGTTTAGGGTCCGCACTCAATTCTCATTGGTGGATTCAAGGGGTGGACGAGGATAACCTCATCTCCTCATTGTTCATATTTCCGCCTTGTCATAGTTATAATTCAAAAAAATAAAGTTCCAATTGTTCATTATTAAATTATTTCATTGTGTCCTTTAACTTGTCATTTCGTAAGATTTTCCCAGGCTCATGACACGGACATCTCAACTTGGCACCATTCTGCTCTTCAGGTCATGCTGACCTTGACATCAGCCGCACAGGCAATGGCTGCTTGCACATCTCTCGAGCACAGTTGTGCATGCGTAGAAAGACATTCGATTGGAGTCTTGCAAACCCTCCATATTTTTATAGGCCGCATGGGCCATAATGGGAACTATTATAGAAACAAACATAATTGAACGTTAGTTTTCGAAGTAAAACCCTTCTGTTTACCTCCCCCCATTCTAAGTTCAGCCTGTTAGTTATTATCTAGCTTTAAAACAACGGACATGCATTGTTTACTTACCATTTTCCATCATATCTGCCAAGATTATACCTTTAAGAAGCATACATGCATAGCTTTTCATCAGATTATAGCATTTGCATACTATATTAGTAAGACAGTATCACACAATTAATGTATTATGGTTGGCAACATAAGCAAATTTGTATCCCATGTGTATTTGTGTATGTGCTTTCTATTCTATGTTGGTTCATTTAAAAACCACACGATTAATACATATTACAGTTATGGGAGATTGATTTCATGAGGGGTATACAAAAATGTTTGTTTTCACCCTCGCTGCATCAGGTGCGAGCTGGAGGGTAAGGAGGGCGGCGCTTCCCAGTAACACCTGGACTGGTGCGGTCTATGGAACTGTGATGATGCCCCAGGGGCGGAAACCGCGAATGTTGCACTGACTAAGGAGCCCGAGCTAGCATGGGCGATGCCCAGTGGAGCTGTTTAGGCAGCTATAGAGCAGATTGGCTCTGGTTTCACCCCCTCTGCCGCCACCTACCCAGCCGGACATTGGACATCATTTTTCCTTGTCTATCCGCTGTTTTTCCTTCCCTCCCCTGCTTTCTCCCTCCGTGATCCTGTAACTGCCTCCCCCTTCCTGCCCTGCTTGGAGCCGTAAAGTCAGTTACCTTCATGGTTTTTGAATTGTATTTTTTTATATCCTGCAATTTTTTTTAGATAATTACTATCAACTCCCGTGTCCTGGATCCTCCCTCTAGCGGGTTTCAACAGATCCTCATTGCTGCTGGTCTTCTCCTTTGTTCTTCTTAATGACCTTTTTTCTCTAATCGACCCCCCCTCCCTTTTAGGTCTCCAACACCCCTCCCTTCCTATACCTTCACCGTTACACAGGATGTTTTTGGATTGTCTGTCCCCAGCCCGTCTGTTTGTTCTTTCACTTTAACTGATTTGTCCCCCTAAAGTACTTTCCCCGTTGCCGGTCTGCCTGACTTGATATGCATTCCTTAGCCCTTTTTACCTTTCCCCCTCTACCTTCCTTGCCCCATTGGTCGTGTGTCTAGAAAATGCTTGGCGCTAATAACTCATGTTATTGTTTAATCACTGTTTTGTTCTCCTATGTTATACTTGGCTCCTGTAACTGAAGTAATTTTTTTTGTAACTTGTAACTCGCTGATCCTCATGTAAAGCACTCTAATACCTCTGGGTCTAGCCAGCGCTATATAAAACTCTGCACATAAAAATTAAAACAAACTTGTTGGTCAGAGGTGTGACAAGATCACCACAACCTCAGCCACAGCAATCAGGATCAGAGATCGAGGTCTGCTGGTATTCCTGCTGTACGGAGACACCGCCCAAGATGCCAAGAACACTTGCACTTCATGTTATTATTATTGCATGGTTAATTAAAACTAATGCAAAACAATAACAACACTAAAAAGCATGAAATAAAATGTAAAATGTCAAGTAAAGCTGAACATTAACCCCTTCGATGCTCATGACGAGCTCAGCTCGTCATGAGGCACGGTGCTCGTAAGCTCATAATGAGCTGAGCTCGTCATGACCACACCCATTTACATTGACCTCCAGCACAGGAGGGGAATGAGTCAAGCAGCCAAGGTGTAAAAAAGCATGAATAGCAGTACAATATCAAATACACCATAGTCACAATTTACCGTAGTGCTGTGCCAATGCTACGAGTCATCGTTCTTATAAAGCATGCCCTGCACAGATGAGCTTTTAGCACATTTTGAAGTTATGACACCATTTTCTAGATGGAGTTCCATAATTACATCACGTTGGAACTCTGCGATTTAAGATAAATGGGCAAAAAATACAATGACGCGTTGGTGCAAGGAGTGCGCAAACCATTGCCAAGTCCATGTAAGGTGCATACTGGAGCTGGTCCGCCTAGCTTACACCCCCCCTGTAGTGATATATTCTTTCCCCAAATGTCTAAGTGCTGGGGGATAAGCAGAGGTCGGGGCTGGTCTGTCCGGTTGCCAAGTTAAAGACTTGTTGCAAAGACTTCATAGTAGTCTGGGCCCCAGGAAAGCAGGAGTAACAGGCCTCAACCACTATGGTAGGACCCAGTAAGCTGTGCCTGCTCTGCGGACCTCTGTAAAGGGTTCTAACAGGGTTGTGTGTGATTTGTCTGATTAAATTGTTTGTGCCAAAAACGTCTTTACAGGGGTACCTATTAACCCTATTAATGTTTTTTTTTTCATTCTGTCGATGTTGCTTTCAAATGCACCATTATTTAAAAATATCAACAAAGTGACCCAGTATTCTCCACCATCATTCATCAGAACAAAGGGCAATGCAGGGTTTTAAGAGGAGTAAACAATGTTGGGGTCGAATAAAGGAATGCAGCCTAAGAAGTGCAACTAGGAATTCTTTCCAAGAGGCATGGCCTATACAATTAAGTGTGTGACTTAAACATGTAAACTACAATCATGTGCTTCCCATAGCATACCACAGGACCCGTATTTTTATGGTACTCTGTGAACTTTCTGTCATTGCATTCAGGTATGTAACACAACAGCTGATATACGCCTAAATGAAGCCAGGACTATTAGGGCGAGATGTAGGAAGCCTAATACCGGTACTGAATTTCGGCCGTTACCGACCGGTATTAGGCATTTTAGATGTAGGGGCCTAATTTAAGGATTCGGTAATTTACCGAATTGGTAATTTAAGGAATCAGTAAATTACCGAATTCTTAAATACCGATTCAGTAAATTACAGAATCCTTAATGTGGGAAGCACTCAAGTGAGTGCTTTTCACTTGTAAGGATTCGTTATTTACCACCAACTACAAGTTGGTGGTAAATAACAAAAACTGTTAAAAAAGCAATTTTGTGCTTTTTTAACAGTGCCATGTGGCAGACATACATGCCCTTAGGGCATGTGCCACATGTGCACCCATGCACTATTCAGGGGTGCAACAGGGTGTCAAAGTGACACCCTGCCACCCTTGAATGTGTTCCCCATTTTACCGAATCAGTATTTACCAATTCGGTAATTCCCATTCATTCCTATGGGCCTGGAGGCCCATAGGGATGAATGGGAAATACCGAATCGGTAAATACCGATTAGGTATTTACCGAATCTTACAGATTCGGTAAATAATACCGGATGAATACCTACATCCCATTTACCGATTCTAAAATACTGAATCAGTAAATTTCGGTATTTTAGAATCGGTAAATCTGGATTACCTACATCTGGCCCTTAGTTTAAGATAAATAAGTAACAACAATTTTGTTGTGAAGAATTAGAATTAAAAAATGTTTCCCCCAATTCAGAAAATATGGGACCATGAAAAAATATCAATCACTTCCATTCTTCACTCCAAAGCAATTTCCTCCACAGTCTATGATAGAGGCTTATGCCCTTTTTATTCCCAAGTCTTTGTGTAATCTTCCCTCTGCACATCTCATACCTCATATATTTCCTCTTCAGCGCCCACTTCCACGTCCCTCAGCATGTATTTCTGTGCATCTTCTTCACTCCTCCACCCCCCTCCCACACACAATGCACTGACTCACTGGTAAGCATTGCATTTTTTCTACTTTTGCTTTGTTAATATTTCTTCACCTGTGTACACCCATCACACACTATTGCAATTTGCAACTGGCACACATGACCGTTTCTTTGTGCACTTTGCAGAGAGGACAGGCACCCAGTGAATGTGTATTTTGAACACCCTTTGATCCACTGACAGGCACTGTGGGAAACTCAAGTCCAGACCTCTCTGTCATGGCTTTTATAAATATCTGGATGCTACTCAGTAGTTTGCTGCACAACACAAAACTTAAATAGGCTCAACATCCTGGAAAAAGCACACACTAGAAAATGTAAGATGAAGTAAAATATGTGAAATGCAACCACATCCCTGACATTACCTTAATGGCTTTTACAGTTATTGTTCGGAAATCGATCAGATTTTTGTCTTTAAAGTTAAGGACAAGAATGTAGGAAATCGGTCAGATTTTTGTCTTTAAAGTTAAGGACAAGAATGTAGGTCCCACTAGGGATCCATTTCAATACCCGTTGTTAATGACTGCAGAGACTTAGATCTGGAGGGACCCGTCGCACTTAAAGGCTTGAGGCAAAGTCAGGATCAGGCGTCACTGTAGGGTGTGAAGAGCTGGTATTGTTAGGACATTTGAGAAGGAGGTCCTTTAGCGGTCAGTGGTGAAGAATGTGAGGAGAGCAGTGAGGAGTTGGCACTGGTGGACAGTATGTCTAGGGTGTTTTGCAGGGCAGTAAGTGAAACCGGCCCAGGTGGGTGATGTGAATACCTGCCCTGTTGGGCAGTTTGGGGGGTGGGTACTGGTAGACACTAAGAATCTCTAGAAGTACTGAGCATTCGGAGAAACTGGTACTGGTAGACAGTCTGAAGAGGTAACATTGGTTGGTATTGGGATGGATAAAGAACTTTTATGATGATGTACTTGTACCCATGCCCTTCGTGCCCCTAACGGCAATGATGTCTAGATCCCTGGTGCAGATTTTCATTCTCATGGGTGAACAAAGATCATACGTGTGAACCATGACATAGGCTTGTATCACGGATTGTGGTGTGTTTGGACTGGAGGGGTGCCCAAAGGGCTAACCTCATAGTGGTGAAAAACAGAGGATCGTCCTCTGACCCTCCCCCACTGCGTGGGACAGCTCCTGGTGGCCCCCTGTCCTCAGAAACCCACCCACCCCGACGGGCCATACCCGGAACCTCTGCATCATCCTAGACTCCTGTCTCTCCCTGACCTGCAAGATCAACGCCGTCGCCTCCACCTGTTTTAACTCCCTCCGCATCCTCCACAAGACCTTCAAGTGGATCCCCCCGAATACAGAAAGACCGTCACCCATGCACTCATAACCAACTGATTGGACTAAGGCAACGCCCTCTATGCCGGAATCAACAAAACTCAGCTACACAGGCTCAAAACCATCCAGAACACCGCACGCAGCCAGACTTGTCCTCGGAACCCCACGACACGAGCACATGACCCGGCACCTACGAGACCTCCACTGCTTCCCCATCAAGAAGAGAGTGACCTTCAAACTACTCACACACGCCTACAAATCCCTTCACAACATCGGACCCAAATACCTCAATGATAGAGTCTCCTTCAACGTACCCAAAAGGAACTTCCGCTCTGCCTACTCACCCTGGCAGAAACCCCACGCTCCGCAGAACCAGAGCAGGCGGAAGAGCCTTCTACGTCACAGCAAAGACCTGGAACGAGCTCCCAGTCAACATCAGACGCTCCCCCACTCTGCACACCTTCAGGTAGTGTCTCAAGACCTTACTCTTCGACTGATCCAGAGCCGCACCTGCCCCCCCCCCCCCCCCCCTCCCCAGCGCCTAGAGACCCTCACAGGTGAGTAGCGCGCTTATAAAACCCCTGATTGATTGATTGATTGTTTGATTGATTGATTGATTGATGGATGTTCTAGCGATGTGCAGTGTGTGTAGGTTATATGCATGTGCTGGGTGTATGTGTGCCTGTGAATGGTACAATACATGGAAAATTCGGGATTCCATTTTGGGAGATCCAGGGATGACTGGAGGAGCATGAGTAGATGGAGGAATCCCTCAGAAAGATTTATGGAATGCTGCATTCTTGTGGGCTGGGAGGACACACTGGAGGAATGGAGAGCCAGGCTCTGCAGTATACGTCAAGGGGTGCTCTTTGATTCAGGGAGGTCACTGGAAAGGGGCCTAGGCACATCTAAGGAAAGAGATTGGGCTGATAAGTGAATCATAAAGAGTGGGGCCGAGACCCTTGGGTAACGTTTTGATACACATATCACTGTGTCTCACATCCAGATGTGAACCTCCAGATTTGGAGTCACTCCTGCTGTGGCAGACTGCTTTCCAATAGTATTGCAGTGCAAAGGAGCGGACACTTCACTAGAAAGCAAATCCCAACACAAACTTCAAAGACCCTAAATCACCTTTGGTATATGAAAATGGGCTATAAGAAGGGAAGCTCGAGGGCCCCAAAATTGTCAACTGTTGGGCAGCCTGTAGGGCTGTGCGAGGAGGAGAAGCTCTGCAAGACTTCTGCCTCTAACCAAGTTTCCCAGATGGCAGTGGGGACATCAACTAGGGAATCCAAGACTGCCTGCCCATGGTGCCTGGGGCATCAGTACCTGCCTGCTTACCAAGACCAGTATGCTCTGTGAGGAAAAGGAGAGTGATGGACGGAGTGAGGTCCAGTGAGAGATGCTGGCAACTGGATCTCTGAAGCAAGGTGTGAGGAGACAAATTCTGCACCGATTGGGTCATAGCTCATGTGCAGAGGGAAATCAGTGACCCCATATGCCAGGTGAGGCCGGCAGTGAATATTACTTACGTGTCTGTTAGGCCATAGCCCATGTGCGAAGGAAAGTTGGCGACCTTGTATGCTAGGTGGGGCTGCCGTTTAGATGACAGTCATGCAGATCAGGCCGTAGCCTATGTGCAGAGTGAAATCGGCGACTTCTTATGCAGGTGGGGCTGCCATTGGATTGTAGCCCATATACAGAGTGATGTTGGTAACTCTGTGCCAGGCAGGGCCACCATGAAGATTGCTGTTGTGCCGATCGGGCTGTAGCCTGTGTGTGGAGTGAGGATGTTCATCCCAAATGCCAGGTGAGGCCACCAGGGTAACAGCAAGGAGAGTGGTCTGGTCAAGACCATCATCAACAGGAAGTGGACACCATGGTAACCCATGAGGACACAAGCCAAGACTGAGGATATGCACCAGGGCAATTCAAGTCCTCCCCTCCACATCTGGGAAGGATTCACTAAAACTTACTGGAATAGGAAGAGCACAGAGGATATCCAGCCACTATCCACTCGGGAGCACTTGTGAGGAAGTCGATGATACCTCACCTTTGTTGAGCTGCATGTGCGGTACTCACCGGAGATGGCCACTGCAGCTTCAGTGGGCGCGTTAAGAGACTCTGGCTGTGCAGGTCAATGATGTTCGGGTAAGACTGATTAACGGACCAGAGGCAAAAATAACAGTTGATGGACAGAATGCAGAACAATGTCATACATTCGCCCCAGTACAGAGATCTGGGCCTAAATCCATCGTTTTTTTGCACTCCACACCACCCCAGTTCAGACATGGCCATATGCAAATCAGCCTTGACCTGGTGCCTCATGGGATCAGTCCAGCCCGAACTGCCAAGCCATGTCTTTCCTGGACTGGAATCAAACATCCTAGGACCGGTTTCTGGCTATCAGCCGTCTTCAGCCAGGATAGCTTGACTTCAGTGGTGTGGAGAGCATGGGACTCACGTCTGAGCATACCCATCCCACTCGGGGTGACAATTGCAAAAATAACAGTTGATGGACAGAATGCAGAACAATGTCATACATTCACCCCAGTACAGAGATCTGGGCCTAAATCCATCGTTTTTGTGCACTCCACACCACCCCAGTTCAGACATGGCCATATGCAAATCAGCCTTGACCCTGTGCATCATGGGAACAGTCCAGCCCAAACTGCCAAGCCATGTCTTTCCTGGACCGGAATCAAGCATCCTAGGACCGGTTTCTGGCTATCAGCCGCCTTCGGCCAGGATTGCTTGACTCCAGAGGTGTGGAGAGCATGGGCCTCACGTCTGAGCATGCCCATCGCACTCGGGGTGACAATTGCAAATATAACAGTTGATGGGCAGAATGCACAACAATGTCATACATTTACCCCAGTACAGAGATCTGGGCCTAAATCCATCGTTTTTTTGCACTCCACACCACCCCAGTTCAGACATGGCAATATGCAAATCAGCCGTGACCCTGTGCCTCATGGGAACAGTCCAGCCCGAACTGCCAAGTTTGTCTTTCCTGGACTGGAATCAAGCATCCTAGGACCGGTTTCTGGCTGTCAGCCGTCTAGAGCCAGGATAGCTTGACTCCAGTGGTGTGGAGAGCATGGTACTCACGTCTGAGCATACCCATCCCACTTGGGGTGACAATTGCAAAAATAACAGTTGATGGACAGAATGCAGAACAATGTCGTACATTCACCCCAATACAGAGATCTGGGCCTAAATCCATCGTTTTTTTGCACTCCACACAACCCCAGTTCCGACATGCCCATATGCAAATCAGCCTTGACCCTGTGCTTCATGGCAACAGTCCAGCCCGAACTGCAAAGCCATGTCTTTCCTGGACCGGAATCAAGCATCCTAGGACCGGTTTCTGGCTGTCAGCCGTCTAGAGACAGGATAGCTTGACTCCAGTGGTGTGGAGAACATGGGACTCGCGTCTGAGCATACCCATCCCACTCGGGGTGACAATTGCAAAAAGAACAATTGATGGACAGAATGCAGAACAATGTCATACATTCACCCCAGTACAGAGATCTGTGCCTAAATCCATCCTTTTTTTGCTGACCATGCCATTCCAGATTGGACCCAGCCATATGCAAATCAGTCTTGAACCTGCACCCAATAAGAACAGTCCAGCCCGAACTGCCAGGCTAGGTCCTCCCTGGAATGGAAACAAGCATCCTAGGATGCAAGTATTTGACTGGACAATCAATTATTGCTGCTAATTCCATTATTTGAGTTGTGAGTCTGTTTTCACCATTGCACAGCCTACTGAAAAGGAGTGCAAATGTTTGCATATTTTTTTTTCCCAAATATATGCCCAACACCTTTTGATTGCATAATTTCTAGTTTTTACTTTAAAGCTTTTAATTTGCATTGCATATTCTTATGTTGAGAAAATCAAATACATAAAAAAAAGTCCACGGGCCCTGTTGGTTTGCCAAGTGCTCGTTCCTTATAAGTAATTCTTAACACAAGAGCGCCAGGACAAAGCTTTCCCTTTCATGCATTTGCTGCCCTGGCATGCATTGATTGTACATTGATCTTCACGCAGGCCAAAATAACCATTTCCAGGAAAGCACTGTGTAGCAGCTGCAATCAGATGCCTGCAGTCCTCGGAATGACGCTAGTGTTGGGAGGGGAGAGAGAGAGAGAGAAGGGTTAGGAGCTGGATTGTGGAAAAGAGAGGGACCTCTTGACAAAGGGGCAACTAGAGCGAAATTTCTGGGAGGGGGTGGGAGGAAGGGGGTGGGGCTAATTCTTCCAGCAATAGGAAGAGTGGAGATGTAGGGGCTTTAAGAAGGGGTGAAAAAGAACAAAGCCTCATTAACAAGCAAATGGTCTTTTAAAGACTTGAGTGTGGCTATGTGTGTGCCCGGGAAGCTGTCTCAGCCCGGGCTGCCACACACGACAGGGAGAGCTAAAGCCATTTGAGCCCAATGGGCGTTGCACGCCTGCCTCTTGAGCATTGGGAACTTTTTCCTGCCCTAATATCACAGACAGGAATATGAACCGTATTTGATTTTGTGGGTATGTTCAGTGTCATTTTAAGGATTTTCGGAGCCCGGGCAAAACCTATGTTGGGGGCCCCTCCTTGTATGGAACAACTTTAAAATGTGATACTTATTTCTAGCCCACATAATTCTAAACAAATCTAAATAGTATGTTTAAATTTAACCAGGATCATACAAAAGCAGTTTACATTTGTATTGCTCCTGTCCCGAATAATCCTTATCATGATGCTGGTTTTGAGATAAAGAGTTAGAGATTAAGGGCCATATGTAGGTCGCCAAATACCGGTCGGTAACGGCCGATTTCGGCTGTTACCGACCGGTATTTGGGATTTGACATGTAGGTGGCCTTAATTTTACAGATTCAGTAAATTTACCGATTCGGTAAAATAACTAATCAGTAAAGTTTTTTTTTAAACCTTTATTGGAAGACAAGCAGGAGATAGCAGTGGCACATTCACAAAGCATACATATAGTCCGAGACAGTGCAGTGCAGCAACAGACTTGGAAGGTCCAGGCGCCATGGCCAGGCATAGTACAGTGTAAACATTAATGGAAAAACATAACATCTGCAAGCAATCTGAGTGTAATGCATCTGCACAGAACAGTTAGTGACTGCAGGAGTACGGACCCATAGCACATACTCGATAATGAAGGATAACAGCAGCAACACAGTGGACGCCGAACCACAACTCAACATTTGTTTGGATTAGGGACCCCCACCCCCATCTCAAAAGAGCAGTCATTGGCCCACCATCCCGCCCACAAGGACAATACAGTGTAACCCACACGATCAGCATGGCAATAGAGTAGAGAAACATCTCCATTCGCTACGGAACATGGTGTCCAGTAGGTGTAAGTGTAGTCCAGCAAACCTCATACCGCTAACCAACCCCAACCCGATCCTCATTCTCTGATTCAGACTCCTGCACCGCCCTAGTAGGGAGGTACACCTGCAACGGGCTCCAAAAGTCCCTAGGCCTACAGCGCACAGGCATCATTTCCGCATATACGTTGTACTGGTCTTGACAATAAATGATATCACCTATCCAATCCTTGAACCTTGGCACCCTACCCCGCCCCCAACAGCAGGCCACTCGCCGTTTGGCCAATAACAAGGCCACGTCCACAAATCTACGATAAGGTGCTGGCACCTCCTTACTATAACCCAATAGTAGGACCACAGGGTCGAACAGTACCCCATCCTCAGTCATGACCTGAAGGGCGTCATGGACCTGCACCCAGTATTCTGAAACGGCCTCACACTCCCATGCTAGGTGCAGGAAATCGGCACCCGCCGCCCGACAACGGGCACATCTATCATCCTCCGACAACCGAAATCTAAGTTTCCTGGCTGGAGTGTAATAGTACCTTTGTATGAACTTGTAGTGTATGATTTTCAGACGGCAACTAGAGGAGATATTGGCAGTCACACCACAACAGTATGTCCATTGTTCGTCAGATATGGTAATCCCAAGCTCAGCTTTCCATTGTTCCCGTACCCGACTAGCCGGCATAACTCGTTGCCTTCTGATGGCGCCATACAATTTAGAAACCAAATGACGCCCATCTGAGATTAACAGAACGTGGAGTGGTAAGGCCACGTCCGGCTCCTTAGGGAACTCAGGCAGTAAGGTCCGTAGGCCTTGTCGCAAGCGGACATAATAAAACATCTCTAAAGGGGAACACTCCACGCCCCCAAAAAACTCTGCACGGGTACGAAAGGTGCCCTCGCTAAAAAGGCCCCCCCACGTAAGTGTCCCAAGACACCTGCACATACGCTGGAACCCTGTCTCCTGCAACAAGGACAGGGCAGGATGATATGCTAGGGGCAGTGCAGGTGAGTAGAGGAATGAAAGACCCAGTAGCTTTGCAACACGTTTCCAAGCATCCACTGTGCACGTTACCGTTGTCTGGTGCGTATCCACATCGCCAACATTGCCCATCACCATGCCTTCCAATGGGAG
Source organism: Lissotriton vulgaris (assembly GCF_964263255.1). Taxonomy (NCBI): domain Eukaryota; kingdom Metazoa; phylum Chordata; class Amphibia; order Caudata; family Salamandridae; genus Lissotriton; species Lissotriton vulgaris. The sequence goes on from NC_141693.1 coordinate 298,009,970, forward strand.
AGGATGGGCGACCCACTGTTCGGCTGCAATCTGAGGCATAAACGGCGTGGGACACATCCAGTGGTATGCATAGTGTGTTTGAGCGCTCAAGTAATAAAGTTCAAAATCAGGAACATCAAAACCTCTGTCGGCATAGGGCAACGTTAAGGTAGCCCACGCCAATCTCGGTTGCTTACCCCCCCAGAACAGACGAATCAGCTCCGAGCGGAGACGTTTAAAAAAATACGCCCCAGGGTGATATGGAATATTCTGAAATAGATACAGGAACCAGGGTAAGACCACCATTTTTATCAGGGACGCCATGCCCGCCATGGACAACGGCAAGGACATCCACCTCGTAATGTTATCCGCCAGTTTAGTGATAGCGACGCCATAGTTAAGTCTAACAGTCTCCTCTTTGCCCAGAGAAACCACAATACCAAGATACCGCAGCTCCGAATCACACCACTCCAGAGGGTAGTCCAACGGAAAGCGATGAACTGCTGCAGTGAGCGGGAAGAATTGGGATTTCTGCCAATTGATATGTACTCCAGAGATACCTCCAAAGGCAACAAGCTCTCGCAAAAGCGCGTTAAGATTCGCCTGCGGATCTTTCACATATAGCGTAACGTCATCCGCATACAAAGAAATCCCTACTTGGCGCTGAAAACAATTAAATGCACTTCGTTGGTGCAATTGGCGAATCCGACAAGCAAGAGGCTCTATGGCAATGGCAAACAGGAGGGGAGAGAGAGGACATCCCTGCCTGGTTCCCCTTGTGATTGGAAACTGGGGGAAAGCACACCATTCACGACCACCCTCGCCGCCGGTTCAGTGTACAGCAATTTGACCCACGAGATAAAGATCCGAGGAAACCCCATTCTGCATAAGACATCTATCAGATAACCCCACTCCACTGAATCAAACGCTTTCGTGGCGTCCAAGAAAACGGCGGCTACCGGGAGCTCCGGAGCTATAGTCGGGATTAGGGAGAATAGTGTGCGAAGATTATGAGACGTCGCCCGGCCAGGTACGAACCCGGACTGATCGGGCAAAACAATAACAGGCATGAGCTCCGAGAGCCGCGCCGCCAACACTTTCGCCAGTATCTTGACATCACAGTTAAGCAATGAAAGAGGCCTGTAGGAACCCACGTCCAGGGGGTCCTTACCTGGTTTGAGCAATGAAGTGATAGCAACTTCCCTCATAGACCCCGGCAGTTTCCCCACCTCAAGGGACTCCTCAAAGACCTCCCGGAGAACTGGAGCCATAATATCTACATAACATTTATAAAATTCGGCGGGTAGGCCATCCAGCCCCGTAGCTTTCCCGTTGTTCAGAGACATGATGGCGCTTCTAATCTCCTCCTCCTCAAGGGGCCTACCTAGGAACGCCCTGTGATCGTCCGATAGCCAGCAGAGCGCCAGCTCAACAAGAAATCCCCCATATCTCACATCCCCCGATTGTTGTGTAGTGTACAAATCTGTGTAGTGGTGTATAAATGTCTCCTGGATCTTCTTCGTGTCTCTACAACGCGTGCCATCCGGCAAGACCAGCTCCAACACATCCGAACTATACCTCTGAGTTCTCGTGAGTGCGGCAAGTACCTTCCCAGGCCTCTCACCATCGCAGTACCTCCTCGCCGTCCAGTATTTCCCCCTGTGCTTCGCCTCCCTGGCAGCCTCCTCCTCGTACTCTGAAAGCTTACCCCTAAACTGATGCATGAGGTCAGGATCAGAGCCAGCCTGCATTCTGCGTTCCAGCTGTTTTAAGTCAGCCTCTAATCCTGCGAGCGTCCGAACAATAGTCCTAAGCACCCCACAACTCTTGGAAATAGTGACACCCCGGATCGTAACCTTAAATGCCTCCCATATCACCTCCACACTATCCACAGAGCCTCTATTCCTCGGAAAAAAAGCCTCCACTTCTTCGCCAAGTTCCGCCTTAAAAATGGGATCCAACAAGGCAGAGGGGAAGAGCCTCCAGGGTGGCCGCGGTCTGTGCAGCCCCGGCACTGATAACACAACCTTAACCGTGCAATGATCAGAGTACGTTCTGGCTAGGTGTACCACATCCCGCAACCCTGCCACCAGTCCCCTGGAGAGGAAGTTATAGTCCAGTCTCGCCCAGGAACGAGCCTGTGCAGTAAAGTGCGTGCCCTCTCTATCCGTCGGGTGAGCATACCTCCAACTATCAATCAGGCCTGCCTCCTCCACAATGCCCGCAAGACATCCCTGGCTTGTATATTGTACTGAGAACTCCCCTCTGACCTATCCTCCAGAGCCTGTACTGCTAAATTGAAGTCGCCCCCCCATATAATATGTGAGGCCTCCACAGCAAGAACATGACCCCAAAGTGTAAGAAAAAAAGCAGGTGTATCAACATTCGGTGCATAACAATTTACAAAGAGCACAGTGACTTGCCCAAGCCTCCCCCACAATAACACATATCTCCCTTCAGGGTCCACCAGCGTCCCCAACTCTTGAAATGAGAGCGATTTCTTGATCAGTATAACAGCCCCACTAGCGTACGAGGAGTATGATGCAAACTTCCTCACTGCAGCCCACCTCCCTCCAAACGTAGGTGCAGGCATACGACGCAGATGCGTTTCCTGCAGTAAAGCTATTTGTATTGCATGTCTATCCAGATAGTGTAGTACATTCCGACATTTCCTGGCATCATTAAGCCCACGCACATTCCAAGACAAGATCGATATCCTATCCAAAACATCAACTGACATCACCCGTGATCAAGGTGCAACGGGGCATACGTAAGCAGTGCACCATCCCACGTCCTCGGGTAAAAGCAGTGTAACGATACCGTCGCACACACCATCCCTCTGGACAACCACACACCACATTCACCCCTGCCATCTTCCATCCACCAAACCAGACCCCCCCTCCCAACCCCAAACAACAACAACCGTGCAACAGGCACGCAGTCAGCTCAGAAAACAACGCGCGACCTACACACCGTGTCCCACCAGCAACGACCATGAGTGTCCCAGGGGTAGCTCGCCATCGTCCACCCCCCCCACTCGCAGCAATAACCACAATGAGCGGACAAATCAGGCCCCCCTCCATATACAAGAGAACAATCCAGGCCCGATACAGCCGAGAAAGAAGCAGAACAGCAATCCCAGAACATCGCCAAGCCATATGTACAGCCGCAGCTAGCACCGCCACAATCACAAGTATCAAGTGGAACACGCGCTGCCAAGGCAGCGTCCCCCCCCACCCACCTGACCAACCCCAAACCGTCAGGACCCCCAGTTACCCTCCCACCATCCATCCATCCATTCAACCAACAAGTCAATCGCACAACGAAACTCAAAAGTAGTGGGGCATTCCCGGTGGGGTGCCCACCAGAGGTGCACATTACCACTCCCTCACACCACGCCATACTTCTTCCCACAGGGCGTATACACGGCCCAGGCGCAGCGTGGGGGTGGGTGCCCGGAGCATATCAATGTCATCAACCATCGCCCCCTCAGTGACCCTCAATAGCGGCCACTCGGACCAAACCGGTGACCCTCATGTCTACCTCCAAAAGTACAAGGCTGGAAGAGCCTAGGCCACAAGAGCAGCCATACGAATGTCCGTGCACAGCGTGCACCAAAGTCTCCGTGCCGAAAGAAATGGATTCAGACGCCTTCCTCCTCCCCTGCCGAGCGGTGGCCCTCCTGTTCCTCCACATCCTGCCGGTCGCGCGCAAATCGTTCCCTCCTGAGGCGCTTTACAAAGTCCTCTGCCTGTTGCGGATTCGTGAAAAAATGCTGTTTTGCCTGATGGGTCACCCTCAGTTTCGCAGGGTACAGCAAAGCATAGTCCACCTGCAGGTCTCTAAGTTTTTTCTTGACCGCCAGGAATTTGCGCCGTTGCTCCTGCACCATCGGAGTGAAGTCAGGGTATATGGTGAAGTTGACCCCCTCGAAGGAAAGCGCACGATTAGTGCGAGCCGCCCGAAGAGCAGCGTCCCGGTCCCGATAGTTCAGGAGACGGGCAATAATAGGGCGCGGTGCAGCACCCGTGGCCGGCCGCGGCCCAAGGGATTGGTGCGCCCGTTCCACAATGAATTGCGTAGAGAACGCCTCCGCTCCAATCGCGCCAACCAGGAGTCTCTCCACATACGTCTCCATTTTCCCCACATTCGTCGTCTCCGGCACACCTACCACGCGTACATTATTACGCCGACTTCTCGCCTCCAACTCCTCATTCTTGGCGGCTATTACCCGCAGGATATTGTCCATTCTCGCCAGCTGGGTAGTATGAGTGGCCGCAGTATCGTCATGATCTGAGATGCGCTGCTCCGCCATGGTGAGGCGTTCCTCATGCACATCAAGTTTTTGCACAACTGCGTCCATGCGCGAGGATAATTTGTCCACTTTATCCACAATAGTGGCAAACCCTTGCCGCATTTCCTGCATCATCTGCTGGAAGTCTGGGGTGGGAGGCTGCGGAGCAGCATCAGCGACAGGTGGGGGGGGGAACGCGAACTCCCAGCCTCCTGCGCTAGACGAGCACCCCTCCTGGCCACCGCAGAATCAAAGGACAGCTTAGGCTGTTTATTGTTAGGTTTCCCCATGGTAACACGCACTCAGAGTGTGGCAGCTCCCACAGAGGTGCACAAGGAGAGGCCAAGGAACTGCAGGGTCCAAAGTCACGAGCTCCCAACGGTGTGTTCCCACCAGCCAGAACACGCAGCTCACCCAGGCCCCAGACCGACGTGTATTGTTTGGCCAGCCGCACAATGTCGTCGCCCTACTCCGGGATTAGCCCCCTCTGGCAGGCCCCAAAACAGCCGCTCCTGTAGTGGCAGAGAAGAGCACCCACAACAGTAGGCGAAATAAGGCTGGGGGGGCACGACAGTAGTCCAGCATATCACACCATATCGCAGGAAAGTAGGCGCCACTCAAGGGCCGTATCAAGGGCGGCGCACACAAACCTGCACCAGCGATGATTCCCAAATAGTAGATCAGCATACACAGGGCCACGCAGCATGTGGCCTAAGGCAGGAAACAACCATCGACAGTCCAGTCAGCAGGACATAGTGCCAACATGCACAAGGAAAGCCGCAGCGCTCCAACAGAAGGCGCTATCTGTACTGGCCGGCTCCGCCACCCAGCAACCGCCGTGACGAAAATGGCGCCAAAGGATGTCCAGGCAGCCTCCTCCAGCACCCGCACTCCTCACTGTTCCCCACCGCAGCACGCTTCAGGCAGCTCCCCAGCAGATGAAGAAGCACCACAGCCGGGGGCACGAGCAGGAGCGAACACCCCGCCACTCCCGCCTGTGCTATGGCCGCCACTCACATCGGGCTGCAGACGGGGCCCCGTCACGCTCCACCTCCGGAGCCCGGCGCGGACCCTGCACCGGCGCTCCACACAAGCCTCCACAAGTCACAAGGAACGGCCACAACTGCCCGCTGCGGCAGAGCGTCCAGCCGCGAATAATCCCAGAGGGGGAGGGGACAGGGCCTCAACCCCACGTGCAACGCCGCGGTCTGGAGTAGGCAGGGACGCCGGACTACGGAGCACCCGTCCTCCAGAGTGTCCAGCGGGGCGAACTTCAAGCCCCTGTATCTCCGGTCAGCAAGCTCCGATCATCACAGGAGTTGGACCGAGTGCGGCCGGCAGCTCCCCCAGCTAGAATCCAGGGTCAGAGCAGGGATTGGCGATGGCCGAAAGGATCAGTAGACGGATGAAGGCTCCGGGTGGCAGGAGCCTCACAGCAGTGCGGCCATACTGCAGTGCGCCCTCTAGCGCCCCCACGAATCGGTAAAGTTACCGAATCGGTAAATCCAGATGTAGGTGGCACTTTAAACAGTGCCACAGGCCATTACCGATTCCTTATTTACCACCAAATACTATTAGGTGGTAAATAACGAATACCTGTGTACATGGACATCTGTGCATGTACACCTGTGCCATGTGGCACACATACATGCCCTAAGGGCATGTATGTGTGTCACATGTCACACAAGCCAAAATCAGGGGTGCAACAGGGTGTCAAAGTGACACCCTGTTCCCCTTGACAAATCGGTATTTTTACCGAATCGGAATTTACTGATTCAGTAATTGACATTGATTCCTATGGGCCTCAAGGCCCATAGGAATCAATGGCAATTACCGAATCAGTAAATACCGATTTGGTAATTACCGAATCCTACCGATTCGGTAAAAAAATACCGATTTTTTAGCTACATCTCATTTACCGAATCTAGAATACCAAATCGGTAAAATTTGGTATTTTAGAGTCGGTAAATGAGGATTACCTACATCGGGCCCAAAGTTAGGCAGTGATGGAGAGATGTTTAGATAGAAAAATAGATTAGACAGAGGTGAAATGGAAAGTTCAGTTTCCCAGGTGGGATCCTGGGCAATTGCTCACTTTGCCCATGCCTTAAAACGTCTCTAGGTATGTTTGAGCCAGAAGCGGCGCTTAGATCTGGTAGGAGTTTTATCTTGGCTTCACAATATTTATGCAAGCTTTCGTCCATGAAGACCTAATGGATTATGCTCACTTCCCTGCAGTTAAATCAGTTTGAGATTAGAAGGTTGCTGTCATTCATATTCCATCAGCCAACTATTCTCATAAGGCAAAGAAGAATATGGAATCTCCCTTTTTGGGGTGTGATTATATGCCACAGGGAAGGTAAGATTAAGGATTACCATTGTCAGTACTTACTTTGTAGAAGAATGAGTGCCGGTGCTCAAAGTGCTGCCCAGAAGCCGCAGCTGGTGCTATTGAATGACAGCACGCCGAACACCAAGGCTGCGTAGTCTTAAACCCCCCTCATTCCTCTTAAATCCCCCAGACACTCCCTGACCCTTTATCTCACTCTCAGGCTCCTATTTATGCCCCTTGTGGCGGATTTCCCATCTTTCTCTTCATTCTTCATTCCAATTTGTGTGTTTTGTACTCTCTTACTCTCAGTAAAAGTCTGACGAGAAAAAGTAAGTGTCATTCTTTAATAAGCATTGGCAAAGCCAATTGGTCTCACCTAAGTGAGATCCATTGGCTTTGACAATTTTTTGAAACATGTCGCACAGCAGCACAAACTGCTGTGCAGCATGGCTTATAATCGAGAAAAACATCAATATGAAGTGGCCAGCATTGACCTCATCGTAGTGTTTTTTTAAAAAAAATAGCCAAGTTACAGAGCAGCCCCTGGTGCTGTGCAATATGCTAAAAAAAAGTGTGGGGGGGCCAAGCCAAATGAGGAACGTGTGGGTAGGAGAGAAGGAGCAGCAACAATGGGAGGGGGATAAAAGCAATATAAGGGAGGTGCATTGGAGGGGGAGAGGCAACAACGGACAGCGGGAGGGGATGGGAAGCAACACAAGGGGGGCATGGTTGGAGAAGAGTGGGAGCAGCAACAATGGGGAATGGGAAAAACAACATGAGGGAGGTGCAGAGAATGGGAAGGAGCAGCAGTAAAGGACAGCGGGAAGAGGAGGCATGGGGAAAACAAAATGAAGGAGGTGAGGGGGAGAGAGCTATAGCACAAGACGGCAGCAGCAACATGGAGAAGGGGTGGGTTGGAGGGTTAGGAAGCACCATCACAAAGGGGAGTGGAAGGAGTAAAGATGAAATAGTACCTCAGTCACCGTGCGAGCAGCAGATGGGAACTAATTAAGCTGAATCTGTGCTTGGTCCATGCTCCACAGGAAGGAAGTGACACTTGGCATACACTAGCCAATTTGGCTTCGGACAGACTCAGTAAGTAAGAGGATGTTGCCTAATGGCCAGAGCTGCGGACTTTGGAGCTAGGTAACCAGGTTCACATCCTGTGATTCTGAACATATCACTTAATCTCCCTGTGCCTACCAAAAATGAGTGTGTCCTTGTGTAACATAACTGGTGCTCATGTAAAGTGCTCCAGTACCTTGGGTCTAGTTTGCGCTATATAAAACTGCAGAAAAAAAAGATTTACAATGAAGCCAGCAAATGGTAAGCAATGGGCAGGCTCCAAGTTCTGTACTGTAAACAATACATCTTGCAAGCGAGAGCGCATGCGGTGTTGCAGGCTTGACCTAAATATTAGTGCTAACGGGCACCACCGGAAACCACCTTCTCACATTAAGCAGTGACCGTGGTGTAGTGTGTGGAATTACCAGAATTCTCCCTGCACTCAGAATCTCCCGAGGTCCGTGTAGATATCACTAAGGTATGAAATGCTCACTTAACCAACAGGGCAGAACAGAAACATAAGCATGGTGGTCACAACACCTCGCCATACTTCCAACACGGCTGTGCTACTGCTGGATGGCAAGTACGGAAGCTGTGCCGCCACCCAGGACAAAGGGATGCCTTGGTGAAATAAAGCAGTTGATTAGAATGTTACTTTCATTTAGATAATGCAGTCTTAGATCCCCTGTGCCCAGAAGCATACCCAGAATGAATATAACTGGTAAATTCTTGGAAACAGGCATGGAATCCTCTTACAGAGCCATATGTATGAAGCAAATTCGCATTCGCAAAGGCCGAATTTCGCAGAATTTCGACCTTTGCGAATGCGAATTAGGAAAATGATATGTATGAAGTAAATTCTGGAGCAAAATAAGGAATCGCAAAATGTGCGATTCCTTATTTTGCAATTGCATTTAAGGAATCGCAAATTTTGCGATTCCTTAAATGCAGTGTATGAAGCCCAAAAAAATTCCAAAATGCCCTTAAGGAATCGCAAATTACTTCTAGTTGCGATTTCCTTTAAAAATGCACATTTCAGCATTTTTCAAAGTGCCATGTGACGCACATACATGCCCTTAGGACATGCATGTGCGCCACATGTGCACCCATGCATATTTCAGGGGTGCAACAGGGTGTCCTTTGGACACCCCTGCACCCTTGAAATTATTCTCAATTTGCGATTTTCAAATTGCGAATCGCAAAATTGAGAATACCTTCCCATTCATTCCTATGGGCCTCCTGGCCCATAAAAATGAATGGGAAAGTATTCCTTAATTGCAATTCGCAATTTGCTAATCGCAATTAAGGAATACTAAGAATTCGCTAAAAAAAAGTGATTTTGTACATACATACGTCTTCCGCTCATAACCTTCTAATCGTCCCTAGGTTCAATCGGAAAAAACATGGTGGCTCCTGTTTTTCCTTTCTTGCCCCTTCAACCTGGAACTCCCTTCCCTCTACTATACGACTCTGTTCTGATTACACCTGCTTTCGCAAACTTCTCAAAACCCATCTCTTCCAGCTAGCCTATGAATAAACCTTACTGCCTATCCTCCCCGCTTAGTTTTTGAGCGCCATGAAACCGACTGGTGACCGTGCGGGGTAAAAATCCTTTTAACATAACATAACATACCAAATTGCGAGTCTGAAATAGCGATTTTTTAAAAATCGCTATTTCAGAATCGCAAATCGGTACATTCATACATATGGCCCACAGTGCTAACTCTAAAGGTCACAACCTGACTAAGTACCTTGATGGTCAAGTTGTAATACCTGTGTTCCAGCGTACATATGAGATATTCCCTGCTGGTACTTTTAAGTGTATCTGAGAAAATAATAACTGTGTCACAATTGATTGTATTAATTCACCTATAATAATTGGCGAGGTCATAAAAGTTAAGCATTATGTTGTAAGCTGCAATTCCTTAAAGGGATTGGATCAGTTTTGGAGTCTTCCAACAACTGTGATGCAAGTATGTTAATGGGTTAAAAATGATGACAAAAGAATATTAGAGTTTTTGGCACCCACTTCTTTGGTAGGCAACTACATTTTGATGTGGTTTCCTAGGTGATGCAACACATCTGGGGTTATTCATCTCCAACCCATATCATACAAAATAAATAGACATGTTGGTGGCACAAAAAGATTATATACTGTATTTTGTGGGACACTGACACGCAAGTGGGAGCACTGGTGTAGGATGTCCCTTCTTTGGGAAATCAGAGTCTCTGGCATCAACCTCAGTTCCCCTGCCCTCATTAGGGGAGGGAGCTAAACACCTGCACTCCTCCTGGGCATCGCAGACAGTACCATCACTTTTTTCTATACTGCCTAGTGAGAAAGGTAATGTGGCGCCAGATGAGTTGTGGACGCATTATCCGGGAGGAATGTATGTTTCTCTATATACCAGCCAAATATGGCATCTGGCTGCTACTTCCAAACCTGAGGCTACCGTTTTGAAAGGAATCTTATGAATTGGTCTATTTTATTCTACCACTAAAAGGAATCTTTGTCTCCCCATAGCTTGTGAAAAAGTGCCTGGACAGCACAGGGCAGAGACAGGAACGTGTAAGCTCCCTGGGTACAATGAGAATTTCATAATTGATCATTCTTTCTGCAGAACCTTCTTTGTAGGCTAACAGAATGTCACATTTTTAATTTTGTAGAATGAAGTAGGCTGCTACCTGTTTCCAAAGCACTTCAGCACCTCGTCAGTGGTAATAAATGGTGTACAAAATTAGTAAAGCATGCTATTTCCATTCAATGTTACACACTTAGTAATGTTATTCGCTACGCACTGCCCGAGTGTTCGTGCCAGCTCACCTTCCAGCACCTGCACTCCTACCTTCTCTCACAATGCTTCAGGCCTGCTGCGCCCCATCAACCATTCCCTAAGCCTTTAATCCTCCCCTACCAGTCACAGTTCAGTGGTAAACAAACATGATACACTTGCACCCTCGGTCTATGAGCAAATGTGTGCATGTGCACAACCTGGGGCACACAGAGGGGCATCACTAGCCAGGCACAACCCTGGCCTGTGCCGCTGCTCCTCTGGCTCATACGTGGCGCTCCCTGTCTGCCCGCGTCTTGCCGGCCAAGCCTCACTTCATTAAAACTCCCTTTTCAGTTGTGTTGGGTCCAGGTGCAGTAACTACTGATACGCTGGTGAGCACTACTGAGGAGATCTTCACACATAGGGTGGGGGAAAGTAAACTTCACCATGTGGTGGTTGGTGGAGTTTTTGCTGAGCTCCATACTCCAAGTGGAGCGCCGAGTGGCAAAACTCAGCAAACTCCACTGGCGGAGCTGAGTTTACTGCCCACTCCTACTATGAAGGGCTTTTGAAACAGTATATATATGGTCTTGAAGATTTTCATGGGGGAATTGCCTTGCTGTTGCCTTTTGAAATCTTGGAGGCATCGGGCGTGGCTTGGACGGCAATGTGGACGGTCGTCTAGGTCCGTCAGCTCCGCATCCCTGAGGGAAAACCAACACGCCAAACCAGCCAAACACAACAATCAAGCAAAGAATCAAGCAGGGGAAGCATCCAGGAAGCGGGGAAGCCGACCTGAAGCAAGAAAATCGCCAATCGCAGCGTGAAAACAGCTTTAGGAAAACTTTGCCAGGGGCCATAACGGCGAGAGTTCAAAATGGCGCCCCGTGTTTGTCTGCTGTGACAACATCCAAGTAGCGAACAGAGCACAACAGAGCAACCTGCCAGCAAGCGGAGAGCAGCGGAGGAAAGAAAAGAAACACGACAATCGCGGAAAAGCAGGAAGCAAAACGGGGTGGCACAGAAAGCGCTTTGGCCGAGAGCACTCACCAGAGAAGCGGCACGGACTCTCCCACCTCCGTAAACAAGGCGGACTCACAAGGCGGTGAAGCAAGGTAAGCCCGCCAGACCAGCGACCCCCTGGGCGACTCGAAGCAGAGTCAGGAGGACAGGCACCGGAAGTGGCAGGAGGGAAGGCGCCATTACAGGAAGTCTCCTCCGGTCCCAGACGGAAGTCCGGGATCGGAAGCGGATGCACGTCAGTCCCCAAGCGCCGGAAAAGAAACAGCAGAGGAGCTGTGTGGTGAGTCGCGCAACAGCCCTGCAGTGAGGAGAAGCGGAGAGGATCGCTAACGCCTGACAGCCTGACAGCGCATTCCATGCACCACACGCGGCGAAGGGGCGGCTACTGACGGGGGCAAGCGGAGAAAGCGGGACACGAAAACGAAGGTGCAATAAGGAAAAAAATACGCAAACAAAACGGTGCGAACATTGGAAAGACAGCGCGAGTGCAGGGCGAGCGCTGCACCAAGCGTGGGGAGGCGTTTTAAAGCAATCGGTATAAAAACATAAAGGGGCAAAGCCACAAACGAGCTAACAAGCACTGCTCAGCAACAGCCTGCAACAGCCTGCCCTGCAATGGTCAGTAGGTCAAGTCAGGCCAACAAGGAAGCGAGCAGAGCCAGGAGGGAGACCGTGTGACAACTCGAAACACGCAGAGAGCACGCCAAAGAGTAAGACCCCCTAAATGCCACAACGAAGCAACGACAAGGCAGATAGGCAACTAGCCTAAGCTGTGAAGAGGTCAGAGGCTGGAAAGCGCCACAACAAAGCCAAGGTCAAGCTCCAAGAACCACACACAGCAAGTGCATGAGAGAGAGGTGAGGTATCAGGCAGGACCAGATAACAAGCACGACTCCAAACACCAGCCTACTCCCCAGAACACCAGACGCTAGGTAGTGAACCCGAGCAGTGGACAGAAGCTGGCCAGAACGTGAACGAGACAAGGCACACGCTGGCAGGTCTTAAGGCAAAGACCAGAACGAGGCACATCCGAGAGCCTAGCAGATACAGACTGCAGGGCATCGCGACACCAACGTCAAAGGCAACGGGCCTACCGAAGACGTCCCTAGCGGAAGGGCGACTAGGAAACGTCCTGTCAAGGAGGGGTATTGCAACAATGGCAGGCAACGAGGGGAAGGCAGCTGGAGAGCAAAAAAAGCCCAAGATTGACAACCAAGGATCGCCTCTGAAAAACAATAGGAGCGAGACGGCCACCCTCGAAGCGATCCTGCGGAGAGTAAATGAAGGGATCGAAGTGGGGAAAGATACAAAACTCAAGGTGGAGAACATGCAGCTCGAGATGGCGGCTATAAGAGCGGACCTCCACAAAGCTACGACAAGAATTGAGATGACAGAAGGTAGAATAAGTGCAGTGGAGGAAGAGACAAGGGACAACACCAAGGCCATAGCCGAGCTGCAGAAAACCACGAAAGCCATACAAAAACAGCTTGCTGAGAAGGACGATAGAGCAAGAAGAGGCAACGTAAGGATCCTGGGAGTGCCGGAGGGGACAGAAGACAAAGCGGGATCATGCGCAGCAATGCTAGAGGAGATGATCCCCAAGCTCACCGGCATCACATTCGACAGAAGGTTCGAGGTGCAAAAGGCATACAGAATACCGGCTGGAAAGCCCACAACAGGAAGAGGGCCGAGAGCAATAATATGCAGCCCGCTCAGACTAAGCCAAACAGACGCCATCTTCGCCTTCGCTAGGAAAAACCAGAACCTGAAGTGGGAAGGCAGCAAGATCGTTTTAACCCAAGACTACTCCAAACCCACGGTAGAGTCAAGAAAAGGATTCCTGGCCCTCAGAGAAACACTACGCAGAAGAGGAGCCACCTTCAGCTTCGTTGGTCCTGCCAGATTCAAAGTAATGGACAAGTGGAAGACAATGATTTTTGAAAGCCCGGAGGAACTAAGGAGATACCTGCAAGGCCCACCCGTGGAAGAGATGGAGGATAACAGAAGCCCAGGAGCAGCGAAAAGAAGCGCCTCACCGGATGAGAATGGACAATCAGAATAAGTGAATGCGATAAAAGCCGAAGGGAAAAGAAAAGGAATAAAACAACCAATGCACAAGGAACATATCTACCTCATTAAACCCACAGCGGGAAATAAAAAGTACAATAATTAGAATGAAGAGCTACAGCTAGCACATCAAATCCAAGGTCAACCATGGCACTATCTAAACGAGACAATCAAGCCGCAGCAGAGCAGGGTGCCGGGCTCTGTCCTTGGTACCATTTCCACCTCAGCCAAGCTACATCAAGGAAGTAAACAGACACTACCTCAGGGGTAAGACGCGGAGCAAAGGAACTTTGTCGTCGCACACCCACTCAGCAAGTAAGGGAGGGGGGGAGGGACAGTCGGGGGGGAGGGGGCGGGAGAACGGGGGGGAGCGGGGAGCACATACATGGGTCTACTCACTATCATCTGTCCTCTCTATACTCTATCTTTCTATCTTTCTATCTTTCTCCATACACTCACACGGAGGAGAAGTACACGCAGGAGAAGGGGGATGGTCCCACACACAAGCCGAAGATCGAAAAGACGCAGAGAAAGGCCACTGCAAATGCGGAAACCAAAGCATTGTAAATGATAAACAGCAACAGGAGTAGCATTGCGTCCGACATTAAGATAGTGTCCCTAAACGTCAAGGGTCTGAATAGCCCGGTGAAAAGGAGGAAAGTACTCGAACACCTTAGGAAACTTAAGAGCGACATATACGTACTCCAAGAAACAAGATTGCAAGCAGAAGACATCAGCCGCATAGGGGCCAATTGGATAGGTGAGGTGCAGGGCTCACCAGCACAGAATAAGAAGAACGGGGTAGTAACAATTATAAGCAAACACTCCAAAATAGAAGTGGTAGGCTCTCAGGCAGACACACAAGGGAGAATGCTTACGACGACACTCAGAAGAGCTGGGGAGACATTCCATGTAGCTAACATATACGGGCCCAACAGTGACGACAGAACATTTTGGGAGGGGGTGGGCGCACGACTATACTCACTACCTCTAGGAGACCTGCTGATCGTCGCGGGGGATATGAACCAAGTTCTAGACCCAGCAATTGATAAGCATCCATACAGACCAAGCCAATCAACAAACAATCCCCACATCCTTAAAAATCTCTGTTCCAAACTAAGCCTAAGAGACCCTTGGCGCATAAGCAACCCAGATGCCAGGGAGTACACTTTCTACTCCAACCCACACAACTCATATAGCCGAATAGATTACATTCTGATGTCAGAAACACATACCCACCTCATAGACCACACGGAAATAGGACCCAGAACTATATCAGACCACTCACACATAAGCCTAACACTATCGGGCAGACACAACGACGAGCCGACCCGCAGATGGCGATTCGATGACAGTCTGCTCCAAAACGCACCAGCGAGAGCCAAAATAGAGGAGGCAATAAAAGAATACCTACTACTAAACGATAAACCAAACACAAGCAGGGAAGTCCTATGGGACGCCCTGAAGGCCACCATTCGGGGAACAGTCATGACAGTCAAGGGAAGGATGAACAAGGACAGGAACAAGAAAGTTGCAGACCTAGAGAAGGAAATCAAAAAACTTGAGAACAGCCACATAGCTAGAATAGAGGACAGGAACACACTCACAAACCTAACTAAATTAAAATACGAGCTAAACAGGATACTGAGCGAGAGGGCGGGCACCTGGATCAATAAATATAAATCAATTAATCTATGTACCGCAAACAAAGCGGGCAAAAACCTAGCATCCTACCTGAGAGGAAAGCAGAGACACCACACGATAGGAGCCATCAAAGACAAACACGGCATATCCCAGACCTCAAACAAAGACATCCTAGAAGTCTTCAGGGATTTCTACGAGGGACTGTACACAAAGGATGTTACACTGCAAGATGATGGGGGGAAAGAGCTACTAGCGAACATAGCCACACCCACACTGACGGACCAGGAACGAGACATCCTGGAAATGTCCATAACGGCGGATGAGATAGAGAGAGCCACGCAAAGCCTCAAAGATAACAAGGCACCTGGGCCAGACGGGTTCACAGCTGGCTTCTATAAGCAATACCTGAACATACTCAAATCCACAATGAGGGAGGTATTCACAGCATGCGCCCAGAGCGGACACATGACACCCTCAATGGCGGGGGCAAATATAATAGTGATACCCAAGGAAGGGAAAGACACAACAGAGGCGAAGAACTTTAGACCGATCTCCCTCATCAATGTAGACTGCAAAATCTATGCAAAAATACTAGCCAATAGACTCAACGCATATCTTCCGAAACTCATACACAACTCGCAAGTAGGCTATCTTAAAAACCGGATGTCACATGACAACACGAGACTCCTATGCCACGTAATTAATCACTCCTCACGCAGCGAAAACGCAGCAGTCATGATAGCTCTAGATGCTGAGAAAGCCTTTGATAGAGTCTCATGGCCCTTCTTGGATCAGTGCATGGGGAAATTCAGGTTAGGTCCAAACTATAGGAAGATGGTGATGGCCCTATATGAGAACCCCAAAGCAAGGGTGGTGGTCAACGGAGGCACATCAAACATACTCAACTTGGGAAGGGGAACTAGACAAGGATGCCCCCTGTCACCAGCCCTATTCCTCCTAGCCATAGAACCGCTCCTCACGATGATCAGATCCAATGTGGACATTGTAGGGATACCAATAGGGGGAGAGACTTTCAAGCTAGCGGCGTATGCAGATGACGTTCTAATAGTCACGGAAGACCCAGAGAGATCCATAAAAGCACTAACTGACACCATTGACAAATACGCCAGGGTCTCGGGGTACAAACTTAACAGAGACAAATCTGAATGCAAACCTCTAAACATCCACGCAACAAGAACAGTAGTAGGAACATCAGGACTAACATGGCAACCAAAACCTATAAAATATCTGGGTATCCTCTTCGAGAGGGACCTAAGAATGACACTGGAACACAACGAGCACGCAACGATACAGAAAATAAAGGACAAAGTAGAAGGGTGGTCCCCCAAGTTCACAACATGGTGGGGGAGGATAGAAGCAATTAAAATGATGCTCTCACCGATGGTCAACTATCTGCTAACAATGCTCCCACTGACTAACACAGAGAGCTTCCACAAGACACTTGACAAGTTACTTAACAGCTTCCTTTGGCGGGGGAAAAAACCAAGAATAAGCCTACACAAGCTAAGGCTATCTAAAGAACAGGGTGGCCTGAACATAACGAATTTCAAGCGATTCCAGACGGCATGCATAGCTAGACAGGGACTACATTGGCTAGACCCAAGAAAGGAATACACCCCAGCATGGCTATCTTTCGTGCGCGGCCTACTAAAGGGCATGAACCCTATAACACTCCTGACAGCCACACGACACCCAGCAGTGAGGGAAAACCCAGTCCTCAGGAACACAAGGACAGCTCTACTGAGCGTCGACAAAACACTGTCAACAAGCATCAGGGGAGGCCAATTTGAATCCCTCTGGCACAACCCTACCTTAAAATACAGAGATAAGGTTCTAGACATGCCTGTGTGGTACGGACAAGGCATATCCACGGCCCATGACCTTCTAAGACAAGGCGAGAACACAACGTTTGACACACTCAAGGATGCGCACAACCTACAAAACATAGAACTATACAACTTCCTGAAAATAAAAGTAGCTATTAGGAAGGCAAACCTCACAAGCCTGACACCTTCGCTCTTACAGCTTGCAGCTAACCTCAACAAAACAGGACACCAAATAGCACACCTCTACAGAGCCCTACGCCCCAAACACACCAAACTCAATGACAAGGTCACAAACTTCTGGGGGACTGTAGCAGGGAAGGAATTAAGCGAAACAGAAAAGGCCGAATTGTGGAGATCGACCACTAGGAAAAAGATAACTGCTTCACTAAATCAGACCAAATACTGGTTAGTGCACAAGGCATACTGGACACCGGCCCGCCTATCTACCCTGGGGATCCGAGAGAGCGACACATGCTGGAACTGGAACGAAGGTAGGGGGGATTTAGAGCATCTCTTACACAGCTGCCCTCAGATCAAGGATATCTGGGAAAAAACGGGGAAGCTTATCAATGACATCACTGGGGTAGCCATGCACATAGATTTTCCAAGTCTAGTCCTGGGCTTTGCATCCCCGTCCATTACAACGACAGAAGACCGCGACCTCATTGACCTACTGTTGACTGCTGCAGTCAAAATAATCCTAAGCAACTGGAAAGACACCACAAAAGCGACACCACAGGCATGGCTCAACTGGGTCACTTTCCTAAGAGGGGCAGATAACATTACAGCGAAATATACACCGAAAACACACAGGCAATCAAACATGTGGAGGCCCTTAGACCTCTACCTTTCATCACACAAACCCCCCTAGGCGCAGACACCAGACACTAGACAGCCACCGAGGGACACAGCACAGGGACCGACACTACAACAAGAGAAACTGGCTAGGAAGTACACTCTCCTATCTCCTACCCCTATCACTCTCTATCCTCTCTATCGTCCGGGGTGCTATACCCACCAGGCAGATCAAAGGGGGGAAAGAAGACAACGCCAAGCAAGACTCGGATAATGGACTTCTTCTTCCTTCTTGGACTAGTAGATCTATCCGACCCCACGCACCATGGCAAGGAACGAACTATTGCAGGACAATATTACTATACCCCCCCCCCGGCGCCTTCTTTTTTTCTCCTTTCTTCTTTCTCCTCTTTTCTTTCCGCCACTCATGTATGCTCCATGTAAATATATTTTTTTTATATACAATAAAAAATTACAGAAATCAAGAAATCTTGGAGGCATCTCATAGATGAAGTTGATGTTCTATGGTGCAAACTGGTGCCCTAATCCAGTTGCAACATGACAAGGGAATTAGTTGCCTGGATCTTCTGCAGGAATCCTAGGTACTGAAATGGGTTTTATTGCCTGATTTATATGATGGCGGTGAGAAAACTCCAACGCAATGGTGAGGGAGTTCCCTCCCTACCAACATAATGGTCCACCAACCTGTTTTAAATTCGGCAGACGATAGTTTGACGACGACAGTGGAGGCTACTCCGTGTCATCTGTGGTCAAACTTCTCTGATGGCATGGCAGAGTAAGGGCCACTAGGGGTTTGGCTGTATGTCAGCTCACCCAATTTAGATGGATTGACATACAGCCATTTGTCAATGCCTCCCATCGCCAGGAAAATCCTGGTAGTAAGTGGCACTGAAAAGTGCTTAATGCCCCCCTCATCACGTAAGAAAACTCTCATGGTAAGGGGGCATTTTTTTCTTATTCTCAAATAAGAAATTCATACTTTGGGGCACTGATGAATAAGGAGGTAAACTGGTGTACAATGTCCAGTCTTTGGAAAATAAGAGTCACTGGTATCGCGACAAAAAAAATGGTATGTTTGACTCACGGTTTCATCATGTTGACGGAGTTGTGCATCAAACTTACAATGCATTGACAAGAACTGCCATGACGGCCAAATTTCAAAATTTGGCGGGCGGCGCTTACGTCAGAGCGATGGAGTAATTTACTCCTTCGCCCTGACGGAGGACAGGCCGTCCACCAAATCAAATTGGGCCTTTTGCTACCACATAGGCTTCCTGTAAAAATTGGTTGGAGAGTAATATTAAAAAGTAACACAAACGTTTGATGAAACCCTTCGTAGCTTACAACTCTCCCTTAAATGCAGTGTCTGTTATCTCAGAGCTAACAGTCTATTTCTTCATTGCTTCTGGGATGGAAAGGGTGAAATATCCGTAAGGCCTTCTGGATGTCTGGCACCGAGCTCTGTTGACGATACTAGGGTTTTAGACACCAGAGGGCGCTCTTGCGTTGCACATGAGCATGCTGCAGACAAAATCACCAGGCACCTTTTCGGTGGATATGTAAATTTCAACGAAGAAATTTTAATTTTTTAGCTTCAGAAAGCCCAGGTCTTTGGCGAGTCGGTAGAATATGAAGATACCTTCACTTTAAACGGGACCTACGTTAGTCAAAGGCAGACGTCTCCAAATAAGCACAGCAATACTGATTCTTACCAATAAACGTCCCCTGTTGCTTCTTCATCTGCTCTCTTCATTATGGCGCCAAGAAACCTAATGGTGTTAGTTGCGCCTTATAAATTTGTTTAATATAACATAACATAACACAGCAATCACAGGCACTTATTGCCCGAACCATGGGCCTCATTTATGAGGCTGTGCGTCCCTTTTACGCCGCGGTGCGTCACTTTTTGTGACGCACCAGTGGCGTAAAAAATTCGCCTTGTTGCGCCATATTTACAAAATGACGCATCTAGGTAGTTGCGTCACTTTGTAAACCCCTGCGCCACATTATACCTGCGCCAGGTATAATGTATGCAAGGGGGGCGTATTGACGCAAGGAAGGGTCGTAGAAGTGACTCAGTGAAATCTATGAGATTTCACTGCATCACTTTTAGGACGCCGTTGCGTCAAAATCTTGCGCCTGCCTCAAAGCAGGCGTAATACTGACGTAGGCCCTTTCACATGGGGCTTGTCCCATGTGAAAGGACGCATTGCTGGAGTTGCGTCACTTTTGTGACACACTCCAGCAATGCGTCACTTTTGCGCTTACAGATACAACACCTTGCGACACGATGCGTCATACATTAAATATGACGCATCAGGAATGTCGCAAGGAGTGCGCACTGAGAAGTGATGCATCGCTGCTTTCACGCAGCGATGCGTCATTTCTCATAAATGAGGCCCCATGGACTTTACCGTGATGTAGCAGAAATCAGTGAATCCCGAGGGGTGATAATGGTTGGACTTGGGGTTAGACTTGCGCTATTAAGGAAACTATTGCATGCATTGACTCCAGTTTCTTGGTGATAGGTGAAATGAAAAGGACTTGGATGTGATTATTGCTGGGCGGTATGGGAGTTTATGCAATGATTGGTGTGATGAACAGATAGGTGAAAGTAGATTAGGTAGTGTTAGGTTGTAGAGATGTAGTTTCACAGAAGGAAGCTATGATTTGAGAAATGAGGTGCTGGGTAAATTTCAGAATACAATAATAGAGAGTAGGTAGACAGGCATTCAGCCAGGGCCATTCTAATTTTGCGGCGGGCGAGTTCCAAAATATGCAGAAGGTCTGACTAAATTATGCAGCAAGAATAGGGCAATTATGCGGTGCAATACTGCACATTTTAAAGCGGTATTATTATTATGCAATGATATCATTTTTACGGATTACCCCTGTATGGACAAAGGTTTCAACTCATTAATATCAGTTTAACACCTAAATACAGCAACCAGCAACTGAAAGGTTACCTGTCTCTACATGCCAAAAGTTCCAGCACTGTGAAGGAACACGTGCAATAGTGTTTTTTGAAACTTTCTATCAGTTTGAGCAAAAACAAAAAATATATTTTTAAAAATATTATTATGCAGAAGATGATTATGTGGTAAGTACCGCCAATTCAATATTATGTGGTAAACTCCATTGCCGCAGGATCGCATAGCTCTAGTGGCCCTATATCCAGCGTAAAGATGGCTACATTGGAGTAAGCAAGGCATCCGGTATTTGTAAAGCGCAAACTAATCGCCCTCTTATAGTTTTAAGGCGCTGGGGGCCGTCGGGGAGATGAATTCTGAGAATCTGGCCCTTTGCGAGTGCAATTTTTGCATTTGGGATTCATCATCCCAAATGCAAAAATCGCTATTTGCGAAATCGCATATTTGCAAGGAATTGCATTTAAGGAATCTCTATTTGTGATTCCTTAAATGCAAATCATTACCCAATTTTAAATTGCGAGTTCGCAATTTCTGGCCGCTATTTACCACGAAGTCAGACTTCGTGGTAAATAGCGAAAAAAGTAGAAAAAAGCACTTTAGTGCATTTTTCTCAGTTGCATATTACACACACACATGTCCTTTGGACATGTGTGTGCGCAACACCTGTGTTAATATGCATTTCAGGGGTGCTACAGGGTGTCCTTTGGACACCCCTGGCACCCTTGAAATTGCATCCTTATTTGCGATTAGCAAATTGCTAATCGCAAATAAGGAAGATGTAGGAATCGCAATATTTTTTGCAATTCCTACATGAATCCCGTTTTGCAAGTCCTTAACAGCGATTCCTTATGAATCGCTATTAAAGACTCGCAAAACGGGTCTTTGATGAATCTAGCTGTAAGTGAGCTATTGTCCAGAGTCACATGATGCTGACTTGAGCTGCTGCTGGCGATCAAACTGTGAGCCCCGCGCACCAGAGTCAACTGCCCTGGCCGTTGCGCCACACCTCCCTGATCATGGAAGGCATAGAAGGCATGCAAAAGAATTATGGTAAGGAGAGGGTCATTCGGTAGGAAGGAAGGAGAGAGTAACAGTTGCAATTTTGAAATTGAAATGACTTTCATGCAGGGTTTTAGGAATAAGGAGGAGGTTTTTTGAGATGGTGTGCAATCTGAGGATGAAGAACTTTAAAAAGAAAAATATAAAATTATGGACGGGTAGCCATTAATTATGCGGATGTTTTTCTCCAAGGGGTTCTGAATAACGTTATTGACAATGAGAGTGAAGCTGGAGATGACCATGTCACTCAGAAACCCGGGTAAAAAAATACACCCTCGTAACTGATGGCAACATATCCATAATGTTATGTTATATACATTTTTAATACCCTTTCACTATATTTGAGGCTGTCTAGGATTCTGCTTTCAGTTTTTTTGCATAGCTAAGATATGAATGCATTTTTCCTGAAAATAATGAATACTTTCTTTGCATAAAACAGCCTGAAATCAACAAGCTGGTGTGGTGCCTTTGATTCCAGTACATTAGCATAATATTTCAATGTTAAAAAAAGAGTGCCCTTTTGATCTTGTAATGCACTTGGGTAATAATAAATGTTCTCTTGCCTGAGGCCCATGGCCATACAGTGTACACTGAAGAAGTGTAGGCAGACACCTCTCGGCGAGGCACATCTTCCACAGTTACTCTTATTTACCATGCAGCGTGAGGAGGCACGCGAGGTGAGGCTTTGTTTATTCCTTGATGGCTTCCTACTTTGCAGTCTCCCTATGCAGTGAGGTTCTGTGAATCACTGTGAAAGTGATACTAGGCTTTCAGCTATTTTCAGCTGGCAGTCAGTAAAAGTAAAGATACCGAGCTTTACGCTTTTTAGGTCTCGGCTTGACGTCAGCAGCACATGCGCTGCTCTCGTTATACAAGACTTCTTGGAATCGATACGATTCCAAGAAACCTCGTCCCAGCTCCGCCTGCAGATTTCATTTGTGCGCGTCGTTTGGCTTAACAAATGATGCCAAAAGCAGTGCAATGATTGCACTGAAGGCATGCCAACCATTCCTGGTTGCCACCTTGTCTCCTTTTGGGAACGCCCACTGGGATTGGATCGTTTACAGATTTACACTCTTTCCTTTAAAAACTCGAAGCACTTTTTTTTTCTAAATTGCACGCTTATAATGGCTGCTGACAGTCTCTCCTGCTTCAGACCCCCACCCTTGCAAAATGTGGAATTCTGCTGCATCATCAACGCACCTTGGGCCAGATGTAGGTAAATTAGATTTACCGATTTTTAATTACCGAATTTTACCGATTCGGTCATTTAAAATCTGTAAATCTAAAGGGTGGATATGTAGGTATTTCCAGATGTGGAAATACCGAATCTGTAACAATCGGTATTTACCGATTCTGTAAATACAGAATCGGTATTTCCCATTGATTCCCATGGGCTTTGAAGCCTATAGGAATCAATGGGAAATACCGATTCTGTATTTACAGAATCGGTAAATACCGAATTTTGCAAGGGTGCAGGGGGTGTCACTTTGACACCCTCTGGCACCCCAAAAATAGGCATGTGCGCCATGTGGCACACAGACATGCCCTAAGGGCATGTCTGTCTGTGACATGGCTAGGTGTGCATGCACACATGTGCATGCACACCTGAATTCGGTATTTTACCACACAATAGGATTGTGTGGTAAAATAACGATTTTGTAGAGCCTTTGGGACTCAGAAGAGTCCCACCTACATCTGAGATATACCGAATCGGTAAAAATACTGATTCGGTATTTTACAGAATCGGTAAATTTACCGAATTGGTAAATTTAAGTATTCTGTAAAATTGTGCCCCTACATGCCAATTCTTGTATACCGGTCGGTAACAGCCGAAAATACCGATTTTCGGCCGTTACCGACCGACCTACATCGGGCCCAAAGTCTCTATGTTGTTTAGCTTTTTAAAGCAATCTATTCATGCATTCATTTGCGCATTATGATGAGCTGACGAGTATATTTTGTGTGAGGCGGGATTGGACTACAGAGGTATGTTTGACTGGTCAGAGCTTTAGAGCCAGAAAACTAGGTCAGCAGACTGCTTTAGAGCTACAGAACCAGACCAGCAGAGCTGCTCTAGAGCCTAAGAACCAGGTCAGCAGAGCTGCTCTAGAGGCAGAGAACCAGGTCAGCAGAGCTGCTTTGGAGCCAGAGAACCATTTCAGCAGAGCTGCTGTAGAGCCATAGAACAAGGTCAGCAGAGATGATTTAGAGCCATAGAACCAGGTCAGAAGAGCTGCTCTAGAACCAGAGAACCAGGTCAGCAGAGCTGATTTAGAGCCATAGAACCAGGTCAGAAGAGCTGCTTTAGAACCATAGAACAGGCCAGCAGAGCTTCTTTAGAGCCATAGACCCAGGTCAGCAGAGCTGATTTAGAGCCATAGAACCAGGGCAGAAGAGCTGCTTTAGAGCCAGAGAACCAGGTCAGCAGAGCTGATTTAGAGCCATAGAACCAGGTCAGCAGAGGTGCTCTAGAGGCAGAGAACCAGGCCAGCAGAGCTGCTTTAGAGCCAGAGAACCAGGTCAATAGAGATGATTTAGAGCCATAGAACCAGGTCAGCAGAGCTGCTCTAGAACCAGAGAACCAGGTCAGCAGAGCTGATTTAGAGCCATAGAACCAGGTCAGCAGAGCTGCTTTAGAGCCAGAGAACCAGGTCAGCAGAGCTGCTTAAGAGCCATAGAACAGGTCATTAGAGCTGCTTTAGAGCGAGAGAACCAGGTCAGCAGAGCCGTTGTAGAGCCAGAGAACCAGGTCAGCAGAGCTGCTCTAGAGCCTAAGAACCATATCAGAAGAGCTGCTCTAGAGCCATAGAAACAGGTCAGCAGAGCTGCTGTAAGGCCAGAGAAACCAGGTCAGCAGAGCTGCATTAGAGCTAGAGAACCAGGTCAGCAGAGCTGCTCTAGAACCAGAGAACCAGGTCAGCAGAGCTGCTTTAGAGCCATAGAAACAGGTCAGCAGAGCTGCTTTAGAGCCAGAGAACCAGGTCAGCACAGCTGTTCTAGAGCCTAAGAACCAGGCCAGCAGAGCTGCTACACAGCCAGAGAACCAGGTCAGCAGAGCTGCTGCAGGTGGGGCTGCCATCGGATTGTAGCCCATATACGGAGTGACGTTGGTAACTCTGTGCCAGGCAGGGCCACCATGAAGATTGCTGTTGTGCCAATCGGGCTGTAGCCTGTGTGTGGAGTGAGGATGTTCACTCCAAATGCCAGGTGAGGCCACCAGAATAACGGCAAGGAGAGTGGTCTGGTCAAGACCATCATCAACAGGAAGTGGACACCATGGTAACCCATGAGGACACAAGCCAAGTCTGAGGATATGCACCAGGGCAATTCAAGTCCTCCCCTCCACATCTGGGAAGATTCACCAAAACTTACTGGAATAGGAAGAGTGCAGAGGATATCCAGCCACTATCCACTCAGGAGCACTTGTGAGGAAGTCGATGATACCTCACCTTTGTTGAGCTGCATGTGCGGTACTCACCGGAGATGGCCACTGCAGCTTCAGTGGGCGCGTTAAGAGACTCTGGCTGCGCAGGTCAATGATGTTCGGGTAAGACTGATTAATGGACCAGAGGCAAAAATAACAGTTGATGGACAGAATGCAGAACAATGTCATACATTCACCCCAGTACAGAGATCTGGGCCTAAATCCATCGTTTTTTTGCACTCCACACCACCCCAGTTCAGACATGGCCATATGCAAATCAGCCTTGACCTTGTGCCTCATGGGATCAGTCCAGCCCGAACTGCCAAGCCATGTCTTTCCTGGACCGGAATCAAACATCCTAGGACCGGTTTCTGGATATCAGCCGTCTTCAGCCAGGATAGCTTGACTCCAGTGGTGTGGAGAGCATGGGACTCATGTCTGAGCATACCCATCCCACTCGGGGTGAAAATTGCAAAAGTAACAGTTGATGGACAGAATGCAGAACAATGTCATACATTCACCCCAGTACAGAGATCTGGGCCTAAATCCATCGTTTTTTTGCACTCCACACCATCCCAGGTCAGACATGGCCATATGCAAATCAGCCTTTACCCTGTGCATCATGGGAACAGTCCAGCCCAAACTGCCAAGCCATGTCTCTCCTAGACCGGAATCAAGCATCCTAGGACCGGTTTCTGGTTATCAGTCATCTTCAGCCAGGATAGCTTTACTCCAGTGGTGTGGAGAGCATGGGACTCACGTCTGAGCATACCCATTCCACTCGGGGTGAAAATTGCAAAAATAACAGTTGATGGACAGAATGCAGAACAATGTCATACATTCACCCCAGTACAGAGATTGGGGCCTAAATCCATCATTTTTTTGCACTCCACACCACCCCAGTTCAGACATGGCCATATGCAAATCAGCCTTGACCCTGTGCCTCATGGGAAAAGTCCAGCTCAAACTGCCAAGCCATGTCTTTCCTGGACCGGAATCAAGCATCCTAGGACCGGTTTCTGGCTATCAGCCGCCTTCAGCCAGGATTGCTTGACTCCAGTGGTGTGGAGAGCATGGGACTCACGTCTGAGCATACCCATCCCACCCGGGGTGACAATTGCAAAAATAACAGTTGATGGACAGAATGCACAACAATGTCATACATTCACCCCAGTACAGAGATCTGGGCCTAAATCCATCGTTCTTTTGCACTCCACACCACCCCAGTTCAGACATGGCCATATGCAAATCAGCCTTGACCCTGTGCCTCATGGGAACAGTCCAGCCCGAACTGCCAAGTTTGTCTTTCCTAGACCGGAATCAAGCATCCTAGGACCGGTTTCTGGCTGTCAGACGTCTTAAGCCAGGATAGCTTGACTCCAGTGGTGTGGAGAGCATGGGACTCACGTCTGAGCATACCCATCCCACTTGGGGTGACAATTACAAAAATAACAGTTGATGGACAGAATGCAGAACAATGTCATACATTCACCCCAGTACAGAGACCTGGGCCTAAATCCATCATTTTTTTGCACTCCACACCACCCCAGTTCAGACATGGCCATATGCAAATCAGCCTTGACCCTGTGCGTCAAGGGAACAGTCCAGCCCGAACTGCCAAGCCATGTCTTTCCTGGACCGGAATCAAGCATCCTAGGACCGGTTTCTGGCTGTCAGCCGTCTAGAGCCACGATAGCTTGACTCCAGTGGTGTGGAGAGCATGGGACTCACGTCTGAGCATACCCATCCCACTTGGGGTGACAATTGCAAAAATACCAGTTGATGGACAGAATGCAGAACAATGTCATACATTCACCCCAGTACAGAGACCTGGGCCTAAATCCATCATTTGTTTGCACTCCACACCACCCCAGTTCAGACATGGCCATATGCAAATCAGCCTTGACCCTGTGCCTCAAGGCAACAGTCCAGCCCGAACTGCCAAGCCATGTCTTTCCTGGACCGGAATCAAGCATCCTAGGACCGGTTTCTGGCTATCAGCCGCCTTAAGCCAGGATAGCTTGACTCCAGTGGTGTGGAGAGCATGGGACTCACGTCTCAGCATACCCATCCCACTCGGGGTGACAATTGCAAAAATAACAGTTGATGGACAGAATGCAGAACAATGTCATACATTCACCCCAGTACAGAGACCTGGGCCTAAATCCATCGTTCTTTTGCACTCCACACCACCCCAGTCCAGACATGGCCATATGCAAATCAGTCTTGACCCTGTGCCTCATGGGAACAGTCCAGCCCGAACTGCCAAGCCATGTCTTTCCTGGACCGGAATCAAGCATCGTAGGACTGGTTTCTGGCTGTCAGCCGTCTAGAGCCAGGATAGCTTGGCTCCAGTGGTGTGGAGAGCATGGGACTCACGTCTGAGCATACCCATCCCACTTGGGGTGACAATTACAAAAATAACAGTTGATGGACAGAATGCAGAACAATGTCATACATTCACCCCAGTACAGAGACCTGGGCCTAAATCCATCATTTGTTTGCACTCCACACCACCCCAGTTCAGACATGGCCATATGCAAATCAGCCTTGACCCTGTGCGTCACGGGAGTAGTCCAGCCTGAACTGCCAAGCCATGTCTTTCCTGGACCGGAATCAAGCATCCTAGGACCGGTTTCTGGCTGTCAGCCATCCAGAGCCAGGATAGCTTGACTCCAGTGGTGTGGAGAGCATGGGACTCACATCTGCGCATACCCATCCCACTTGGGGTGACAATTACCAAAGTAACAGTTGATGGACAGAATGCACAACAATGTCATACATTCACCCCAGTACAGAGATCTGGGCCTAAATCCATCGTTCTTTTACACTCCACACCACCCCAGTTCAGACATGGCCATGTGGAAATCAGCCTTGACCCTGTGCCTCGTGGGAACAGTCCAGCCCGAACTGCCAAGTTTGTCTTTCCTAGACCGGAATCAAGCATCCTAGGGCCGGTTTCTGGCTGTCAGCCGTCTAGAGCCAGGATAGCTTGACTCCAGTGGTGTGGAGAGCATGGGACTCACGTCTGAGCATACCCATCCCACTTGGGGTGACAATTGCAAAAATAACAGTTGATGGACAGAATGCAGAACAATGTCATACATTCACCCCAGTACAGAGACCTGGGCCTAAATCCATGATTTTTTTGCACTCCACACCACCCCAGTTCAGACATGGCCATATGAAAATCAGCCTTGACCCTGTGCCTCATGGGAACAGTCCATCCCGAACTGCCAAGCCATGTCTTTCCTGGACCGGAATCAAGCATTCTAGGACCGGTTTCTGGCTATCAGCCGCCTTCAGCCAGGATATTTTGACTCCAGTGGTGTGGAGAACATGGGATTCACGTCTTAGCATACCCATCCCACTCGGGGTGACAATTGCAAAAATAACTGTTGAAGGACAGAATGCAGAACAATGTCATACATTTACCCCAGTACAGAGATCTGGGTCTAAATCCATCTTTTTTTGCACTCCACACCACCCCAGTTCAGACATGGCCCTATGCAAATCAGCCTTGACCCTGTGCCTCAAGGGAACAGTCCAGCCGAACTGCCAAGCCATGTCTTTCCTGGACCGGAATCAAGCATCCTAGGACCGGTTTCTGGCTATCAGCCGCTTTAAGCCAGGATAGCTTGACACCAGTGGTGTGGAGAGAATGGGTCTCACGTCTCAGCATACCCATCCCACTCGGGGTGACAATTGCAAAAATAACAGTTGATGGACAGAATGCAGAACAATGTCATACATTCACCCCAGTACAGAGACCTGGGCCTAAATCCATTGTTCTTTTGCACTCCACACCACCCCAGTTCAGACATGGCCCTATGCAAATCAGCCTTGATCCTGTGCCTCAAGGGAACAGTCCAGCCCGAACTGCCAAGCCATGTCTTTCCTGGACCGGTATCAAGCATCCTAGGACCGGTTTCTGGCTATCAGCCGCTTTAAGCCAGGATAGCTTGACACCAGTGGTGTGGAGAGAATGGGACTCACGTCTCAGCATACCCATCCCACTCGGGGTGACAATTGCAAAAATAACAGTTGATGGACAGAATGCAGAACAATGTCATACATTCACCCCAGTACAGAGACCTGGGCCTAAATCCATTGTTCTTTTGCACTCCACACCACCCCAGTCCAGACATGGCCATATGCAAATCAGCCTTGATCCTGTGCCTCATGGGAACAGTCCAGCCCGAACTGCCAAGCCATGTCTTTCCTGGACCGGAATCAAGCATCGTAGGACCGGTTTCTGGCTGTCAGCCGTCTAGAGCCAGGATAGCTTGACTCCAGTGGTGTGGAGAGCATGGGACTCACGTCTGAACATACTCATCCCACTTGGGGTGACAATTACAAAAATAACAGTTGATGGACAGAATGCAGAACAATGTCATACATTCACCCCAGTACAGAGACCTGGGCCTAAATCCATCGTTTTTTTGCACTCCACACCACCCCAGTTCAGACATGGCCATATGCAAATCAGACTTGACCCTGTGCGTCACGGGAACAGTCCAGCCAGAACTGCCAAGCCATGTCTTTCCTGGACCGGAATCAAGCATCCTAGGACCGGTTTCTGGCTGTCAGCCGTCTAGAGCCAGGATAGCTTGACTCCAGTGGTGTGGAGAGCATGGGACTCACGTCTGAGCATACCCATCCCACTCGGGGTGACAATTGCAAAAAGAACAATTGATGGACAGAATGCAGAACAATGTCATACATTCACCCCAGTATAGAGATCTGGGCCTAAATCCATCGTTTTTTTGCTGACCATGCCATTCCAGATTGGACCCAGCCATATGCAAATCAGTCTTGAACCTGCGCCCAATAAGAACAGTCCAGCCCGAACTGCCATGCTAGGTCCTCCCTGGAATGGAAACAAGCATCCTAGGATGCAAGTATTTGACTGGATCAATTATTGCTGCTAATTCCATTATTTGAGTTGTGAGTCTGTTTTCACCATTGCACAGCCTACTGAAAAGGAGTGCAAATGTTTGCATATTTTGTTTTCCCAAACATATGCCCAACACTTTTTGATTGCATAATTTCTAGTTTTAACTTTTAAGCTTTTAATTTGCATTGCGTATTCGTATGTTGAGAAAATCAAATACATAAAAAAAGTCCACGGGCCCTGTTGGTTTGCCAAGTGCTCGTTCCTTATATGTAATTCTTAACACAAGAACGCCAGGACAAAGCTTTCCCTTTCATGCATTTGCTGCCCTGGCATGCATTGATTGCACATTGATCTTCACGCAGGCCAAAATAACCATTTCCAGGAAAGCACTGTGTAGCAGCTGCAATCAGATGCCTGCAGTCCTCGGAATGACGACAGTGTTGAGAGGGGAGAGAGAGAGAGAGAAGGGTTAGGAGCTGGATTGTGGAAAAGAGAGGGACCTCTTGACAAAGGAGCAACGAGAGCGAAATTTCTGGGAGGGGGTGGGAGGAGGGGGGCGGGGCTAATTCTTCCAGCAATAGGAAGAGTGGAGCTGTAGGGGCTCTAAGAAGGGGTGAACAAGAACAAAGCCTCATTAACAAGCAAATGGTCTTTTAAAGACTTGTGAAGTACTGAGTGTGGCTATGTGTGTGCCCGGGAAGCTGTCTCAGCCCGGGCTGCCACACACGACAGGGAGAGCTGAAGCCATTTGAGCCCAATGGGCGTTGCACGCCTGCCTCTTGAGCATTGTGAACTTTTTCCTGCCTTAATATCACAGACAGCAATATGAACCGTATTTGATTTTGTGGGTATGTTCAGTGTCATTTTAAGGATTTTCGGAGCCCGGGCAAAACCTATTTTGGGGGCCCCTCCTTGTATGGAACAACTTTAAAATGTGATACTTATTTCTAGCCCACATAATTCTAAACAAATCTAAATAGTATGTTTAAATTTAACTAGGATCATACAAAAGCAGTTTAAATTTGTATTGCTCCTGTCCCGAATAATCCTTATCATGATGCTGGTTTTGAGATAAAGAGTTAGAGATTAGGGGCCATATGTAGGTCGCCAAATACCGGTCGGTAACAGCCGATTTCGGCCTTTCCTGACCGGTATTTGTGATTGGACATGTAGGTGGCCTTAATTTTACAGATTCTGTAAATTTACCGAATCGGTAAAATACCGAATCGGTAAAGTTACCGAATCGGTAAATCCAGATGTAGGTTGCACTTTAAACAGTGCCACAGGCCATTACTGATTCCTTATTTACCACCAAATACTATTTGGTGGTAAATAACGAATACCTGTGTACATGCCCCCTAAGGGCATGTATGTGTGTCACATGGCACACAAGCCAAAATCAGGGGTGCAACAGGGTGTCAAAGTGACACCCTGTTCCCCTTGACAAATCGGTATTTTTACTGAATCGGAATTTACCGATTCGGTAATTGACATTGATTCCTATGGGCCTCAAGGCCCATAGGAATCAATGGCAATTATCGAATCAGTAAATACCGATGTGGTAATAATCGAATCCTACCGATTTGGTAAAAAATACCGAATTTTTAGCTACATCTCATTTACCGAATCTAGAATACCAAATCGGTAAAATTCAGTATTTTAGAGTCGGTAAATGAGGAGTACCTACATCGGGCCCAAAGTTAGGCAGTGATGGAGAGATGTTTAGATAGAAAAATAGATTAGACAGAGGTGAAATGGAAAGTTCAGTTTTTCAGGTGGGATCCTGGGCAATTGCCCACTTTGCCCATGCCTTAAAACGTCTCTAGGTATGTTTGAGCCAGAAGCGGCGCTTAGATCTGATAGGAGTTTTATCTTGGCTTCACAATATTTATGTAAGCTTTCGTCCATGAAGACCTAATGGATTATGCTCACTTCCCTGCAGTTAAATCAGTTTGAGATTAGAAGGTTGCTTTCATTCATATTCCATTAGCCAACTATTCTCATAAGGCAAAGAAGAATATGGAATCTCCCTTTTTGGGGTGTGATTATATGCCACAGGGAAGGTAAGATTAAGGATTACAGTTGTCAGTACTTACTTTGTAGAAGAATGAGTGCCGGTGCTCAAAGTGCTGCCCAGAAGCCGCAGCTGGTGCTATTGAATGATAGCACGCCGATCACCAAGGCTGCGTAGTCTTGAACCCACCTCATTCCTCTTAAATCCCCCAGACACTCCATGACCCTTTATCTCACTCTCAGGCTCCTATTTTTGCCACTTGTGGCGGATTTCCCATCTTTCTCTTCATTCTTCATTCCACTTTGTGTGTTTTGTACTCTCTTATTCTCAGTAAAAGTCTGACGAGAAAAAGTAAGTGTCATTCTTCAATAAGCATTGGCAAAGCCAATTGGTCTCACCTAAGTGAGATCCATTGGCTTTGACAATTTTTTTTAAACATGTCGCACAGCAGCACAAACTGCTGTGCAACATGGCTTAAAGTCGAGAAAAACATCAATATGAAGTGGCCAGCATTGACCTCATCGTAGTGCTTCTAAAAAAAAAAGCCATGTTACAGAGAAGCCCCTGGTGCTGTGCAATATGCTAAAAAAAAGTGTGGGGGGGCCAAGCCAAATGAGGAACGTGTGGGTAGGAGAGAAGGAGCAGCAACAATGGGAGGGGGAGAAAAGCAACATAAGGGAGGTGCGTTGGAGCGGGAGAGGCAACAACGGACAGCGGGAGGGGGTGGGAAGCAACACAAGGGGGGCATGGTGGGAGAAGAGTGGGAAAACAACATGAGGGAGGTGCAGAGAATGGAAGGAGCAGCAGTAAGAGGAGGCATGGGGAAAACAAAATGAAGGAGGTGAGGGGGAGAGAGGTATAGCACAAGACGGCAGCAGCAACATGGAGAAGGGGTGGGTTGGAGGGTAAGGAAGCACCATCACAAAGTGGAGTGGAAGGAGTAAAGATGAAATAGTGCCTCAGTCACAGTGCGAGCAGCAGATGAGAACTAATTAAGCTGAATCTGTGCTTGGCCCATGCTCCACAGGAAGGAAGTGACACTTGGCAGACACTAGCCAATTTGGCTTCAGAAAGACTCAGTTAGTAAGAAGATGTTGCCTAATGCCCAGAGCTGCGGACTTTGGAGCTAGGTAACCAGGTTCAAGTCTTGGCGTGGGCTCAACATCCTGTGATTCTGGGCATATCACTTAATCTCCCTGTGCCTACCAAACATTAATGTGTCCTTGTGTAACCTAACTGGTGCTCATGTAAAGTGCTCCAGTACATTGGGTCGAGTTTGCACTATAGAAAACTGCAGAAAAAAAGATTTACAATGAAGCCAGCAAATGGTAAGCAATGGGCAGGCTCCAAGTTCTGTACTGTAAACAATACATCTTGCAAGCGAGAGCGCATGCAGTGTTGCAGGCTTGACCTAAAAATTAGTGCTAACGGGCACCACTGGAAACCACCTTCTCACATTAAGCAGTGACCGTGGTGTAGTGTGTGGAATTACCAGAATTCTCCCTGCACCCAGAGGTCCGTGTAGATATCACTAAGGTATGGAATGCTCACTTAACCACCCCTGCAGGGAAACAGGGCAGAACAGAAACATAAGCATGGTGGTCACAACAACTCACCATTCTTCCAACACGGCTGTGCTACCGCTGGATGGCAAGTACAGAGGCAGGGATTACACTTAAGTGGAAGCAGTGCCCCCACCCAGGACAAAGGGATGCCTTGGTGAAATAAAGCAGTTGATTAGAATGCTACTTTCATTTAGATAATGCAGTCTTATATCCCCTGTGCCCAGAAGCATACCCAGAATCAATATAACTGGTAAATTCTTGGAAACAGGCATGGAATCCTCTTACAGTGCTAACTCTAAAGGTCACAACCTGACTAGGTGCCTTTATGGTCAAGTTGTAATACCTGTGTTCCAGTGTACATATGAGATATTCCCTGCTGGTACTTTTAAGTGTATCTAAGAAAATAATGACTGTGTCACAATTGATTGTATTAATTCACCTATAATAGTTGGCGAGGTCATAAAAGTTAAGCATTATGTTGTAAGATGCAATTCTTTAAAGAGAATGGATCAGTATTGGAGTCTTCCAACAACTGTGATGCAAGTATGTTAATTGGTTAAAAATGATGACAAAAGAATATTAGAGTATTGGGCACCCACTTCTTTACTTTACTTTGTGTACTTATAGAGCGCAAGCGAATCATCCCCGAAGGGATCTCTCGGCGCTACTTCTTTGGTAGGCAACTACATTTTGATGTTGTTTTCTAGGTGATGCAACACATCTGGGGTTATTCATCTCCAACCTATACCATACAAAATAAATAGACAAGTTGGCGGCACAAAAAGATTATATGCTGTATTTTGTGGGACACTGACACGCAAGTTGTAGCACTGGTGTAGGATGTTCCTTCTTTGGGAAATCAGAGTCACTGGCATCGACCTCAGTTCCCCTACCCTCATTAGGGAAGAGAGCTAAACACCTGGGGCCTCATTTATGAAAGCCTTGCGCAACCGGTGCGTCACTTTTTCCCATGTTAAAAGTGACGCACCGGCGGCGCAAGGCATTTATAAATAAGGCCCCTGCACTCCTGGGCATCGCAGACAGTACCATCACTTTTTTTCTATACTGCCTAGTGAGAAAGGTAATGTAGCGCCAGATGAGTTGTGGACGAATTATCCGGGAGGAATATATGTTTCTCTATGTACCAGCCAAATATGGCATCTGGCTGCTACTTCCAAACCTGAGGCTAACGTTTTGAAAGGACCCTTATGGATTGGTCTATTTTATTCTCCCACTAAAAGGAATCTTTGTCTCCCCATAGCTTCTCAAAAAGTGCCTGGACAGCACAGGGCAGAGACAGGAATGTGATGCTCCCTGGGTACAATGAGAATTTCATAATTGATCATTCTTTCTGCAGAACCTTCTTTGTAGGCTAACAGAATGTCACATTTTTAATTTTGTAGAATGAAGTAGGCTGCTACCTGTTTCCAAAGCACTTCAGCACCTCGTCAGGGGTAATAAATGGTGTACAGAATTAGTAAAGCATGCTATTTCCACTCAATGTTACACACTTAGTAATGTTATTCGCTACGCACTGCCCGAGTGTTCGTGCCAGCACACCTTCCAGACCCTGCACTCCTACCTTCTCTCACAATGCTTCAGGCCTGCTGCGCCCCATCAACCATTCCCAGCATTCCCTAAGCCTTTAATCCTCCCCTTACAGTTACAGTTCAGTGGTAAACAAACATGATACACTTGCACCCTCGGTCTATGAGCAAATGTGTGCATGTGCACAACCTGGGGCATTCAGAGGGGCATCACTAGCCAGGCACAACCCTGGCCTGTGCCGCTGCTCTCTGGCTCATACGTGGCACTCCCTGTCTGCCCGCGTCTTGCCGGCCAAGCCTCACTTTATTAAAACTCCCTCTCTGTACTCCGGGCGGACTCATCTGAGCACTGAGGAAGGAGCTGTAGAAAATAACCCTAAGAGCAAGAGGCGAGACTACGCCCGAGCAGCAGCACATCCAGCCTCGCAGACACTTTTATAAATTGGCCACAGGTCTGGCAGCAGTTCACAGCATGTTGGAGAAACAGTGCCCAGCAGTCTGCTGCCTGTGCTGCTTTATTTTACACAGCCACATCCGAGAAATGAGAAAACATGTCAGCAATTTTTAAAAATTGAATTGTTTCCATTAAAATATCATGCATCCTAATGTGTAATATTTTGCATTACAAATATGTCCACTACCCACATCACTTTAGACCCATTCCATAAAACACATGACATTAATCGCAAATTAGACACACGGCTGCCATAGTTACCTGGCAAAAGGTCCCAATTTGATGTGGTTCCTCAGGTGTTGTTACCAATATCCTATCGATGTACTAGTATTTTCCATGCAATGATGCACAGAATTCGGGCGTGATGGGAGTGTCACATGATATTTTCCCCATTGCTGAGGGTTATTCTTCTATTGAGAGCTAGTCTCTGTAGCTTCTAGGGATTTTCAGTTGTGTTGGGTCCGGGTGCAGTAACTACTGATACGCTGGTGAGCACTACTGACAAGATCTTCACACACAGGGTGGGGGCCAGTAAACCACCACGTGGTGGTTGGTGGAGTTTTTGCTGAGCTCCATACTCCAAGTGGAGCGCCGAGTGGCAAAACTCAGCAAACTCCACTGGCGGAGCTGAGTTTACTGCCCACTCCTACAATGGAGGGCTTTTGAAACAGTAGATATATGGTCTTGAAGATTTTCATGGGGGTATTGCCTTGCTGTTGCCTTTTGAAATCTTGGAGGCATCTCATAGATGAAGTTGATGTTCTATGGTGCAAACTGGTGCCCTTATCCAGTTGCAACATGACAAGGGAAATAGTTGCCTGGATCTTCTGCAGGAATCCTAGGTACTGAAATGGGTCTTATTGCCTGATTTATAAGATGGCGGTGAGAAAACTCCAACGCAATGGTGAGGGAGTTCCCTCCCTACCACCATAATGGTCCACCAACCTGCTTTAAATTCGGCAGACCATGTATGTATGTATGTTCTTATATAGCGCTTGACATACCCTAGGGCATCTCGGCGCTTGCCTTGGGAAACAGTCCTGGCTTTTCCCTGTGAGATAACTCGTACTGGGCATCCCCAAGGTGAAAGCCAGGCATCCCGCCGCGGGGGGGGGGGGGGCGTTGTGGAGATTAAGCAAGCTAATGCCCAGAGTTGCAGAGTGTGAACCCGTGTTTAGAGTGGGCACCGAAGCGAGAATTATCGAGTCCGTGGGAAATTGGGCTCAAGACCCTGCCGCGTCAGGAATTGGACCCTGATCCCGGGTCTGACCTCTGCTTCAGGGCATGCCTCCTCTAACCAGTGAGCCACACTTCTCCACCCATAGTTTGACGACGACAGTGGAGGCTACTCCGTGTCATCTGTGGTCAAACTTCTCTGATGGCATGACAGAGTAAGCAACACCAGGGGTTTTGGCTGTATATCAGCTCACCGAATTTAGATGGATTGACATACAGCCATTTGTCAATGCCCCCAATCACAAGGAAAATCCTGGTAGTAAGTGGCACTGAAAAGTGCTTAATGCCCCCCTCATCACGTAAGAAAACTCTCATGGTAAGGGGGCATTTTTTTCTTTTTATTCTCAAATAAGAAATTCATACTTTGGGGCACTGATGAATAAGGAGGTAAACTGGTGTAGGATGTCCAGTCTTTGGAAAATAAGTCACTGGTATCGCGACAAAAAAAATGGTATGTTTGACTTACGGTTTCATCATGTTGACGGAGTTGTGCATCAAACTTACAATGCATTGACAAGAACTGCCATGACGGCCAAATTTCAAAATTTGGCGGGCGGCGCTTACGTCAGAGCGATGGAGTAATTTACTCCTTCGCCCTGACGGAGGACAGGCCGTCCACCAAATCAAATTGGGCCTTTTGCTACCACATAGGCTTCCTGTAAAAATTGGTTGGAGAGTAATATTAAAAAGTAGCACAAACGT